>NC_140009.1:29017303-29617303 GCF_964263955.1 Coregonus lavaretus
GAGTAGTACAGCACCACTGAGAGGACAACTAGTCATTTTACTGTCTCTGTGGATATCAGATGGACTTGAGTTATGAAGCTCAGACCTTTCCTAACCATGGTAAGCGCCCTTTTTTTTGCAATCATTCTAATTGTTTGATAATAGCTCTTTCATTTCAAATATCTTTGTCATCTCACATGATCATTGACATAGTCATTGACTCATATTTTTATCAAATTTTGAAGGGAAAAAAAGTACCTTTTTATATATAATTCGTATCTTAATTTTTTCAGGTTTTTTGTTGACTGTTCCACCTCAAGGCAAATTATAGCAGAAGAAAGGTGCCAACAGTGAAACACCATGGAGAATACTACTGACAACTCTCAAGATGTCTTCAATTTCACACAGAGTGAAGTTCTGACCAATATGCCACAGAACTCCATTGAAGTACAAGTTATAACAATTGTTCTCGCACTTATAATATGCGGAGTTGGGATAGCGGGGAATATTATGGTGGTATTGGTTGTGCTGCGCACCAAGCACATGATGACCCCTACTAACTGTTACCTTGTCAGTCTGGCTATTGCAGACCTTGTCGTCCTATTAGCGGCAGGTTTACCGAATATTTCCGAAGTAGTCGACTCTTGGATATACGGTTACGCTGGGTGCCTTTGTATCACATACCTGCAATATCTGGGTATCAATGTATCATCCTGCTCCATCACAGCCTTCACCATTGAGCGTTACATTGCTATCTGCCACTCCATCAAGGCGCAATTTATTTGCACCGTGTCTCGGGCAAAGAGGATAATTGCCTGTGTATGGGTTTTCACCTCGCTGTACTGCATAATGTGGTTCTTTTTAGTGGACACGAACGAAACCGTCTACGCCGATGGGGTGGTGGTCAGCTGTGGCTACCGTGTCTCAAGAAACCTCTACATGCCAATTTACTTTCTAGACTTTACTTTGTTTTACGTCTTCCCTCTCATTGTGGCTACTGTGCTGTACGGTCTCATCGCAAGGATATTATTTATGAGCCCCTTGCCAACCAATCTCAACGACAGAAGTGAAGGTTCTATACACCAGGGGCGCTCCACCAGCACCGTCAAGGTGTCGGGCAAATCGAACAAGGGTGCAGTGACGTCAAGAAAACAGGTAAGGCTACAATTTGTAAATTATTGTGGAAAATAGTAATCAATGCTTTATAAAGGCTATTAAATTGACAAAATAGTGTACAAAATGTGTTCAAAAAATAATTTAGGCAACAATATAAAAAATGATGTTCACTTTGAAAGTTTATCAATGTTTATAAATGTAGTGTGTAGTTTATCTACACAATGCAGGCTAGTGCGTAGTTCATCAATGTAGTGTGGAGGATACAGAAGCAGGCTCGTAGTAATGGTTTCAAAGTTCATAGCATCCTGTTATTATCACCTTACATTAATTATAGCTTTGTTTACCATCATTAGACTGTTCCACTCTACACCAAAAAATAAAATGGTTTTGTCTTTGCAATTTGAAATGTAGGCCTAAAGGCCCTTTCATCAGTCAAACAAACAACCAGGAACTTTTGAGTCAATTATTATGACACTGTAGTAACATTTACAGTATTATGAAGAACCTGAATATTAGAACACCATTTTCTTTCTCCCCATAATTTAGGTTACTAAGATGCTAGCAGTGGTGGTGATTCTTTTCTCCCTGCTCTGGATGCCATACCGGACACTGGTGGTGGTCAACTCTTTCATGGACCCACCCTACCTCAACACGTGGTTCCTGCTCTTCTGCCGCATGTGCATCTACACCAACAGTGCCATCAACCCTATCATCTACAACCTGATGTCTCAGAAGTTCCGGGCTGCCTTCAAAAAGCTTTGCAAGTGCAAGGGCCAAGACCCAGAGAAAGTTACCAAGTACAGTGTGCCAGTGTATTACAGTGTCATGAAGGACTCATCCCATGAGACTCATGAGCAGACAGAGCAGGATGATGTCAGCAGCTTTGGTAACACTGGTGGTAAGAGGGTCAACTTCACAGATGAGTGTGGGGACACCGTCACCATGTTCAGCATTGCCTGACAGAAGGACAAAATTGAGAGCAGTTCTTTGTGTAAAATGAGGTTTTATAAATGCACCATTAATTTGACGTACAGTATTTTTGCCATATGTGTCAAAGGTCAGTACTAGTGTACTCTTTTCTTGTACATACACTTTGTCATTTAATGTTGAAATGTATTGACCATCTGCTATATTTTACATTCTTATAGCACAGCCCAAACCTACAGTATATCACCTAATATTTAGGTAGAGAGTTTCAAATTTAAAACCCACATTCAGTCAACCAAACAATCTAAAAGTTTGGCTGTAGAGCTCATGAGGGTTGGAGACTATCCTGGGTTTAATGTTTGCATTTTAATCAGAAACTCATTCAAACTTAGAGCAGCAGGTGGATGGACTAGTTAGTCAATCAATAACAATAATTACTCAATTAAGAACCAGGTAGAAACAGAAACAACAGGACTGCAGCCTCTGAGTTGTGAACTCCTATTATATAGTAATTTACAAGAAGTAAAGACTTGAGTGTCAGCTTGAATGTCACATGACTAATATTATCAAAAAACCTTCATGCAGATTGTGGGTTTGTTTGATATTGGTCTCTTGAAACCACTGAAACTATTGCGCTCATCACACTGTACAGTATCTGTTTTGGTCTATGTATGTTGAAGCATGTAAATCCTGTTGTAAAATGTGAAAGTGTTTAAGATAGAATGTTTTGTTAATATATTGCATATAGCTTTTTTGCATTTTCAAATACAGCACTTTCTCATACCGGTTGTAACAATGTTCAGATATTCCGTAACAGTCATGGCTTTTTGGGGACTTGATTTTTGTGATTAATTGTAGCAATTAATTGAATTAAAGGCGACCAACCAACATGCTTTTGTCCAATATTTGTGGAAGAGCGAGTAGGCAAACAACAACAAGTTATTTGCCATAAAGTTAAGTAATGGAAACTGGGAGGCAGCTGGCCTGATTGTTTATAGAATCTGAAACTCAAACATTCAAAAACTGTATGGAGTGCAGTAGAAATATCCAGCTTTACATTGGCATGTACATCAAATTGTTTTCAAAACATCCCATTTGTTTACTAGTTCCATACACCACCTGTCAGTTTGAGATCCTGTAGGTAATGAACACAAGTCAAGTTTGACATCCGTCAATTTCAGCACCACCCCAGTGAACAGCGCCAACAACACACAGCTCAAATCTTTGGCTGCAATCACTGAAACGTGGGCTATTTCAGGTCTATAACATTTTTTTGTCTACTCTGTCTTTTATTTATTTCCCTCTATAATCTGTGCATGTTTGATTTCCCACCAAGATGTTAAAACGGCTTTTATAGATTTGCATTCAAATTGACCCATTTCGAAGAAGGAAAATATATTTAGAGGCTTAGACAAAGATTCTATTCAATACTTTTTCAAATTCCAGTTTATTAATTGCCCTCCTCTAACATTTTCCCTGAAAGCATACATTTATCAGCTAAACATTCCCTTTCAGTTTGCATTGTGATGCCCCCCCTTCCCTTCAACAGTGTCAGTTAGTTTGACAGTAATGCTGTGCTTGGTAAATAGTGGTTCTATACTGGGACCTGCCAGATCACAGATTTTTACGCAGCTCTGCTCTGCTTTAGATGCTTGCCAGGTTACAGCACCGTCGTCTTCACACAGCCTCAGTGATGATCATAGTCAGTCATAAACAATGGAGGAGTATCCATACTACAACAAACATCAATTTACATTGTGTTCTGCTGAACCTAATTAGTATTTATGGATTCTGGTTATGGGCTGAAGAGTTTTCTTCCAGTCTTTCAGACATTATAAGAGCCATTCCTTTCTCATCAAGCTCTACATTTAAAGCCAGAGAGGGGTAATTCCTACGGTTCATTGTCTATTTTAATCCCCCTTGTGCTATGAGCTTCTTTCTCAGAAACCAAGATAACTAGGTTGAATCACGCACAAGGTTTTAGCAGCCTTTCTCTCAGACAGGGTTTGCTCAATAAAATTTAAATTTAGTATGCTTTGCACAGGGGGGGGGGGGGGGGTATGGGGGGGGGGTGGTACTGCTGAATTTTAAGAGGTTTCTAGGGAGATAGTTTTTTCAAAAGATTTGCATCAGGTAAGAATAGCTACACAGTTCACATTCATGAATATTACTATAAAATGCCTGCAGCGACTAAAATAGAAAGAATAGAATGAAAAGGAGGGTATTCTGACTGCAAGACGTTTGAGTCAAACTTTTAGACTTTAATGTAGACTATTTGTTCACATACTGCAACATAATGTGGGTAGTGCATCATTGATCCAAACTGATAAGAAAATGTTATTTTGATTATATGATTTGAACATTGATGGCAGGGTAGACACTCATACCCAGCCACGGCCATGCATAACCTGTGCACCACAACATTTAGTCTGTATACAGTGGCTTGCGAAAGTATTCACCCACCTTGGATTTTTCCTGTTTTGTTGCCTTACAACCTGGAATTAAAATTGATTTTTTGGGGGTTTGTATCATTTGATTTACACAACATGCCTACCACTTTGAAGATGCAAAATATTTTTTATTGTGAAACAAACAAGAAATAAGACAAAAAAACAGAAAACTTTAGCGTGCATAACTATTCACCCCCCCAAAGTCAATACTTTGTAGAGCCACCTTTTGCAGCAATTACAGCTGCAAGTCTCTTGGGGTATGTCTCTATGAGCTTGGCACATCTAGCCACTGGGATTTTTGCACATTCTTCAAGGCAAAACTGCTCCAGCTCCTTCAAGTTGGATGGGTTCCGCTGGTGTACAGCAATCTTTAAGTCATCCCACAGATTCTCAATTGGATTGAGGTCTGAGCTTCGACTAGGCCATTCCAAGACATTTAAATGTTTTCCCTTAAACCACTCAAGTGTTGCTTTAGCAGTATGCTTAGGTTCATTGTCCTGCTGGAAGGTGAACCTCCGTCCCAGTCTCAAATCTCTGGAAGACTGAAAGAATTTCCCTGTATTTAGCGCCATCCATCATTCCTTCAATTCTGACCAGTTTCCCAGTCTCTGCCGATGGTGTTGGGTTTGCGCCAGACATAGCATTTTCCTTGATGGCCAAAAAGCTCAATTTTAGTCTCATCTGACCAGAGTACCTTCTTCCATATGTTTGGGGAGTCTCCCACATGCCTTTTGGCGAACACCAAACGTGTTTGCTTATTGTTTTCTTTAAGCAATGGCTTTTTTCTGGCCACTCTTCCATAAAGCCCAGCTCTGTGGAATGTATGGCTTAAAGTATGGCTTAAAGTGGTCCTATGGACAGATACTCCAATCTCCGCTGTGGAGCTTTGCAGCTCCTTCAGGGTTATCTTTGGTATCTTTGTTGCCTCTCTGATTAATGCCCTCCTTGCCTGGTCCGTTAGTTTTGGTGGGCGGCCCTCTCTTGGCAGGTTTGTTGTGGTGCCATATTCTTTCAATTTTGTAATAATGGATTTAATGGTGCTCCGTGGGATGTTCAAAGTTTCTGATATTTTTTTATAAACCAACCCTGATCTGTACTTCTCCACAACTTTGTCCCTGACATGTTTGGAGAGCTCCTTGGTCTTCATGGTGCCGCTTGCTTGGTGGTGCCTCTTGCTCAGTGGTGTTGCAGACTCTGGGGCCTTTCAGAACAGGTGTATATATACTGAGATCATATGACACTTAGATTGCACACAGGTGGACTTTATTTAACTAAT
Organism: Coregonus lavaretus; assembly: GCF_964263955.1. NCBI lineage: Eukaryota > Metazoa > Chordata > Actinopteri > Salmoniformes > Salmonidae > Coregonus > Coregonus lavaretus. Next base: position 29,023,052 of record NC_140009.1, read on the forward strand.
TATGTAATAATAATAATAATAATATGCCATTTAGCAGACGCTTTTATCCAAAGCGACTTACAGTCATGCGTGCATACATTTTTTTCTTGTGTATGGGTGGTCCCGGGGATCGAACCCACTACCTTGGCGTTACAAGCGCCGTGCTCTACCAGCTGAGCTGGTTGCACCAGATCTTATTTAGGGGCTTCATAGCAAAGGGGGTGAATACATATGCACACACCACTTTTCCGTTTTTTATTTTGTAGACTTTTTTGAAACAAGTTATTTTTTTCATTTCACTTCACCAATTCGGACTATTTTGTGTATGTCCATTTCATGAAATCCAAATAAAAATCCATTTAAATTACAGGTTGTAATGCAACAAAATAGGAAAAACGCCAAGGGGGATGAATACTTTTGCAAGGCATTGTATGTGTTGTAAGACTACTAATGTAGTTATACAAAGCAACTCTGACAACAATGCACTCTTCTGTGCCATGCCTTTCACATGTAGCCTACTAAGCCTCACTATGATAGGGATGGAAGTCATTCATCCACCTCTTACCCCTCAAGGGTGTCTGCCTCCTCACTATTAGGATTAAAACCAGCACAATCAAAGGCTCAGCAGAGACAGACAATAGCCATTCTGTATGGAGAGGTGAATCATATCTGTTTTGGTTTTCAGGATGTCTATTATGCAGCACTGAAGAGTCCACTCAAATGGACTCTTTCTATTTTTTCATTTCATGGTTATTAATCCTCTCCCCTGTCTGAATATGAATTATGCATTGCCTGGAATATCATGTACTGAGGTAACACTGAGAAACAAGCCTTCATTCAGTTGTCTATATCTGTTACTGCTCACGTCCGACAGTTAAACCTTATGTATTTTATCACTCTGTTTCTAACAGAAGATCGTTTTCAGCGTTGTCTACAGTTTCTTTGAATGAAATCGCTGTGTGAACAGTATGTACAGTATACTATAGATTACATTTTCTTGAGAAGCATACAAGGATGAAGAAGAGCTAGAAGAAGGCTGAGAGGAAGTAAGATGAGGAGAAGCAGACAGTATAGGATCATTGCAAAGTATTAGTTGATTTTAGAGGTTTATATTTCAGACGTTTAGTAGACATGAACACCAAAGAGGAAAGAAACCCAAAGGCATGTACTTCATATTTGGGCAATCAGACCCACCAGACATAATCAAGTCTGTGAGAGCACCCATTGCAGTCTCAATAATTGTTCTCAAGGCCACTGCAATGGCCATTTTGATGGCAATGAAAATGAATTTCTTCAGCAAAGACTCACTAAGCACATTTCATTTGTTTTAGATCTCTTTTCAGTATGCTCTGAGGTGCATATGAATCTTATATATTGTGGCTTTAATAAACAGAGGTAAGGTGGGGTAGGTGACAGAGAATGGCCTGAGAAAGGGAGGAAACGGGGGGGGGGGGGGAGTTTTACATCTCTTTTCAGTAGGTTCTGAGGTGCATATGAATAAGCAATTTATAGTAATAAATATTTAAAGTTGTCTTATCTCCCCACTAAACTGAACATTTCATTCTTGGTATAGGCTATGTGTGTCTTTCAGATGTCCAACTTACTAAAATTATTTAGTTAGCTTTAATCTATGCTTCTAAGTAATTAAATGGTTTTCAGGGTAGAACAAGATAAAAAGCACTTTAACAACAACAGTCTACCGAACAGGCTTATAATACAATATTTAATGTTGCTCAGAGTTCGGAAGGCATATTCAGGATTGTTTACTGTCAGTTCCAGAACTATAACCAGTCAAGCAGCAGTTTAAATGCAGACTTCCGAGGCACAAACGTCATTAGCTCAGAGAGAGCTGAAGCGTGTATGTGAGTTTCCTGCAGAAACAAACAGTGACTTGCCTAAGTCGATAGATATTGACCAAGTTGGCCAAATAATTCCTTCCATTCCGTATCGAATAACAGAATGGGTTTTCAGACAAGGCTGGCCAACTGACTGGTACAGGTGACCCATTCAAGCCTACCTGCAGACAAACCTGATTAAGACTGACAAATAATTGGATCCTGAATAGGATACATTGAACAATAAATACCCAATGCTTTAAAGAAAAATAAGAAACATTTCAAATTCATAATCTCCAGCACCACCCCAACATCAACATATGTGCTTCCAATGACATCATCAACCAATTAGTAGACAATTAGGAGGCAATGCCTACTCATAATTGGTTAAAATCACACGATGCACACCGATGATGTCATTGGGAACACTTATCTTCCACTATGATTTACTACAAAACACTAAAACGCACAATTTTCACATATGTTGATGTTGGGGTCGTGCTGAAGATGAATAAGAAGTTGAATTTTGTATTTATTTGTCCTTCAATAAGTGATATTGCCATGCAACAGCAACTGTAGTTATTTTTTTTTAAACAAGCAAGATCAAGTTCAAGATTAAGTTGATTTGAAAATGTAGGTAGACAATATAGTATGCTCTGGGATGATATCATTGCCAATGGTGTGAGTGTAACAAGTTGTGACATTTATCATTAAGCTCTTGAAAAACCATTAACAATGTTTTATTTCTCTAGTGTCTCAAGGTTGACATCTTTCTATTACCAGGACATTTTATTCTCTAGGGTTTATTAGCATCACAATGCTCATTTGATGTGGGAGTAAAAGGAGTGGTTGCTATGAGACGTTCCAAGGTTGAAGAAGTGCTAGGCCTCTGCTTTTATCCTCTGTCACCCAGTAAAGGAACGGCGTGTGTGGCTTGGGTGATCTGTTTACCCTTTCTCCCTAAGCATGTGGCTCACAGGTTGCCTCTTTCTATCAATCACAGAGCAAATTACACACCAGTCCTGGAGGAAACGATGTGTCAGCCATCTTATTAATATTTCAGCCATGTGGTATCATCGTCACCCAGATTTACTGAGCACCAGTCACATTCTGTCACTGCCAGTGTCGGGATGGTAGTTTGACCATATTAATCTGGACCACAAGTTTCAGTCTGTGCTCAGCCTCTTGGGAGATGAAAGGATTTCAGAAGCGTAACACAATTCAAGTAGTAGGCTACAGTGAACAGCAGAACACATACTTTCATCCAATGCCAGTAGGAAGAACATTTCACTGTGAAGAGGGCTATACTGTCCTTATTGTATTTTAATCTGTATCAATTTCTCTCCCACAAAAAAAGATCCCTTGCGATGTTCTGTGGTAAAATAGCAATGCCCACCCATTATGGAGTCAACTTCAAGTGTCTTATAGACCAGCAGCACCTCAGGAATATTGCATTGTAGTGAAGTGCTGCTGAACTACATATCATACCACAGCTGTGAGCCACAATATCATCCTAGGAATGGAGCCTGAAAGAAAGTATTCTGTAAAAACCATAGTTCCGGTGGACTTCTATTTTTCTATGACTGCCTTGTATGCTACAGTACACATACTAGACTTTGTGAAATTGCCTTTTGCTGCACAGTAATTGTTTTAAGCAGATGCCTCAGCCATATTGGAATATATAAAGTGTCATGTGTCCTCTCTGCTCAGTCTAGCATATGCTTTATTTCCTTTCTTTGTGACTGAGGGGATGGTTTGTTCAGATAAGACCGATGAGACATCTGTCAGAGGAAGCAAAAACAATAAAAACGTATCATATTGGGGATAACACAAGTGTTGATTTGTTAATCAATCAGCTGATCTTTATGATTGGTAGGTGGATAACTATGTTTTTCCCAGTCAGCATTCACATTACGTAAACCCAAGTTAGGACAATTATAGACACTGTCAGTCACCATGTGGAGATGGGATAAAAACATTCATCTTTTCATATGTCCATCCATTTGCAGAAGAGCAAATGCCATAATAGCTGTCTGATGCTTTCAAGTGAAAGTCATAAACCTAGAGCAAACATTTAAGATTCAATTTGTGGCCATCACACTGTTCCCTGACCTTTCTATAGAGGGTTATATGTTTGGTTTTGATGTTAGTGAAACTCAGGGCTTTTTCAAATACGTAGATGTTCTATCTATTTCTATTATTCATTTCCTAAAATAATTTATCCTTTTATGTCTCTTTCACAAACTAAAATTGTCATCCCATCAGTTCTGTGGATTTCAAACAATTTCCAGACTGAACTTTCTACCTCTTGGAATCGAACACTACTCTGAGGTTCTGAAGCCTTGTCACCCAAGGCTTACAAAAATAGCTTAGAAGTTGTACTGTATGACTGGAATCTGCACTTTGTTTGACAAAACCCGGGAGAACTTGAAATCCCCAGGGATACAAGAAAATGTAGTCTGTGATATCTTTCTAAGACATCTGAGGTGACTGAATCTCTAGACTGAACATTGTCCCATTGTCTTGTCTCTCAGCCAAAACTCCCAGTAAACAATGAAAATGATTTGTTAGTGATCAACCACAGTGATATGCATGAGTGATATAAGAGTAATTATGAATCTGTTATGACAAAAGGTCTTAAATACAAGGCTACATTATGTGGTCAAATCTATTGTTGTGTCTTCCGGAGAGGGCCATACTGACTGCTGTCTGCATGTGGACAGAAAGGGATGAATCTTACTTACACTTATTACGGGCAAAGAAGAGCTTCCAGGCAAAGGAATGTGTTAGTGGGTCTACGAAAGTCATTTTTAATACAGCTAAATCAGTCATGCCCACTTTTCCCTTCCTGATTAGAAACCTGACCAGCCATAGCTGCTACACGATTAAAGACATCTTTACCTGGGAGAAAAATCGTCTGCCTGGTGATTTACATTTTGTGATTCTATCCACATTCCAGTCTTATCAAATTAATGCTCTGCATGTATGGGTAAACACTTTGAGATCTCATGAATACAAATATATTCATCTTTCCTGGATACTTAGCGGAGAGTTTTACTGGCTTATGACTACTAAATATTAAAGACATTAGAAGCAAAAGAGTGGAACCAATTCAATTCATAGGCAGTGTTTACACAGGCAGCCCAATTCTGATATGTTATTCACTAATTGAAAAAGATCCGATGTGAAAACACTAATTAGTGGAAAACATTATTGAGCTGTAAACTCAGCCATAGTAACACTGTCCAAACGACACATGGAATAGGAATCAACAAGGTGTCCCGCCAAAATATTTGTAGAAATTGCAATCCATCAAATTCATTTTAGACTTTGAAAAAGGCTTTCAAAGGATGACAGAGGATGTCCTGAAATGGACACTGTAAATCTGAGGCCGCAAAGGCTGTACAGATAAGAAATACACCAAAACACTTCCATTTTACTAGTAATTTCTGTGGCCATTTTCTCAACACAAACCTTTGTTAGATCTTCCCCTGAGAGGGAAAATAAAAAGTATATTTTTTATTACTAAGCCTTGCCTATCGACAGAAAGGCCCACAAGTGTCTTAACAACAGCTTATTAATATGCCGAATTGTTATTTTAATACAAATGGAGCTTACCGAGAACCCAAGGGTATTGTTGGGTTGGGTTGCTGCTGCATGACAAACAATAGACATCTCAAACTTCTCTAAACTGTTCAGCCAGATCATAAATATTTTGGTTCACATGCAGGAATCTTATGGCAGTAGCATGGTGTAGGCCTAGTATATGTTATGGAAAACAATTTGATATATATTGTCACAAAATGGGCCTTGAATTGAACTTTTTACCACCCTCTACAATTCATTCTCATGAAAAACACAATGCCACGATTGAAAAGCTCCTATTGTTTATTTTGGCATTATTGAAACTGCAGTTAAACATGAGTGTCTAGTATATTCTCCAAGTGATGCAACAAGTGGAACTCAACGGATTTTCTCATGGATTTCCCAAGGGTAGAATAAAGAGAAGTGGTTTCTCCAGTGCTCAATATTGGAATGAATGGGAATAAGTGGGAATAAATTACACATTTCAGTGTATATCATAAATACCCAACAAGTTATGATATTCTCTTTGACATACAGTACATTCACAAGAAAACACAAAAATAAAATCTAAATTACATACTGTATCATACGGACACTGTTCACTCCATCTCAGATCTTCCTCATTTTTAAATTGTTCTTCTTTTTTTATTTTTACTTATCTATCTTTTACTTAACACTTATTTTTCTTAAAACTGCATTGTTGGTTAAGGGCTTGTAATTAAGCATTTCACTGTAAGGTCTACACCTGTTGTATTCGGCGTATGTGACAAATAAAAATTAATTTAATTTGAACATGTAAAGTGTTGGTCCCATGTTTCATGAGCTGAAATAAAGATCCCATACATTTTCCATATGCACAAAAGCTTATTTCTCTCACCGTGATGACTAAGGCGTCACTACAGACCTGGGTTCAATCCCAGGCTGTATCACAGCCGGTCGTGACCGGGAAACCCATGAGGCGGCGTACAATTGGCCCAGCGTCATCCGGGCTAGGGGAGGGTTTGATCGCCGTGATTTCCTTGTCCCATCGAGCTTGTAAGTAAGCATTTCACTGTAAGGTCTACACCTGTTGTATTCGGCGTATGTGACAAATAAAAATTAATTTAATTTGAACATGTAAAGTGTTGGTCCCATGTTTCATGAGCTGAAATAAAGATCCCATACATTTTCCATATGCACAAAAGCTTATTTCTCTCACCGTGATGACTAAGGCGTCACTACAGACCTGGGTTCAATCCCAGGCTGTATCACAGCCAGTCGTGACCGGGAAACCCATGAGGCGGCGTACAATTGGCCCAGCGTCATCCGGGCTAGGGGAGGGTTTGATCGCCGTGATTTCCTTGTCCCATCGAGCTCTAGCGACTCCTTCTGGCGGGCCTGGCGCCTGCAAGCTGACTTCGGTTGCCAGCTGGACGGTGTTTCCTCCGACGCATTGGTGCGGCTGGCTTCTGGGATAAGTGAGCAGTGTGTCAAGATGCAGTGCGACTTGGCAGGGTCGTGTTTCGGAGGACGCATGGCTCTCGACCTTCGCCTCTCCTGAGTCCATAGGGGAGTTGCAGCGATGGGGCAAGACTGTAACTACCAATTGGATAAAAAAATATATATATATATCCCGTGACGAAGTCCTGAGGCCCATTGTGAGGCCCATTTTTTAAAACATATCTGTGACCAACAGATTCATATCTGTATTCTTAGTCGTGAAATCAATAGATTAGGGCCTAATGAATTTCTTTCAATTGACTGATTCCCTCATATGAACTGTAACTCAGTAAAAACTTAGAAATTGTTGCATGTTGCGTTTATATTTTTGTTCAGTATACTATGCTATACATTGAACATCTATTTATGTTTAGCTGCTTGAAGAGGCCAAGAGTGTGATGGTAACTCTCTACTGTGTTTATGACACCCCTGCACTGTGGTGGGTCTGGTGGCGCTAAATTAAACTACATTCAGTTATAGAACCTTTTTGGAGATTTGAGATGAGCTTAAAAAATAAATAAATAAATAAATACAACAGACAAATAGACCTCGTCAGCACATAGATTCCGGCGTCAGCATAATCTCAAAACCATAGCTTTCTGTATACCCCATAACCCTCACATAACTCCATGATGGGGTTTCACTATATGTGATTTATGATGAGTAGTGAAATATAGGTGGTGCAACAAGGACCGTCAGTGATTCCCCCTTTGCCAGCAGGTTAGAGTTATTCAGTCAGATTAATCTCCACAGTGTCGGTATCAACTCTCTGAGGAGAATTCCCTTTGTTGTCTTTTAAACCCAATATCCTTATGCTGTGCATTCCTTTTGGGGGAAATATATGAGTCTTATATTATACATTTCATGGTAGCCTTAAACAGTTCTCTTTAAGGAGCATCAAGATTCCTTCTTTTAAAGATGTGTCTAGAATCATAACTTTAGCTTTTTATAACTTTCAAATGGGAGGGGTTGGCTCAATGCTTATTCTGTTACAAATCTTGAACGTATAACTTCCAAGGCTCCTTTGTCCGACTTTTTATATATTATGTTGTTTATTCAATCTCGCTAGATCTGTTTATTAAATCTGGTCACTAAGAATAATGGTTCAGTGAACAGTGCATCAACATATTGCATAAATGACTCTATAAAATAAAAACGTCAACATGATTCATCATGCAACATTTTTGAGGACATCCTATTTTGTTTGAGGTGTGGGACAATTGTCTCCGTTGATTTACTGCAAACACAGCAAACACATATACTCAGTACATGACTGATGGACAGTTTGTGTAGCAAAAGGATAGCATCTTTATTTGCCTCTCACCAGAAGCGCTTAATGCTGCATGACAGCTCTATTTTACTGCTGATTTCGACATCATTGCAGCTCAGTGCTCCGGCAGTATGAATAAACGCATTGTAATTTTTTATCTGCTCTTTTTACATGATGTTTGGCTTAATAGTGTTCGTGCCAATGCAGTGTTGCTGTGAAATCTTGACTGTGATCTTTTGCTGGATATATGTGTAAATGGAAAAATTGGGTATAGACTGAGGCATACCTTCTCATCATCATCCAAACTCAATCCAGTGGCTACTGTAAACTGTGTGTCTGTAAATCTACCTCTGTACATTCTGTGAGAGTTTAGTTTAATAAATAATCTGTCAGTCTTATAAATAAAATGTACAGGTGTACAATCTAAAAATAAACATCAGCGGTTGATAATGTCATCATGAAACACCATTTCATCTATCAAGCTTGTGAGTAAATTTTTCTCTGTTCTGACAAACCATTTATTTGTAATTTGCATATACACTGAGACACAAGACTACATGAGAGCATTTCATTATTCTGTAGTATGGGTGAGCAGTTTACCCATAGCATCCAGAATATCACCTCTTTCCTGGAACACTCACTTTTTCTAGAATGTAAACTTCCATATTCCATCCCTGACGTTCCATCATGCCTGACTCATGATGGAACCTGTCTGGCAACGGATTTAACCAATCTTTCCTCTGTTGTAAATTGTAAATCTGTATGACTGGAGAGACATCATGTGGACAACAATAATATTGCTTCACCTCTGATCTACAGAACAAGCTTGGCACAGATGGTCACTCTCTTTCACTGATGTCAGACACTGTCAGAGGTCCAGTGGCCACAGATGAGAGGGACGCACGCATGAGTAGGTTGTCCTCAACGCAGCATAGACAGAACAAACTAATGTAACTCCTCCACCTAGAATACCATAGAAATGGTCAAATGAGTAGCAGTCCTATTCCTTCTCATCACAGTTTGTAATTCTGACAAGGATATGCTGCATGTCAGGTAAGATTAAGTATTTTCAGACTCTTAAAATGATTCATGAGAACAGTATTTGTAAACTCATGACCTCAAATACTCTCTGGTCTGCATATGTCTGCTAATGTCAGATCCAAATATGTGATCCTATCTATTAATGATCAAACAAGTGGAATTTGCTATACCACTCATGTAATGCCTGTTGAATATGACTATTTTGTAATAAACTGATAATGAGGTGCTCATGTGTCTGACTGTATAAATATATATTTTTCTTTTTGGCAGATGGCTCAGTTTTAATTCATTATCAAAAATGAAGAGTTTATCATCCTGATATCTAAGTTATATTATAATAGCAAAAGTCACTTGATTGGTGCAATAGAAAGTGATAGTGTTTTCTTTGTGACTTACAAGCAGGTAGCAGGATAGCAGGACATGAGCCTCACTAGACTCTGCTAATAGGCCTCTAATTCAATTATCTGGGGATCTACCTGGAAAGCTTATAAGGTCATTCAACGTAGAGCATACTCTGTTACTGGTCAGACTAAGGCAATACAATGTATCCTTGGGTGCAGAGTTAAGTATGTGATCAACAAGGTGCATGTGGTTTGGATGCTGAGGATATAGCTTTTTTCAACTTTTTGCAGATTATTCTTTTTTTAAAATTGTGTTACATAGTTTCCCCCAAAATGAATCCAGCTTTTGAGGCCACCTGCGACGTCAATGTGTATAAAAAAATACACAATTCCTTTATGGGGTTTTGGAACGGTATGTCCTACTGTTGGGGTGTTTGTTTGCTTAGCATTGTTCTGTGATTGGAGCGCTTTACCATATGTTCAAAACAAAGAGGCTCAATGACTCAGTCAGCATCAAGCCACCCCTCGTTTCCTCATCTGCATCCTGCATTTTAACAAAGGGTCAAGAAAAAGATGCGTGACCCAGAGAGGATCTCAGTTTCCTTTTCTGGTTCCTGGGGAGAGGGTTGTGTAGTACAGAGGTTACCGTCTCTATGCAGATTATTTAGACAACACCTTAGATGTATATGTGGAGACTAGATATATAGAGTAATGTCCAGTTTGATTATTTATAGTCTGCCTATTAAAGAGGTCATATCATTTTCTCTGGCTGTATTTGATTCTCCTGTCCTCTTGTTGCAGGTGCAGGACAGGAAAGGGTCTGATTCACACACTTCTCACATGAGCTTCCTGTTTCCTCAGCTCTTACATTCTACCAACATGAAGCATTCGTCACATTCTTTCATTAAATGAATGTAGCAAAGTCCTGTCCCAATGGAATACTGACAATATCACGGCTTGGCGTTGACTGTTGCATATGCTCCCAAATGAGATTAAGACAGGAAAACAACACAGTTACACAGAGGGCCTAAGTTGCAAAACAAAAGCACAGTCTTTATCCTAACCTGTTGAACGACTGCCCCAAGATGGCAAACCCCAGCTCACTCTTGGTCACTGATGGGGCAGTGCTGAGCCAGGTTGAAGTGGATCAATATATCCTCTCTGGCATGGCTGAAGTGGATACGTGTGAGTTGGGGTTCACTAGGAAGTATGACCTCATCCCATCCATCGTCTGCTCAGTATGCTTTCTGTTCGGCCTCATCTACTGCTTTTTTGGTATGTTCCTGACCTGTAATAGAGGACAGTTGTAACTTTCACATGTGTACTCTCAAGACATACACATTACAAATATGATAGGCATATCTGCAATCTGCTCCACTATAGATACATAATTATTTAATTCCCAGTTGACCTTTAACCTCATCATATTAAGTGAAACTATTTCATCAGCTCACTTTGAGTCGATGGGCTTACCCTACCTATATTGTAATCTTACAGTATACACAAGAGGGCCAGGTGTCTGGGCTGGGCCAGCCCGGGGTATAAAGTGGATAATCTCTAGGGTAGGCTTGGAAAGAGAGACAGATGGGCCACCTGGTTCTGCTGCATTCCTCTGATAGAGAGTTGGAGAATAGCCACCTGGGATGATTCAGGTAGCCTCCTGGCCTGGTCCAAATCCATTAAACCCAACAGATGCACTCGCCGTGAATGTTGTCTGATAATAGACACGTTTAGATTGTCTTAAGCAGACTATGCTTCATGTGAAGTCAACTATGTCTCAAATATTCTGTAAACTGTACAGTATACCAAAGACAAACTCTAGTCTAAAAATGACTTTTTTATTAATAAATCCCAACTCTGTCAAACCTATTACACTTAAAGGACAATTCCGCCACTGTTCAACTTCATATTCATCATCTCCAGCACCATACCAGTGTCTACATATGTGAAAATGCCTCGTTTCTATGATCTGTGGTTAAAAAGATAAGAAGAAAGATCCTAAAAAAAATGCTTCTCTCTGACATCACAGGGTAGGATTCAAAGTTTTTTTTAAACAGTGATTTTCAAAACCTGCAACAAGTTTCTAGCCAGAGGGGGGGTATTCTCTTGCTCTACATCACCGTGAATCTCATAGAGTTTGAAAATCACTGTTTTTTAAATGTTTTAACTTTCGATGACATCATAGTGTAGAACTTTTTTACTTACTTTTCTTTCCTACAAAACATAGAAATGCACCGTTTTCACATATGTAGACACTGGTATTGTGCTGGAGATAATGAAAATGAGGTTGAAAAGTGGTGGAGTTGCCCTTTAAGTACACTTTTGCTTCCTTCTTAATCTTGTTACTTAACATCCCCCCAATTGTTTCTCTTTCTTTAGGATACCGCTGCTTTAAGATGGTCATGTTCCTGTCAGGCTTCATGTTTGGGTCTGCACTAGTCTGCCTGTTGTACCATAAGGAGCCTGTGCTGGATACTCAGTTGACTATGGAGACCAAAGCAGGCATCCTCCTGGGAGTGGCTGTGCTCTGTGGCCTGGTGACTATGCTAGTACAGACTGTGGGGCTCATCATTACTGGCCTACATCTGGGTAGTCTGCTCACCCTTGCCAACTTGCTGGTTGTCGGACAGTTTTACAGCCTTACCCCACTATGGGCGCCTCTCGGTGCCCTCCTGGCCACGAGCACCTTTTGTGCCATTCTCACACTGCAGTGGCAGAAACTATTCACTGTGCTCTCCACGGCTGCAGTCGGCGCCGCTGTGGTGATGGCGTGCGTGGACTTCTTTGTGGAGACGTCGCTGCTGGCTGGCCATGCGTACGACATCCTGTCTCAGGTTCCCCCTCGCCCCCTCTGCTGGTACAGCTGGGTTATAACAGGCGTATGTCCTCTATTCAGTCTGATGGGGGTAGTGGTGCAATGGATGCTCACTGCCAAAGGAGTGTCCCACACAGAAGGTGAGTGACACAGTTTCATAAAAACATGGAATGCTTACTTCCTCGGTCATCACTACTTCAGTTGAAACTTAGGTTAAACTTAACATGTAAACTGGTTACAACATAATTCTCTCTTTTTCTGTCCCATGCTAAATTACATTGAATGCCCCCAAGTACCTGTCAGTGGCCGACAAAGACAGGTCCAACTGATGCGAATCAGACAGAGAGATGCCCAGAGACGACCCCAGCAGGGCACTTACCGCCATCGCAAGCCTCCAATCCTGAAGCGCTATGCTGGAGACGTCCTGGCCCCAGTGAGTTACTTCACCACTAATGGGCATGAATGAGCTTGATTAAAACACTTATTTCAAAACGTTTATGCACTTAGCTAATATACATCGTTGTGGTTCATGTCTTAAAAAATACAAATAATTGACCAATGTAAATTATTTTCAATCATCCTAGACCTAGAGAATCAATGTAATGTTTTCCTTACCACTTGCCTTCCAGAGTTACATCCAAAGCACTCGTGACCGCCAGATGGGTTCAGGCTCCTCTACCAGCAGCATCATCAGCAACAGCACAGTCAACCACACCATGATAGACTTTGACTTTGAGACAGGCTCCATGGTGCCCCTGACTGCCTCCTCCCTAGTCTATAGTGTCTGAGGGAAGACCACCAAATACTAGGCATCACCTTCCAGTTCCACTGAGGTGCCCAACACTTGTCTCCAGCAGACCATTCATAGACTGTTTTTTGAGACGACAGACTGATTCTAGAGAAGATTCAACAGACTAAATCACCTTGTTTTGTTTATTATTGACAGTCTTAAGGTATCAGACAGTCAATCGTAATATAACACATTGATCCTACTTCCAATAAATAAAATTGCTTTATTTTAGTCAGTTTGCTAATATACATTTTTGTGAAGACATCCATTGTTACAGTTTTATGCACAGTGTACAAGAGGGGGGAATTCTACGTTTAGGGATTTATATACATTTTACATGCCTTGCACAAGAGATACAGTACATAAAACATCTGTGTAACTCTTGTGTTGTCAAAATAAATAAACATCCTTAAATGTTACTATATTTCACCTCAGAGGGTTAGGTGATACATTGGCTAGGCTATGCGGTATGAAAGTCCTGTCTACTTCCGATACGTTTTATCTATAATTTCTCTTCATTATTTCTCTTCATATGACAAGCATTAAAAAGGATTTGCCAGTAGATTGTTGACTTGATTCATGATGATGACTGCTAGCTAAGATTTTGAAAGTATGATGTTGACATGATCAGTCCAATCAAAGCTACTGTAGATTTGACGTCATTTTATCTGTGGCTAATGACCTTGAGCCTTCTTGGATGGGCACTTCTAATGTAACTCTATGGCAGCACCCAAGGGGCTTGAATTTTCTAGCTCTACCTTTAGATTTGGCAGTGACATAGCGTCCCCATGAGTGACAGAACACTGAGCAAATCACGGCGCATCTAGAGAACATTACCAACCCCTACGCTCCATATTTTCCGCTGGCTGCCCCACCACCACAAAAAGCACTCAGCTAGGCTGAAACACCTGCATTTTGGAGCTGCCTTACTCAAGAAAGCAAAAAAGAGACCATGTTTGTATGGAGGCTTTATTAACTCAATGATTAATATATTTTTTTTTACATTGTTTGCAAACTGATATGTGACACATATTAATGCCTAAATAACATGCAAAACAGACAACCAAAAACAAACGTGTGCCCCACCTGCCCTGAATGACGGGTCGCCACTGCTCCAGAGTTTTATGTTTTATGTTTACTGTTCCGATATTGTATATTCTGTATGATGTCTATGTGGACTTGTCTGTATTCTGTTTGTATATTGTCTATTGCTGGCAGCACCTTCTCACTAAGGCAAATAATTATATGTATGTGTAAATGTACTTGGTGAATAAAGGTGATTCTGAAATAAAACATCACTGACCTCCAATGGCCTAATTATCACATTGCATCCATTTTTCACTTGTTATGAGAGGGTAGCCCTTATCCACAACTTGTTTATTGTTGATGCGCCAGTACTGGTTCCCTTTAAAAATGTATATATGGCCGTTTGTCCATGTGAAGGCTGCATCTGGGCTGTAGGGTACCCCAGAGAAGAGATGTGATATCGGTTTGGGATACGTGCTGGAGTCCGTTGCCCCAGCTTCATCCCACTGCCAATACTGAGAACCCTTTGGGATAGAATAAAGTGTAACTATTATCTGGTCATCACTCATTCTGAAATGGTCTAGACTAGAGGGTATGTTACATGTTCACACATTAGCCAAAACCATTGTTTGTTTGTTCATTACCTTGAAGAAGATCACTTTGTTGTTCCGGTTGAAGTACAAGGCTGAATCGACATTAGAGGGAATGCTGGCCAAGTGTTTCGGAAAGCCAATGTCGAGTTTGAATCTGGTATACCTCCACACTTTGTCTCCTGAATTAAGAATATGACAGTGACACATGAAAACTACAATACTGACAGAAATTCCAGAACTGAAACAGGGACAGTGTAGCCTGGTCCAAGATCTGTGTGTGATGTCTTGCCGACTCCTATGGTAGCTTTGGTAAATAATGACAATGAAGTTGGCAAGACAGCACAAACTGATATGGGACCAGGCTAGGGACAGTGTGATGCAGGGCAAAAGGTTTACCTTTCAGGAAGTAGGACTTGTTGGTCCTCTGAGAGTACACAGCTGCATTGAGGCTCCCTGGCAGATCCTTCCACAGCACAGAGATCAGGATGGGTGTGTTGTAGCCAGTAGTGTCAGACACTGTCCAAACATACTGACCGCTGAAGACATATGTCTTGCGAAAAGGACCTGGGTGGTCGATAAATATCAGACAAACACTTGTAGATACTGTATATCTGAATGAAAGTGCTTTTCTAATTTGCAGTAATTACATAGTTTTTTGTAGGGCAAAAATTGGGATTAAATCTTTACAATACCTACCTAACATAATTGCATCTATGATACTCTTGCAAAGATGTGGTGGACCTGCCTCTAGGGATGAATCATTTGGCTTTCTGGATACTGTTGGACGATTGCCTGGCTTCCCTAAAGGCGAACAGAAAAGACAAATGTTTCAAACACATTTTCACATTTCACATTTTAGTCATTTAGCAGACACTCTTATCCAGAGCGACTTACATTAGTGAGGGCATACATTTTTGTACTGGTCCCCCGTGGGAATCAAACCCCCAACCCTGGCATTGCAAGCACCATGCTCTACCAACTGAGCTACACGGGACATAACGGCTTGAAACTGTATTTATCCTCTGCAGACAACATCCACAGGAAATCAAAGTCTTACTATGGAATAATTATATGGCTTATCAGATATTGATGACATACTCTGTCTGTCTTAACTCAATAAAATAAATCATAATCCAGCCCCCACCATACAGAGCTTGGATTCCACGGATATCATCAGGATGTAGTTTGAAGTTGGCACGGTAACCAAAGTAGACAGGTCCCATCAGAGCATTGTGGTGCTGAGAGTGACCCAGGCCAAGCACGTGACCAATCTCATGGGCTGCTACAATCCTCAGGTTACGGCCAGAGGTCGTCCCCTCTGTCCACTGCTCGTCTTCGTCAAAATGCACAATGCCTGATTCAGGGTTATCTGCGTGGGCTAACACTCCCCCTAATGACAGAGGATGTTTTCAGACAGGTAAACATATAGATGCTATCACATTCAGAGGCATATAGATCATCCAGATCAGACTCATGTCACTTCAGCTGAGATCAGAAAAGCCTTCTTTCACACATTCAAACTGCAGTGTGACTATGGAGTACTCTGACTCTCACCTGGTCCATCGAAGGGCACCGGACATGATCTATCCTTCTTATGAAACGAGATCTTGATGTCTGCTCTTCCCGGAAACAGCACCTCCCGGAAACTCAGGGATGACACCTCACTCCAGTACCTAAACGCAGCCTGGATGGCCGCACGTGCTTTTGCCAGGCCCAAATCTGGGGTGTAATTATAGAGGCGGTAGGTCAACATCTTCTTACGCCAAGTAGAACCTGTGGAAATAGGCATTAGTTAAATATACTAGTCGAAAATAGTTGTATAGCTAAAACATTTATGGCAATGCTTTGTTTTTACCCATAGTTGATTGTGTGGCCATATGTTTGACTCATCAAGTCAAGATCATATAACAATGAAGTCAGAGGAGAATAAATCAAATGACCCACCCATGACTCGATATTTGAGGGATTTGTCATTGAAGGAGTCCTCAATACCACACCGAGGTCGTTTCATCATTGCCAATGTGGCCTCGTTGAGTGTTCCTGAGACGGCCAAGTTAGTTGCCTTCTGGAAGGTTCTAAAGTTATAATGGGTAAGATAAATGTTAATGAGACACATACAGTACCAGTCAAAAGTTTGGACACACCTACTTATTCAAGGATTTTTCTTTATTTGTACTATTTTCTACATAGTAGAATAATAGTGAAGGCATCAAAACTATGAAATAACACATTTTATTTATTTTATTTTTGATTTCACCTTTATTTAACCAGGTAAGCCAGTTGAGAACAAGTACTCATTTACAACTGCGACCTGGCCAAGATAAAGCAAAGCAGTGCGATAAAAACAACAACAACACAGAGTTACACATGGGATAAACAAAACGTACAGTCAAAAACACAATAGAAAATCTATATACAGTGTGTGCAAATGTAGTAAGTTATGGAGGTAAGGCAATAAATAGGCCATAGTGCAAAATAATTAAAATGTTGTATTAACACTGGAGTGATAGATGTGCAAAAGATGATGTGCAAATAGAGATACTGGGGTGCAAATTAGCAAAATAAATAACAATATGGGGATGAGGTAGTTGGGTGGGCTAATTACAGATGGGCTGTGTACAGGTGCAGTGATCGGTATGCTGCTCTGACAACTGATGCTTAAAGTTAGTGAGGGAGAAAAGAGTCTCCAGCTTCAGAGATTTTTGCAGTTTGTTCCAGTCATTAGCAGCAGAGAACTGGAAGGAATGGCGGCCAAAGGAGGTGTTGGCTTTGGGGATGACCAGTGAGATATACCTGCTGGAGCGCATACTATGGGTGGGTGTTGCTATGGTGACCAATGAGCTAAGATAAGGCGGGGATTTGCCTAGCAGTGATTTATAGATGACCTGGAGCCAGTGGGTTTGGCGACTAATATGTAGTGAGGGCCAGCCAACGAGAGCATACAGGTCACAATGGTGGGTAGTATATGGGGCTTTGGTGACAAAACAGATGGCACTGTGATAGACTACATCCAATTTGCTGAGTAGAGTGTTGGAGGCTATTTTGTAAATGACATCGCCAAAGTCAAGGATCGGTAGGATAGTCAGTTTTACGAGGGCATGTTTGGCAGCATGAGTGAAGGAGGATTTGTTGCGAAATAGGAAGCAGATTCTAGATTTAACTTTGGATTGGAGATGCTTAATGTGAGTCTGGAAGGAGAGTTTACAGTCTAACCAGACACCTAGGTATTTGTAGTTGTCCACATACTCTAGGTCAGACCCGTCGAGAGTAGTGATTCTAGTCGGGTGGGCGGGTGCCAGCAGCGTTCGATTGAAGAGCATGCATTTAGTTTTACTAGTGTTTAAGAGCAGTTGGAGGCTACAGAAGGAGTGTTGTATGGCGTTGAAGCTCGTTTGGAGGTTTGTTAACACAGTGTCCAATGAAGGGCCAGATGTATACAAAATGGTGTCGTCCGCATAGAGGTGGAGTGACATCCTTGATATACACAGAGAATAGAGTCGGCCCGAGAATTGAACCCTGTGGCACCCCCATAGAGACAGCCAGAGGTCCAGACAACAGGCCCTCCGATTTGACACATTGAACTCTATCTGAGAAGTAGTTGGTGAACCAGGCGAGGCAGTCATTTGAGAAACCAAGGCTATTTAGTCTGCCAATAAGAATGCGGTGATTGACAGAGTCGAAAGCCTTGGCCAGGTCGAAGAAGATGGCTGCACAGTACTGTCTTTTATCGATCGCGGTTATAATATCGTTTAGGACCTTGAGCGTGGCTGAGGTGCACCCATGACCAGCTCGGAAACCAGATTGCATAGCGGAGAAGGTATGGTGGGATTCGAAATGGTCGGTGATCTGTTTGTTAACTTGGCTTTCAAATACTTTCGAAAGGCAGGGCAGGATGGATATAGGTCTGTAACAGTTTGGATTTAGAGTGTCACCCCCTTTGAAGAGGGGGATGACCGCGGCAACTTTCCAATCTCTGGGGATCTCAGACGATACGAGAGGTTGAACAGGCTAGTAATAGGGTTTGCGACAATTTTGGCGGCTAATTTTAGAAAGAAAGGGTCCAGATTGTGGAATCATGTAGTAACCAAAAAGGTGTTAAACAAATCAAAATATATTTTATATTTGAGATTCTTCAAAGTAGCCAACCTTTGCCTTGATGACAGCTTTGCACACTCTTGGCATACTCTCAACCAGCTTCATGAGGTAGTCACCTGGAATGCATTTCAATTAAAAGGTGTGCCTTGTTAAAAGTTAATTTGTGGAATTTCTTTCCTTCTTAATGCATTAGAGCCAATCAGTTGTGTTGTGACAAGGTAGGAGTGGTATACAGAAGATAGCCCTATTTGTTAAAATGTCACAGTGCAAATGTCACAGTGCCAATCACAAGTCGTAGGCTAGTATTGAAGCTCGAGGCTAGCTAGCTCTCTAGCTGGAGGTAAGCAAACTTCTCATTTGGTGTTGAGTATAGCTTAACCATGCATTAGATCGTAGGTTGGTAGTTAGTGTAGTTAGGTATTGTATTTATTATAGGTTAGTATTGTTGTTGTTGTAGGTTTCCGTAGGTTATTGTAGGTTAGTATCGAAGCACGAGGCTAGCTAGCTAGCGGGTAGCTACTGGTAACGATTAGCTGTCCCACTGTTAAATGTGCTTCTAGCCAACGTTTAATTTTTGCTGCGTTCTGCGTTATGTAAGGAACTAGACACGGACATGAATCATCTGTTTAGTGTGCTAACACACTCTTGGCAGTTTGTTGTAACCAAGTATTGGTGCTAATTGTGTGTTAATGGATGCTAGCTTGCTAGTCAGCTACGGCGTCATAGCTAGGTATCGTGGGTAGCTACTGTGTCTTGGCAGTGTCTTCCGCCGTGCCGGCTGTAGCACGAAGCGAGCTAATTAGCCGTTTTTTCGAACAGAGTCAGAGTCAACACAGTAGCCATTGTGTGCCGGGTGTAGCACGAAGCTAGCTAGCTAGCCGTTCTTAAAACAAAGCCAACACAGTGGCCATTGCTAGCTACCCAGCACGACCTAGCTACCCAGCACGACCAGCGAACGGTACGGTAGCAGCTAATTACAATATACTTGTCCTAGCTAGCCAATGTTGAATCATTGCTGCGTCATGAAAGGAACTTGACACAGACACGAATGATCTGTTTAGTGTGTTATCACACTATTGGTGGTTTGCTGTGACCAAGTGTTTGTGCTTGGCTGTGTGTTACTGGATGCTGGCATGCTGGTTAGCTAGTTAACACACTATTGGTGGTTTGTTGTGAGTATTTGTGCTTAACTGTGTGTTAAACTGTGTGTTATTGGATGCTAGCATGCTAGTCAGCTATGGTGTCATAGTCGGCTAGCTGAATAAAGTGGGTTTGAGTTTATTCCTTTAAACATTGAACAACTGTTCAGTGAAACAATTTTAGTTTCTGAGGTAGAAGTTTTTGGTGAGGGAGGCCCCCCTCTCTCCTCTCCCAGATGCTTAGCTCATTTCATTCCGATCTCCTCTGCATTTTTGTAGCCATTTGCTACAGCCTGTCAACTATGCCTCTGCCTATCCCTGTTCTCTCGTCTCTGCACAGGCTACACAAACAACGCACAACATCGCGCGGCTGCTGCCTCTCCAACCTGGTGGTCCCTGCTCGCACCCCTCACCTGGAGTTCCAGGTCGCAGGCAGCCTCTGGAACTGCCGTTCTGCTGCCAACAAAGCTGACTTCATCCCAGCCTATGCCAACCTCCAGTCCCTCGACTTCCTGGCGCTGACGGAAACATGGATCACCACTGAAAACACGGCTACTCCTACTGCTCTCTCCTCGTCTGACCATGTGTTCTCGCATACCCCGAGAGCATCTGGTCAGAGGGGTGGTGGTACAGGAATCCTCATCTCTCCCAAGTGGACATTCTCAATTTTTCCCCTAACCCATCTGTCTATCTCCTCATTTGAATTCCATGCTGTCACAGTCACTAACCCATTTAAGCTTAATATCCTTGTCATCTATCGCCCTCCAGGTTCCCTTGGAGAGTTCATCAACGAGCTTGACGCCTTGATAAGTTCCTTTCCTGAGGATGGCTCACCCCTCACAGTTTTGGGGGATTTCAACCTCCCTATGTCCACGTTTGACTCATTTCTCTCTGCCTCCTTCTTTCCACTCCTCTCCTCTTTTGACCTCACCCTCTCACCGTCCCCCCCTACTCACAAGGCAGGCAATACGCTTGACCTCATCTTCACTAGATGCTGCTCCTCTACTAATCTCACTGCAACTCCCCTCCAAGTCTCCGACCACTACTTTGTTTCCTTTTCTCTCTCGCTCTCCTCCCACACTACTCACTCTGCCCCTACACAGATGGTAATGCGCCGCCGCAACCTTCGCTCTCTCTCTCCCACTACTCTCTCCTCTTCCATCCTATCATCTCTTCCCTCTGCTCAATCCTTCTCCCTCCAATCTCCTGATTCTGCCTCCTCAACCCTCCTCTCCTCCCTTTCTGCATCCTTTGACTCTCTGTGTCCCCTATCCTCCCGGCCGGCTCGGCCCTCCCCCCCAGCTCCGTGGCTTGATGACTCACTGCGAGCTCACAGAACAGAGCTCCGGGCAGCGGAGCGGAAATGGAAGAAAACTAAACTCCCTACCGACCTGGCATCTTTTCACTCCCTCCTCTCTACATTTTCTTCATCTGTTTCTGCTGCTAAGGCCACCTTCTACCACTCTAAATTCCAAGCATCTGCCTCTAACCCTAGGAAGCTCTTTGCCACATTTTCCTCCCTCCTGAATCCTCCTCCCCCCCCCCCCACCTCCTCTCTCTCTGTGGATGACTTCGTCAACCACTTTGAAAAGAAGGTTGACGACATCCGATCCTCGTTTGTTAAGTCTAATAACACTGCTGGTCCTGCTCACACTGCCCTACCCTATGCTTTGACTTCTTTCTCCCCTCTCTCTCCAGATAAAATCCTGCGACTTGTGACTGCAGGCCGCCCAACAACCTGCCCGCTTGACCCCATCCCCTCCTCCCTTCTCCAGACCATCTCCGGTGACCTTCTCCCCTACCTCACCTCGCTGATCAACTCATCCTTGACCGCTGGCCATGTCCCTTCCGTCTTCAAGAGAGCGAGAGTTGCTCCCCTCCTCAAAAAACCAACACTCGACCCCACTGATGTCAACAACTACAGACCAGTATCCCTTCTTTCTTTTCTTTCCAAAACTATTGAGCGTGCCGTCTTTAGCCAACTCTCTTGCTATCTCTCTCAGAATGACCTTCTTGATCCAAACCAATCAGGTTTCAGGACTGGTCATTCAACTGAGACTGCTCTTCTCTGTGTCACGGAGACTCTCCGCACTGCTAAAGCTAACTCTCTCTCCTCTGCTCTTGTCCTTCTAGACCTGTCTGCTGCCTTTGATACTGTGAACCATCAGATCCTCCTCTCCACCCTCTCCGAGATGGGCATCTCCGGCGCGGCTCACTCCTGGATTGCGTCCTACCTGACCGGTCGCTCCTACCAAGTGGCGTGGCGGGAAGCTGTCTCCGCACCACGTGCTCTCACCACTGGTGTCCCCCAGGGATCGGTTCTGGGCCCTCTCCTTTTCTCCCTATACACCAAGTCACTTGGCTCTGTCATATCCTCACATGGTCTCTCCTATCATTGCTACGCTGACGATACACAACTAATCTTCTCCTTTCCCCCTTCTGATAACCAGGTGGCGAATCGCATCTCTGCATGTCTGGCAGACATATCAGTATGGATGACGGATCACCACCTCAAGCTGAACCCTGGCAAGACGGAGCTGCTCTTCCTCCCGGGGAAGGACTGCCCGTTCCATGATCTCGCCATCACGGTTGACAACTCCGCTGTGTCCTCCTCCCAGAGTGCGAAGAGCCTAGGCGTGACCCTGGACAACACCCTGTCGTTCTCCGCCAACATCAAGGCGGTGACCCGCTCCTGCAGGTTCATGCTCTACAACATTCGGAGAGTGCGACCCTGCCTTACACAGGAAGCGGCGCAGGTCCTGGTCCAGGCACTTGTCATCTCCCGTCTGGACTACTGCAACTCGCTGTTGGCTGGGCTCCCTGCCTGTGCCATTAAACCCCTACAACTCATCCAGAATGCCGCAGCCCGTCTGGTGTTCAACCTTCCCAAGTTCTCTCACGTCACCCCCCTCCTCCGCACACTCCACTGGCTTCCAGTTGAAGCTCGCATCCGCTACAAGACCATGGTGCTTGCCTATGGAGCAGTGAGGGGAACGGCACCTCTGTACCTTCAGGCTCTGATCAGTCCCTACACCCAAACGAGGACATTGCGTTCATCCACCTCTGGCCTGCTGGCTCCCCTTCCTCTGCGGAAGCACAGCTCCCGCTCAGCCCAGTCAAAACTGTTCGCTGCTCTGGCACCCCAATGGTGGAACAAGCTCCCTCACGACGCCAGGACAGCGGAGTCACTCACCACCTTCCGGAGACATTTGAAACCCCACCTCTTTAAGGAATACCTGGGATAGGATAAAGTATTCCTTCTAACCCCCCCCCAAATTGTAAAGTGGTTATCCCACTGGCTATAGGGTGAACGCACCAATTTGTGAGTCGCTCTGGCTAAGAGCGTCTGCTAAATGACGTTAATGTGCCCTTGAGCAAGGCACTTAACCCTAATTGCTCCTGTAAGTCGCTCTGGTTAAGTGCGTCTGCTAAATGACTAAAATGTAAAATGTAATGTAAATGTTAAAAGAGCAAGTCCATATTATGGCAAGAACAGCTCAAATAAGCAAAGAGAAACGACAGTCCATCATTACTTTAAGACATGAAGGTCAGTCAACACGGAACATTTCAAGAACTTTGAAAGTTTCTTCAAGGTCAGTCACAAAAACCATCAAGCGCTATGATGAAACTGGCTCTCATGAGGACCGCCACAGGAAAGGAAGACCCAGAGTTACCTCTGCTGCAGAGGATAGGTTCATTAGAGTTACCAGCCTCAGAAATTGCAGCCCATATAAATGCTTCACAGAGTTCAAGTAACAGACACATCTCAACATCAACTGTTCAGAGGAGACTGTGTGAATCAGGCCTTCATAGTCGAATTGGTGCAAAGAAACCACTACTAAGGGACACCAATAAGAAGAAGAGACTTGCTTGGGACAAGAAACATGAGCAATGGACATTAGACCGGTGGAAATCTGTCCTTCGGTCTGATGAGTTTTTTTGGTTCCAACCTCCGTGTCTTTGTGAGACGCAGAGTAGGTGAACGGATGATCTCTGCATGTGTGGTTCCCACAATGAAGCATGGAGGAGGGGGTGTGATGGTGCTTTGCTGGTGACACTGTCTGTAAATTTATTTAGAATTCAAGGCACACTTAACCTCTTAAGGATCGGACCCTTTTTTTCCAATTTTCGCCTAAAATGACATACCCAAATCTAACTGCCTGTAGCTCAGGACCTGAAGCAAGGATATGCATATTCTTGATACCATTTGAAAGGAAACACTTTGAAGTTTGTAGAAATTTGAAATTAATGTAGGAGAATATAACACATTAGATATGGTAAAAGATAATACAAACAAAAAAACATGCGTTTTCTAATTATTATTTTTTCCATCATCTTTGAAATGTAAGAGAAAGGCCACAATATAATATTGCAGTTTAGGCGCAATTTAGATTTTGGCCACTAGATGGAAGCAGTGTGTGTGCAAAGTTTCAGATTGATCCAGTGAACCGTCCCATAGAGGTTTTAACCAGCATGGCTACCACAGCATTCTGCAGCGATACGCCATCCCATCTGGTTTGCGCTTAGAGGGACTATCATTTGTTTTTCAACAGGACAATGACCCAACACACCTCCAGGCTGTGTAAGGGCTATTTTACCAAGAAGGAGAGTGATGGAGTGCTGCATCAGATGACCTGGCCTCCACAATCACCCGACCTCAACCCAATTGAGATGGTTTGGGATGAGTTGGACCGCAGAGTGAAGGAAAAGCAGCCAACAAGTAAGTGCTCAGCATATGTGGCAACTCCTTCAAGACTGTTGGAAAAGCATTCCTCACGAAGCTGGTTGAGAGAATGCCAAGAGTGTGCAAAGCTGTCATCAAGGCAAAGAGTGGCTACTTTGAAGAATCTAAAATATAACATATATTTTGATTTGTTTAACACTTCTTTGGTTACTACATGATTCCATATGTGTTATTTCATAGTTTTGATGTCTTCACTATTATTCTACAATGTAGAAAATAGTAAAAAATTAAGAAAAACCCTTGAATGAGTAGGTGTGTCCAAACTTTTGACTGGTACTGTATGTAGTCATACAGTAAGTATCGAGTATGAGTAAGCTAGTTGAAAGGCAGCCAAAAGCAGAAGAAAAAAGAGAGAACATACTACGAAGTGTGATGTTTAGTGGTTACCTTAGTGCCTCTGTGATTTCTTCAGTCTGATAAACCTGGCTCTTACTACTGTCCAGTGGGATGTGTAGGTAGCCATAGTTCCTTAAATAGGCCTAAGATGTGACAGTATTAGTACGTACATGTCTGGTATGAAAACAAACAGTTGGCTAAAGCACAAACCAGGCTGTTTAGTAAATAACGAATTGCAGCAGTTCTCATTGGTAATCTACTATACAGTATATTCTTACCATTGCTTCCATGATTTCCTCCCTGTTCAAGGCAATGGACGACACAGTTGTCAGCAAGACAAGAAACAGCATGTACTCCATTTGAAAATCCGTTCTATGATAGTTTAAGTACTATATCTCATTTTCTCTTCAGTAAGCTAGTGTGATGAAAATAGCAAAAAACGTATTTAGTATTTCAGGTCTCTATCCAAGAAAATATGATGCAATATTTGAGGTAAAGTTTAACCATTTAGATTATTATTCTAAGCTTAGTCCTTCATTTCCATTATGTTGGTCCCTGTCTTATAATGTTCCCTGGAAGTCTGTAGTTTATGGTTTAATACCCAGTTTTTATACCATCGTCTGCCCACTAGGACCCGTTTCCAACCACACAATAAACCATTAGAGGAATGCAGTCTGGGATTACTTTAGAGCAAATAAATACTCGACACTGACAGCAACTCTTGAAGTACACTGCCCACTTTCACGGCAACTATCCAAAAAGCTATCCCCTTTCAACTGATTAAATTGCCTCTAAATACACACTCTTGCGTCAGAGGAACACAAAATCATTAAGTCAATAAAACTACCAATAACTTTTAAAGGTCTATTTTTGGTCCGTTTTAAGGACAACTGAGACAAGGTTACAATACAGATGGTGTCTTCAATACATCTAATATTGCAAAGTTAATGAACAATGAAACATTGTAGTGATTCACTACCAGGGAAAGACCATGTGTGTGAAAGATTTACAAAATGTATCACTTAAGTCTCTCCATAAATACCATGTAGTCTGTGAGACAAAAACCTCTTCCTCCAGTAATGTAAATCATGATTTTTAAAACTGTCCTATGTGAGAAAAACAACTAACCACATTTCCATTCCGAGACAACCGTTAATTCGTATGTTTATATATAAAGAGCCATTAACACATCAATGTTACATGTAAGCTTCTCGATGTCACCACAACAATACTCCCTATGCCCTGTCATCAGGGGAGATACAGTTTTAGTCATTTCCACTGAGCCCAGCTTTGCCTGATTTCCCCTGTAGAGGGAGCTATCTATTTAATCTCACAGCAGCATTAAAATAACCTTTCATATGAGTGATGTTTATAATGTTGTAAACCATGAATCGCTTCATTATGTACACAAATTCAAACTATTTCAAGTCATCCAATCATTGGTAAAATGTGTATCACTTCAGTGCACAGATGGGTCAACAAAACGGCATTCTCTTGAATAGGGGATTTCTGTATCTTTAATGCAATAAATAATATTCTATGCTATTCGACAGATACAGGTAAAAAAAAAAAAAAAAAAAGTTAAGAAACTCACAGTAAAAAGACTGAGCACTAAAATAAATGCTATTACAACTATGAATGGCCAATAAGTTAACAGCCAATACAAGCGTTGGGGTTCAGTTCAATTGTTTTAAAAGTACATTTCAAATTAAGAGAAAAACATGGCTGTCTCATTGTCGTTCGTTAATTGGTTTTTGGAGAAAGTGTGGGAAAAGCATGATCAGTTCTTGTCAACAACATAACTTGAGGTGTTGGGTTTATGTACACTTGGTATTCCAAAGCCAAAGTTAATGTTGATTGGCTGTTTGATAACACCAAATCCCCGAAAAATGTTCGCAAGGGAAGCTCATCAATGCAGATGTAAATGTCTATTTCTTTTAGAACTTGGTGTTTGTATTTTCCAACAGTCTAACTTCCATAACTGGTCTACTGCCCTTTTGACAACCTTTTTAATCTCATGAATCCTCTTCAAGCTGCAGCAACTCGTCCTGTATGGCCTTGGCCCTCCCAAGCTTATCCAGCTGCTCTTTTGTAGCTTGCGCAATCTCCCCAGAGTCCAGTTTCTGCTGCAGCTCCTCAACCTGCCTCAGCTTCTTTTTCAGGTTCTTGATCTTCTTGGCCTTTTCTGCTGCTGCTCCTGAAGGGTCATTAGTAGCTTCAGCTGGGTTAGATGCAGCCATCTCACTGTCACCGCCCTCTGCAATCGCCACATTCGCAACAGCATTTATAAGTGCTTCCACATTGCTATCCGGGCCTTGCAGCTTGCGCTTTTCCTTGCGTTTCATGTTTCGCTTGGCTGTCTTGGAAAGCCCAGCTGTCTCACTCTCTGCAATGCCAGGGATCCCCTGCTGCTGCTGCCTTGCCTGGGCCGCATCCCCGGGGCTCATACCTGGTGGCAGATCGGGCTTGCCCTTGAAGAACTTCACAAATTTATTCTCGTAGCTGAAAACAAAGAGATTCGCAGAGAGGAAATTAGGAAACAACCATTTTATAGCAGAGGCTTCTAACAAAATGAATACAACATTAGTATAAAGGTTGACTTGACAGAGGTCACTTTTAGGTAGCATTACTTACACAGGGACTTCTTCCTGAGGGGTATAACCATCCTTCACTTTCCGAGGCTTTCTCCAGGTTCCATCAGGTCGCTGTGTAGCAGCAATGTATTTCCCTATAACAGGAGGCGCAAACAAATATTACAAATTCACTGAAAACCATGCATTTACATTTGAACCAATTAATGTGTTTTGCTCAGTTGGTAGACTAAGGCTTGCTAAAACATTGATATGTGTGTGTGTTACAACAATATACAGCTGTACTACAGTGCATTAGCTAGCCACATTTGCATCGGCACTAGCAAGAACAGGACCCAGAACAATCCAACATAATTGAAAGTTTTATAGCCGCTAGCTAGCCAAATTGACACTGGATTACTGGCTAGCTAGTTAACGTTACTGTTGTGACTACAGGTAACTTAGAAAGATTTAGCTAGCTAATGCATTTCAAATGAGCCACTTGCTGCTGCTACTATAGCCCATTCGTAGACGGTAATGATAAACATATACTGTCTAGGAATGTGCAAGTTTCCCTTTCAAGACGATTCGATACATAACCTAGATACATTGGCGCCGATACATTTCAGTTTGATTAGAAGAACGAGTCGATGCGATGCACTAACAGTTGTTGCATAAACAATTATTTTCCATTCCAAATTAAAATCTGCTGCTGATGGAGCTCATGATCTGGACCTTTGAGCCGGATATGTCTGAGCCGACTGTGTGTGTGTGTGTGAATGATGTATATGTCTATGGTGTATGTACGCGCCTGAGCTGAGCCAGAAGGGAAACTGAGCATCTTCCACCTCACTATTAGTTAGTAATGTTTGCTTTTTGTCTCAGCCAGTTCCACTGTCTTTTTTCATTGTTCCCTTCTGATTAGGGACTGATTTAGACCTGGGACACCAGGTGTGTGCAATTAATTATCAGGAAGAAACAGAAAACCATCAGGCTCCGGACCTCGTAGGCTAAGAGTTGAGTACCCCTGGTTTAGACCATTTGGAAGTTGATAATCGGAGTGAGCTCTTCTCCTGTTTCAACCATGCAGTGCTAGTAGCAAAAGTGATTGCTGTCCTCATTATGAAATTATTAACTTTACCCTGCATATCAAAAAACGTGACACGCAGATGTGCCAGATCAGGAATAGGCCTACTTCTCGCTGGTCAGCGCGCAAAACTGCGCACAGCACGCACTTTGACGAAGCCAGGGGTGTTAAAACTTCTCCTCTGGGACTCTTAGCCGTTCCATGTATTATAACTATTGCACAGCTAGCATACCTGATTCAACTTCTCAACTAATATCAATTCCTTTACTATGAATTGTGAAAGGCCTGGAGGTCCTCGAGGAGAGGTTTGAAAACCGCTGGACTACACTCCTTAACAGTAAATTAGTGGGCTACTGTAGTCTGATATATCAGGCTGTAGTACACAATTAATTGGTATATACAGCCTGAAACATTTGTGCAAAAAGGCTAGGCAACATAATCTAGTTTCCCATATAGCTAACGTAAGATAGTTAAGACATAGCTATTAACTATAAATATTATCTAGTAGTAACGTTGGCTACGCTAGCTATCTGTTAGCTTGAGTTTAGTCAGCTAGCTAACTACGTTAACTGGTGTGTTTGTTAGCTAGCTAACTGGTTAGCCAGCAGCAGCACACTTGGACAATGTGTTCGCTCCACAACGCGAGCGTTGCTGGGTTACTGTTCTGGGGAAGCGATCTAAAGACAAACGGGTTAGTCATTCTAAATTGTATTTATTCTCAAACTCCAACAATATTTAATCAGCGTTCTGACTTAAATCAGCCTTACCAGAGTCATCTTCAACATAGGGAGTTGCCATTTGAGCCATTTTGCTCAGTTAACTATTTCCGTTGGCTGGTAGAAATGACAGGAAGTGATGTCCTCCTTGCTGCCCAGAAAAGATACTAGAAACAATTTAGTCCAATCAATGTAAGCTCAATTTGATGTGGCTGTCAATGGTTCTGATTTGTGTATGTGTGTTCCTGCAAGTAGAAAAAACATGTTGACTCACCCTATTTGTAGAGAAATGCCATCCTCCTCTCTTTCATGTTGAAACGGTCTATCACTTTGTCATACAGTACAGCTTTTATGTGTTGTTGTCCTAGGCTACCTGGCTAAAATGCTTCCTCTCCAGCCTAACTTCCTGTCATGGGCAACGCCAGCTAGTTAACATTAGCCTTCTACATATTGAACTTCCATCCTCTCTGGGCAGGGGCACAATGTATGAATTAGTGGTTGGATCAGAATCGCCTTTATAATCATTGGCAATATGGAGAATTAAGTAAAACCACAAGTCCAAATCCCTATCTCCATCCATGGCTAATTTAGGAAAGGGCCAATTTTAGCTAGCTAGCCACTGGAGGACACCAACACAACGAGATTCAACAATGAAAGTTGTTTCTGTCAATGAAGTATGCTCTCAATGCAATTTGATAGGAAAGATGCCAAATCCAAATTGGCTTCCTTTGACACTTTTTTGGGTGCTCCAGGACCATTCACAGTTGAGCTCACTCAGTTTAGCTCAAAGCTGATTGGCCATTATGTTATACTTTTAATCAAGGGAGGCCAAATGCTCGCTGGCTTTCAAGTTTTAATGTCACATGCACAAGCACAGTGGAATGCCTTTCTTGCAAACTCAAAACCAAACAATGCAATAATCAATAACAATGTATTACTAGGAAAAAGCACACGAGAAATAAGAATAAGAAATGAAATTCACAAAGTAAGTAAGCAAACATACTATATACAGGAAATAATAATTTTAAAAAGTCAGTTCCAGTACCATATTTGCATGATACTGGAATCACTACTCTCGGCGGGTCTGACCTAGAGTATGTGGACAACTACAAATGCCTAGGTGTCTGGTTAGACTGTAAACTCTCCTTCCAGACTCACATTAAGCATCTCCAATCAAAAGTTAGATCTAGAATTGGCTTCTTATTTCGCAACAAAGCCTCCTTCACTCATGCTGCCAAACATGCCCTCGTAAAACTGACTATCCTACCGATCCTTGACTTCGGCGATGTCATTTACAAAATAGCCTCCAACACTCTACTCAGCACATCTATCATTCCAGTGGTAATACGAAATTGTAACTATTTTGCACTATGGCCTATTTATTGCCTTACCTCCATAACTTACTACATTCGCACACACTGTATATATATTTTCTGTTTGTATTTTTGACTTTATGTTTTGTTTACCCCATATGTAACTCTGTGTTGTTGTTTTTATCGCACTGCTTTGCTTTATCTTGGCCAGGTCGCAGTTGTAAATGAGAACTTGTTCTCAACTGGATTACCTGGTTAAATAAAGGTGAAAAAATAAATAATAATAACAATGTGCAGGGATACTGGAGTGATAGAGGTAGATATGTATAGGGGTAAGGTGACTAGGCAACAGGATATAAGATAAACAGAGTAGCAGCAGCTTGCATGTGAGTGGGTGTGCGGATGTGTAGAGCTAGTATAAATGTATGTGCATATTATATGTGAGTGAGCTAATGATAGAGTGAGTGTTTGTGTGTGTGTTGGAGTGACAGAGTGTAGTGCCCTGTGAGTGTGCATAGAGTCAGTGCAAATACTGAAATAAAGGGTCAATAAATATATAAGGTAAACTCAGTCTGTGTAGCTTCCCTTGCTTCCATTGTTTTTTTGTTGTTGTTTTTAGTAAAAGAAGGCCAAGAAGATCATCAAGGACCTCAGCCACCCGAGCCACGGGCTCTTCACCCCGCTACCATCTAGAAGGCGGAGAAAGTACAGGTGCACCAAAGCTGGGACAGAGAGACTGAAAAACAGCTTCTATCTACAGACCATCAGACTGTTAAATAGTCACCACTATCCTGCCTCCGCCCAGTACCCTGCCCTGAACTTAGTTACTGTTACTAACCGGCTACCACCCGGTACTCTACCATGCACCTTAGAAACTGCTATCCTATGTACATAGTCATTGAACACTGGTCACTTTAATAGTGTTTACATACTGTTTTACCCACTTCATATGTATATACTGTATTCTAGTAAAGGCTCATCCTATATAACTACTGCTGTACACACCTTTTCTATTCATATACTGTCCATACACCCCATCATATACATATATATTCATATTCCGAACTCTGACATTGCTCATTCTGATATTTCTTAATTCCTTTCTTTTAATTTTTTTGATTAGTGTGTGAATCTCACTGGAGAAATCATCAGAGGGAGGGAAACACCGCCCCCCTGTCTCAGTATGTGTAGCCCATGTATCTGATGCTGTCTGGACAAAAAGAGTATGGCATGTTGCCGTCGTGGCATTTGATTGATTGATGGCCTCCCTTGATAATTATTTTTTATAAAATAATTAGCCAATCAGCTTTGAGCTGAGCTCAACTGTAGGTAGTCCTGGCGCAGCAAAACCACCCCGAAGGGAGGCCAGGGCTGCGTTCAGTATGTTGTTACGTTCTGGAATGTTCAATTGAACGGAAATGGTACTGGGGGGTTGGGTTGTGGGTTGGGGAACGCTTTCAGCAAGGCCACTGCCCTTTAAATATGTCACTCATTGCTTCAAGCCACACCTCACCACACCCACCAAACGGGATCAAATGTACCTCAAAGTCTCTTCAAGAACGTACAAGAACGTTTTGGGGAAATGTGTCGTTCATTACACACCGTTCCGCAACGTAGCACCTGAACGCACCTCAGGTTGAAGAGGTTGGAGCAGGAGGCTGGATGGCCCGGTTTGGGGGCCATGGGGTCCAGCAAGAAGGTCGCAGGGAGGGCTGAGGTTTGATGCAGTGAGCGCATCCTGAAGGCGATCAGGGACATCTTTCTGAATGTGGCAGTGGCAGCTTGGACACAGGGAGGTGGAATTACTCTACAGGAGTGCAACAGATGATGGGGTTCAGATGAGTGAGAGTGTGTAGTTTGTGGGTGTGTTTGCCTGTGCCCCGGGTTTGCACATTTGAGAACATTCCATTGGTCCTAAAGGGAAACTCCACCAACCCAGGGCATCGGGCAATGCATAATGAGTGTGCACTTTTATTGTTGTTAATAGAAAAAGTGTGCCCAGTATTTGGGTATGTTCCAGATATAGTCTTTGCAGATTATCAGATCTTTACAATGCCTGGAGAAAATCAGGCACCTCATCAACGTCAAGATCCCGTAACACTGTGTATTTTAGTGTTAGACTTTTGTGGTCCAGGTCAATGGTCATTAGGCACCCACCGTGCCAATAGACATGACATACCACTGCAGCCAGGTCTGAGCCCCCATAACTAGCTCTCCCTTTGCCTACATATTTTTTACAATCCTATAATTTGCACAGCGCTCCATTGTCACTGTTCAGAATATCAATGGCTCAGAAAAGTTATAATACAGTCAAGAATACCCCTTAAAATGATCAAGAGTATGTGTTGAGCATTCTAATTTACATAAATGCACGCCTCTATGAACTAATTCGCGTTGTCCAAAGGTTATTTTGGCATGCGTGGCGAGCTTTACCGATTTCAGTCTGTTCGGAAGTGACGACGTGGATAGATGAGTGACTGAACCTGAGGGAAAATATTGGAGAGCATAGACGACTGGTAACGTCGCCGAGAAAGACACCCAGGTAAGCGCTAAAGCACTAAAAAATACAGGTTATATAGCTAGTTAACGACATGGCTAACAATCTTAGTAAGTTAGTAAACAGACCCAGTTAGCTAGCTTGCTCGACGCTTGCTGTGTCACAAACTGGAGAGACAAGTGCGTTAGCTAGCTAACGTTAGCTAGCATTGTCAATTGAACTAGCAGCTAATTAGCTGACGTTAGTAATTTAACTAGCTGATATGACGAAGAATACAGTGATAAACTACACTGCAGTCTCAGGTGGTTGTGAAAATGTTTACGTTAGTTAGGTAACGTTAATAACGCACTAGCTAACTACCTTCCTTGCGATCCGTTCATTGTGGATTTGGCACGTTATTTTAACAAAGCGAGAAGAGTAACTAGCTAGTTAGTTAACGCGTTGGGTGGTCTCTACCACTAGCTAGCTACATTCCGTAGATTATGATGGTACCCGGCCAGCTAACGGTAGTTAGCTAACTAAATAAATACACATAAGCCAATGTGCATAGCTAGCAACTAGCTAGATATAAAACGAGACATGCAAATTGGGCAAGTTAGGCTAGCCAGGAAAGGCGTTGCTAAGATACAGTCACACACAGATAACAAAAAATGAGTTCTAGCTTGGAACTTCTCTAGCTAGCTAATTGGCCAGAAATGTTTGCTTTTTTTTAAATAACTAGAAGCAGGTAGCGAGCTAGCTGCTGGTGGTCTTTTCCAGAAGCTCGCACAGACGAACTTATTAGGTTGCAAAGTATTTTAAAGGGCTAGTATACCCAAATCATGTTGCCTTACCTTGACTGAGTGGTAACGTTATATTGCTCACAGGAGACAGACAACTAATAGATCAGATTTGTTTACTAGCGAAGTTAAAGCTGCCATGCTGTGGAAGCACACAGCGTAATTAAATTGTTGCCAGCAGCACGGTTACAGTCACCAACGATCTGGATAACATGAAAACAGACTCTACTAGGGTGAATAAAATAGTCAGAGTGAGGTGTTCTCTCATTTGTGTCTGTAAGTAGCTAGCGTGGAACCCCGTATTATCGGCATATTCAACAGCTTTTAAGAAATATATTACCTTCAACAGTGATCAAGCCATCAAAGTTTTGTGATTATTGGTGTCGTAGAAATTTTAGCTAACGGGTTAGCAATTAGCAAGTTTGACATTTCAGTGGAAATGATACTATTATCAGCTTTTTGATAAGTGGTTTAGCAAAAAAAATATGTCCCATATACGTCCCGTATTTTTTCTTTTATTTATTTCACCTTTATTTAACCAGGTAAGCCAGTTGAGAACAAGTTCTCATTTACAACTGCGACCTGGCCAAGATAAAGCAAAGCAGTGCGATTAAAAACAACAACACAGAGTTACATATGGGGTAAAACATAAAGTCAAAAATACCACAGAAAATATATATCCAGTGTGTGCAAATGTAGAAAGTTATGGAGGTAAGGCAATAAATAGGCCATAGTGCAAAATAATTACAATTAGTATTAACACTGGAATGATAGATGTGCAAGAGATGATGTGCAAGTAGAGATACTGGGGTGCAAATGAGGAAAATAAATAACAATATGGGGATGAGGAAGTTGAGTGGGCTAATTTCAGAAGGGCTGTGTACAGGTGCAGTGATCGGTAAGGTGCTCTGACAACTGATGCTTAAAGTTAGTGAAGGAGAAAAGAGTCTCCAGCTTCAGAGATTTTTGCAGTTCGTTCCAGTCATTGGCAGCAGAGAACTGGAAGGAATGGCGGCCAAAGGAGGTGTTGGCTTTGGGGATGACCAGTGAGATATACCTGCTGGAGCGCATACTACAGGTGGGTGTTGCTACAATGAGCTAGGATAAGTCAGAGATTTGCCTAGCAGTGATTTATAGATGGCCTGGAGCCAGTGGGTTTGGCGACAAATACGTAGTGAGTACCAGCCAACAAGAGCGTATAGGTCACAATGGTGGGTAGTATATGGGGCTTTGGAGACAAAACGGATGGCACTGTGATAGACTACATCCAATTTGCTGAGTAGTGTGTTGGAGGCTATTTTGTAAATGACATCGCCGAAGTCAAGGATCGGTAGGATAGTCAGTTTTACGAGGGCATGTTTGGCAGCATGAGTGAAGGAGGCTTTGTTGCGAAATAGGAAGCCGATTCTAGATTAACTTTGGATTGGAGATGCTTAATGTGAGTCTGGAAGGAGAGTTTACAGTCTAACCAGACACCTAGGTATTTGTAGTTGTCCACATACTCTAGGTCAGACCCGTCGAGAGTAGTGATTCTAGTCGGGTGGGCGGGTGCCAGCAGCGTTCGATTGAAGAGCATGCATTTAGTTTTACTAGTGTTTAAGAGCAGTTGGAGGCTACGGAAGGGTGCATGGGCAAGTTGCAGTGGAGGGTGCAGAGCTGGTGGCCGGGGTAGTGGTAGCCAGGTGGAAAGCATGGCCAGCCGTAGCAAAATGCTTGTTGAAATTCTTGATTATTGTAGATTTATCGGTGGTGATAGTGTTTCCTAGCCTCAGCGCAGTGGGCAGCTGGGAGGAGGTGCTCTTATTCTCCATGGACTTTACAGTGTCCCAAAACTTTTTGGAGTTAGTGCTACAGGATGCAAATTTCTGTTTGAAAAAGCTAGCCTTTGCTTTCCTAACTGCTTGTGTATATTGGTTCCTAACTTCCCTGAAAAGTTTCATATCGCGGGGGCTATTTCATGCTAATGCAGTACGCCACAGGATGTTTTTGTGCTGGTCAAGGGCAGTCAAGTCTGAGGAGAACCAGGGGCTATATCTGTTCTTAGTTCTGAATTTTTTGAATGGGGCATGTTTATTTAAGATTGAGAGGAAAGCACTTTTAAAGAACAACTAGGCATCCTCTACTGACGGAATGAGATCGATATCCATCCAGGATACCAGGGCCAGGTCAATTAGGAAGGCCTGCTCGCTAAAGTGTTTTAGGGAGTGTTTGACAGTGATGAGGGGTGGTCGTTTGACCACGGACCTGTTACGGACGCAGGCAATAAGGCAGTGATCGCTGAGATCCTGGTTGAAGACAGCGGAGGTGTATTTAGAGGTTAAGTTAGTCAGGATGATATCGGCATACGGCCCCCAGTTATTGGTCACCTTACTATTTTGTTCAATTACAAGATATATCTGTTTAATTTTGTTAAAAAAAAGAGACACCAACCATGTACCCGAAGTGTTTACTAGATAGTTGACTAGTTGGCTAGGCTTCCGGAAAAAATAATGACTTGCCTGTCAACTTTTCATCGCGTAGCCTGGTGCGCCCTCCTGTGGAGTCTTAAAAAATGGTTCTTCACCAATGTATTCAATGTTGTAACCAAATAATGTCTCATCATTTGTTTTACAGATTAATCTTATGTTTTGAGGAAGTAGATAACAGTTGAATACTAAAATATGAGTATTAATAATTTACATCAAATAAAACTTTAATTTCAGTTATGTGCATTGACATAAACAGTGAAAACACTGTTGGAGTTTGTGTTGCAGAGGTGCACTTGGAAAGTAAAGGAAGAAATACACAAGATGGGTTCAATAAATATATATATATTATATTTTAGACATTTATTTTTTTGTAAAAATAAATAATTTCATATGAACACAAACAAAACAAACAATTAAATCTCGACCTCCATCTCTATATTGTCACAAAAATCACAATAAAAATACAGCTCCACCGCTACCTCTTGATCCCACTGCACACACCTGCAGTGGAACCAGTGCTGGCAGAAGTCACAGCACACCCATGGCACCTCGGATCTACACTCCTGAGAGGAGCTTGCAGGCGGATCATGCTCCCCGCAGCAAGCACAGCAGGTGGTGTCTTTTATAAAAAATTTAATAATAATAAAAATTGATTAATATGGTTTTGCAAAATGTAGAAGTTCTTCAACAACTATGGTAATTGATACAACTGAGAGAGAGAGAGAGAGAAACAGATGATGAAGTACCTGAGAGTGGTGCCATGAATGGCGTGACAGATGTGACCGGTGGAGCTTTTCTCTTCCTTTTCTGTGCTGCAGTTTGAGAAAAAGTAGTGTTAGACAGAGCATGTTTCATGAAAACCCCTTTCAACTTTTTTACATCAATACCTCTGGAGGAAGCTGCAGAGGTTTTGGAGGAGGTGGAGATGACTTGAGGGCTGGTGCTATGTACTGTAGATATGTAAAGAGAGATTTTTTTTTTTACATTGCTGTTTTATAAAACAGATAACAAACAGTAATTTGTTCGTAATTTAACATGTGTTTACCTGTGGAGGAGGCGGTATTCAAATTGCAGGGGGCAGGGACACCAGACGAGGCTGCTATGGTGGTGTGACCAGGGGAGGAGGAGGAGGCAGTTGGTCCAGAGGAGGCCGTGTTGGTGGTGACAGACGGGAGGGGTGTGGTGTGCATTGTGGTGGACAAAACCGCCAACGATGGCTTGGAGGAGCTGGTGTTTGTAATGGTGGGGTTGAGGGGCCGACGATGGTGTGGCCGGGAGAGTAGGCACGTGGCCTTCTTCTACAGCTGGGGACTCCGGCGGCTCCTACAGGTGTTGCACACTGGGAGGCACTGGCAGTGGTGATGCAGCTGTCAGGAGTGGTTCCAGCAGGGGGTCCTGCAGAGGCGACGGCGTCAATGGTCTCATCCATGGCAGCCCTCTCCTGTGCCCTCTGTGTTCTGAGGGCTGCCCGACGCTCTTTCTCCTCTGCCTCTGCCCTCTTTCTCACCCCTCTCCTGCCACTGGCACGTGTATTCCTCCCCGGTGAGGCATGTGGCGACCACAGGGAGTCTTCTGTATCGGTCCAGCCGATACTTCAGGACAGTAAGGATGTGCCCCAGGTCCTTCGCTATCAGCCCCCCTATTAGGGGGTGCTCTTCTAGAGCTAGGCCTGGGACTGGAGCAGGGGCTGAGGGTCCTCCTGTGGTCGCTGGGGAGGAGGTGCTGATGGACGGCACAGTGCTGCTTGTCCCAGGAGAGGTGGTGGTGGGACCCGGTAGGGACTGAGACGGCATTAAACGGGACCCTTCAATGGCTGAAGGGTCAAAAGGGAAGAGGCCACACTTCTTAAACCCTTCCACCACATAGCGCATGTCCTTGCATCGCTGGTACGGGTAGCGGAATACTCTGGCAAATTCTGATTTGTTTACCATGTAGGAGTGGTCGAAATGGCTAAGGTCTCCAGCTACCTTGGAGAACTCAGCCTTTAAAGGGCCAAAGGACATGGGTGCAGTGTGGTGGAAGACAAAGAAGTATAACCCCTTCCCTTAGTGCCGCTGCGAGCACGTCCGGGTCCATGTGGTTCTTGTGTCCATCGAAGAGGAGACGGCGCTCTTTCACTGCATGCTTAATGAAGTGCTGAAACCACTTCCTGAACAGGTCCCCATCAATGTAGCAACTGCTTGACCGTTCATACAAGGCTTGGGTGGGGCCTTCCAGTGTGTAGTGGCCACCGGGGAAACACTTGGGGTAGATAATAAACGGGGGGATGTCCTCCCCAGCTGCGTTGAAGCAGGCCAGCACTGTGATGTGCTCCTTGGTCCCCGGAGCCTGCTGGTACACGTGTTTTGCGCCCCGGGGAGCCAGCACTTTGTGCCTGCTCTGGTCGCTATGAAACCCAGACTCATCGCAGTTATAGATTTGTCTGGGTTTCTCCCTCAACCCACTCTCCTCCAAGTGCTTCTCATAAGAAGTGAAGGTGGTGTCCATCGTCGGACGTGTGGCACACTCCGCTCTCCCCCTGTCCAGGGTGTCCGGTCTCCTCATGCTCAGGTTCTTGTGCCTCCTCCTGAACATTTCCCACTACCTCTTCCCCAGTGATGGGATTGTTTCCCCTGGGTGCCGAAACCTACAATAGAATATAATATATAATTGTCCATCCAGGATGAAAATGTTTTTGGCATCACCATACATATCCACATTTACATCACACACATTGAGAACAGTCAGTCCACCAATCTACATGCATAAATACAGAGAACACCAAATACCTGCATATTTTGCCGGCGTATTTCATCAGCCTCTGTCTGGTGAAGGGGAACCCATGGCTGGCGCAGTAGATACAGTACTGCACCAGAGAATTTTCATCCTCTGGTGCAAGCAATGTGGGTGGTCCACTGCGACAACCATGGGTCACCCGGCCGCCCAGCCTGTCCGCCAGGGTCTGCCGAGGTATACCATGCACCTTGGTAGATAAGAAAATAAAACTGTTACTAGCAGATAAAATTCACATACACATGGTAATCTCCTAAAAACAAAAGATTGCTAACCTTGGCAGCCTGGCGGATAGCCATCCCTGCCCCGCAGTCCTCCAAGGCATGGAACATGTCCACCTCACTCCACTGCTTCCTCTTGACTTTCTCCATGCTGTGGTGTTAATACATGTAGCTAAATAATTTGGCATACTATACACATTTTAGAAAGATAACTCAATCTGAATATGTATAAACATTTACAAGGTGATTAAAGTTTTCACAATAGCTGAAAGTGTACCCACGTTTTTTGTTTGATGTTATCTGTAATGAAAATTAGTGTCCCAATTAGTTTAATATTGATGCATACATTGTCAAATTTGACTAAATACTGCCTCTATGTAGCTGTTGTAAGATGAAACATAGCCAACAGTGATAGGTGTCAAAAAGTTAATGGTTCAAAGTTCCAAATACATTTTTGCAGATTGTGCAAAACGTCTCCGTCAGAGGACTCCAATTTTGATACGTTAAAGCTTGACAACATTCAGCTGTTTTCGTGACATGTATTATCTAACGCTTACAATTTATTTCCTTTTTGCTGTCTTAGCAGTTCTATCAACATTTAGCAACTAAGCTAGCAACATTAGAAAATCCGTTAGCTATATTTCAGAGGTAAAAAGTTGGATATTAAATGATGTGTGGTCTGTCGCGCAGTCGAATTTTACAATATGCATCGTGTTCCACAAAATGTGTACATATAGGTTTTGAGCGTTTTCAAAAAAGTTAACTTAACTTAACATAAATTGCACTGAAAATCGGTGGTCAGCTAGCTAGAAGGCTGTCGTTAGTTGCAAAACCTACTGTTATTTTCCAGTCCATTTTAAATGTTGAGCTCAAGGTGATTTAGTCCTCCAACCACTAGAGAGTGTCCGAAGTTAGGGGGTGTCCGATGTTGGGGGAAAATTAGCTAGCAGTGTGCGCTCTGAAAGCTCCGACAGCCGAAACGCTCGGAATTTACCAACGGACAATCTGACATGACAATGCTCTGAATTTACGAACCCGCACTCTGAGCACACTCTGGCACTCCAGATTTAATTTATGAACAAACCCTAAGTTTATTGGTCTCGTACACAAATGTGCAGGTGCAGCGAAATGCTTGTTTCTAGCTCCAACAATGCAGTAATACCTAGAAATACAAAACAATATACACATAATCCCAAAAGTTAAAAATTCAGAAATATCAGAATGAGAACGAATAATGTCAGAGTCCGGAATATACACTGCTCAAAAAAATAAAGGGAACACTTAAACAACACAATGTAACTCCAAGTCAATCACACTTCTGTGAAATCAAACTGTCCACTTAGGAAGCAACACTGATTGACAATACATTTCACATGCTGTTGTGCAAATGGAATAGACAACAGGTGGAAATTATAGGCAATTAGCAAGACACCCCCAATAAAGGACTGGTTTTGCAGGTGGTGACCACAGACCACTTCTCAGTTCCTATGCTTCCTGGCAGATGTTTTGGTCACTTTTGAATGCTGGCGGTGCTTTCACTCTAGTGGTAGCATGAGACGGAGTCTACAACCCACACAAGTGGCTCAGGTAGTGCAGCTCATCCAGGATGGCACATCAATGCGAGCTGTGGCAAGAAGGTTTGCTGTGTCTGTCAGCGTAGTGTCCAGAGCATGGAGGCGCTACCAGGAGACAGGCCAGTACATCAGGAGACGTGGAGGAGGCCGTAGGAGGGCAACAACCCAGCAGCAGGACTGCTACCTCCGCCTTTGTGCAAGGAGGAGCAGGAGGAGCACTGCCAGAGCCCTGCAAAATGACCTCCAGCAGGCCACAAATGTGCATGTGTCTGCTCAAACGGTCAGAAACAGACTCCATGAGGGTGGTATGAGGGCCCGACGTCCACAGGTGGGGGTTGTGCTTACAGCCCAACACCGTGCAGGACGTTTGGCATTTGCCAGAGAACACCAAGATTGGCAAATTCGCCACTGGCGCCCTGTGCGCTTCACAGATGAAAGCAGGTTCACACTGAGCACATGTGACAGACGTGACAGAGTCTGGAGACACCGTGGAGAACGTTCTGCTGCCTGCAACATCCTCCAGCATGACCGGTTTGGCGGTGGGTCAGTCATGGTGTGGGGTGGCATTTCTTTGGGGGGGCCGCACAGCCCTCCATGTGCTCGCCAGAGGTAGCCTGACTGCCATTAGGTACCGAGATGAGATCCTCAGACCCCTTGTGAGACCATATGCTGGTGCGGTTGGCCCTGGGTTCCTCCTGATGCAAGACAATGCTAGACCTCATGTGGCTGGAGTGTGTCAGCAGTTCCTGCAAGAGGAAGGCATTGATGCTATGGACTGGCCCGCCCATTCCCCAGACCTGAATCCAATTGAGCACATCTGGGACATCATGTCTTGCTCCATCCACCAACGCCACGTTGCACCACAGACTGTCCAGGAGTTGGCGGATGCTTTAGTCCAGGTCTGGGAGGAGACCTTCCGCCACCTCATCAGGAGCATGCCCAGGCGTTGTAGGGAGGTCATACAGGCACGTGGAGGCCACACACACTACTGAGCCTCATTTTGACTTGTTTTAAGGACATTACATCAAAGTTGGATCAGCCTTTAGTGTGGTTTTCCACTTTAATTTTGAGGGTGACTCCAAATCCAGACCTCCATGGGTTGATAAATTTGATTTCCATTGATCATTTTTGTGTGATTTTGTTGTCAGCACATTCAACTATGTAAAGAAAAAAGATAAGATTAATTAATAAGATTATTTCATTCATTCAGATCTAGGATGTGTTATTTTAGTGTTCCCTTTATTTTTTTGAGCAGGGTATATACTCGCGCACACACAGTACCAGTCAAAAGTTTGGACACACCTACTCATTCCAGGGTTTTCTTTATTTTTAGTATTTTCTACATTGTGGAATGATAGTGAAGACATCACAGCAATGAAATAACACATATGGAATCATGTAGTACCCCAAAAAGTGTTAAACAAATCAAAATATATTTTATATTTGAGATTCTTCAAACTAGCCACCCTTTGCCTTGATGACAGCTTTGCACACTGTTGGCATTCTCTCAACCATCTTCATGAGGTAGTCACCTGGAATGCATTTCAATTAACAGGTGTGCCTTGTTAAAAGTTAATTTGTGGAATTTCTTACCATAATGTGTTTGAGCCAATCAGTTGTGTTTCAAAGTAGAGGTGGTATATAGAAGATAGCCCTATTTGGTAAAATATAAGGTCCATTTTATGGCAAGAACAGCTCAAATAAGCAAAGAGAAACGACAGTCCATCATTACTTTAAGACATAAAGGTCAGTCAATCTGGAAAATGTCAAGAACTTTGAAAGTTTCTTCAAGTGCAGTTGCAAAAACCATCAAGCGCTATGATGAAACTGGCTCTCATGAGGACCGCCACAGGAAAGGAAGACCCAGAGTTACCTCTGCTGCAGAGGATAAGTTTATTAGCATTAACTGCACCTCAGATTGCAGCCCAAATAAATGTTTTACAGAGTTCAAGTAACAGACACATCTCAACAAGACTGTGTGATCAGGCCTTCATGGTCGAATTGCTGCAAAGAAACTACTACTAAAGGACACCAATAAGAAGAGACTTGCTTGGGCCAAGAAACACGAGCAATGGACATTAGACCGGTGGAAATCTGTCCTTTTGGTCTGATGAGTCCAAATTTGAGATTTGTTGTCTTTGTGAGACGCAGAGTAGGTGAACGGATGATCTCTGCATGTGTGGTTACCACCGTGAAGCATGGAGGAGGTGGTGTGGGGGTGCTTTGCTGGTGACACTGTTGGTGATTTATTTAGAATTCAAGGCACACTTAACCAGCATGGCTACCACAGCATTCTGCTGCGATACACTGATACACTGTCCCATCTGGTTTGGGCTTAGTGGGACTATTACTTGTTTTTCAACAGGACAATGACCCAACACACCTCCAGGCTGTGTAAGGGCTATTTGACCAAGAAGGAGAGTGATGGAGTGCTGCATCAGATGACCTGGCCTCAACAATCCCCTGACCTCAACCCAGTTGAGATGGTTTGGGTTGAGTTGGACCGCAGATTGAAGGAAAAGCAGCCAACGTGCTCAGCATACAGTGTGGGAAAAAAGTATTTGATCCCCTGCTGATTTTGTACGTTTGCCCACTGACAAAGACATGATCAGTCTATAATGTTAATGGTAGGTTTATTTGTACAGTGAGAGACAGAATAACAACAAAATAATCCAAAAAAAACGCATGTCAAAAATGTTATAAATTGATTTGCATTTTAATAAGGGAAATAAGTATTTGACCCCTCTGCAAAACATGACTTAGTACTTGGTGGCAATCACAGAGGTCAGACGTTTCTTGTAGTTGGCCACCAGGTTTGCACACATCTCAGGAGGGATTTTGTCCCACTCCTCTTTGCAGATCTTCTCCAAGTCATTAAGGTTTCGAGGCTGACGTTTGGCAACTCGAACCTTCAGCTCCCTCCACAGATTTTCTATGGGATTAAGGTCTGGAGACTGGCTAGGCCACTCCAGGACCTTAATGTGCTTCTTCTTGAGCCACTCCTTTGTTGCCTTGGCCGTGTGTTTTGGGTCATTGTCATGCTGGAATACCCATCCACAACCCATTTTCAATGCCCTGGCTGAGGGAAGGAGGTTCTCACCCAAGATTTGACGGTACATGGCCCCGTCCATCGTCCCTTTGATGCAGTGAAGTTGTCCTGTCCCCTTAGCAGAAAAACACCCCCAAGGCATAATGTTTCCACCTCCATGTTTGACGGTGGGGATGGTGTTCTTGGGGTCTTAGGCAGCATTCCTCCTCCTCCAAACACGGCGAGTTGAGTTGATGCCAAAGAGCTCGATTTTGGTCTCATCTGACCACAACACTTTCCCCCAGCTCTCCTCTGAATCATTCAGATGTTCATTGGCAAACTTCAGACGGCCCTGTATATGTGCTTTCTTGAGCAGGGGGACCTTGCGGGCGCTGCAGGATTTCAGTCCTTCACGGCGTAGTGTGTTACGAATTGTTTTCTTGGTGACTATGGTCCCAGCTGCCTTGATCATTGACAAGATCTTCCCGTGTAGTTCTGGGCTGATTCCTCACCGTTCTCATGATCATTGCAAATCCACGAGGTGAGATCTTGCATGGAGGTAGATTGACAGTTATTTTGTGCTTCTTCCATTTGCGAATAATCATACCAACTGTTGTCACCTTCTCACCAAGCTGCTTGGCGATGGTGTTGTAGCTCATTCCAGCCTTGTGTAGGTCTACAATCTTGTCCCTGACATCCTTGGAGAGCTCTTTGGTCTTGGCCATGGTGGAGAGTTTGGAATCTGATTGATTGATTGCTTCTGTGGACAGGTGTCTTTTATACAGGTAACAAACTGAGATTAGGAGCACTCCCTTTAAGAGTGTGCTCCTAATCTCAGCTCGTTACCTGTATAAAAGACACCTGGGA
The DNA here is from genome assembly GCF_964263955.1 of Coregonus lavaretus. Classification (NCBI taxonomy): domain Eukaryota; kingdom Metazoa; phylum Chordata; class Actinopteri; order Salmoniformes; family Salmonidae; genus Coregonus; species Coregonus lavaretus. The sequence continues at coordinate 29,068,012 of NC_140009.1, forward strand.
GCCAGAAATCTTTCTGATTGAGAGGGGGTCAAATACTTATTTCCCTCATTAAAATGCAAATCAATTTATAACATTTTTGTCATGCATTATTCTGGATTTTTTAGTTGTTATTCTGTCTCTCACTGTTCAAATAAACCTACCATTAAAATTATAGACTGATCATTACTTTGTCAGTGGGCAAACGTACAAAATCAGCAGGGGATCAAATACTTTTTTTCCCCTCACTGTAAATTCCACAAATGAATTTTTAAGAAGGCACACCTGTTAATTGAAATGCATTCCAGGTGACTACCTCATGAAGCTGGTTGAGAGAATTCCAAGAGTGTGCAAAGGGTGGCTATTTGATTTGTTTAACACTTTTTTGGTTACTACATGATTCCATGTGTTATTTCATAGTTTTGATGTCTTCTCTATTATTCTACAATGTAGAAAATTGTAAAAATAAAGAAAAACCCTTGAATGAGTAGGTGTGTCCAAACTTTTGACAGGTAGTGTATATGAAAGTGCCAATATTGTACGGTCACCAAGTATGATCATAGTATTCTTATAACTGTAAAATAAATAAGTAGTTTATAATTTGACTGTTAGGGCTGTGACGATCTTGGAATTTCAGGTGTTGGTGATTGGCGTGACATTTATACGAGTCATCGGGAGGGGCCGACGGGGTGCATTCCATGCGTCATCACATTTTCAGAGTTACGTAAGACAGCTGACTATTCCTAATGTGATTAGTAAACTGGATAGTAATCATTTAAACTAATATAACTCAATCACTGTTAGCAAGAAATCCTTAAATGCAGCGTGTGGTGGAGTAGGCCTAGGCTAGATCAGATATTCCTCTTTCTTTGCACGGGAAAAATGTGCCCTTTTTATATCATGCAATTCTTTTACACTTGATGACTAGAGAGATTAGCACAATCTTTTTCAAGACGAGTTTCAAGGTGGCACTGACCCAATGATAAAAACTGAATATGCTCCGCTAGTGCAAATAATACTGTTCGCCAGCCCAGCACCTCCAGGTGAACGGATGATCTCTGCATGTGTGGTTACCACCGTGAAGCATGGAGGAGGTGGTGTGGGGGTGCTTTGCTGGTGACACTGTTGGTGATTTATTTAGAATTCAAGGCACACTTAACCAGCATGGCTACCACAGCATTCTGCTGCGATACACTGATACACTGTCCCATCTGGTTTGGGCTTGTTGTTATTCTGTCTCTCACTGTTCAAATAAACCTACCATTAAAATGATAGACTGATAATTTCATTGTCAGTGGGCAGACTTACAAAATCAGTAGGGGATCAAATACTTGTTTCCCTCACTGTATGTGGGAACTCCTTCAAGACTGTTGGAAAAGCATTCCAGGTGAAGCTGATTGAGAGAATACCAAGTGTGTGCAAAGATGTGGCGAAGGGTGGCTACTTTGAAAAATCTAAAATATATTTTGATTTGTTTAACACTTTTTTGGTTACTACATGATTCCATATGTGTTATTTCATAGTTTTGTTATCTTCACTACTATTCTACAATGTAGAAAATAGTAAAAATAAAGACAAACCCTTGAATGAGTAGGTGTCCAGTTACAGCTCATATATGGAAATCAGTCAATTGAAATAAATGCATTAGGCCCTAATCTATGGATTTCACATGACTGTGCAGGGGCGCAGCCATCCACTTGGGAGCAAGGCCCAGCCAATCAGAATGACTTTTCCCCCACATAAGGGCTATATTACAGACAGAAATGCTTCTCAATTTCATCAGCTGTCCGGGTGGCTGGTCTCAGACGATCCCGGAAGTGAAGAAGCCAGATGTGGTGCTGGGCTGGCGAACAGTATTATTTGCACTAGCGGAGCATATTCAGTTTTTATCATTGGGTCAGTGCCACCTTGAAACTCGTCTTGAAAAAGATTGTGCTAATCTCTCTAGTCATCAAGTGTAAAAGAATTGCATGATATAAAAAGGGCACATTTTTCCCGTGCAAAGAAAGAGGAATATCTGATCTAGCCTAGGCCTACTCCACCACACGCTGCATTTAAGGATTTCTTGCTAACAGTGATTGAGTTATATTAGTTTAAATGATTACTATCCAGTTTACTAATCACATTAGGAATAGTCAGCTGTCTTACGTAACTCTGCAAATGTGATGACGCATGGAATGCACCCCGTCGGCCCCTCCCGATGACTCGTATAAATGTCACGCCAATCACCAACACCTGAAATTCCAAGATCGTCACAGCCCTAACAGTCAAATTATAAACTACTTATTTATTTTACAGTTATAAGAATACTATGATCATACTTGGTGACCGTACAATATTGGCACTTTCATATACACTACCTGTCAAAGGTTTGGACACACCTACTCATTCAAGGGTTTTTCTTTATTTTTACAATTTTCTACATTGTAGAATAATAGAGAAGACATCAAAACTATGAAATAACACATGGAATCATGTAGTAACCAAAAAAGTGTTAAACAAATCAAATAGCCACCCTTTGCACACTCTTGGAATTCTCTCAACCAGCTTCATGAGGTAGTCACCTGGAATGCATTTCAATTAACAGGTGTGCCTTCTTAAAAGTTCATTTGTGGAATTTACAGTGAGGGGGGAAAAAAGTATTTGATCCCCTGCTGATTTTGTACGTTTGCCCACTGACAAAGTAATGATCAGTCTATAATTTTAATGGTAGGTTTATTTGAACAGTGAGAGACAGAATAAGAACAAAAAAATCCAGAAAAACGCATATCAAAAATGTTATAAATTGATTTGCATTTTAATGAGGGAAATAAGTATTTGACCGCCTCTCAATCAGAAAGATTTCTGGCTCCCAGGTGTCTTTTTTATACAGGTAATGAGCTGAGATTAGGAGCACACTCTTAAAGGGAGTGCTCCTAATCTCAGTTTGTTACCTGTTTAAAAGACACCTGTCCACAGAAGCAATCAATCAATCAGATTCCAAACTCTCCACAATGGCCAAGACCAAAGAGCTCTCCAAGGATGTCAGGGACAAGATTGTAGACCTACACAAGGCTGGAATGGGCTACAAGACCATCGCCAAGCAGCTTGGTGAGAAGGTGACAACAGTTGGTGCGATTATTCGCAAATGGAAGAAACACAAAATAACTGTCAATCTCCCTCGGCCTGGGGCTCCATGCAAGATCTCACCTCGTGGAGTTGCAATGATCATGAGAAGGGTGAGCAATCAGCCCAGAACTACACAGGATGATCTTGTCAATGATCTCAAGGCAGCTGGGACCATAGTCACCAAGAAAACAATTGGTAACACACTACGCCGTGAAGGACTGAAATCCTGCAGCGCCCGCAAGGTCCCCCTGCTCAAGAAAGCACAAATACAGGCCCGTCTGAAGTTTGCCAATGAACATCTGAATGATTCAGAGGAGAACAGGATGAAAGTGTTGTGGTCAGATGAGACCAAAATGGAGCTCTTTGGCATCAACTTGACTCGCCGTGTTTGGAGGAGGAGGAATGCTGCCTATGACCCCAAGAACACCATCCCCACCGTCAAACATGGAGGTGGAAACATTAGGGGGACAGAACAACTTCACCGCATCAAAGGGACGATGGACGGCGCCATGTACCGTCAAATCTTGGGAGAGAACCTCCTTCCCTCAGCCAGGGCATTGAAAATGGGTTGTGGATGAGTATTCCAGCATGACAATGACCCAAAACACACGGCCAAGGCAACAAAGGAGTGGCTCAAGAAGAAGCACATTAAGGTCCTGGAGTGGCCTAGCCAGTCTCCAGACCTTAATCCCATAGAAAATCTGTGAAGGGAGCTGAAGGTTCGAGTTGCCAAACGTCAGGCTCGAAACCTTAATGACTTGGAGAAGATCTGCAAAGAGGAGTGGGACAAAATCCCTCCTGAGATGTGTGCAAACCTGGTGGCCAACTACAAAAAACCTCTGACCTCTGTGATTGGCAACAAGGGTTTTTTCACCAAGTTCTAAATCATGTTTTGCAGAGGGGTCAAATACTTATTTCCCTCATTAAAATGCAAATCAATTTATAACATTTTTGACATGTGTTTTTCTGGATTTTTTTGTTGTTATTCTGTCTCTCACTGTTCAAATAAACCTACCATTAAAATTATAGACTGTTCATGTCTTTGTCAGTGGGCAAACGTACAAAATCAGCAGGGGATCAAATACTTTTTTGTATTTCCTTAATGCGTTTCAGCCAATCAGTTGTGTTGTGACAAGGTAGGAGTGGTATACAGAAGATAGCCATATTTGGTAAAAGACCAAGTCGACATTATGGCAAGAACAGCTCAAATATGCAAAGAGAAATGACAGTCCATCATTACTTTAAGACATGAAGGTCAGTCAATATGGAAAATGTCAAGAGCTTTGAAAGTTTCTTCAAGTGCAGTTGCAAAAAGTCTGCCAATAAGAATGCGGTGATTGACAGAGTCGAAAGCCTTGGCCAGGTCGATGAAGATGGCTGCACAGTACTGTCTTTTATCGATCGCGGTTATAATATCGTTTAGGACCTTGAGCGTGGCTGAGGTGCACCCATGACCAGCTCGGAAACCAGATTGCATAGCGGAGAAGGTATGGTGGGATTCTAAATGGTCGGTGATCTGTTTGTTAACTTGGCTTTCAAATACTTTCGAAAGGCAGGGCAGGATGGATATAGGTCTGTAACAGTTTGGATTTAGAGTGTCACCCCCTTTGAAGAGGGGGATGACCGCGGCAGCTTTCCAATCTTTGGGGATCTCAGACGATACGAGAGGTTGAACAGGCTAGTAATAGGGGTTGCGACAATTTTAGCGGCTAATTTTAGAAAAAAGGGGTCCAGATTGTGGAATCATGTAGTAACCAAAAAGGTGTTAAACAAATCAAAATATATTTTATATTTGAGATTCTTCAAAGTAGCCAACCTTTGCCTTGATGACAGCTTTGCACACCCTTGGCATATTCTCAACCAGCTTCATGAGGTAGTCACCTGGAATGCATTTCAATTAAAAGGTGTGCCTTGTTAAAAGTTAATTTGTGGAATTTCTTTCCTTCTTAATGCATTTGAGCCAATCACTTGTGTTGTGACAAGGTAGGAGTGGTATACAGAAGATAGCCCTATTTGTTAAAAGAGCAAGTCCATATTATGGCAAGAACAGCTCAAATAAGCAAAGAGAAACGACAGTCCATCATTACTTTAAGACATGAAGGTCAGTCAACACGGAACATTTCAAGAACTTTGAAAGTTTCTTCAAGGGCAGTCACAAAAACCATCAAGCGCTATGATGAAACTGGCTCTCATGAGGACCGCCACAGGAATGGAAGACCCAGAGTTACCTTTGCTGCAGAGGATAGGTTCATTAGAGTTACCAGCCTCAGAAATTGCAGCCCAAACAAATGCTTCACAGAGTTCAAGTAATAGACACATCTCAACATCAACTGTTTAGAGGGGACTGTGAATCAGGCCTTCATGGTCGAATTGCTGCAAAGAAACCACTACTAAAGGACACCAAAAAGAAGAGACCTGCTTGGTCCAAGAAACATTAACAATGGACGTTAGACCGGTGGAAATGTGTCCTTTGGTATGGAGTCCAAATTTGAGATTGTTGGTTCAAACTGCCGTGTCTTTGAGACGTGGTGTGGGTGAACAAATTATCTCCATGTGTAGTTCCCACCGTAAAGCATGGAGGAGGAGGTGTTCTGGTGTGGGGGTGCTTTGCTGGTGACACTGTCTGTGATTTATTTTGAATTCAAGGAACACTTAACCATAATGGCTACCACAGCATTCTGCAGCGATACGCCATCCCATCTGGTTTGGGCTTAGTGGGACTATCATTTGTTTTTCATCAGGACAATGACCCAACACACCTCCCAGGCTGTGAAAGGGCTATTTTACCAAGAAGGAGAGGGATGGAGTGCTGCATCAGATGACCTGGCCTCCACAAACCCCGACCTCAACCCAATTGAGATGGTTTGGAATGAGTCGGAAGGCAGGGTGAAGGAAAAGCAGCCAACAAGTGCTCAGCATATGTGGGAACTCCTTCAAGACAGTTGGAAAAACATTCCAGGTGAAGCTGGTTGAGAGAATGCCAAGAGTGTGCGAAGCTGTCATCAAGGCAAAGGGTGGCTACTTTGACGACTATAAAATCTATAATATATTTTGATTTGTTTAACACTTTTTTTGGTTACTACATGATTCCATATGTGTTATTTCATAGTTTTGATGTCTTCACTATTATTCTACAATGTAAAAATAAAGAAAAACCCTTGAATGAGTAGGTGTCCAAACTTTGACTGGTTGTGTAACTGCCGACAATTATCTCCAAAATGTCAGCTGAGCGGCGCACAGATGCCATTCAAATATGTGTAGACTTCTTACAACTTTAGTTTTTAAGCACAGTTATTTATTCCGTCTGTAACCAAGAAAAAGTGGTATTGTTTCAATTCTATGAAAATATTTCTTATTTTTTCATGAATTGTGGGGTGTGAAACTGGACATTTAAATTCGGCTCCGATAAGAGAGTGAAAGGGAAGAGAACACAGTCAGAACCGCTCAAAGTCTCCCATATGGGAGACATAACATATTATATTAACGGTTTTGGTGGCTAACCATAGGATGGATTGCAGTCTGTCCTTGTCTATAATAAACCAAAATGTAAATATGTATTTAATTTAGGTGAACTATCACTTTAAAATAGGACCATAGAAAATCCAGCCTAGAGGTACAGGTAACTGCCAAAATAAAGGAAATGCCAGCAGTGTCTTAATAGGGCGTTTGGCCATCATGAGCCACCAGAACAGGCATAGATTCTACAAGTGTCTGGAACTCTATTGGAGTGATGCGACACCATTCTTCTACGAGAAATTCCATCAGTTGGTGTTTTGTTGATGGTGGTGGAAAACACTGTCTCAGGGCCACTCCAGAATCTCCAGTAAGTGTTCAATTGGGTTGAAATTTGGTTACTGACACACACACCCACACACACACACACACACACCCTTTTAAGCTCCTTTGAGACCCCTCTTTCAAAGTCACAGATCTCTTCTAACCATGTTAGCCAAAATAATGGGCAACTGGGCATTTTTATAATTGACTCTAAGCATGATGATGTTAATTGCTTAATTAACTCAGGAACCACACCTGTGTGGAAGCGCCTGCTTCCAATATACTTTATCCCTCATTTACTCAAGTGTTTCCATTTTATTTTGGCAGTTAGCTGTTGCTCTCCAAGAGGGTTGGCCGCCCACCCCTGGTCTGTGTTTCCTAAATACTGAGGGTTTGTAAATGGTTGTGACATTTTGATTTCTACAGAATTAGCCCACATTCAAGAAAATATTGATATTCAATTTCAGGTGGTTGAGGCTGATTTTACAAAAACCTTGCCGTCTACGTAGGCAAGCTCTTTTGCATTTATGCCTACCGTTTCTACCTAGAAGCTAAAATGTCAAATCAGGATATTGGAGGCAAGGGGCATTTCAATATAGCCTATTCTCATTTTATGACTTAGCCTATATTCTGTCCATAAATGCTTACAAAAATGCATAGCCCTTTAACTTTTTTTTTTTTTAAGTACATGTATTTTCAGTGACAAATTGGCATATCAGATTTCAAATAGCCTAATTACACCCTCAAAATTGCTAAGAAGTTAAATAGTCAAAGTAGTGGGAATAATGGTAGTGTTATTGCTGAGATAAGCACACTAATTAGTCTATATTTTAGCCCATTGTAGGGGACGGGAACTGTTCTATTGACTTAGGCTTACATAAGCTATTGTGAAAGACCAAATAAATTAAACTGATAAAATCTCCTGAAGACTATATAGCTTAAATCTGCCCCTACACCCAACCCAAATTATCTTTCAATGTATTGTCCACCCAGTAGAATAAGTTACACATTTGGGTTCACAATCTGTTTGGACAAATCAGGTCACTCTACCTAAATTCATTCTGGATGCTGCTTTTTTGTTAAAGCCTAAAGAACCTAGAGCTAAATTGCCAATTACCAAACGAGTCGATTTTAACGTAGCCTATGGATCTGGGCAAATTCAATTGGTGGATATATGCCACATTCACATGCTATAAGAGTTATCAGAAGCTCCTAGTTCCCAGCGGGAAATTTCACTTGAACGGCCCTCCAAGTGGGAAACTGCGAATGTTGCAGTTGCAATGCTCTTGATGTAGAATTGCAGGCAAATGTGCTCCAATTTCCAGGCTATTTGCAGGCACAGTTGAAAAGTTAAACGCACTGAATATATACACAGGAATAATTAGAAAATAAAAGCAATACTTTTTTCAATGTGTGAGAAATAAAAGGTGTGGCTTGTAAGCGTGTGAAGAGGGTTAAATGCGTGTCTCATGCCCAATGCGTGGTTTGTTTGGTTGTATCGGTGTGTCATGTCCTGTGATTACACAACAAACTACAAAGTTGTCCAGAAAATGTATTTATCCATTACGAAACACACAGCCTGGTGTTGTTTAGTCTTTCAGGTGGTATAATCTGTCATCTCTGAAGTCCTAACAACTTTGATCAACACGGCTACACTTTTTTTATCTGAGGTCAAAGTTGCAGATTGCGCCTTTATCTGTGAGTTTTCTGAATCTAGGCCCTGCAGGACACATTGTCTGTAAGAGTGACTGATTGAACTAACAATGCTGTTCACATCACAAGACAGTGGGTTGCCAACATCTTGAGTTATGATGACCCTTGTCAATTCGCTTCAAGTGGACATCTTATTTCAGTTTCCTCAATTTGCTACTCTCAAATTCAGTTTTTAGAATGTAGGCCAATTTATATATTTTATATTGCCTGATCCTCTTCAGTGTTTTGCCTAAATCAACACATGATGTGTAACCTTCTTGGGGAATCAAGCACCATCCCTCTTGATAAACACAATGTGTCAATGTCTTGGCTTACTTGAAACATGGTTGTGCGCACACTGGCGTCACTTGTTGAAAGTGTGCATGTTTGTCGTTCAGAGGTGTGGTGTACTGTGGTGGCATGCCATGCAGTAAGTGTGAGTGAAGAGATAATGAAAAGGGTGTGGGTTTGCACAGTTTCCAGGACTGCTGGGTCAGAAAGTGAAACCTTAAGTGGGAAACAGCTGGCCCATAAATGACTCCACAGTTTACTGAGGGTGGTGTTCAAGGTTCTCAAGGATCAAATACAATTTTATGTCACATGCGTCGTAAACAGGTGTAGACTAATAGTGAAATGCTTACTAATGGGCCCTTCACAACAATGCAAAAAAAAGAAAAGAAAACGGTAAAACATTTTAAGTACGGTGCATTCGGGGAAGTGTTCAGACCCCTTCACTTTCTCTGCATTTTGTTATGTTACAGCCTTATTCTAAAATGGATTACATTGTTTTTTCCCCCTCATCAATCTACACACAATACTCCATAATGACAAAGCAAAAAAATGTTTTTTAGAAAAATGTGGAAATATATCACATTCACACAAGTATTCAAACCCTTTACTCAGTACTTTGTTGAAGTGCCTTTGGCAGCGATTACAGCCTTAAGTCTTCTTGAGTATGATGCTATAAGCTTGGCACACCTGTATTTGGGGAGTTTTTCCCCATTGTTCTATGCAGATCCTCAAGCTCTGTCAGGTTGGATAGGGAGCGTCGCTGCACAACTATTTTCAGGTCTCCAGAGATGTTAGATTGAGTTCAAGTCCGTGCTCTGGCTGGGCCACTCAAGGACATTCAGAGACTTCTCCCGAAGCCACTCCTGGTTTGTCTTTGCTGTTTAGGTCAGGTTTAATTCACCCAGAGGAACTAGGCCTAAACTAAATCATGATTCAAAGGTTTCTTCTCCATGCATTTGAACCAAACCGAAAATATGCTGCTGCCAATTACAATATTGAATGCAGATTGTCTAGAATGTTGTGCCAGACAGTGATTTATTGAAATCTGTTTTTCATGACGTTTTATGACTTATGCGCAAAGGAAATTGATTTTTTTGTGGATGTGCATGACTATTTTCAAAATTCGCGACAATGCACATTAATAGCAGTCTACATTTCTATAAGTTTTCCCTAGAATAGCCTAGTTATAGGCTTGACGTCAAGGCATTTCCATCTAAAAGGATCCATGAGCACCAACGTGAAGTTTATAGGAGCATATCAGATTGGCTGTCAAATGAAAGCTAAGAAGCTATATTTTTGAGAAATTAAGGCATGCATATATATATATATATATATATATATATATATATATATATATATATATATATATATATATATATATATATATATATATATATATATATATATATACACACACAGTGGGGGGAAAAAAAGTATTTAGTCAGCCACCAATTGTGCAAGTTCTCCCACTTAAAAAGATGAGAGGCCTGTAATTTTTATCATAGGTACACGTCAACTATGACAGACAAAATGAGAAAAAAAATCCAGAAAATCACATTGTAGGATTTTTAATGAATTTATTTGCAAATTATGGTGGAAAATAAGTATTTGGTCAATAACAAAGGTTTCTTAATACTTTGTTATATACTCTTTGTTGGCAATGACACAGGTCAAACGTTTTCTGTAAGTCTTCACAAGGTTTTCACACACTGTTGCTGGTATTTTGGCCCATCTCCTCTAGAGCAGTGACGTTTTGGGTCTGTCGCTGGGCAACACGAACTTTCAACTCCCTCCAAAGATTTTCTATGGGGTTGAGATCTGGAGACTGGCTAGGCCACTCCAGGACCTTGAAATGCTTCTTACGAAGCCACTCCTTCGTTGCCCGGGCGGTGTGTTTGGGATCATTGTCATGCTGAAAGACCCAGCCACGTTTCATCTTCAATGCCCTTGCTGATGGAAGGAGGTTTCACTCAAAATCTCACGATACATGGCCCCATTCATTCTTTCCTTTACACGGATCAGTCATCCTGGTCCCTTTGCAGAAAAACAGCCCCAAGCATGATGTTTCCACCCCCATGCTTCACAGTAGGTATGGTGTTCTTTGGATGCAACTCAGCATTCTTTGTCCTCCAAACACGACGAGTTGAGTTTTTACCAAAAAGTTATATTTTGGTTTCATCTGACCATATGACATTCTCCCAATCCTCGTCTGGATCATCCAAATGCACTCTAGCAAACTTCAGACGGGCCTGGACATGTACTGGCTTAAGCAGGGGGACACATCTTGCACTGCAGGATTTGAGTCCCTGGCGGCGTAGTGTGTTACTGATGGTAGGCTTTGTTACTTTGGTCCCAGCTCTCTTCAGGTCATTCACTAGGTCCCCCCGTGTGGTTCTGGGATTTTTGCTCACCGTTCTTGTGATCATTTTGACCCCACGGGGTGAGATCTTGCGTGGAGCCCCAGATCGAGGGCGATTATCAGTGGTCTTGTATGTCTTCCATTTCCTAATAATTGCTCCCACAGTTGATTTCTTCAAACCAAGCTGCTTACCTATTGCAGATTCAGTCTTCCCAGCCTGGTGCAGGTCTACAATTTTGTTTCTGGTGTCCTTTGACAGCTCTTTGGTCTTGGCCATAGTGGAGTTTGGAGTGTGACTGTTTGAGGTTGTGGACAGGTGTCTTTTATACTGATAACACGTTCAAACAGGTGCCATTAATACAGGTAACGAGTGGAGGACAGAGGAGCCTCTTAAAGAAGTTGTTACAGGTCTGTGAGAGCCAGAAATCTTGCTTGTTTGTAGGTGACCAAATACTTATTTTCCACCATAATTTGCAAATAAATTCATAAAAAATCCTACAATGTGATTTCCTGGATTTTTTTTTTCTCATTTTGTCTGTCATAGTTGACGTGTACCTATGATGAAAATTACAGGCCTCTCATCTTTTTAAGTGGGAGAACTTGCACAATTGGTGGCTGACTAAATACTTTTTTTCCCACTATCTATATATATATATATATATATATATACACACACACACACACACACACACACACACACACACACACACACACACTGGGGAGAACAAGTATTTGATACACTGCTGATTTCGCAGGTTTTCTTACTTACAAAGCATGTAGAGGTCTGTCATTTTTACCATAGGTACACTTAAACTGTGAGAGACGGAATCTAAAACAAAAATCCAGAAAATCACATTGTATGATTTTTAAGTAATTAATTTGCATTTTATTGCATGACATAAGTATTTGATACATCAGAAAAGCAGAACTTAATATTTGTTACAGAAACATTTGTTTGCAATTACAGAGATCATAAGTTTCCTGTAGGTCTTGACCAGGTTTGCACACACTGCAGCAGGGATTTTGGCCCATTCCTCCATACAGACCTTCTCCAGATCCTTCAGGTTTCGGGGCTGTCGCTGGGCAATACGGACTTTCAGCTCCCTCCAAAGATGTTCTATTGGGTTCAGGTCTGGAGACTGGCTAGGCCACTCCAGGACCTTGAGATGCTTCTTATGGAGCCACTCCTTAGTTGCCCTGGCTGTGTGTTTCGGGTCGTTGTCATGCTGGAAGACCCAGCCACGACCCATCTTCAATGCTCTTACTGAGGGAAGGAGGTTGTTGGCCAAGATCTCGCGATACATGGCCCCATCCATCCTCCCCTCAATACGGTGCAGTCGTCCTGTCCCCTTTGCAGAAATGCATCCCCAAAGAATTATGTTTCCACCTCCATGCTTCACGGTTGGGATGGTGTTCTTGGGGTTGTACTCATCCTTCTTCTTCCTCCAAACACGGCGAGTGGAGTTTAGACCAAAAAGCTATATTTTTATCTCATCAGACCACATGACCTTCTCCCATTCCTCCTCTGGATCATCCAGATGGTCATTGGCAAACTTCAGACGGGCCTGGACATGCGCTGGCTTGAGCAGGGGGACCTTGCGTGCGCTGCAGGATTTAAATCTATGACGGCGTAGTGTGTTACTAATGGTTTTCTTTGAGACTATGGTCCCAGCTCTCTTCAGGTCATTGACCACGAGGTGAGATCTTGCATGGAGCCCCAGACCGAGAGTGATTGACCGTCATCTTGAACTTCTTCCATTTTCTAATAATTGTGCCAACAGTTGTTGCCTTCTCACCAAGCTGCTTGCCTATTGTCCTGTAGCCCATCCCAGCCTTGTGCAGGTCTACAATTTTATCCCTGATGTCCTTACACAGCTCTCTGGTCTTGGCCATTGTGGAGAGGTTGGAGTCTGTTTGAGTGTGTGGACAGGTGTATTTTATACAGGTAACAAGTTCAAACAGTTGCAGTTAATACAGGTAATGAGTGGAGAACAGGAGGGCTTCTTAAAGAAAAACTAAGAGGTCTGTGAGAGCCGGAATTCTTACTGGTTGGTAGGTGATCAAATACTTATGTCATGCAATAAAATGCAAATTAATTACTTTAAAATCATACAATGTGATTTTCTGGATTTTTGTTTTAGATTCCGTCTCTCACAGTTGAAGTGTACCTATGATAAAAATGTCAGACCTCTACATGCTTTGTAAGTAGGAAAACCTGCAAAATCGGCAGTGTATCAAATACTTGTTCTCCCCACTGTATATACAGTGGGCTCCAAAATGACTGCCACTCCTGACTGGCAATGCACAAACAATACTTTAAAAAATATAAACAATATAATTATAGAGAAACTCAAAATACCAACATGTGAGAAATACTGTACTATATTAATGTTCCAATGGAACCCACCAAAATAATGTATTGATTTAATTAAAAATCTATGTACACCAAATCAAGGTTTCACAATTAATGGCACCCTTAAAGATTATTGTAAATAACATCTACCAAAATTAAACCAGGAATTAAATTCCACGTATTTAAGTTTATCTAAGTCTTAAGGAACTATATTGAGCCATTACATCACTTCCTGTTTCACTAGGGTATAAAAATGAGGTAACATGCATGCAATATCCCTTTGTCATCCAAACACCTTGAAGAAAACAAAAGATCTGGCAGTTCAAAAGAGACAGATTGTCGTAGACCTTCATAAATCTGGTAATGGCTACAAGATCCACAAACAATTGAATATACCACTGAGCACTGTCAGGGCAATTTATAAAAAACAAAAAATATATATGGAACAGTTTAAATCCTCATGGGTAGAGGACGCAAATGCATTTTGCCCCCCAGGATCGGGAGGAGGATGGTGAGAGAAGCAACAAAATCCCCAAGAATTGCAGGCCTTGGTGGCATCTTGGGGTCACCAGGTTTCAAAAAGCACCATCAGATGCCAACTCCACAACCACAGGCTTTTTGGAAGGGTTGCCAGAAGAAAGCTCTTTCTGATCCCAAGACTCAGACGCAAGCGCTTGGAGTTTGCCAAACGTCATTTCAATTATGACTGCAAGAAGGTGCTCTGGTCAGATGAGACCAAAATTTGGTCAGATACAGCATCAGCATGTTTGGCTTCGAAACAGAGATGCGTACAAGGAGAGGCACCTCATACCCATGGTGAAGTACTAAATGAGGAGTGCCAATAATTATGAAACCTTGATTTTGGCGACGTTTATTTTGTATGAAATAATTGTATGATTTTGGTTGGTTCCATTGAAACATTAATAAAGTGCAGTATTTCTCACGTTGGTATTTTGAGTTTCTCTATAATTATATTGTTTATATTTTTATAAGTATTGTTTGTGCATTGCCAGTCAGGGGTGCCAATCATTTTGGAGCCCACTGTGTGTGTGTGTTACACACACACACACAGTACCAGTCAAAAGTTTGGACACACCTACTCATTCTTGAAGGAGTTCCCACATATGCTGAGCACTTGTTGGCTGCTTTTCCTTCACTCTGCGGTCCGACTCATCCCAAACCATCTCAATTGGGTTGAGGTCGGGGGATTGTGGAGGCCAGGTCATCTGATGCAGCACTCAATCACACTCCTTCTTGGTAAAATAGCCCTTACACAGCCTGGAGGTGTGTTGGGTCATTGTCCTGTTGAAAAACAAATGATAGTCCCACTAAGCCCAAACCAGATGGGATGGTGTATCACTGCAGAATGCTGTAGTAGCCATGCTGGTTAAGTGTGCCTTGAATTCTAAATAAATCAGACCGTGTCACCAGCAAAGCACCCCCACACCATAACAACACCACCTCCTCCATACTTTATGGTGGGAAATACACATGCGGAGATCATCCGTTCACCCACACCGCATCTCACAAAGGCACAGCGGTTGGAACCAAAAATCTCCAATTTGGACTCCAGACCAAAGGACACATTTCCACCGGTCTAATGTCTATTGCTCGTGTTTCTTGGCCTAAGCAAGTCTCTTCTTATTATTGGTATCCTTTAGTAATGGTTTCTTTGCAGCAATTCGACCATGAAGGCATGATTCACACAGGCTCCTCTGAACAGTTGATGTTGATGTGTCTGTTACTTCAACTCTGTGAAGCATTTATTTGGGCTGCAATTTCTGAGGCTGGTAACTCTAATGAACTTATCCTCTGCAGCAGAGGTAACTCTGGGTTTTTCATTCCTGTTGCGGTCCTCTTGAGAGCCAGTTTCATCATAGCGCTTGATGGTTTTTGCGACTGCACTTGAAGATTGACTGACCTTCATGTCTTAAAGTAATGATGGACTGTCATTTCTCTTTGCTTATTTGAGCTGTTCTTGCCATAATATGGACTTGGTCTTTTACCAAATAGGGCTATCTTCTGTATACCCCCCCCCCCCCCCCCCCCCTACCTTGTCACAACATAACTGATTGGCTCAAATGCATTAAGACGGAAATAAATTCCACAAATTAACTTTTAAGAAGGCACACCTGTTAATTGAAATGCATTCCAGGTGACTACCTCATGAAGCTATTTGAGAGAATGCCAAGAGTGTGCAAAGCCGTCAAGGCAAAGGGTGGCTATTTGAAGAATCTCAAATATAAAATATATTTTTATTTGTTTAACACTTTTTTGGTTACTACATGATTCCATATGTGTTATTTCATAGTTTTGATCTCTTCACTATTATTCTACAATGTAGAAAATTGTAAAAATAAAGAAACCCTTGAATGAGAAGGTGAGTCCAAACTTTTGACTGGTAGTGTATGTATTTCAACCATTTCCCATCCTAACATTTGGAATAAGCATAGGCTTAGATTTCTGGTCAAATGGATGGAAATGGTTCTTAGAAAGCATCTGCTAGAAAAAGTCTTACGGTATTCCATATGTCTACCTTTGTGTACCTATTCAGGATGCATCACCTTGAAGAGAATGATATTCATATCCATAATTAGCCTGTACATTTCTGTATAGTACAGATCAGGGACCCATGATGTAAATTCACTTCACTTACTGTGGTTCAATATCCAAAATGTATTTTTAAACTCAAGATATCCTGTCATAGGTGACACCCCATTCTTTCTGCAAACATCTTTGAATCTTAATTCGGAGCAGATATTTATGTTTTTGGAAAACATGGTTGCATAAATAACTGAGGGAGATCTGACCATAATTCTGTAACCAAATTTAGCATCTGCACAGTTCTTCCAGTAAACGTGTTTTTATGAATTGTTGTGTACATTTTTCAAAGTAGTCCTTGTGCATAGTTGTATTTTGGTTTTAGTTTGGCATTCGTTTTGCATTCGTTTTAAAGAGAGATCTGAGTCAAAGCGTAATTCCATTACCATGGAATTGACCGGCACCGATGTAATAGTTATTCTGTCTGAATATGCTAAATGTTACAACCATTTTCCTTTGTGTGCATTTGTTGGAGCAAGATTCATTACGAACTACTAGTGTTTGTCTGTTCCATTGGATCGTCTCATGAAACTCTGTTTTTAATCCTCTGTGCGTATTACATCAACCCTAGAGAGTAACCTTATTTCCCTGTCTCCTTTTTTCAGAATTGGATCAACTTCGTGGAGAACGGAGAAGAAAAGTTGAATCCAAGCCTAAGTGGTGGAGGCCTGATCTGACCCTGCCTACACCAACCCCTTCCACTGCCAGAGTTGTGAGCCTTTGTTGGCTTCCTGTCTGAGAGGGAGAAATCAAGGAGGAACATTTATACACATGAAGAGCTGAAGTCTCCACTTAGGAAACAAGATCAAGCGGAATATCTGGAAAAGCGCATATTGTTTTTGTTTTTATTTGAAGAGCTATACACTGGGACACTTATCAGCTGTGACCTACTTACTATAGCTTTTGGACTAGTGGAGTTACAACATGGCGAAGAAAAACAGCCAGAAGGGTATGTCTTTTTTTATTTATTTAACCTTTATTTAACTAGGCAAGTCAGTTAAGAACAAATTCTTATTTACAATGACGGCCTACACCGGCCAAACCCGGACGACGCTGGGCCAATTGTGCACCGCCCTATGGGACTCCCAATCACGGCCGGTTGTGATACAGCCTGGAATCGAACCAGGGGGTCTGTAGTGACGACTCAAGCACTGAGATGCAGTGCCTTAGACCGCTGCGCCACTCGGGAGCCCACTGCTACTATTAGTCTGCTATGTTTTTAAAAGCAGATTAACTAGCATTGAAAATGCAATAACTAGTGAGAATGCATTTTAGATGTGTAAAGTTGAATCTCAAATACAGTCAAGTCAATGTGACTCATTTTTATAGTCCCTCCCTTGGCCTAAGTGATTGACCCTTTGTAAAGTTGTCCTCCTAGATAAGTGTTTGTAAATGGTGGAAGTTTAGTCTGCTGCTCTAACTTGTTGTGTTGCTGTATCTCACTGCAAGAAGCAGTAGCCTGGTCCCAGATCTGTTTGAACTATCATGTCAACTCCTTGTTATGTCAAACATTGGTACATCATGTTTGGTATGACAAGGAGTTGACACGATAGCACAAACATAGCTGGCACCAGGCTAAGGAAGCAGCACTTGACATGCAAATTCATCAAGTGTCTACAAGACCTCTTATTGAGTTAGAATGGATCTTTTCAAACACAATAGCTGGGGATCGCTGAGAGAGATGGACAGCAATATGAAATGACATCCATGCAGTCAATGTTGGATGGGATGCCTTTAGAAGGGTCCCAGCTTTTTTTCTCCGAAATAAGTTTAGGCTATTTTATTAACTTTCTGAAATGAAGCCCTCCATTAGGACTGTCTTTGACTTGCAGAGTACAACATTTTCTGTTATAAAGTTTGTCATTGTTAAAAAACTGTCCTCTGGCATTCTTTGGTCATGCCACATGTATTTGGGTCACAGCAACCCAGCTGTTTCTCATCTCATTGAGCTTAGTTTGTTTGGGGCCTTGCTTTGCTGACTCATTCTGTTTCTACAACTGTACATCAGTTATAACCTGTTCAAATTCAATGCAGATCTCGGGTCCTTTACGGCCAGTCCAGATGCTAAGATTTCTTGAGCCAAATCTCATGGCTCTAGGGCCAGTTCATTTTGGTCCTAGCCCATAACCTATATAAAGCCATTAGAGGTGTTGTAAAATCTTTAGGCCTAGGCCTCAAGCAACTTGAAACAGTTGTTAAATGTATACATATTTTGCTTGAGAGGTCATCAAGCATCTTGTCACATTCGCCCATTAAGGGAATATCTGGGTCCTAATAGGTTTTTCATGTAAATCACCTCTTCTGTCTGTTCCACATGATTTATGATAATCCCTGTGTTCCCCGCCATGGTTTACTTTCAACACAAATAGGCCTAACTTTGAATGTCCAGGAATGACTAGGTATGGGGAGAGTTTTGTTTAGCAAATGATGTGCCTATGCATTTACAATTGTTTTGCAAATAGACCTGGGTCCAGCAGAAAACAATGAGAAATTCCAAATCAACTTTATTTTTCAATCAATCTTTTCTCTCTTTTTCCCCCAGATACCTCTGGTATGGTGTTCGACACTAACTTGAAAATGGTTATGTCCCAGGGAGGGACTTTTGAGAGAATGAAGGAGAAGGTAAGGACTGCAAATTATTTATCTCTAGGCATAACAACATTCCAATTGCATTGATTTGAATACAGTAAGTGCTATTCCTCTTTTGCTAGTAGGTTTTATTCGGTGAGAAGGCCCTTGGCCTTGGGATATGTATCACTATGCTAAAGATTTTCCTTTCTTAATTTCTCTCTTATTTGTTCTCTTCACAGATTAGCGCTGTCAGGGCCGTTGTTCCCAACAAAAGCAACAATGAGATAGTTCTGGTCTTGCAGCACTTTGAGAACTGCGTTGATAAGGCCGTCCAGGCTTTCCTAGAAGGTATGGGAATGCCGTAGTGATAATTCTTGTTGTGATATAGAACAGACACCATAATCAAATGAATGGAAAATACCTTTTTTATTTCAAATCTAAGAATACACTGGTTTAAACTGCATACATTAAGTATAACTTGTGTTTCTTGGATTCAGTCACCATCTAATTACCTGATGTATGACGCAGTCACATCAATCGAGTGGATTTACCTGTTAATTTTTGTACATAGCTCATGTCATTCATAACTTCTAGGTGTAACAGAATGCATTTCAAGAATGAGTCATGACTCCGATTATAGAACAAGGAGTGTTCCTTGTTGTAATGTGAAACGTTGTCTGTGTGTCATGAACAAGGTCAAGGCTGTTATGGAGAGAGCTTTCCTCATAATTACTTCCTTTTCCTCTCAGGTAGTGCTGTGGAAATCTTGAAGGAGTGGAATGTAACTGGTAAAAAGAAGGTAACCTTGTTTATGTTGGCCTATACTGCAGGGTATTGCATTCTATATGAAAGGGCAACATGAGTATGAATGAAATGTATTTTCATGCGTCATGACGTTTTAAGTACGGCCTATCCCTCACAGGATTATGAGACAGCATTTTTTTTAAACAAGTTCCAAAGATATTCTTCCAGTGACAGACCCATCCATATGTTGAGGGGAAAAAACACTAACTTGAAATGTAATTAACTTTTAAACTCTAAATGCTAGTCAAAGGAAATGTGTATTTTTTTAAAATCTATTTTCTCTTTTCACCTATCACCTATTTTGCTTTGAAGTCAGCAGCTCTAGCTGAAAATATGGTGTCTGTGTCATGAGGACCTACAACCTGCTCAACCATTGCTATATATGAATTATATATGAACTTCAAAAGCTGTGTAAGGTTTTATTCTAGTGGTTAAAATCCAACTTTGATTCTTCAACATCCAGCCCAAGAAGAAAAAGAAGCCCAAGCCCCAGCCAGAGCCTCCGGCAGAGGAGCCTGCTCCAGCTGAGACCACACAACCCTCTGAGACGGAGAGTAAGGAAGCTGTGAATGGGTTCCATGCCAATGGCTCCGTGTTGGACGGAGACTCACTAGACTCTCTGAGTGAGCAGTTGGATTCTGCTTCCTTGGACGCAGCTGAGCTGGATTCTGAACCTGCCACGTCGGACATTACAGGTATTGATATGGAGAGGTCTCCGTGGCTTTATCCATCAGCCGACCTTTTGATTGTTGAGACTGTACAAGACTTTTGATAATCCTCCATGTAGTTGAAACCAACCCCTACACATCGGAAAACATCACACTGCAGTGTCTTTCTCCTTACAGTTGTGGAAGCAGACTCTCTTTGTAGTGGCCCAAGCCCCACCCCTCACCATGCTCAAGGAGGAAGGAATCACCAGCCTCCCCGTGGCAACAAGTTCCGTTCCAGAACTAACTCCCAGCAATCAACTTCCGCTGTGCTCACCACTGATGAGAACCAACAGGGATCGTCTGGAGCCAAGAAGATTGGTTAGTGCCAAATTTCTTTAAAACAAAAATAGTAATGCTTTGTTTTTCTAAGACAGTAGGTGATGTCTAGTCTATCCCTGTTCTTTGACTCTCAGCGCCCAACATTGACCGCTCTGTGAAGGACCTGCAGAGATGCACAGTGTCGCTCACTCGCTACAGAGTGGTGGTCAAGGATGAGATGGACTCCTCTATCAAGACCATGAAGCAGGCGTTTGCTGAGCTCCAGAGCTGGTACATCTACCAACATTACCTCCACTACATTAGTTTGTAAAGTTGTAGTTTATATTTGGAATATTAACTTGAATTGGTGATTTAACTTGTTATGGTGGGATATAACATAGCACAAATTCCATTATGTTAAGCAGAATGTTTACCTAAGCAATTTAGGAGCCTTGATTTAAAGGTCCAATGCAGCTGTTTTTAGCCCAATATCAAATCATTTTTGGGTAACAACTAAGTACCTTACTGTAATTTGTTTTTAATTAAAATGATCAAAAAGAAACAAATAGCTTCATAGCCAAGAGCAATTTCACAAGCAATAATTTTGCTAGGACTGTCTGGGAGTGGTCAGGGTGGGAGGGGAAACTTTAAACTAGCTGTTATTGGAAGAGATTTTGGGAATTATTTTTGTTATTGGTCTATTAACTAATTTACCGCCTGGTGCGTTGCTCTAACCTCTGCTCTACAACAACCACCACCAGTATCTATTTCAGCCTATTGCTAATCAGTGTTATTGTAGTATACAAATGGTGAGTGTAGCCTAAATCAAAGTACAGACTATCTTATCTTAGAAATGTAAAGAATCATGATCCCCTTATCGTAGTAAAGAACATGTCATTTAATATCTTGCTCTTTCTCCCCTCCCCACCCCCTCTTCCTCTTTCTCTCCTCCCCACCCCCTCTTCCTCTTTCTCTCCCCCCCCTCGCTCTCTTAGTCTAATGGACAGAGAGGTTACACTGTTGACAGAGATGGACAAAGTCAAAGCAGAGGCCAGTGAGTACGATGCCTTTTAATTAGCATTTGGACTTCAATGTATATTATACTTTGTTTCTATTCTTACTATGTTTCTTTTTTCTGAAAGCCTTTGTCCCAGTTAGGTAGGGCTGTCCCAGTTAGGTAGGGCTGTCCCAGTTAGGTAGGGCTGTCCCAGTTAGGTAGGGCTGTCCCAGTTAGGTAGGGCTGTCCCCGTTAGGTAGGGCTGTCCCAGTTAGGTAGGGCTGTCCCAGTTAGGTAGGGCTGTCCCAGTTAGGTAGGGCTGTCCCAGTTAGGTAGGGCTGTCCCAGTTAGGTAGGGCTGTCCCAGTTAGGTAGGGCTGTCCCAGTTAGGTAGGGCTGTCCCAGTTAGGTAGGGCTGTCCCCGTTAGGTAGGGCTGTCCCCGTTAGGTAGGGCTGTCCCCGTTAGGTAGGGCTGTCCCAGTTAGGTAGGGCTGTCCCAGTTAGGTAGGGCTGTCCCAGTTAGGTAGGGCTGTCCCAGTTAGGTAGGGCTGTCCCAGTTAGGTAGGGCTGTCCCAGTTAGGTAGGGCTGTCCCCGACGAAAAACAATCTTGGTTGATCGAGAGTCGTCCTGTTCTTTCGACCAATCAATTGGTCGAAATGTTTAAACGTATTTTTCCATATATAGACACACACCCTATGTGTTTGAATAATATCAACTACATATGCACTGAGCTTGTCTGATGCTTTAATCACACTGTTTGATTCAATAATTAAGACACACAAAGTACTCAGCGCTGTGTCTGGCGCTTGTCTCGCTCTCCCTACTGCAGCGAAAAGGCACCACAGCACAGCAAATGTTTATTGCGCTGTTCGTGCTGAAGCTGCAACATTTCAGTCATTTAGTTTCTTAATTGTTTGTGACTGAAAAGTTCTGTTACCGAAATACCTAATTTGTTTACGAAAAACATTCCCTATTCCTCCTTGCTCTCTTTACGTGAAACATGTAAGCATCGCATGCATATGACCAATAGGGCCTGACCTATAGCCTATCATAATCACATCAAGAAATTTGGTTATAACAAACTCTAACAATGTCGACAGCAAAATGGATGCGGAGGACGTGAAAAAGAAAACGGACTGTTTAATGGTTGCTCAGGAGGGAAAGGGGAAGTCAGATCTGTGGAAGACATTTGACTTAGTTGTGGAAACTACTGGAGATCAAGAAAAAAGTAGGGTATAGGAGCAAGCGTTGCGTGAGCATTGTGTGCTGTTAGATTACAATATTATCATTTTTTCTGACCATTTGGAACAGTGTAAACAACACTAAATAAATAAGTGTTAACAGTCTGTTCTAACAACAAAAAATAATATATATATATATAAAGCCTTTATTACAGCAGACTAAAAATAGTTGCATGTATTTGTGAATTCCGGTTTATTTATTGTTCAGGCTAATTATTCAAAGCACCCTTTATTTAATTTAAAAACTAAAATGCTTGATTGGATTTCAAAGCATGAATGTCTCATGCTGTGTGATGGCATGAACGAATTAAGGATTGATTGATACAGTAGCCAATATATTGAAATATAGGCCTAAGTAAGTTACGGTATTAAGACTAAACAGTATGCGCTCTTAGGCCTAAAGCTCGATGGTGGTTATACCAAGCCTACTAATGATAACGACGTTACTTATTATTATAATGATGATCATAATAATCATTGTAATAACAATAAGGAGATGAAGATAAAGGAGGGTATAGGAGCGAGAGCTGCATGCATATTATTTGTGACAAACCGGTGTCGTTAGATTACAATATAATTTTTCTGCCTGTTTGGAGCAGTGTAAAATACACTAAATAAATTAGAACACACTGGTATTACTTCTAACGAAAACATTTTTGTAAAACCTTTATTACAGCCAAATCTGTGAAATTGCTTTATCTGACATTTTGCCGTTGCATGAGGCTTCGCGCTCACAGAATCAGTAGGCTATTAAACAAACACTCACACAGGCAACAGAAGCCAGATCTGTCTTATTTCTGTAGATATACAGTGCATTTGGAAAGTATTCAGACACCTTGACTTTTTTCACATGTTGTTACGTTACAGCCTTATTCTTAAATTGATGAAATTGTTTGTTTCTCATCAAAGTACACACAATACCCCATAATGACAAAGCAAAAACTTTTTTGTGCACCATAAAAATATAAATAAATAGTGACTGCTCGACTAAAGAAATCTCGGTCGACCAACAACCTATCGACCAAACAATCGACCAGTCGAGTAAATGGGGTTAGCTCTACAATTAGGACATTCCAAATAGACTAACTATAGAGATCTTCAAATGTATTTCCTCAGGGTTATTTTGGATCTTAGGCATACCAGAGTCTTCTATGTAGTGAAACATGACAGCAAGACTGTAGGCGATTCTTCCCTCATTCTTTCCGTCTTCCCAATGCACAGTGTAGTGTTCTGAGCCTGGAAAAAGTGAATAGTGTCAGTTGTCAAGGCAGACTAAATGCTGTCTTTGTGTTGAGGTGTGTGGGGAATTGAGGGAAGAAGAGAGGGAACACTAGAGCAGTTCTTTGACGTTACAAAAACCCAACATTCCTTCTAATTGACCAGTTTCTGCCCTAATATCTTCCCCTCCTTTAGATCTGTGTTACTGTTAATGGATGACACTTGCTTTCTTCCCTTTTTTCCCTCATGAGGAGAATCTCCTTAGCAACTGATACACAAAAAGTACTCTTCCGCATATGGGAGTTTGTGTTTCCGCATGTGTTTATTTTCCCCCCTCCGTCCTGATAATGGTCAGCACCAGGAAAAGCCTGTGGAGTTATTTAGGGATACAGTGTTGTAGCTGATCCATTTTGTAGAAACCGGTCAACTAATAGGCCTACCCTTTACCTTATGATATTGAGGACATACCTAGTCCCAAGTTTCAGTATGATATTGCTTCTGTGTGGATTTCTCTCCGTACAACTGAAGGCCTCTGAATATGGGGTGAGCGGTCAACTAATAATGTGTATCTGTGTTTCAGTGGCCATTTTGGATGGCCGTCAAAAGAGAGCAGAGGAGCTCCGCAGGCTGACTGACCAATCGGCATCCATGTCTGAGGACCAACTGAGTGAGCTGCGCGCTGACATAAAGGTAAGTTGACTACCGTAATAACACTTACAGTAATATAGTCAAGACAAATGTACAACTGTTAATTAACACTGGCTCAGGGACTGTGTTGTGTGGGAATTGAGCCATGATCTGACCTAAGACAAGTCAGTAACTCCTGGTCAGTGATGATATGTCTTGTCTCCTTTTTTTGCAGCACTTTGTGAGTGAACGTAAATTCGATGAAGACCTGGGAAAAGCTGTGAAGTTCACTTTCGAGCTTGATCCACTGAAGACAAGCATCACAGGATTTGGATCAGGTACAGTCCTTTGTTCTTCTCTAATTGATATCTTCTCACAGAAACTCATTGTGGTAGTACAGTATTGCATTGCTATTTAGAGGGAAATAAATCAATATCCTTGATAGGAATGGCCACAGAATTAAATAGAACACATATTTGTATAATAATAATATGTATCTCTATGGTAACACCTGCCCTCGTGTCACCCTCTCTGATCAGTGTACCACCCTCAGACGGGTTACTCCAGCCGCTCCCGCTGTAGCTCCACCTCCTCCTCCATCACAGGCCCAGGGTCCCTAGAAGCCCCACCTCCCTCCAGCTACGAAGGACGCCCTACTCAGCCAAACAAAACGGTCAGCTCACAAAGCAATCATAAACATGCAACTAAGTTCTCAGTAATGTTGTTTCCTTAGGAGTAATAATTATCAACGTAATATGATTGTTTTATGTGATTTAACAGTGATTTTAAACTTGAACTTTCAGACTTTCCTAGGCAACAGGCGTTACACGGCGGGCCCAGGGTACCACTCTGGTGGGCAGCGGTATAATGGCAGCTCCTATCGTGACAGGAACCCCAATCGTGGAGGCTACCGTTCCCAGGGTTACCAGGGCAACCAGGGCCAAGGCGACAGCCCCAGCCATCCTACCACCACTGCCACACAATCCTCCAACTCCACAAGAGGCCCTTCCAACTCCACTCCATCCTCTTACCGTCAAGACCACCCTTCTCATAACGGTCTGCCCCAAAGGCCTCCGAGGACACACTGCCCCTGACACGGAACTCCCTGGCCCATTTGTCAAAACCCCCTACTAACCCTGGCATTCCACCCTCAATACCCTGCCCCTTCCACCCCACTAACTCCTCTCAATGAAGAATAGAACACAAGTTTACATATTTTGTCAATTGAGCTGTAGTGCCACCCATAGGCAACCATTCATCCTCCTAACTTGAAAATTAGCTACCCATGTTCTGCCATTTTCTCCATCCTTTAGAATGAGCTATTAAGACCTATTTTCTCATGCCTGTTGATATAGCAGCTACCCAGGTCCCCTCATGTGAGTCTGTGATTTAATCTTTGCTATTTCAGAGGCCAGTGTTATCTGGTGAGGAGTTCAGCACAGAGGCTGAAGTGATTTATATGCATTTTGTAGTGTTTTTATTTGATCTGTTATGATTTCTTTTAGTTTTTTTTCTCAAGCATCAAATTCATATAATTTTGCTTTAGGTTGCAAGTTTTTTGCAGTCCATCAAACCATTTCAGCTCTGTATTTTAGACGATACATGACAAACTTACTATGGTTTCACTAGTATGGATGGGAGATTGTCATCAATGGCATGCAATCAACACTACATAATTGTATCTTATTCGTTTAGAGCTTTCCATATATACTGGTTGCTCCTGTAAATAATATGTACTCATTGAAATGTACAATGAATACGTTGTTAATCAGAACTAGCAGGTGAACTAGAGGTAATCATGTTGGATGTTGCCTGATAGCAGTTGTTTATTCCCTCCCTCACATGTAAATTCAGAACTGTTTAGTGGATAGTTTTCCTGTCCTTCTCTCTATTGTTATTGTATAATCCAAGGAGAGGGCTCCTTTTCTTTATTACATACATACTTTATTATGTGGGATTCCACTTCTCAAATCTCAGGTATGAGAAAGGAACCTACACTCCCCTTCACGTATGGTCTGAATTAAGATTTCCCTTTGTTAGTACATCTATTCAGGTGTTATTTGGTCTTCTCATTCTTTACTTATGTTCAGTGTGTCTCAGACAGGACCATAAACAGCACACACTTGACATGCTTGGCTTGTATCACAGTGCAACTTCACCTTTGCCTTTCTAGAAATGCAGAGATGCTTGCATCACAGACAGTGTTAAGCGCACACACTTCTGATCTTTTACATTACTGAAAAGTGAGCTGTAGGAACTTTCTGTCCTTTTTGATATGTTCACTTTCCTCTTAATCATATCCTAGAGAAGGAAAAAATCGGATCAAATTTCTGTATGCTGTTTCGGTCTTATTTCGAACACGTTTTATGGTTGCTGAGTTGGGACAAATTGAAATGGTAATGCATGGATTTCAGATTCTTTGTAATGTCTACAATAACTGAACAAAATCTGGAGAAATAGCTCATTGTTGCCCCTTGTACACTGCCTGGTAGCATAATGTTGCTTTTTGGGCTTTGCTTTTCAGAGGCCTGAATGCTCTTTTGAAATAGGGCTTGGTATGGCTTACCATTTACCGAAAGCAGAGTGGTGTCATGTCAAGCTGCAAGGCATGTGTATAAGATCATACAAACTAGCTGTTTCCTCTGTGTACCAAAGGGTCATACCGATGAGTAGAAGAATTGAGAGAAACTTAGTCTGACTGCCCCCCCCCCCCCCCCCCCCTTTTTATAGGAGTATAGTTTGGTCATGAGGAAAATGTCTTAATTATTGGTTTTGCTATTTTGTTATATTGCACATCAACGTAAAGATTATGTAGTTCTGGTTTGTTTGTTCAGTGGTTTACAAATATTCTGGGGAAGTGCAGTGTATACAGTAGGGCAGATCACTTGGCATGTATCAGCGACTGTGCTTGAGCAGGTAAGGCTTGGTAGCCAACACCAAGATCTTCCAGCCTTCAGCTAATTGTTCCTCATCTCAAATCTGCACTGTAAATATAGTCTCAGTAATCATAATGCACATTAGTGGAGATGCATGCACTACAGTACAGAGCATTTTATCTCCACAACACACTGCTAGTTGTTACCTTTTGGTGCTGGGCCTGTTGAGGTTTGATTTTGTTAATAGCTAGACTGATTCTTCATAGGGAATGAATGATGCCTGTCTCAATTGCTCTTTTACCAAATGTATGTAAAGTCACATTCACAGCATTCCAAACTATCTGGATAGGTTATCGCCAAAGAGATCATGTTGTCCTGTTCGAGTTGCTGCCTTTTTTTCTTACTCTGCCTATAAAAAAAATGATTGATTGTTTTACAATGGGATAATCTATTCTAGGTTGAGTAACATTTTTTTCCTTTTTACATAATTTTTTCTTTCTTTCCTGAATATTTACTGTATATATGTAGCTATAATTGTGTTGTGCTCACATGGGGCATTTTGTATGTTATATACATATTGAGCATATGGTTTACCTATGACAACTGTAAACTTAAGTGCCTTCTCTTGTCTCCCTCCAATTCATTCAATACCCCCCTCCCTACCACTATCACCAAGTTTGGACCAAAGACATCTGCCCTCACCATCCATTCCAATACAAGCGCCTCTTGTATACACAGCCCTCCCCATCTATTCCAATACAAGCCCCTCCCCCCAATACATGGCAAGGCACACTTTTCATTTATTATTAAACACAATTGTTTGCAATACACAAGTGTCCTTTGTCTTCATATGCTTTTCATGTTGCACAGTCCATTTCAATGTGACTGTATTTTACAGATCCGTAGGTCAAGTTAACTGTAAGCAACAACAAAAATGCGATAAGCTTGGCTATCACCTCTCATTTTATGATTAACTGCACTCCCCTCTTATGTGGACAATGAAGCTTAGTCGTAAATTTGGCTCTATACTACAGCATTTTGGATTGTAAGAATTGTAATTTAATTTGCCATACTGGATTGTGGTGCAGGGGGGATGTTCCCCAATGCTGGAAGGGGGGCCCCGAGTTTTGGAACCCCTGCCTTAGTATACCATCTTCAGCATTGTAGATGTCTTAAGGCGTCCTCATACATAGGTTTGGTTTGCTCCTAGCAGAACTCAGCTAGGCGAAAGTCTGTGCTCACATACTCGCTAAAGACCTTCGCTTCAAAAGCGAGAAGAAAGCAATATTACTGTTTGTCCCTCTTGAGCCACCATAGCAACAACATGGTCATAATACTTTCTCACAATGGTACAAATTAATCTAAGATAAAACTGAAATTAATTTTGAAGTTTTTGCCGAGGTCTTAAGCCGTGCAATGGGTGGCAAGAAATAAGTCTAAAATATTTCAACTATTAAAGCATTGTATGTGGGGCAAATCATTGACTAAACCCTGAACCTCAACAAAATCTTGTAATGAATAATGTGGATATTGAGCAATTTGAGGAGACTAAACAGATTGGTGTAACCCTGGATTGTAAACTGTCATGGTCAAAACATATTGATGAAACGGTAGCTAAGATGGGATAGGTCTGTCTGTAATAAAGCGCAGCTTTATCAATAACGTGTCTCTCTCCTGGCTCAAAATAGGAGAGATTGACTGCATCACTACTTGTCTTTGTGAGAGGTATTGACATGTTGAAAGCACCGAGCTGTCAGTTGAAGACGAGCACACAGCTCAGACACCCATGTATACCCCGCAAGACGTGCCACTAGAGGTCTGTTCAGTTCCCATGTCCAGAACAGACTATGGGAAACGCACAGTACTACATAGAGCCATGACATGGAACTCTATTCCACATCAAATAACTCATGCAAGCAGTAAAATCAGAAAAATGTATACGCACACACATGCTAACACATGATCTCTACACACGTACATTGTAATAGTGTTATATTGATGTATTATGGATTTTGTGTTGTAGTTACAGTGCCTTCAGAAAGTATTCACACCCCTTGTGTTACAGCCTGAATATAACATTTATAAAATTGAGATTTTTTTGTCACTGGTCTACACACAATAACCCATAATTTCAAACTGGAATTATATTTTAATGCGAAAACATTTTTACAAATGAATAAAAAATGAGAAGCTGAAATGTCTTGAGTAAATAAGTATTCAACCCCTAAGTTCAGGTGTAAAAATGTGCTTAACAAGTCACAATAAGTTGCATGGACTGTGTGCAATAATAGTGTTAAACATTATTCTTTTATTTCTGTACCCCACACAGGTCCCTCAGTTGAGCAGTGACATTCAAACACGGATTCAACCACAAAGACCAGTGAGGTTTTCCAATGCCTCTCAAAACAGGGCACCTATTGGAAGATAGGTAAAAATATCCCTTTGAGCACAGTGAAGTTATTAATTACACTTTGGATGGTGTATCAATACACCCAGTCACTACAAAGATACAGGTATCCTTCCTAACTCAGTTCCCGGAGAGGAAGGAAACCGCTCAGGGATTTCACCATGAGGCCAATAGTGACTTCAAAACAGTTACAGAGTTGAATGGCTGTGATATGAGAAAACTGAGGATGGATCAACAACATTGTATTGACTCCACAATACTAACCTAATTGACAGAGTGAAAAGAAGGAAGCCTGTACAGAATTTTTAAAATACAAAACATGAATCCTGTTTGCCACAAGGCACTAAAGTAATACTGCTAAAAATTTGCAAAGCAATTCACTTTTTGTCCTGAATACAAAGTGTTATGTTTGGGGCAAATCCAATACAAACACATTACTGAGTACCACTCTCCATTCAAGCATAGTGGTGGTTGCATCATGTTATGAGTATGCTTGTAATCGTTAAGGACTGGGGAGTTTTTCAGGATAAAAAAGAAACGGAATGGAGCTAAGCACAGGCAAAATTCTAGAGGAAAACCTGGTTCAATCTGCTTTCCACCAGACACTGGGAGATGAATTCACCTTTCAGCAGGACAATAACCTAAAACACAAGGCCAAATCTACACTGGAGTTGTTTACCAAGAAGACAGTGAATGTTCCTGAGTGGCCAAGTTACAGTTTTGATTTAAATCTACTTGAAAATCTATGGCAAGACCTGAAAATGGTTGTCTAGCAATGATCAACAATCAATCTGACAGAGCTTGAAGAATGTTTAAAAGAATAATGGGCAAATGTTGCACAATTGAGGTGTGGAAGGCTTTTTGAGACTTACCCAGAAAGACTCACAGCTATAATCGTTGCCAAAGGTGCTTCTACAAAGTATTGACTCAGGGGTGTGAATACTTATGTAAATGAGATATTTCTGTATTTCATTTTCAATACATTTGTCATTATGGGGTATTTTGTGTAGATGGGTGAGAACTTAATTTTTTTTTAATTTTGGATTCAGGCTGTAACACAAAATGTGGAATATGTCAATGGGTATGAATACTTTCTGAAGGCACTGTAGAGCAGCTGTTGCTTGGCAAGGTATCTCTACCTGAAAATACATGATCTAAGTGATTGATAGTTGGTATTCAGCAGTCATAAAAGTATGCCTTATTTGCTTTTTAGAACTACAAAATAGTGATTTTGTTAGACAGCATAGGCAGCAGCTCTATAGAGATGAGATGATGACTTGGAATGAAATAGTAAAGTCATCAAATAAAACAAATATAATATACACAACAACTGAAATATTTTATTTTATTAAAGTAATGTGAATAAATGAAGGTTAATAAGTGATAAGCAGTACTGGGCAGTCACTACCATCATGGTAGTCATGGAAAAAATTATCATCGAAACCGAAATCCGTGATTATTTTTTAATAATCGAACCAACCTCAAAAAGCACTAATCACTCAGCACTAGGACCCGTCGATATACCTACCCTGAACACAAAGGATGTGTAAAGAATACTTCTCAGATAGACCCTTAGTGACATTGAAGACAGCAGGTGTTGGACTGGTTGCTCCGCCAACACTTATTTCCTGTCTTCTGGAACCAAGCCAGCTATGTAAGCCCAAAAATAAAGTTGATTAGATGTCTAATCTTTACATTGTAACAAGTACTTGACAAAGGCTTAACAACGAGCCCAATTATCAAATGTATGTTGTACTTTATCTACCAAACTGCTACTTCAGTATTTCTTTATTGTGCAGAATCTGTTTCATAGTTGTTTGTGACACCCAAACTGAAAAACACCATTCATTGCATTTAACATGTCAAGAACTTCCCTATTTAACAACTTCTAAGTGTTTCAAACCTGTCTTCTGTTGCTTCTCCAGCAATTATCGGTTGTAGGTGCTGTTGCTGATCAATGAGGAGATGTCTCTCCTACTGACAGAGGTCATCTTCACGCTCCCAACGATCACCTCGGGGTAGGTCATCATGGCCTGTGAACATAATTTTATTTCACATACCCTTATTAAATAAAATAATGTGTGTCCCAAATGGCACCCTATTCCCCTTTTAGGGCCCTGGTCAAAAGTACTACACTAAATAAGGACTAGGTTGCCATTTGGGATACCTCCCCCTCCAAAAAAGAGTATTCTTCTGCCATAGATTTAAAAGCATCCTCTATGGAAAATCTTCAGTATAGTTGGGTCTTAGTTGAATATAGGCCTAATGGTATGATGCATTGTTGTAATAAATGTTAACAGACTGCATGGAAAGAATCCTAGCATACAGAAACCACACAAGATCTCACCTGCATCTGCATGGCACGACAGATGCTACGCCTAAACTGCTACGCTGTAGAAGAGAAGAGAGAATGGATGACATAAGTAAAAAGTAATTCTCTATCACTGTTAGGAAAAAGGGTTCCAAAAGGGATCTTCAGCTGTCTCTGTGGGATAACCCTTTGATGAACCCTTTTGGGTTCCATGTAGAACCCTCTCTGGAAGGGTTGTACATGGAACCCAAAATGTTTTTTTTTACATAGAACGCAAAAGGGTTCTCCCACGGGGACAGCCGAATAATCCTTTTAGGTTCTAGGTAGAACCTTTTTTTCTGAAAGTTTGAGGTTCTTCGAAGTGAACAATGGTTAGCATTATACTCAGATAAGTGTTTTCTTGGAGCCACTTTGATACAACCAGGGGAGAAATGTCTGGGAACTTATTTCACATTTCCTCAAGTTTCAGCATCAATAGCGGTTCCCCTACAGGGACAAATCAAAGGACACTGTTATGGTTCTTCAAAAATGTGTTCTACATAGCATCAAATTACTGACCGGGGTGGGGCCCATTGATCATCAGTTATCATATTAAAAACTGCAAACATTTGCCTCCATCCTATGGCAAAATGTGTAGAATTGAAGGAAATTAGCTGTAAAACTTCAAAATTCTCTCTCCAACTCATAGCAAAATGAGTAGAATTGCATGAAATGAGTTATAAAATTGCTAAATCTTCTTCCGCCCCATGGCAAAATGTGCAGAATTGCAGCAGACGTGCTTTAAAACTGCAAAATTTTCTCTAAGCCCCATGGCAAAATGTGCAGAATTGCAGCAGAAGTGCTTTAAAACTGCAACATTTTCTCTAAGCTCCATGGCAAAATGTGCAGAATTGCAGCAGAAGTGCTTTAAAACTGCAACATTTTCTCTAAGCCCCATGGCAAAATGTGCAGAAGTGCTTTAAAACTGCAACATTTTCTCTAAGCCCCATGGCAAAAAATTTAGAATTGCAGGAAATGTACTTTAAAACCAAAATGTTCTCTCTGCTGCTGAAATATTTTCCTCACAAATGTTCCCCATCCCTGCCCTACAGGGGCAGATCAAAGAACCAACCCTCTATGGTTCTTAAAAAATGTGTTCTATGTAGAGCATTATGGTTCTTTGATTTGTCCCTGTAGGGCAATCCTAGAACCCTCTCATGAAGTTAAAACTATGTGTGGATGGTTTTAAATAGAACCTTTATTTTAAAAAAGTGATCCAAGGGTTCCCCTACAGCAGGGTTCTTCAATTCCGGTCCTGGAGGGCCGAAACACCTCTGTTTTTCATCCTCTCCTTCTAATCAGGGGCTAATTCAGACATGGGACACCAGGTGAGTGCAATTAACTACCAGGTAGAAATAAAAAACAGAAGTGTTTCGGCCCTCCAGGACCGGAATTGAAGAACCCTGCCCTACAGGGACAAATTAAGAACCCTTTTTTGGTGCTAACTAGCATATTTTTTCTAACATAGAACACATTTTAACTTGGAAACCAATGGATGCGGCAGCGTTTTTGCTAGCTGTCTGTACGCGGCTTAATAAAGACATCAACTGCTAAAGCTTATCCTAAAACAGTAATAGCCCTATGGCTCAGGGCCGGCGTTATGGACCTAAGCTTGCCTTCCCGCCTTTGGGACAAAGAATCCCACTGTTACTGTGGAGACATGAGCATCTCGTCCTTATATACAGATCTCTGGTTTCAGCCTCTTGCGAATTGGAAAGGAAAGTTGGCGGGTGCAGAGTGGCTTAAAGTAAATTGATGTTTTGCCAAAATTATATAATTACTCCTGTCTAAATGTCTAAATAAAAACAGCGGGGTTACCCAGAGGAATGGCTGCACGACGCAAGGGATCGTTCTACAAAATATGACCCTGGATGACAGCCTCACGCCCAAACCACCCCGCCCTCCTGACCAACGCTTCCATCAGTACTCCCCACTTGGTAAACAGTTCGACCACATCATTAAAAACACTGGCACATCTTGAGCACTGATCCACAACTGGAAAATACGTTTAAAGAACCCCCGCGGGTAGTCTTCAGACGCGTCCCCAACATCAGTCAAATGGTATTGAGTTCTGATCTTCCACCAGTGCCACGTAGTACCTTCCTAGACAATGTGCCGAACGGTAATTATAGATGTGGCCGATGTACCCAGTGTAACTTTAAGAACAAATGCACGATGTTCAATCACCCTATGACGGGAAAGGCCATTAAAATTAAAGGGCATCATTACGCGTTCGACAAAAAATGTCATATGTATTTGTGGTCTATGCCAGGGTTCTTCAATTCCGGTCCTGGAGGGCCGAAACACTTCTGTTTTTTATTTCTACCTGGTAGTTAATTGCACTCACCTGGTGTCCCAGGTCTGAATTAGCCCCTGATTAGAAGGAGACTATGAAAAACAGAAGTGTATGTAGGAAAACGAAACGAGCTCTGAAAACAAGGATAGCAGAACACAGGAATAATATCAGGACTCTTGAACAGAGAAACCCTGTGGCTGCGCATTTCATGGAGGCTCGTCACAACATTAGCTCTCTGAGATACATTTGTATCGAACATCCAGGAGGACTCCCAGGAGGGGGGAGATACTGATCATCTATTATTGAGAAAATAATTGTATTGGATTCACCATTTGTGTACCATGTCTCCTAAAGGTCTGAACCAAGAGTTTGATATCAGACTATTTCTTATATGAATATGTCACTTTGATTTGTCTTGCCTTCCAGATCTTCTACTTGGTCATTTTGTACATATATTATTTTCTGTGACTACTAGGGGGTAACTAGCCCCCCGTCCCGTCCCGTCCCGTCCCGTCCCGTCCCGTCCCCGTAATTCACATTAAGACCACAAGATGTCACCAAATTAAATCCCCAACACTTTTCCTGGCTGTCACTGCTCTTGCTCAACAACAAAAAAGTTGTAGATTTATTCCAATGAAGTTAGATCTATAATTGTTTTTTAAATATACAAGTAGTAAAGTCTTAAGATAAATAATCCACTTGTTTAGAGAGAAAAATGTAGGTATTTTTTTTGTAAAGTAGTAATATGTTAGAGGAGTATTACTTACTAAAGAATTTGGCAACATCTTAATGTCACATTAATTTCACACTACAGTAGAATATATGGTATAAATAATCCACAAAGTAAAACATTTCTTTAAGCAAATAGCCCACATCTTCATCATATAAAATATGAATTTGGAGGAATATATTAATATGAATAGACAGTTCAGTGTACTATATTCCGTTTTAATTAAAGGCCTCAAGAAACATCACTACAAAAACTTCAGCATATTTTCAAAATACTATTCTTTGCCCATGTAAGCAGCACAATGTACAGCATAATGACAAACACTCTTCAAATCTAATGAAAAATAGAAAAGGAAAGATTAAATCAGAAATAGTTTTGTTTTGGAGCAGATCAAAACTGTTCAGTCCTTATTCAAATACTGTACAGGCAAGCAAGATTATGTGGAAAGTTGGGACACTGACACAACCTCTGTCAGGATTCTGCTCTTGTCGATGACTTGTCCAGTTTCATACAATATGGGAGTCAATACTTTGTGAGAACTTGTTGTAACTAGGGCTGTGACGTCATGGAATTGTTGATGACGGTTATTGGTCAGCCAAATTGCCGCGGTCATCGTTATAACCGTTCAAATAGCAAATAAAAAACAGTTATGACGGTTATTTTCTTTTCATGAAGGTCTTCATCCATAACTGTTGGTTACACGGTTATACGGTAATTGTGCTAGCCCTAGTTGTAACAATACAAAAGAAAAGGCTGATTGGAATAGAGAGTGAATCAGTTTGTCTTCAGGCACTCTTCACAGTCCCATCACTGAGGGAAAGACAGCTGTACCTGTGGGAGGGGACCACATTCAATCAGTGTGGATTGATTGATACTGTAAACTGCTAATAACAGTAAGTAAAGTTTAGTTAGCCTCAATAATACCCAAACCCCACCAACATTACACTCTCTAATGCAATGTGAGCTTCATACCTTTTGGCTACCTTAACCATCTCCTGTGTCACAGTCCGGGACTTTCCAGTCCATCTTGCGGCCTTTCTCGTAGAGTCCCTTCAGAACTTTGCGTACTTCGTCATTCCCTCCTCCACGACTCAGTTCCAGGTACTTCTTGTACAAAGAAAGTGCGGTGCGTGCATCCTCAATACTGTCATGGGTCTCACCCTGGATGTTAAGGTCTGGAGAAGCAAGTAGCAGTTTTGCCATTTCACACAATTTTGTGTTACATGAAGAAGTTTGGAAAATGGCAGACTAAGTAGTAATTTCTATATGAAAAACACAGTGGTTGAGGAGTATAAACTCTTACCCAGGAAGTACCAGGCGAGAAAGCGCAGAGAGATCATCCTCTTACGAGGCATATGGAACAGGTAGACTGTGTCAACAACCTGATCCTTCAGCACCTGAGCAAGGAAACATAAAAACACAGATGAGCTCCCAAATTCCCTCCATTGAAATGACCCTGTCTACTGTTTCTAGCTAACCCACAGGGCTGGATTACTGGACTAAGACTAGTCCTGGACTAAAAAGCAATTTTAAAGGAAATTCTCCATTGAGCATTATTTTTAGTCCAGGACTAGGCTTAATCTGTGTCTGGGAAACCGGCCCATAATCTTTACTAAAACTGCGGCCAGGGGTATAGAGAAACAGGTACATTTGGTTCAATTTAACAATCGGATAAATTAAGTATACAAATTTACCAGCAAATTTATAACCCGGAAGTCCTTTTGTAAACCATGGCCAACAAAGCGCACTCCGGTGTCAATGAGGAAGCGCAGCTTCAGGTAAGTTGACTTCAGAGTGGTCAAGTGCTTGGAGGAAATCTTAGCATCTAGGTCCCCTGGTTTGATGCCTGAGTACTGGGTCAGATAGTCCACCACCTACACCAGCAAAACAGTGAAGTCTTTTTGTTAAGAAGCTTTACTGTTTGTGGTTATACAACATCTGATTTTACTACATAGCAATAATTATCTGAACATCCATCCATCCTGTTAAAGTCCTCATGTTATTGCCAGGGCGAGAGGTGCTGCATTACCTGCTCCTGAGTGGAGATGTAGTCATCGATGAATGGTACTCCATCGTTGGGACCCTGACCACGCACACAGGTGATCCGTGCCACAGACATCTGACTGGGCTTAATGGTGGACTTGGTGCCATCGCTGCGTAGCTCTGCCTCCTCCTACATACCCAAAGACATGAATTTGGTCCATAGGGGGGAATTTAAACAATGGATCTCCAAGCAGAGATGTATGACTGTTGTTGTTGATTATTAGCATCATGTTTATACTGCTAGGGTGAAGCTGCCCCTACTATACACCTGTTTAATGATTAAGGTTAGGATCTGGGTAGGAAAAACGGATCCAAAACTGTACCTAAAAGGAACCTTCTAGATACATTGTTGACCTAGCACACTAACTTATATGCCAAATCAAGCAATCACACTTCTGCCAGACTGACCTGGTTGAGGGTGACAAACTCGGCGTCCAGTCCCACGAGGTCTCCGGCCTGGGGCATCTCACTGACCATGAGGGGGATGAACGTGGCGTGGCTCTTCCTCTGCTTCCGCGCCAGTGATGCCTCTGTCAGCAGCACACTGGTCTCGATGGGGTTTTTAACTGGGAAAGACAGACATCAAGTGTTGGGGTGGGGGTGTTCTCAAACAGGTAATAAATAGTCATACACAGTACCACAAATAACACCCATCTTCACAGAGGTGGTCAGGGTTATGTTGCGTACTGGTTTGGACTGACACCAAGGCAAATATCCTGTACGTATTATCTATACTGAACAAAATTATAAATACAACTTGCAACATTTTAAAATATTTTACTGAGTTACAGTTCATATAAGGAAATCAGTAATTCTGAAATAAATTCAATAAGCCCAAATCTATGGATTTCATATTAATGGGAATACAGATATGCATCTGTTGGTCACAGATACCTTTTAAAAAAAATGGCTCTCACAATGGTCCTCAGGATCTCGTCACGGTATCTCTATGCATTCAAATTGCCATCGATAAAATGCAATTTTGTTCATGCCTGACCATACCCTAACTCCACAATGGGGCACTCTGTTCACATCAGCAAACCGCTCGCCCACACAACGCAATACACATGGTCTGCGGTTGTGAGGCCGGTTGGATGTACTGCCAATGAGAGGATTGCTTACTGCGTAGGTCATATTTGGAGTGGTAGTTTCTCTTGGCGTAATACAGGATGGCAGGCACCTTCCAGTTCACATCAAACTGTGCTGCTTCCGCCTGAAACACACAAACAAAAACAAAATGCAAACACTTATTTTAGACTCTTGTTATATTTGAGGAATTAATAAGATATTTGATATGTTGATTCAGTGAGTAAGCAAAGATGACCTTGTCAATTGGCTCAATCAGGAAGTCATTGAATAGATACCACTGCTGGTGTGTTACCCCCTTAAACCACAACATGAACAAAAATAAGTTAGTCAAATATGGTTTTCATAATATTATTATTAGCATATATACACTGAGTGTACAAAACATTAAGAATACCTTCCTAATATTGAGTTGCACCCCCCCCCTTTTGCCCTCAGAACAGACTCAATTCGTCAGGGCATGGACTCTACAAGGAGTCGAAAGCGTTTCACAGGGATGCTGGCCCATGTTGACTCCAATGCTTTCCACAGTTGTGTCAAGTTGGCTGGTCGATGTCCTTTAAGTGGTGGATCATTCTTGATACACATGGGAAACTGTTAAGCGTGAAAAACCCAGCAGTGTTGCAGTTCTTAACACAAACCGGTGCGCCTAGCAATTACTACTATACCCCGTTCAAAGGCACTTAAATATTTTGTCTTGCCCATTCACCCTCTGAATGGCACACATACACAATCAGTCTCAATGCTTAAAAATCCTTCTTTAACGTCTCCTCCCCTTCATCACACTGATTGAAGTGGATTTAACAAATGACATCAATAAGGGATCATAGCTTTCACCTGGTCAGTCTGTCATGGAAAGGTGTTCTTAATGTTTTGTACACTCAGTGTAGCCTTCCATTCTCCTGAGGTCTGTTGATGTTCCTACTTTGGCTCTAACAGATCTATCCATCCACTCACCTCTTTTCTGACGTGATAGGTCTCTCCCACTTTGATGTGTGCTACCAGGTTTCCTCCGGTGCGAGCGTCCAGTACATGAGGCACAGTAACCACCAAGTCATAGAGAGATGCTCCTTCAGCCTCCTCAGTGGAGCTCAGCTAAAGACATACATACAGTACTAATACAGATCATTCTATTAAACTGAAACCAGTACGGAAAAACAAAAACAAGCTAGAAGGAGGCAAATGGAAAAACCATGGAAGTCTTGAAAAATGATTTGGTGAGTGAGCCTATGAATGTGAAGTAAAAGTAGTTGTTGGCTGTTCTGTGTCTCTCACCTAGGGTTGCAAAATTCCATGAACTTCCCTGGATTTCTTGAAAACCAGGGAATTTATTAAAAGTTCCTGGAATTTTGCAACCCTACTCTCACCTCTTCTTCCTCTGGCCAGCTGCTGATCTCCAGGCCCTGGCTTTTGCTGATGGACATCTTCAGAGTAAGAGGGATCCAGACGTGACGCAGGTCGTCCACTCTGGTGTCAAAGGTCAGGCCCTCCGTATTGACCAGCTCTTCCCTAAACAACATAGAGGTTATCAAAAGTGCATTGAGGAAAATTTGAATTTCAGTTTACTTCCTGAATTGGCCCTAACCCCGACGCAGGGTAACAATTCAAAAACAAAATGTCAGATGATCATAGTTCTAACAAGATATCCCATCAATATTTCCATGAGAGTATGAACTGTCACTAGCCAAATATGTGTAAAGTTTCATCATTCTTACTCTAGGCACCACTCAGTTGGTTGTTGTGGTGGTGGTTCTTTGGGCTTAAGGGGTTCCATTTCCTCTTTCTTCTTGGCCTTGATGAAAGCGTACTGTGGAGAGAGAGGAACAGGTTGATTCATTGTAATAACTTTGTGCCGAAATATTACTGACACTGGAAACACAACCAACATCATCGGTTTAATAGAAGTACTAAATCTCTAATGTGCTCCTGTAGCTAATATCTAAATTAAATATATGACCATCATGTCATTGTAAATATCAATAGCCGTCTGTATTTAGCATTTGCCATTGTAGGAGGAAATACTCAAGTGGGCAATCATGGTTTGGATTTCAAAACTCACCTCTGCCTGAGCCTTCCAGAACTCAGCCTCTTTGACACTGTTCACCTCACAGTTAATGACCAGTACATCAGGAAGGCAGCGGATGTTCCGTGTCTGCACCTAGAGATAGATGGACAGGAAAAACACATTAAAGAATCGACTCAACCAATAAACAAACAACCAAGTAAGTGTCACTTACTGTGGGCTGGTACTTTTCACAGTTCTCACACCATGCCTGTGTGCTCTGCTCCAGACATATACTCTTCTTCAGGATCTCAGCAAAGTCGTACTCCTTTATCATCTTATCTAACAGAATAGGATTTACAGTAAAACAGCAATATATGATCAATAAATCCATTGTACTCCCCAAATAACAGTGATACTAGTCAAATGCTTGCAGAGTAAAGATAATTAGGGGAAAACTTACCAAGTGAGTTCTGCTCAGGGTAGTGCATGGTGAAGAGCAAGGTGAGAGAGGAGCGTACTGTCTCCTTTCCACAGCGACACAGGCTGCTGTTCTCAACCTCACACCCAAACTGCCTTCCGATCACAGACTCGCCTGAGGAGCCCAGAGCACTGTCACCAACAAAGCATAAAAAATTATCAAGCCAAAGTCAACACTAAACACAAATAGCAGATGCTCTAGTATACACTAAATAATTGTTACAAGCTGATTTACTTCCTAACATTGAGAGTGTAAGAAATGAACATCATTTTAACTAGTATCTTTTGTTTTTGTTGATTGCTTGGCTATTAAAAGTGTAAAACAAAAGGAAAAAGGTGTCACCTGCTGCTGGCTCCTCGGTAGGCCTGTGGCCCCTCCTGCTCCTGGGTCTCCTGGTGGAGCTGGGTTAGAATGAAGCGGTTCCAGCTCTGGATGAGATGGCCCAGCCTGGCCTTCCCCGTCTGCTCATCAGAGTCAGCCAGGATAAGGCCCAGGGCAGACGCCTCTGGGATTGTTCGGAAAGCTCTGAGGAAATTACTGGCCTTTGAGAGGGGTTAGAGGGGACAGTGGTTGCAATGAGTGAATGGCAATGGGAGTAGGCAGCAGGATGGTTCAATTATGGTCAGTCAGTTCAGTGCATACATAAACACATTACAGTGCTCTATTACCTCTATACAACTGCATCAAACTCTCTTTATTGCAACTCTATTACATCTACATAAGCACATTACTACAGGGGTCTATTATTTTGTATATACAGATGGACCAGAGTGTGAGATGTGTCATTGCTATCGGTGGCATAGAAATATAATTAATAGAATGGCTTGAAACCTCTGACCCTACAGGTTGTCACTAGTTACCACAGCCACAAAGTCAGAAGGCCCACCTACTCAACCAATCAAATGAGGGAGTTTGATGATGCGTATGCCGGTTTACCGTTCATGGGAAAAGACCAATCAGATGAGGGAGTGTGTTGACGCGTATGCCGACCGGCTTGCAGGGGCAGATAAGAGACATGCATTTCTTTTATCTATTGATCCATCAAGGATTTGGTTATTTATTATATATACTAAAACCAACCGTTATAAATGCAAAGTGTTAGTCGGATGTCTTATTCTTACTCAAAGTTACTTGTCTTAACCCAAAATAGGTTTACTCCAATAGCTGCATTGTTATTAAAACGGCATGTAGACAAATAGATTTACACATTACATTTACATTTTTGTCATTTAGCAGACGCTCTTATCCAGAGCGACTTACAGGAGCAATTAGGGTTAAGTGCCTTGCTCAAGGGCACATCGACAGATTTTTCACCTAGTCAGCTCGGGGGATTCGAACCAGCAACCTTTCAGATACAGTCTCAACGCTCTTAATCGCTAGGCTACCTGCCACCAATCTTGAGTTTACATTTTTATTTTAAAAATCCACAAGTAAAACGTACACAGTTTCACAGAAATGTATATATAAAATGCAAATTAATTACTTAAAAATCATACAATGTGATTTTCTGGATTTTTGTTTTAGATTCCGTCTCTCACAGTTGACGTGTACCTATGATAAAAATTACAGACCTCTACATGCTTTGTAAGTAGGAAAACCAGCAAAATCGGCAGTGTATCAAATACTTGTTCTCCCCACTGTATGTGTATTTCACACTGTTGAGGTAAAAAAATTGGAGTATAATGCTTGTATGGATGTGAACCCCAATACATGTTCATGTCATTAACACCAATCAACTGCATTACAGTTAAAAACGACTGACTACCACCACCTATTTCTGTGTGCTAGCTATGCTACCGGCTTATACGAATGGGAGTTAGCATTTAGCAGTCACTTCTAAACCTGAAAAGGGACAACTTCTAAATGTTATGCAGCAAAAATAGCCAAATATATGCAAATCTGACTTAGTAAACACATTGTGGGCCTGTTACAATACACCAATCATGACGGATTTTATGAATATCCACTTTGTTAGATTAGATTTGTTGAATGTGCCCCAATCCGGCGTCCTTCTATCCCCCACAGTCTGCGTTCCATTGATTTATTTACCACATCTATGTCAGTTGAGTTGATTTAACAAATCATAGCACAGATTGAAGGGTATACTTCCTGCTTTTACTTCCTGGCACGGGTACACTCAAAATGGCTGCCAGTCCACCCATCATGCCATCATTGACTTGAATGGAGAAGTCCTTTCTATTCATTCTATTCCTATGATCGGTGGCTACCTGACAGGGGTCTCCTCGTGACAGGTCCAGCATGTGGAAGAGGAAGCCCAGCTCACACGCCAGACAGAACTCCTTCTGACACAGGTGGTTCTGGACCAGGCAGCGGATTGGCTCCAGGAAATACAACACCTAACCAATCAGACACACGGGGAAAACACACAAAACACACACTGAAATAATCCTACAACATGTTTCTTTGTAAATGGGAACAAATAATGAACAAATAATCATGAGCTCGATAAATTAAACAAATATAAATCAACCTGGGTATATTTACAGTATATAAATGAACGCCACTCATTTCCGATTCTCACCTGGATCATGCAGTTGCAGTAAGCATTGGGAATGTGAGGTTCCAGACCAGCAAACAGGGTCCTGTTGTAATGTTTGAAGTCAAAGTCCTCCAGCCCAAGTTTGGAGTATTTGATGGTGACCTGATGGGCACAAAACAATCAAAGATGTTAGGTCTTATCGTTAACACAACAAGCTAACCTCAACACCCACATTGAACTGTGCTCATAACAGATATTCATACTATTAAACCACATATTTCACAATTACAGGTAGATAACAATGTAATTAGTAAAGAGACACACCTTCCTGTATTTCTTGGGCACCATGTAGAGGTGAGGTTCTTCATCTCGACCAATAAGAGACTCAGGAACCCCCTGATTGTAGTTATCATAGTCCAGCTCCACCTCCTTGATCTTGTAAGGAACCTGAAACACAGCAAACAGGACATTGGGTCACCAGGAGAGGATTTATATACAAGCCAAGCCTAGTTCAGTACCCAACTCTTCCTGGATAACACTGCCTGGACAAAAAAATGGATGAAAACCCATTGCTTCTAATGTAAAAAAAAAAATACACTGAATTTGTGGAAGAGTGACGTACCTGGTTCCGGGGACGTGTGCGAGGATTGGGGGCGTAACCAATGAACCCTACAGAGTTCATAGTGCGCAGGATCTCTGGGTCCACTGGGGGTGCTCGTCTGGAGGATAAAAAGGTGAGAAAGTCATTTACATTTTAGTCCTTTAGCAGACACTCTTATCCAGAGTGACTTAGAGTTAGTGCATTCATTTTAAGACAGCTAGGTGAGAAAACCACATCATAGTCGTAAGAACATTTTACCTCAATACAGAAGTTATCAGCAGTCAGTGGTAGTAAGAAAATACACATTTTGGGGGGAGGGGAGAAGACAATTGATCCTTCGGGCACAAGAGAATACATCTACGGGAACTTTTGAGAAGAGGTTGGCATAACCCCACCTCGAGGTGCAGTGAATTCACCACATAGCCTACTTCAGCAGATCAAAGTCCCAAAAGGACACAACACTTGTCTTAAAACAATGTGTTACCTACCTAGGGCTGGGAGTGGCCTGTGTGGTGACCCAGTCTGACAGTAGTGGCTCTGAGCTGGTCAAAGGCATTGGGATGAGGGACAAGGGCAACAGGTCATGGCTCCAGTCTAGCTGAGGCAAGGAGTCCACCAGACAGGGCAGAGCAAACT
The DNA here is from genome assembly GCF_964263955.1 of Coregonus lavaretus. Classification (NCBI taxonomy): domain Eukaryota; kingdom Metazoa; phylum Chordata; class Actinopteri; order Salmoniformes; family Salmonidae; genus Coregonus; species Coregonus lavaretus. The sequence goes on from NC_140009.1 coordinate 29,112,603, forward strand.
CTGTCTCCCGTGAGTAGCTGTTGTAGGAGACCTCTGGGGCGTCTGACCAAAGGTGCACACCTCCCCCAGAGTCCCCAAAGGCCAAAGCCTGCTTGCTGGAGGACACATCGAAGCTCATGAGCAACTGGCCCACGGTGTTGACATGGAATACGTCAGCCAGGTTGGCTAGTCCAGTGGGCTCACAGAACTGACACTCTCCTGGGGATGGAGGGAAAAGAAGGTCAGTTATTTTCTGCAGGCTGATAAATACAGCTAGCAGGCTGCACAACAAACACATTCCCCATTTGATCAATACCTGTCTGTGAGATGATGGCCAGGCGTGACGTGTATGTAGGGATGAAGCGCAAGAAGAGGGGGTCCACGTGCACTTGGAGTGGTGTCACAGTGCGCATCATGCGCAGGTCAAACACCATGAGGAAGCGGTCACACGCCAGTCTGTTCAGCCCTCGACTGGAGAACCCACATACAGCCAGGAGGTTGCCATGGACATCGAAGTCTGACAGGCTACCGGAGAAGGCATCAAATTCATGTTCTAGCTTGAAAGTGCGCAGGTCACAAAGAGACACCTGGTTTTGTGGAAAGCAAGATGATGAGTAATACAAATTATTAAGTATGTAAAAAGCCCTAGTAGCATCTTCCAAACACTGAGAAACATGGGTGGCCTTGGGCCTCTCTTGTTGTCCTTACCTTCCCAGATGTGTTCCCACAGAATAAGAAACGATTGGACTGCCGCATGATAGCTACCCCTGGAGCCTCGACTGTGAACTAGGCATTGGAAGGAAAGATCCACAATATTTACAATTATTCATCTATTCAATCACTTATTTTCAAGAGCCTATAGGCCAAAAATACAGGCTAAATTATGTATTGCAACTATAGTTATATTTTCACTTGCTGATGTTATGCAATACCTTTTGTGTCTGCTGCACAGTATTAAGGTCAAATTCAAGCACATAATTCTGTAGTCCACCCATGAGCATTGTATTGTTTTCTGTCATAAGCAGACTATGCATGTCAGCTCCCTCCTCCATTCTGAAATGCACACAATAATTAAGACAATTACACTATACTGTACAGTATTCAAGATGCACATCCAAACTGAAGCTGTAACTTGATGTTTCAACTGAATGTTGATTCTACAGATACATTTCTGCAAGCATCCTTTCAGCACCCACCTTTGAACCTAAGCAAACATGGCTGTATGGCTCGCATAATAACATAACTGGGTTATCAGTAAGAACTAAATCAGTAAGAATGTGCATAAGCATTTGCATGCAACTCACGGGTAGTCGAACATGACCAGGCCTCCACGAGTTTGGCACTTGAGATTACTCTTAGAGAGAAACAGAACCCCTGTCTCCATGCTTTGAATCTGACGAATGTCGTCAGTCGAGTGCGCCTGGAAAGATGAGTAGCGGCCCATTGTCGAACCAAAGAAGGACATTGCATGCCCCTATGGAAAAGAGAGTTGGGAAACAAGTTACTATCACAGAAAAATGGTGCCGAACAGCACATATTGCATATTTACACAAAAAGTGCCAACAAAAACGAAAGTGAACAAAACATCTATTGCACTCCTGCAAGCTCTATTGAACTCCACACTGCCCTTTCCCACCTGGACAAGAGGAACACCTACGTGAGAATGCTATTCATTGACTACAGCGCAGCGTTCAACACCATAGTGCCCTCAAAGCTCATCACTAAGCTAAGGACCCTGGGACTAAACACCTCCCTCTGCAACTGGATCCTGGTCTTCCTGACGGACCGCCCCCAGGTGGTAAGGGTAGATAACAACACATCTGCCACGCTGATCCTCAACACGGGGGCCCCTCAGGGGTGCTCAGTCCCCTCCTGTACTCCCCGTTCACCCATGACTGCATGGCCAGGCACGACTCCAACACCATCATTAAGTTTGCCGACGACACAACAGTGGTAGGCCTGATCACCGACAACGATGAGACAGCCTATAGGGAGGAGGTCAGAGACCTGGCCGTGTGGTGCCAGGATATCAACCTCTCCCTTAACGTGATCTAGACAAAGGAGATGATTGTGGACTACAGGAAAGAAAAGAAAAAAGGACTGAGCACGCCCCCATTCTCATCGACGGGGCTGTAGTAGAACAGGTTGAGAATTCAAGTTCCTTGGTGTCCACATCACCAACAAACTATCATGGTCCAAACACACCAAGACAGTCGTGAAGAGGGCACGACAAAGCCTATTCCCCCTCAGGAGACTGAAAAGATTTGGCATGGGTCCTCAGATCCTCAAAAAGTTCTACAGCTGCACCATCAAGAGCATCCTGACTGGTTGCATCACTGTTCGGCCTCTGACCGCAAGGCACTACAGAGGGTAGTGCGTACAGCCCAGTACATCACTGGGGCCAAGCTTCCTGCCATCCAGGACCTCTATACCAGGTGGTGTCAGAGGAAGGCCCTAGAAATTGTCAAAGACTCCAGCCACCCTAGTCATAGACTGTTCTCTCTGCTACCGCACGGCAAGCGGTACCAGAGCGCCAAGTCTAGGTCCAAAAGGCTTCTTAACAGCTTCTACCCCCAAGACATAAGACTCCTGAACAGCTAATCATGGCTACCCGGACTATTTGGATTGATTTGATTTGATATGACACATGTTCCAAGTACTAGTAATAACCTATTGGGTCGTTCAAAGGTGGAACAGATAAGATTAGTATTCCTGCAACATTATATTGTTGAAATATTATTTGATCTATGAGAAATTAAGCTAATTGATTGCATCCAAATTGGCCATTTTAATTTATAGGAATCATATAATATTCAGTAAATATAGTAACCAACATCTGATTTGCCCCCGACCCCCCACGGCAATCCCACCCCAACAAAGAGTATATAGTGTCAGTTCTCTATGTCAGATAAGTAGTATGGCGCTGCGGCTCTGAGTATTTTTCTTCATCCTACGTAATGTACTCGGTGAATTTGGTGATAGTTTTTTTTCCCCTGTTCAGAGAAATATGTCATTGAAGTTGTTAGGTTTATGTCCCATCCTACATACTGATATTACCAGGTTCTGACCACTAGACACTAGACCCCCCCCCCCCCTCAATGTTAAAGGGATAGTTCACCCAAATTACAAAATGATTGATAGGTACCATCTAAGATAATATAAGATATTGGGTGTCATGGCTTGCTGAAATTACATGGAACGACCCTATTTTCGCACATAATAATTTGTCTCTTACCCTGTGGTTTCCCATCCAGAGCAGCTCCTCTTGCAGGTCAAAGTGAGTTGCTGTGACAGGAACGCCCACCTCTGCATGCACACTGTGGAGCTCAGAGAACATCCCCTCCATCATGTGCACAGACTCGGGTATGGCCACGGGAAGACCATCTGGACCGAGCTCCACACCTTGCAACAAGCCCGGATTGAGCCGTGGGTCCATTGAGGGCTCCCTACCCGGCTCTAGACTCCCATGGAGGGCGGGTCCGTATTCACCCATTCCTGGGTCCAGACCGTCAAAGTTCATCATGAGGACATCTGTCCTGGAAATAAAATGGGTGCATGTTGTTCAACTAGGCTTGCAAATTGGATTATAGACTGACTGTATTAGCCAGTTAGCTACAGGTTATGAATTATCTTTGGTAGCATCCTCATTACAACACCAATGGCCTCTTGATGTAACATGGGTGTATTCATTCCGCCGATTCTGTTGCAAAGCGTTTCTTAAACGGAAGCAAACGGAATGAGACATGGAGGGACTTACCTGAATTTGTCCAATAGAAACACTCGTTTTAGTTACACGTTTTGCAACTGTTTGGACTAGTGATTACACCCCAGCTAAACTGTCCCTGTCAGCATGTTAAGCATCACTAAGCATAATAGGTAGCCATTAGGGCTATAGTTGTTGGTCTGATGGATTCGTGAGCTAGGTAAGAATTACAATATTGCAATAGTACCGTGTTCATTTTTTTTTTACGCAATTAAAAGAGGACAAACTAGTTAGCTAGCTAGCTGTATCGGCCCAGCAAGTGCGGATTTCATGCAACTGTTTGCTATCTAACTAGCTACGTTAGCAAGCATGAGCTACAGCTTGGATAACACAACTCCTAATAAGAATCCCATGCTCAGAATCAATGGAAACGAAGACATTAATAATTTACTAAATGTATAGCTGTACACTGTGCCCCAAATAATAGCTTCTCAGTTGCTAATTTTGTTACGTAGATTTCTTTGCATCCATGATTGTTTCATTCATAATAACAATAAAACCAACGAGGAACCAAGTACTTCCGGAGCAAATAGTGTAGCTACATTCACGAAACGACAAAGTTCAGAACCAACCCTCAATGTTAAAAACGTTGCAGTCTATTGTACGTAAAGTGTTGGTAGCCTAGTGTTAATTTTAAAGTGAAAAGTAAATTAATGTACTCTCTCACCTCTTTGCCTGTGCTGTAGGCCTACACAATTGAATGTTTTTGTTGTTAAGCATATGCGTAGGCCTAATCGAGACCTGGTGAAATGTATGTTTTGAACCTGAGTGGGAATCAGAACATTTACTATTCTAATACAGGCCTGATGGCAAGTGTGTTTTGGGAGTTGCCTGTTCTCAACTGGCGCAATAGGCTTAATTTTTGATCGTGCATATTCATGCATTGGATCCAGTGGATCTGAATACATTTCTGTTCTACATTTCCTTCCCGTTCTCTTTCCTTGTGAAAGCATGTTCTCTAATTTAAACAAAGAACAATAGATGTGTTCTCATACTTATACATAACAATGACATTATTAATTGTGGTATTTGCCTGTGTACTTTTCAGTGTAGGCCTAACCCACATTTTAGTGGTCAACAAAATATTTATTTCATAAAGAGAATTTGTCAGGGGCTCACGAAGCAAGCGGGAAGTTTACACTACTCGCAGCCCACACATTGGAAGTCACTAATGTACATTTCACAGTGGTTCTTTATGTAACAAATGTTGGCTAATTTCACTTCCTTGATAATGGAAGCTGTAGTTTTCTACAGGTGCCAAACTGCAAAATACATTACAAAAGAGGAAATCCACCTGTAAATTATGATGACAGAGCTAGCCAACAGGAATCATTGATGAAATGTCATCAATGAAATGTCATCAATGGAAATTCTTCTTGTATAATTTTGAATCAAAAAGTTTGAAAGAGATTGAATCATTATGCAGAGTTGTTGGCTTAATGTATTTTATCAAATATAAAACATACTTTTATTAAAAAGTGGTTAATTTTGGATGGAATATTCATTTGGCAAGGGTCATTTAAACTTAAATATCTAGGGCTAGGCCTATTAAATAGCCAGTTTAATACCTTTTTTAAATAAGACAAACATTTGAATAAAACATCAATTAGGCTTCAAAACAATTGTATTCACTATGAACCATTTGACGAATAGGCGTGCGTTTGGGTCAATTAGGCTAATTAAGACTTTTAGCTTGCATACTTATTTTCTATAAAAGTTCCAAGCTCTACAAATTTAATAGGGTATAAGTGCATTTATTGTCTGCGCTCATATTGTCAAGCGAACACATACGCTACAATAATTTCAATAATAAATAGACAACATTTGTTCATTTGTCATTGGAAAATAGTAAAATGCTTTGCAAACACATTCTTTACAATATGACGTGGACAACATTAACGAAAACAAAACTCTGTTGGCTATAGGCTGAAACTCACCTGAAGGATGCCCCGGGAAAGTCCTCGCGTGACTCACCGGCCTGTATAACTATATAAGTGGACAGGGACTCCGCTGCAATGTCACCGAGAGTGCGATTATAAACACATGCAATACGGACCTGCAGAACTCCAATCAAGCGTAGAAGAAATCAGAGTCATGCACCTGCCGTTCACAACCGTTGTTAGCCTTCTTGCGGTATTTACTGTTGCATTCGGCGCTCCAGTTAACCAACCAGTTGGAATCATTTGGAATAACGTGACAGAGGGCTCTTTAAAACTAAATGAACTTGCTAAAATACTTTTAACTGAGGTAAGTGGATTATCATCAGTATTCAGTATTGGTAATGGTAGGGTGATGATAAAACTGAATTGAAGTAGGCCTAAACTACCCTGGTTCTTGATGCTTTTGTGGGACAATGGTAGCCATTGGTTAAAAACTGGTTGAATTAACGTTGTTCCACTTCATTTCAACCCCAAAAATCTATGTGATGACGTTGAATCAACGTGTGAAATGTATTGGATTTGAAAAAAGTCATACATTTTAAGAGCATTTCGTCATTTTTTCACCCAGCTTTTAACCTAAATCCAATGACATGGTGATAATTTTGGTTTATTTCAAGTTGAAGTCACATTAGTTGACAACCAAATGTAAATCAAAACTAGATGTTGAACTGACATCTGTGCCCAGTGGGTAGTCAGACCGTTAGAAGTGGAAATTAATAGGTGCCTGCCACAGGTAGGCTACTTGTATTGAATCTGCCTCTGAAACATTTAATAATGTCCTGCAGGAGCTCAGTCATTTGAAAACTGTGGAAAGAGTTGTCAAAGGGCCAAGAGTGCTGGTGGAATCCACAGACAAATGTGATCCAAAAAACCTAAGAGCAGATTCAAAGGTAAGTCACAACTTCCATTCTGATAATGAGTTTACTTGGACCAACAACTTCAATAAGACACATGTGGTCAATGGTTATACAAATGCAATTTTTTTTCAAAATGTTTAAAGCACTAACCAATTCCATCATCCATCAGACACAAATGTTAATTGGTTGAGAAACAAATACACAACACCAAGTGTACAAAACTGAGATGATAAATGACCTTTTGTATTTTTTACCATTATCCACCTAAGCCTTGCCTTGAGAAGATGGTTTCTGCTCTGAAGAACTACTGTACAGTATTTGGGATAATTAGTCAGTTCAAGAATAACTGTGCAGAAGTTGGAAAGAAGGTGAACACAGTAGTGAAAGAACTCCTTTTTGAATTGAAGGTAAGTCCAGTGTATTTGATGTCTGAATCTACTGATGTCTGAATCTACAGACTCATATTTCAATATCATATTGATTGAGGGGCTGCATATCCTTACTCTTAATTGTTTTGTAGGAGCCCCATCCTTATTCAGAAGAGAATTGGCCGGAAGTGGAGCGCTGGGAAGAGCCAGGACTGTGCCGTGACAATATTGAGAAGCTGTTCTCCTTCTCCATCCTCATGGCTCGGGTCTTTGCCCCTGGTGATCCTGCAAAACATATAATGGATTAGCCTAAATATGGTATCTAGAGCTGGGAAGCAGGCCACAATTGATTCGTCATCTGTGATTGATTCGTCATCTGTGATCTGTTTCAGTATTAGACAACTTAGTAGTAGATGGACATCTACATTCATTGTAGGATCAATTTGGTCAAAATAGTCAGAAAAGACTAGTAACTTTTGTGGTGTTGTGTGTTATTACAATGTTTCATAAACATTTCATAAACACACTTATGTATCTGCCTGTGTTCCACTATGGAACAGTTTATATTTAGGAATGTATTTATATAATGTATGAAATTGTGAAGTAACTTAACATATTTTTAACTTATTTATTTAACTTATTTAATTAATGTTAACACCTATTTATCTGCCACTGTAATATTTTTTAAACAAAATGTATTTATTCTTGTATATCGTTCTCCGGTGTTAAATTGCTTTAAAAAATTAACAACTTTTAACTTTTAACTCTTGTTGTGATATCTTGTTGTGTCAATAAGGTGTCTATTTACATCTACTGTAGAGGTGGATTGACCATCTGGCAGTTCTGGCAAATGCCATATGGGCTGGACAATTTTTTTAGTTGGCTGGGCTGGTCAAAATTGACACACACTCAATTTTTTGTTGTTGATCAAAATAAAACAATGGAAAATATGTTTTTGGTTAGTTTTTTGTGTGCAATTTCTCTGTTGTACTAATCTACACTGAACAAAAATATAGATGCAACATATAAAGTGTTTGTCTCATTTTTCATGAGCTGAAAAAAAAATCCCAGACATTTTCCATAAACACAAAAAGAATCTGATTTAAACAGCATGATCATTACACAGGTGCACCTTGTGCTGGGGACAATAAAAGGCCACTTTAAAATGTGCAGTTTTGTCACACCTCACAATGCCACATATGTCTCAAGTTTTGAGGGAGCATGGAATTGGCACGCTGACTGCAAGAATGTCCACCAGAGCTGTTGCCAGAGAATTGAAAGTTCATTTCTCTACCATAAGCTGCCTCCAATGTCGTTTTAGAGAATTTGGCAGTATGTCCAACCGGCCTCACAACCGCAGACCACGCGTAATTACGCCAGCCCAGGACCTCCACATCTGGCTTCTTCACCTGTCTTTGAAATTGTTGCATGTTGCGTTTATATTTTTGTTCAGTATATAATGAGCCTTTGGCTGATCAGTGGGCATAGGCCGGCCCCCCTACCAAGATGGGCCGGCCTGGTTTTCAGATAGGCTGAGCTGAGGTCACGCAAACTCACATTCAAAGTAAAATGCGTCATTAGCAAAGAGACCTGCTCCAACTCTGTCATCAGTTAGACAGTCAAGATCATGGATAGTAAAAAACGGAAAGGGTGCCTACAAACCTAGAAAGAGCACATTCTACATTATCACCTCACTCAAAACGTAAAATTATTTGGGCGGCTAAAACCATAATATGGTCAAACACTATTATTCTCATGAATGGATGGATCCTCATGAATGGATTCCTGTAATGAAAGTGTCTGCCCTGCCCCTGTGCCTGTGCCCTCACTGGGGCCTGCTGCTGTGATGAGCGAGCCACCCTCCTCCCCCCCATGTGATTAATAGAAAAATGTGTTCTGATCAAACTGTAGCTCAGTTGGTAGAGCATGGCGCTTGCAACGCCAGGGTTGTGGATTCGTTTCCCACGGGGGGGGGGGGGGGCAGTATGAAAATGTATGCACTCACTAACTGTAAGTCGCTCTGGATAAGAGCGTCTGCTAAATGACTAAAATGTAAATAACATTTCAAAATGCAATTGTGGGAAAAACACAGCTTTGGAAGCTTCGTACCCTTGTCCCTGTCGAAGATTGGAGGGTTTAATCTTTCTGTAGGTATAATTTGTATTTATCAACTCTCAATATTCAGCTCAATAGCAACTACACTACCGGTCAAAAGTTTTAGAACACCTACTCATTCAAGGGTTTTTCTTTATTTTTACTATTTTCTACATTGTAGAATAATAGTGAAGACATCAAAACTATGAAATAACACATATGGAATCATGTAGTAACCAAAAAAGTGTTAAACAAATCAAAATATATCTTATATTTGAGATTCTTCAAATAGCCACCCTTTGCCTTGATGACAGCTTTGCACACTCTTGGCATTCTCTCAACCAGCTTCACCTGGAATGCTTTTCCAACAGTCTTGAAGGAGTTCCCACATATGCTGAGCACTTGTTGGCTGCTTTTCCTTCACTCTGCAGTCCGACTCATCCCAAACCATCTCAATTTGGTTGAGGTCGGGTGATTGTGGAGGCCAGGTCATCTGATGCAGCACTCCATCACTCTTCTTCTTGGTAAAATAGCCCTTACACAGCCTGGAAGTGTGTTGGGTCATTGTCCTTTTGAAAAACAAATGACAGTCCCACTAAGCCCAAATCAGATGGGATGGCGTATCGCTGCAGAATGCTGTGGTAGCCATGCTGGTTAAGTGTGCCTTGAAATCACAGACAGTGTCACCAGCAAAGCACCCCCACACCATAACACCTCCTCCTCCATGCTTTACAGTGGGAAATACACATGCGGAGATCATCCGTTCACCTACTCTGCGTGTCACAAAGACACGGCGGTTGGAACCAAAAATCTCCAATTTGGACTCCAGACCAAAGGACAAATTTCCACCGGTCTTATGTCCATTGCTCGTGTTTCTTGGCCCAAGCAAGTCTTTTTTTTTTGCAGCAATTCGACCATGAAGGCCTGATTCACACAGTCTCCTCTGAACAGTTGATGTTGAGATGTGTCTGTTACTTGAACTCTGTGAAGCATTTATTTGGGCTGCAATTTCTGAGGCTGGTAACTCTAATGAACTTATCCTCTGCAGCAGAGGTAACTCTGGGTCTTCCATTCCTGTAGCAGTCCTCATGAGAGCCAGTTTCATCATAGCGCTTGAGGGTTTTTGCGACTGCACTTGAAGAAACTTTCAAAGTTCTTGAAATGTTCCGTCTTGACTGACCTTCATGTCTTAAAGTAATGATGGACTGTCATTTCTCTATGCTTATTTGAGCTGTTCTTGCCATAATATGGACTTGGTCTTTTACCAAATAGGGCTGTCTTCTGTATACCCCCCTCTACCTTGTCACAATAATATAATATGCCATTTAGCAGACGCTTTTATCCAAAGCGACTTACAGTCATGCGTGCATACATTATATATTTTTTTGTGTGTATGGGTGGTCCCGGGGATCGAACCCACTACCTTGGCGTTACAAGTGCCGTGCTCTACCAGCTGAGCTACAGAGGACCACGACCACAACACAACTGATTGGCTCAAACACATTAAGAAGGAAATAAATTCCACAAATTAACTTTCAAGAAGGCACACCTGTTAATTGAAATGCATTCCAGGTGACTACCTCATGAAGCTGGTTGAGAGAATGCCAAGAGTGTGCAAAGCTGTCATCAAGGCAAAGGGTGGCTATTTTAAGAATCTCAAAAATAAAATATATTTTTATTTGTTTAACACTTTTTTGGTTACTACATGATTCCATATGTGTTATTTCATAGTTTTGATGTCTTCACTATTATTCTACAATGTAGAAAATAGTAAAAATAAAGAAAAACCCTTGAATGAGTAGGTGTTCTAAAACTTTTGACTGGTAGTGTATTTTACAACCAAGATATTATATATGACTTTGAGATATGGAGCGGCGCACACGCGAAATGCAAACCATGTGACGAGGTGTGAATGAAGGAGTCAGGCGCAGGAGGTAAAATACCGAAGTCCAGAGATTATTCCGTTTACATAAATCAAACGCCCCAAGCGTCAAACTAAACTATTTCAAGGGAAAACATCCACATTGGCATAAACACAGTGAATAGTAGCTCAACCGAGCTACACGCTCTCACAACAAACAATCACTCACAAAGACAAGGGGAACAGAGGGAACAGTTATACACATACTATGAGCACCAGGTGTGAGCACCAGGTGTGTGTGATTGACAAGACATGACAAGTGGAGTGATGAGAATGGGATCGGCAGTAGCTAGTACTCCGATGACGACGAACGCCGAAGCCTGCCCGAACCAGGAGGGGGGGCAGCCTCAGCGGAAGTCGTGACAGTACCACTCCCCGACGCGCTCCTCCAGCAGTGAGTCGACCCCGGCCTCGGGGACGGCCAGGAGGACGCGGAGCAGGGCGAGTCGGATGGCAACTTGGAAATCCCTCAACAGGGAGGGATCGAGGATGTCCCGCCTTGGGACCCAGCACCGTTTCTCCGGACCGTACCCCTCCCACTCCATGAGATACTGAAGGCCCCCCACCCGATGCCTCGAATCCAGGATGGAACGGACCGAGTACGCCGGGGCCCCCTCAATGTCCAGAGGAGGTGGAGGAACCTCCCGAACCTCAGACTCCTGGAGCGGACCAGCTACCACCGGCCTGAGGAGAGACACATGAAACGAGGGGTTAATACGGTAATCAGGGGGGAGTAACAACCTGTATGTCACCTCGTTTATTCTCCTCAGGACTTTAAACGGCCCCACAAACCGCGGGCTCAGCTTCCGGCAGGGCAGGCGGAGGGGCAGATTCCGGGTCGAGAGCCAGACCCGATCCCCCGGTACGAACACCGGAGCCTCCCTGCGGTGACGACGCACAGCGCGCTAGAGGCAAACGTGGGCAGTGTCTCAAGTCTGCTCCGCGCGCCGAAACCAGTCATCCACCGCAGGAGCCTTGGTCTGGCTCTGGTGCCACGGTGCCAGGACCGGTTGGTAACCCAAAACACATTGGAAGGGTGTTAGGTTAGTGGAGGAGTGGCGGAGAGAGTTCTGAGCATATTCTGCCCATGGCAGGAACACTGACCACTCCCCGGCCGGTCCTGACAGTAGGTCCGCAGGAACCTACCCACATCTTGATTCACCCTTTCCACCTGCCCATTACTCTCGGGGTGAAACCCAGAGGTCAGGCTGACCGAGACCCCCAGACGTTCCATGAACGCCTTCCAGACTCTAGACGTGAACTGGGGACCTCAGTCGGACACTATATCCTCTGGTACCCCGTAGTGCCGGAAGACGTGAGTAAACAGAGCCTCCGCAGTTTGTAGGGCCGTGGGGAGACCGGGCAGAGGAAGGAGGCGGCAGGACTTTGAAAAGCGGTCCACAACGACCAGGATAGTGGTGTTACCTTGGGAGGGGGGAAGATCAGCGAGAAAATCAATACTCAGGTGAGACCATGGTTGTTGTCGAATTGGTAAAGGTTGTAGCTTACCCGCTGGGGGGTGCCTAGGTGCCTTACTCTGGGCGCACACTGAGCATGAGGAAACATACACCCACTGGTAGGCCACCAGTACTTCTCGGTCAGGCAGCACATTGTACGACCGATACCTGGATGACCAGAGGAGGGTGACGTGTGTGCCAAGTAGATCAGACGATCACGGATAAGCGCAGGCATGTACTGCAGCCCAGCTGGACACTGCGGTGGATATGGATCTGTGCGTAATGCCTGCGCTATATCTGCGTCCATCGCCCATACTACCGGCGCCACAATGCATGAGGCCGGGAGTATGGGGGTGTTGTCTATGGGCCTCTCCTCTGTGTCATACAGCCGAGACAGTGCGTCTGCCTTTACGTTCTTCGTACCCGGAATGTATGAGAGTGTGAAATCAAACCGGGTGAAGAAGAGGGCCCACCTGGCCTGGCGAGGATTCAGCCTCCTCGCTGCCCGAATGTACTCCAGGTTACGGTGGTCTGTCCAGACGAGGAAAGGGTGTTTTGCCCCTTCGAGCCAATGTCTCCACACCGTCAAAGCTCGGACAACAGCCAGCAGCTTCCGATCACCAACGCCGTAGTTCTGCTCCGCCGAGCTGAGCTTCTTAGAAAAGAAGGCACAGGGGCAGAGCTTGGGTGGCGTGCCCGAGCGTTGGGATAAGACAGCTCCTATCCCTACCTCGGACGCATCCACCTCCACTACGAACGGTAGTGATGGATCGGGGTGAGCCAGTACCGGGGCTGAGGTGAACAGACCCCGCAATCTACTGAAGGCCAAATCAGCCTCAGCAGACCAGCTGAGCCGGGACGGCCCACCCTTCAACAAGGAGGTAATGGGAGCTGCGACCTTGCCAAATCCCTGAATAAACCTTTGATAGTAGTTGGCAAAGCCAAGTGAGCGCTGCACCTCCTTTACCGTGGTTGGAGTCGGCCAATTACGTATGGCTGCAATGCGGTCTCCCTCCATCTCCACACCTGTGGTGGTAATGCGATATCCGAGGAAGGAGATTGACTCGGACCAGTACCTTGCGAACCAGGGACACATGCTCGGCGCGCGTAGCGGAATACACCAGGATATCATCGATGTAGACCAACACACCAAGCATGTCCCGAAACACCTCGTTCACAAAGGACTGGAAAACGGATGGAGCATTCATCAAACCATAGTGCATCACCAGGTATTCATAATGCCCCGAGGTTGTGCTGAATGCTGTTTTCCACTCATCCCCTTCCCAAATACGCACCAGGTTGTAGGCACTCCTGAGGTCTAATTTGGTGAAAAAGCGGGCCCCATGCATTGACTCAATCACTGAAGGAATGAGGGGAAGAGAATAACTAAATCGTACCATCACATTATTCAGTGGTCGATAATCAATGCACGGGGCGTAAACCGCCATCTTTCTTCTTCAAAAATAAGAAACTCGAGGAGGCAGGTGAAGTGGAGGAACGTATATACCCCTGGTGCAGGGACTCGGTGACGTATGTTTCCATAGCCTCCATTTCAGCCTGCGACAGGGGATACACATGACTCCTGGGAGGTACAGCGTCTACCCGAAGGTTTATCGCGCAATCCCCCTCCCGATGAGGTGGTAATTTAGTCGCTTGCGTCTTGGAAAATGCGAGCGCCAGATCATGGTATTCGGGGGGAATGTGCACGGTGGGAGTACCGTCTGGACTTTCCACCGTGGTCGCACCAATGGAAACACCTAGAGACCTACCCGGACACTCACGCGACCACCCCGTAAGAACCCTCTGCGGCCATGAGAAATTGGGGTTGTGAAGGGCTAACCACGGGATACCCAAGACTACAGGGTAAGCAGGAGACTCAATAATCATAAAGGTGATCTGCTCAACATGCGTCTCCTGCGTAATCATGGTGACTGGTACCGTAACTTCCTTAACCAACCCGGACCCTAATGGTCAACTATCAAGTGCTCTGATGGGGAGTGGAATGGTTAGGGGAACCAATGAAATGCCTTGACGGCGTGCAAATGCCCTGTCCATAAAATTCCCAGCTGCACCTGAATTGACTAGCGCCTTACACTGGGAACCTACCAAGTGATCGGGAAAGGAGATAGATAAAGTACAGTGCACCGCAAAGGGCTCTGAACACGTTTGGGTGTTCGTTACCTGGGGTGATGCGTGAGTACCCTGCCTACCGCCTCCAGAACCAAAAGAACGTTGACTGCGACGTGAGGTGGATTGTCCCTTGGCACTGTCGCTGTCCTCCTGCGCAATCTCGACCGGCTGCTCCCCCCAGCTCCATCTGCTCGGGGTCAGAGTCGTCTGGAGTGGGAACGGGCAGACCCCTACCAGGACGTCCTCTGGCTGCCAGCAGATTGTCCAGCCGGATGGCCATGTCCACCAGTTTGGAGAACGATAGCATGGCATCCCGGCAGGCTAGCTCCTGTCGGACGTCCTCCCTTAGGTGGCACCGGAAATGGTCGATCAGGGCCCACTCCAGCGTGTAGTCTTGAGTGGTCCTCGTCCCCTGCCTCAGATGAACCAGTCGTTCGCCTGCCTCTCGACCCTCAGGCGGGTGATCAAAAACAAGTGAGTGATTCTGTGACGAGGTGTGAATGAAGGAGTCAAGCGCAGGAGGTAAAATACCAAAGTCCAGAGTTTATTCCATTTACATAAATCAAACGCCCCAAGCGTCAAACGAAACTATTTCAAGGGAAAACATCTACCTTGGCATAAACACAGTGAATAGTAGCTCAACCGAGCTACACGCTCTCACAACAAACAATCACTCACAAAGACAAGGGGAACAGAGGGAACAGTTATACACATACTAATTAGGGGAATGAGCACCAGGTGTGTGTGATTGACAAGACATGACAAGTGGAGCGATGAGAATGGGATCGGCAGTAGCTAGAAGTCGTGACAAACCAGCCATTGCGAGGGAATAGGCCTATATGTCTCATGGGTAGTAGTCTACAACTGCAAAGTTTTTTTAGGACATTACATTTACTGTTGTATGAATACATGGCTAATAGCAGTGGGTATTATATTTAGAGTTAGTGATATAGTTCATGTGTTTCCACTTCCTCAGGTGTTTAACCCCAATTTAATTAGCCTATGATATTAGTTAGTGCACATAAAGATGTATGTAATTAAACTCTATTGAACGTGGGCTGGTGGCGATAAAATGCCAGGGTCTAATTATTTTCCTAGTCTGCCCCTGATCTACTGTAATAATAAATATCATTCAACAGCTAATAATCTATGCTAGGGAGGTCATCAAGGAATCCCTAATGGCTGTTAAAGGATTTCTCAACCTGCAGTCAAGCACTAGAAGGAAGCTGTGCTTTCCTAAAACATTTATGTTATTCTGCATGGAGGTGCACAGCTTCCTATTGCTGCCCCATACTTCAATATGTCTATTATTGTGGGTAGCTGTGTAATGCTGACTACAATTCCATCAAATAACGATTACGCAATGTTGACAGTAATTCAAACTGTCAAAATTATGTTGTACTCACTATCCCCAAAAAAGGAACTTGCACTCAGTGCACATAAGCTAATGTATACAAGGAAGTTTGGTTTATGACAAATTTCTTCACTGAATGGGCAGAACTCTTTTGAAGACATTTCATTAAAAAGCACACTGACATAGTGGTAATACATGAGCAAAAGCTTTAAGATGCCCATTTCATGGTCCAGCAAAAGTATACATTTTTTGCATTACATCTGTAAATTAATATTTAGAGTGCCAGTAGCAAATTGGAGGCCCAATTTACACTCAGGACCACACTTTTAATAGCCTATATATATTTATTTATCAAAAGGACTATGACATGTTTGGTAGGGCAACAGAGGACAGGGGGATTGTTTTATTTCATAATCAACAACCACCATTTGAATACAATTATTTTGTATTTTATTTCTCTCCCCCAAACAATTATGCATATTTTGTATTTTCTGCCCACTCACTCATTATAACTTTATTATAAGGGAAGCTGTTGTTCAGTAAGATCCGAAACTGATAATAACTGACATGCCACCATTACAGCCAATCCTAAACGAACAATGGAATGAGCATGTTTAGGGATTTCCTGGTTACAATAGAAGGTGAGTTTCTAGCTAGATTGTAAGGAAAGTTTGGTCTAACATGCTAAATGTCATACGTTAGCACCTGTTCACATAATCTAAGTAGATGTTGCAAATTAATCTTAGTTTTCACGGCACAAACAGCTGTTGTTATTTAGCTACAGTAGCTAGCTAGCCAGCTTGCTGATGGAGTTAGCTAGCTAGCTAGATTTTAGGTAAAGCAGCAATCAGCAGTGGAAACAATAACAAAGCGAACTCCCCAGAGCTATGGATGCAAGGACTGACCATCCATGATATCAAAAGTATACCCTTACGAAAAAAGATTGCAGTATAACTGAAGTACACTGTAGTATATACAGTGTTTTTTACTGCAGTAATTTTGCAGTATAACTGCAATACCACAGTTGACTGCAGTTACTGCACTTTTACTTCAGTTTCAAAACTGCGATCTTTTTTTGTAAGGGTAGTTTTAACCATGTTTATTATGCAATACAGTGTTTGTTTACATTTACTTTGTTTCCAAATATTGGAAGGTTATATTTTGGGTTCTGATGGGGTACGACAGTTGAACTAAGCTCATGAGGCATTTGTAAGTAATATTTTTCAAAGATCAGTGGGTACATATCAGCTAGCTAGCTAACTTCTAAATGACCGACTGTAGTCACCAAATCAGGCCTAAAGTTGCATGAGCTACTCAGTCAGATGAGTTGATGCTAGACCCACTTGCTATATCCACAACAATATATTAGCTAGTTTTGGTAGTAGATAGCCAGTCTGAAGGGAGGGATCATGGCTGTGTGGATCAGTGGCAGAGTTCTCAATTTCTCAAATCCACTTGGATTGGAATAGATTTGTTTATATATATACAAGCCATGAAATATGTACAGTATGTTGATAGCTACCTACCCACTATAATAAGATGCAATAACAGATGGTCACTTTACCTGGCCTAGTGACATACTGGAAGGAGAACTAGGCCACTAGATTTCTACTTCCCACTTGACATCAATGTTCTATACCTCATCTTCTCATGTTGATCTGTGAAATGAGTAATTGAGGGAACTCTGTGAAATATGCAAATGTGTACTCATTCTCCTTTTGTTTAGTAACATTTTCTCAGAATTGAATTCTAGATTTTATGTTATTCATACACCAATAAAATAATCTGCTATTTCAAATGTTCCATTTAACATCAAACTTCAATTCTAGAAATTAATAGGAATTTTCCAAGCCGTAGGCCTAGATCCTGTACATTCCTTTCCTGTATTAAGCTTCAATGTTTCCTGTATCAAGCGTGTCTTAAGCTTCAATGTCCAATGACCATCATTTGTAATCATCCCCTGTTCCCTCAGGATGAATGTGGGCGTGGCTCACAGTGAGGTGAACCCCAACACACAGGTGATGAACAGCAGAGGGATCTGGTTGGCATACCTACTGCTGGTCACCGTGCTGCACGTCGTCCTGTTGAGCATCCCTGTCCTCACAGTGCCCCTCGTCTGGACCCTCACAAATGTCATCCATAATCTGGTCAGAACAAGTTTTTATAGTTTGTTTTTTGTTTTTCCAATCAAATGTAGGCCTCATTGAAATCAATTTAAGCCCGTCTTTTTGATAGCTATAGCAATTTAAGTTATTGGATCCCCATAATTTTGAACAATAGAGTAATGCAGACTTATGACATTGAAATGACTAACGAGTGTGTCTGTTGATCTAACAGAGGTGTGCTATGATCAAATGTATGTGGACATCTGCTCGTCGACCATCTCATTCCAAAATCATGGGCATTAATATGGAGTTGGTACCCCCTTTGCGATAACAGCCTCCACTCTTCTGGAAAGGCTTTCCACTAGATGTTGGAACATTGCTGTGGGGACTTGCTTCCATTCAGCCACAAAAGCATTAGTGAGGTCGGGGCACTGATGTTTGGCGATTAGGCCTGGCTCTTAGTCAGCATTACAATTCATCCCAAAGATGTTCGTTGGTGTTGAGGTCAGGGCTCTGTGCAGGCCAGTCTTCCACACCGATCTCGACAAACCATTTCTGTATGGACCTCGCTTTTTGCACGGGGGCATTGTCATGCTGAAACAAGAAAGGGCCTTCCCCAAACTGTTGCCACAAAGTTGGAAGTACAGAATTGTCTAGAATGTAATTGTATGCTGTAGCGATAAGATTTCCCTTCACTGGAACTAAGGGGCCTAACCCGAACCATGAAAAACAGACTCAGACCATTGTTCCTCCTCCACCAAACTTTACAGTTGGCACTATGCATTCGGGCAGGTAGCGTTCTCCTGGCATCTATCAAACCCAGATTCGTCCATCGGACTGCCAGATGGTGAAGCGTGATTCATCACTCCAGAGAATGCGTTTCCACTGCTCCAGAGTCCAATGGCTGCGAGCTTTACACCACTCCAGCCGACGCTTGGCATTGTGCATGGTGATCTTAGGCTTGTGTGCTGCTGCACGGCCATGGAAACCCATTTCATGAATATCCCGACAAACAGTTATTGTGCTGACATTGCTTCCAGAGGCAGCTTGGAACTCGGTAGTGAGTGTTGCAACCCCGGACAAACAATTGTTACGTGCTTCAGCACTCAGTGGTCCCGTTGTGGGCCTACCTCTTCGCGGCTGAGCCGTTGTTTCTCCTAGATATTTCCACTTCACAATAACAGCACTTACAGTTGACCGGGGAAGCTCTAGCAGGGCAGAAATTTTACGAACTGACTTGTTGGAAAGGTGGCATCCTATGACGGTGCCATGTTGAAAGTCACTGAGCTCCTTTGTACAGGCCATTCTACTGCCAATGTTTTGTCTATGGAGATTGCATGGCTGTGTGCTCGATATTATACACCTGTCAGCAACGGGTGTGGCTGAAAAAGCCGAATCCACTGATTTGAAGCGGTGTCCACATACGTTTGTATATATAGTGTATGTTTGATCTGTCCACCACAGGTGATGTACTTGTTTCTGCACACGGTGAAAGGAACTCCTTTTGAGACACCGGACCAGGGCAAAGCTCGCTTACTCACACACTGGGAACAGATGGACAACGGCATCCAGTTCACATCCTCACGCAAATTCCTCACCATCTCACCCATTGTACTGTAAGACAGAACATTTGTGCATACTAGTATTATCCATGTGCTTTGGAGCAAAACCTTTGTTTTGTTTTCTTAAGTTTTCCTTATGGATTGCAATGATAAATTAATGTAGACAAGTAACTATTGAATTATTGCATTCTTGTTTGTTATCAGCATTGAATAAAAACCCTAAACTATCTGTTAATTCTTCAGGTATATTCTTGCCAGTTTCTACACCAAGTACGATGCCACGCATTTCCTGGTCAATACAGGCTCTCTCCTCAGTGTCCTCCTTCCAAAGCTGCCCCTGTTCCATGGAGTACGAATATTTGGGATCAATAAGTACTGACACAACTGGATAATATCGGATTTATATTTATGTGTAGTTCACTTCTAAGGTCGAGAGGCGGAAGTGAAGAAGACATGTTCGGTAACTTCATGAGCTGTTTGAAGGAAATTGTTGTTTTTATTGCACAGTTCATGTTACCTCTGTGACCAAAAACAAAGGAACCAAAATGCACTGAATGCCAAGCTATATGATTAACAGTTATTGAGTGGCCTCAGCTTTATTTCACTATATTTGTTTTCATTATTTAACATTCATGATGTATGTATGCAATGTGCATGTATCCTCAAACCATTCTTCTCTCTATGGTCAGATAACATGTATTTGCCATTGTTTTCTAGAAAGAGCTATAATGTGAACTTCATCACCTTGAAAACTAAGTCTTCATAGAATTACATGTATATGTCCACACATTAGAATGTGTGATTAGAGAGTTTAGGATAGTGGCAGCCATACAAATAGAATGGTGGACGCCATACAAATAGAATGTTGGCAGTCTTTGCGATGCCTTCAAGTTTTCAGTTGGCTGCCACATTTTTTCAATTTAGTTTGGTGACCAATCCATGTGTAGACTTATTGGATATACATTTCCATGTGAGCATTCTCAATAAGTGATAGTGCCTAAAAATAAACATTCAATATTAGGATTGATTCTTCAGCCTACATCTAAATACTTTGTCTTTGTGTGGAAATTTGGGCTACATCCAGGGGCATACATCATTGGCATTTTGTACACAAGTGCACTGTGTAGCAGATTAATAAATACACACAAGACAAAGTTGAATTATTGCATTGATTGCTCTCATCTAATCCCATAATGTTCCTATTGTAATTCCTTGGATGGTGTGGGTTTTGAATGATATAAGAGGGAAACCTAAGGGGAATGTTCAGCAGTGAGGAACAACGACAGTAACACAGTTAGGAGTATAGTAACATTGTACAGTGAGGGGTCGGACGGACCATCATGTAAATTCTCAGATTGCCTGTGTGGGCATGGCTGTGGGCATGGCTGTGGGGATTCTGGGGAACTCCACGCACTTTACATGAGGCCTGTGTGGGCTGCTATCCCAATTCCTGTGATGTGCTGATAGACCAGTGGGATTTCCGCCTGAGCTATGACCATGTTTGCATTTGAGTTATGAGGTGTCTCCCTTCTGAGGTGGTGTGTTTGCTCTCCTGGGGGAAGTAGCATAGGGGAAATGGTGTCCTGGGTAATGATTTGACTACGCTGTAGAACATGCCAATCTGTTTACCTGGGAAGCACATGCAAATGATCTAGATCTGACAGACTGCAGAAACCCATATGGGGTCGTCGGACTCACATCCACTGTCTGGATTGTAAACAACATTTGTGTCACCTTTTCAGAGGTAGAAGTGAAAAGCAAAAGTGTTGCACCACCTGGCTTGTGAATTGCAGCTAACAGGATGACAATCTATTCTAAAACCTGGTAATATTGAAGGCTGTCAAGGTGAACATTTGAGTTAGTCAAAGTATGGGGTGTTTGTCCCTAAATACCAGAAGATACCCAAACTAGTCATGAATATACAGTATAATAATATACCAATTAGCCATACTGCCTGGATACATGTTGATACCCCCATTTACAACCACATTACCTGATGATGAATATCCAAGTTTACCCTAAAACCAGAATATAGAGCAATACGTCATCGACAATGGTTCTGCTTCCACTTTTTTATTTCAAAACCACAGATTTGATGATGCATGCCTTTGAATTACAACATGCAAAAATTACGAAGACAGTATTTATGACTATGGCCATAAACAGCATTCTGTTAGATACAGGGGTATTGTGTCATTTATTAACTGTATTTCCGAGTATAGGTTGTTGTCTGAAGCATATCAGAAGTACCCTAGAAGTTTCACATAAAGCTGCATATTCCTGGATGATCCTCTCAGGTTTCTAAGAAACCACAACTTCTCATGAAACTATATATTTTTCCCAAATTTGAACAAAAGAAAAATATATACATTATTCAGTTTGTAAATACATTTTCTGAACATTCTCTGCTCTTACTCATCAGTAAAACTTTGGGGATTCTAGGTAACTGTCCCTGAGTAGCTTGAGAACCTCAAATAAAAGTGGGTGGGGAAAGATAAGTCTTCTCTGACTGCAGGTTATTGTGGGAGGCAACCCACCTCTCCAGAGACTACTGTAACTGCACATCAGCATAACGGTATGCTTACTGTGAAATACTGTATATCCACATAAAAGGTGTATTGCACCCCCTGTTGTTCGTGTAGAGCAGTTTCAGTACAACTCATACAGACAATGCATCATTCAGTACTACTATCTTTCTAGGGCTTTCTGCTCCTCTCAGTATTCCCCTTCTACAGGCAACAGGTGAGTGGGCTTTCCACTGGTGGAAATTATGTCTCAATATGAAGTGGTATTTTACAATATCATAAATTTATTGACATCCACATGATTATTTACAGTAAACAGTACAAAACTACCTGGCCACCAGATCTGTACAGGTATATACATAGCCAATTCTACAACACAGAATAAATAATTGCGGCCAGAATACATAAGTACAATATCTCACAGTATATAAGTATTATCCATTTTTAAGGCAATGCTTGTGATATGCTGTCGGAGGGTAATTTTGGACGGGCCAGTGGCCCCGAACCCCGTCTCAGTCCCCAGTATCTATGCTGCAATAGTCTATGTACCAGCAGGCTAGGGTCAGTCTGTCCTATCTGGTGTAATTCTCCAGTCTTATCTGGTGTCGTGTGTGATCTTAAGTATGCTCTCTCTAATTCTCCTCTCTCCCCTTCCGGAGGACCTGAGTCCTAGGACCATGCCTCAGGACTACCTGGCCTGATGACTCCTGGCAGTCCCCACCCCCAGTACATTTTACATTTACATTTTAGTCATTTAGCAGACGCTCTTATCCAGAGCGACTTACAGGAGCAATTAGGGTTAAGTGCCTTGCTCAAGGGCACATTTACGTCATTTAGCAGACGCTCTTATCCAGAGCGACTCACAAATTGGTGCATTCACCCTATAGCCAGTGGGATAACCACTTTACAATTTTTTGGGGGGGGGGTCGTGCTGCTGATCCAGTTTCTGCTGTTCTGCCTGCGGCTATGGAACCCTGACCTGTTCACCGGACATGCTACCTTGTCCTGGACCTGCTGTCTCGACCTCTGAATGCTCAGATTTGAAAAGCCAACTAACATTTACTTCTGAGGTGCTGACCTGTTGCACCCACTGTAACAGGAGGGTCACACTCATTCCATGGAGGGCCTAGTGTCTGCTGGTTTTTGGTTTTTCCTTTCAATTAAGACCTAGACAATCAGGTGAGGGGAGTTCCTTACTAATCAGTGGGAGCAGCAAAGACCTGCAGACACTCTGCCCTCCATGGAATGAATTTGACACGTGCTCTATAATCACTGATTATTTGACCCTGCTGGTCATCTATGAATGTTTGAACATCTTGAAGAACAATCTGGCTTTAGTGGCCATGTACTCTTATAATCTCTATCCGGCACAGCCAGAAGAGGACTGGCCACACCTCAGAGCCTGGTTCCTCTCTAGGTTTCTTCCTAGGTTCCTGCCTTTCTAGGGAGTTTTTCCTAGCCATTGTGCTTCTACATCTGCATTGCTTGCTCTTTGGGGTTTTAGGCTGGGTTTCTGTAGAAGCACTTTGTGATAACTGCTGAAGTAAAAAGGGCTTTATAAATACATTTGATTGATATGAAATCTATAAATCTCAGTACAAAAAAAAGATGAAAGAAAGTAACTAACCAATGTAGACATGTGTCACATGGTTCACCTACACATTACTGTTTTTATTCCCGTACATTTTTTGAATGATACAAATTCAGGCTCAATGGCTGTAAACATCGTGCTTTAATACCGACATTTCTCCCCGTTTACATCAGTACGCGTTTGATGACGCAAAAAATCTGCTATGTAAAATCAACAATAATACCAAAGAAAACATGCTACATTAGAATATCTGTCCAAAAATGACCTTGCAGTTAAGACCAAGATAAAGTTGTGACATTCCTCCAAGAAAATAAAATGCTGCATTCTTAGTGATCATAAACCTTTTCTTACTAACCAATAGGTTTCTCAGCTGAATTCAAACACAGGACTCAATCCTAATTTGAGAAATAATACATTCTCATTTCTCAAATCAGAATCTGTCGATAACCAAAACGGGTGGTTGCCATAAGCAATCTACACTGAGTGTACAAAACATTAGGAACCCCTGCTCCCTTTCCATTTCCATGACATAGACTGACCAGGTGAATCCAGGTGAAAGCTATGATCCCTTCTTGATGTCATTTGTTCAATCCACTTCAATCAGTGTAGATGAAGGGGAGAAAACAGGTAAAAGAAGGATTTTTAAGCCTTGAGACAATTGAAACATGGATTGTGTGTGTGCCATTCAGAGGGTGAATGAGCAAGACAAAATATTTAAGGGCCTTTGAAAGGGGTATGGTAGTATGTGCCAGGCGCACCGGTTTGAGTGTGTCAAGAACTGCAACGCTGCTGGGTTTTTCAAGCGCAACAGTTTTCCATGTGTATCAAGAATGGTCCACCACCCAAAGGACATCCAGCCCACTTGACACAACTGTGGGAAGCATTGGAGTCAACATGGGCCAGCACCCCTGTCGAACTCTTTCGACACCTTGTAGAGTCGATGCCCGACAAATTGAGGCTGTTCTGGGAGCAACTCAATATTAGGAAGGTGTTACTAATGTTTTGTACACTCAGTGTACAGTATAATGTATGCCGCAACCTGGATGCCAGACATTATCTCACAGGCCTAGCAATGGCCAGATTCCACTATCTCCATGGCGATTCATGAGCACCTGTCTTATGGTTGGAGGAGAGCAGTGAGGGTTGAAAGCCAAGTCAGCACTATGCTCCATTAACCTTGCTACAGGAAAATAACCCCATCTATCCATCTTCACAAGTCTCTGTCATTCCATCCAAGGTCTTCTTTTATCTCATAATTTTCCTCATCCGTGTCAAAGAAATCATCCTCAAAGAAGGATCCATATTCCTGCGCGTGCACAGAAACCTCATTCGATATCAGGTGAGGTGAGCCCTCCGCAAAATCGGCAAACCTGTGGATCACAATATCTTTGCCTTTAACATCAAGCTTTTGTACAACACTGATCATATGTTTAGTTCAAACCAGGAATGGGAAAGAGACCCAGTTATGTGACTAGTAGTAGACCTAAAAAGACAATATTCACCCTGGGACCGAAATCTAGCTTTTCAGGCTAGCAGTACATACATTTCAATGCCACTGACTGTCACCTTTTTGGGGACGCAAGTCGAGAGACGGTCTTCCATTTGCTGAAGTCTGGACTACTGCAGTACTTCCTCAGCTCCTCCAGGGCATGCTGCGTCTCCTCCTCCCCCTGTTTCTGGTACTCCTCTTCAGTCAGCAGCCGACGAGGCTCTGGCTTCCAGTGCAGAGTTGGCTTGACTTTGCTGCACAATGAGAATTCTAACATTATTAAAAATGCCAATAAACACCAATAAAGGAATCTTTAGAGTTATAAAAAACTAACATCTACCGCCAAGCAAGAAGGATCAATGAAATGGAATACTCCAGGTTCTTAGAGCAGAAGGCAGCCCCGATGATGGCCAACGCCACTTGCTGAACCTGGATCCCACTATAGATCAGTAGCAGGCCAAACAACTGCAGTGTCCAAGACAGGATATTGATACTCCTCTCCTCCACAAGAGGGCCATGACGATAACACACAGCAAAACTGATAAACCCAACCACTGCAGCATAGCCTAAAGTACACAGACAAACAATTAATTAAATTGTTCTTATTATAAACATGGAGCAATGGTTGTGAACTTATCATAACAGATATAAAAAGTTTGAGAGACAAACAAGGTAGTTCCCAGAGTTGTGATTGTGTTTATTACAATTGATATTTACCAAAAGCCATGTGCCAGTGCTCTCTCAGAATCAGCTGCAGGTTCCTGAACACAAGCTGGATGATGTAAACGGAGAAGGACCAGCCACCAACTATCACCATGTAAAATGGGCTTTTCTGAGAAAAGAAAATGAAGATATGGGGTATGAAATCTAAACATATATTTTTATGACTTTCGTACATTATAGAAATCAGAAAGGTCACCCAAATATGAACTATCAGGGTACACTCAGACTTTTTGCTTTGTACAAATCAAAATGTGTTAGTAGTGGGTGTGATTAGCGATGAGGCCTTGATATAGAAGAGTTGACTTCTTACCTTGGGCAGAAAGCGTGCCATGATGAAGATGAGGATGATGAGGGAGGCAATCATACCTGTGCTCATGCCAGCAGAGTAATAGAATACCTGACTCCTGTTAGATAGCGACAAAAAACCACATCAATCATCATAGCCGCGGGAAGTAGGGGTGCTGCAGCACCCCCTGATAAATCAGAATAAAAAATAATAATATACCACTTTCCCCCCCCCACAAAATTAGTGCACTGGGCCTTTATTATTCCTGTATGAGCAGACAAAAATTGTCCTCAGCAGCGCGGGGAGACAAAATTCTCTACAGCCCCAGCCCTAAACATCTTCCTGCAGCCGTCAATCACAAAGGCGAGATTATCAGGATCATGTCATTAAAAGAGGGTAAAATGTGAACACAATCCATTTAGTTACCTGCTGAGTGAGTCTGCAAAGATGAATAACAGCACTCCAGCCAGGAACGTCACAAACATGTAAACGTCAAATTCTGCAGGAGTAAAGCAGAGACAGCAAAGATTCCACATGAAACCAATGTGTAATATGCATGTAACTAACAAAGCAACCCTACCTTTCCCTTTACTTACTTCGTATGGGCATTACGGTGTATTGTGCTCCAAGGTTGATGGGGTCGATCTTGAAGCAGGTCTTTGGGCTGAACAGGCTTATGCTGATGGTGGTTTCATTGGTCTGCTCAAGCATTAGGTACTGCACCAGACCCCAGACACTGAAGTGTTCTAGCTCCTGCAGCTTCTCCTCGTCCTCCACAACAGTCACCTTTAGCTGTTTCGAGCTCCATACTCGAACCTGTCGGCAATGAGACAAGAATTAGCTACACGCAAATACAAAACATATAGGCTCTCTCTTTCAAATAAGAGACTCCTTTTCTCTTAAAGCCAGGTACTACGGGCTGAAATTAAATGTTTGCCTCTACATATCAATTTAGAGATTTGTTGGTATATTGGTCCATTAATATTAGTATTTTCAAAAGTAAACAAAAATGTCCTTAGTTTATCATACTACAGTCATCAAAAATTTTATGAATTTTAACATCTTTCAAATGGACATACATCAATAATTTCAAAGCTCAGTACATTAAATTACACATAATTTCATAGCCCATTTCATAGTGTTACAAACTGGACTATATTTAGTAACTTAATTTGAAGAGATGGTGATTGTGTCTAAATAGGCGTTTGGCAGTCTAAATTCAGTGTAATTGTCTTTAACTGCCATTTCCCGAAAGTCAGACTCTTACCACATGCCAACTGATTTTTTCTGTTGTTGCCAAAAATGCATTTTATGTACATGTCTTTAGTATTTATCCACAATCTGCTCTGGACACGTCCACTCCTGGAGTGTCTAAACAAAATTAAACCTAAATATTGCTTTGACTTCATCCAGTGTCCATAAGAATGGATTTGTGCTATATGCAAATATTCACATATTTAATGAGATCGCCTCATTTGCATATTTTAAAGAGATACTTAGGAATTTTGACAACGAGGCCCATGATCTACTTCCCAAGGGTCAGATGAACTCGTGGATACAATTTTAATGTATTTGTGTCCAGTAGGTAGGAAGTTAGAGGTAGTTTCACGAGCCAATGCTAACTAGTGTTAGCACAATACCCATAGCAGATACCCATAGACTTCCAGTCATTGTGCAATACTAGTTAGCAACTTCCTTCAAACCGCAAGCAGACATACAGTGGGGAAAAAAAGTATTTAGTCAGAGAGAGGCCTGTAATTTTCATCATAGGTTCACGTCAACTATGACAGACAAAATGAGAAAAAAAATCCAGAAAATCACATTGTAGGATTTTTAATGAATTTATTTGCAAATTATGGTGGAAAATAAGTCTTTGGTCACCTACAAACAAGCAAGATTTCTGGCTCTCACAGACCTGTAACTTCTTCTTTAAGAGGCTCCTCTGTCCTCCACTCGTTACCTGTATTAATGGCACCTGTTTGAACTTGTTATCAGTATAAAAGACACCTGTCCACAACCTCAAACAGTCACACTCCAAACTCCACTATGGCCAAGACCAAAGAGCTGTCAAAGGACACCAGAAACAAAATTGTAGACCTGCACCAGGCTGGGAAGACTGAATCTGCAATAGGTAAGCAGCTTGGTTTGAAGAAATCAACTGTGGGAGCAATTATTAGGAAATGGAAGACATACAAGACCACTGATAATCTCCCTCGATCTGGGGCTCCACGCAAGATCTCACCCCGTGGGGTCAAAATGATCACAAGAATGGTGAGCAAAAATCCCAGAACCACACGGGGGGACCTAGTGAATGACCTGCAGAGAGCTGGGACCAAAGTAACAAAACCTACCATCAGTAACACACTACGCTGCCAGGGACTCAAATCCTGCAGTGCCAGACGTGTCCCCCTGCTTAAGCCAGTACATGTCCAGGCCCGTCTGAAGTTTGCTAGAGTGCATTTGGATGATCCAGAAGAGGATTGGGAGAATGTCATATGGTCAGATGAAACCAAAATATAACTTTTTGGTAAAAACTCAACTCGTCGTGTTTGGAGGACAAAGAATGCTGAGTTGCATCCAAAGAACACCATACCTACTGTGAAGCATGGGGGTGGAAACATCATGCTTTGGGGCTGTTTTTCTGCAAAGGGACCAGGACGACTGATCTGTGTAAAGGAAAGAATGAATGGGGCCATGTATCGTGAGATTTTGAGTGAAAACCTCCTTCCATCAGCAAGGGCATTGAAGATGAAACGTGGCTGGGTCTTTCAGCATGACAATGATCCTAAACACACCGCCCGGGCAACGAAGGAGTGGCTTCGTAAGAAGCATTTCAAGGTCCTGGAGTGGCCTACCCAGTCTCCAGATCTCAACCCCATAGAAAATCTTTGGAGGGAGTTGAAAGTCTGTGTTGCCCAGCAACAGCCCCAAAAACATCACTGCTCTAGAGGAGATCTGCATGGAGGAATGGGCCAAAATACCAGCAACAGTGTGTGAAAACCTTTTGAAGACTTACAGAAAACGTTTGACCTGTGTCATTGCCAACAAAGGGTATATAACAAAGTATTGAGAAACTTTTGTTATTGACCAAATACTTATTTTCCACCATAATTTGCAAATAAATTCATAAAAACTCCTACAATGTGATTTTCTGGAGAAAAAAAGTATCATTTTGTCTGTCATAGTTGACGTGTACCTATGATGAAAATTACAGGCCTCTCTCATCTTTTTAAGTGGGAGAACTTGCACAATTGGTGGCTGACTAAATACTTTTTTCCCCACTGTAAATGGTTTCCACAAGTTCATCTGACTCTGGGGAGTAGATAAATGGCCTAAGTTCATCTGACTCTGGGGAGTAGATAAATGGCCTCATTGCCAAAATCTCGAAGTATCCCTTTAATAAAATATTTCAGAAAAATTGTAATACAAAAAAAGTCATTTGTGTCTACATTCAACTGGTAAAATCGGAGAACCAGCCTGTTTGTGCCATCATGCCAACTCCGTGTCACTCACTGGCATGCCAGCAATGTTGGCAAGAGCAAACAGATCTGGGACTAGGCTTATTTTCTCTTGCCTGGATGCTTGTCCATGTTTCCTTCCAACCTGGGACAATAGGGTTGAGATAGCAGAAGTGACTCGATCCTGTTCTGTCAGACTCCTGGCCATCTTTGATATTGATTATGTTGATATTACTTCCTGTGAAAATTACAAGATGTGAGGGCACGGACTGTATTCACCAGCAAACTTCTGTATGCTTTACACATCTGCTAGCAAGCCAACTAAAGTCAAGCTCGACATTGACTTTCAGGACAGGGCTTAGCTAGTTATTCAGCTAGTAACGTAAGTGAGACACCAGAAACAGACCACGATTTAAGTATTTGGCTAACGTTAGCTGACTTGGTTATAGCCGAAGATGTATGTTATAGCTAACGTTTGCTATAAGCAAGTAAAGGTTGTGGAATGTGGACTAGGAGGGTTGCACCAGCTGGCCATCTAGTTAGTTTCTGGAACTAGTTTAACTTTCCAATATATATGCCTAATCTCACCTGGATACTGACAGACTAGCTAACGTTAGCTCGCTATTAAGCAGGCTAGCTATAACGTTAGTTCACCTGACCTTAACGTTTGCTAAATTTGCACGTTAGTTAGAAAGCTTGCCTCATCGGAAACGAAAAGTTAGCATCTCACATTTCATATTGGCTATCAATTCCCCCCTCCTCAAATTACCTAGCTAGATATATACTCTACCTGATGTTTGGTGTGTACTTAATATACACAAAAGCACAATTAGCAAAACTATTTTGGAGAGGGGTCCATTTTTCCATTTCATGTATCCCGCCATGACAGAAGTCTACACAGAAACCACGTGGTTCTTGTTACAGAAACAGCTAGCCAATCACATAAGAGGTAAACTGTTACGATACATTCAAGATGTGAATGTTTATGAATTAGTAGAAATTATGCGAACATAAGACATTATGGGCACAAATAGAACAAGTCTTGATTATAAATATCTGTGTTATGGGGGTATATCTTTCTACTCATGTCATGATGAGTTTATTTGAAAGATTGCAACGCCAGGGTTGTGGGTTCGTTTCCCACGGGGGGCCAGTATGAAAAACAATATGTATGCACTCACTAACTGTAAGTCGCTCTGGATAAGAGCGTCTGCTAAATGACTAAAATGTAAAACATGTAAATAAATAAATCACACCTTGGTGTGTGAAATACAAAAAATCTAATGCGTCACAATCCACTTGAAAAAGTACAATATTTCCTGTTCTGTCTTTCTAGCGCAGGGGGCAGCCATCCGCTTACCTTAAAGGTACAGTAGCTCGATTTTCAATCAATTACTGTAGGTGGTGTTTCTATATCACATATACCACATCACCTTTTGATGTTGTGAATAATTACACTACATAACATGAAGGCCATTCACATGCACTTTATTTTCTGCAATAGTGCTTACAGCTTGGTCCCTCAACGCAGATGGTTAACTACTATAGGAAGCCTAGGCAGAGAGCTCTGTAAATATTGTACATATTGTTATTTTTAAGTGTTTTTTTCCACATTAAAAAAAATATATATATATTTTAATAACAATGAGTTTTTATTGCATATATCTGGTGGTTTTGAGCCACGGATTTGCAGATTGACTGACAGGTTAAATATTTTTGGCTTGGCTAGCTAGTTAATGTTTTTGTTTGAAAAAATGCATCTAGATGGACACATTACCAGCTTTTTGTTTCACCTTGCTGCCAGTTCGTGATCCTTTGAGAACATAATGAATACTGCAGTGCTGAGGCAGAGGGCTTGTAGTGAGGACGACTGGCTACTATTCTGAACTTTGTGTGGTGAGCTTTTTGGTGCCCAGAGCTGCTGAAGCATCAACCAAGTGGGTGCTTATAAGACTCAGGCTGGTTCCCAGACTTACCCTCTACAAGATCATCAGCAGACTCCATCACCATCATCTACAATCCTCTGACCAGCTCCCTTCACTCAAGCCATGAACTGACCCTCTCCATCTTCAGAGGATGCAGCATTCAAAGACCTGGCCTCTATTGGTTGACCTGTCATGATACTGTATATTGCTTGTTTGTTTTTTGCTCTTGAAGTGCTATGAGATTATATGAAAAGCGCTGTAGAAGTTTAATACATTATTATTATTATCACTGATTAGTCCGTTAATGTAGGTCTAAGTGGTCTTCAAAGGAGGAAGGACCATAGCGTGTCGCTCTGTGGTACAGGAAGGCTATAGCTTTCCAGCTGCTGGTATAAAAAAAAAGTTGAGAAACACTGAGTAATACATGACTCAGAGTGACTAGTCACCTCCTCTGATATCATCCCATATGTGACAGGGAACAGCACTATCTGTAGTCCTTAACAGAATTAGGTATTGTTGCTCTTTGGCCTTTTCAAAATAGAAACGCTATAGAACATTGACTACAATATTGGCTGTGAGTAGGCTACTCTTGTTGAGCCTATATAGTTGAATCTGAAATTAAAACAAAATGTTCACACTACAAGAATATCACCATGTGATATTGTGTGAATGCGACCAACTTGTGAATCAACATGTTAACTCTTTTGTGATCATGTCTACATCCCCTGGCCTTCGATAACCTCATCCCCATGCACCACAGCTTTTGAGATCTCCGATCAGCTCACTCCTATTTGTGCCTGCCCTGCCCTATATCTCCTTATGTCCCCATTCCTCACCAGCTCTTACTTCTCTCTACTGTTCCTCAAAATATGTAGGCAATTTAGTCCATCTGACATAATAATCATACTGAAATTGGACAGTACAGCTGTACGTAGTAGTTTGTACTAAGAAGGGCCTCTTATGTTCACTGACTAGAAGCTGACACTGGTACACATGTGATGATGCATTGCATCATGTTGTCATAGTAGTTAGCGGTTGAGCAAGACATTATCAATGGGAGCGTCTCTTTGCACTGACGCTCTCATGGCAATTTGTCTTCCATGTGGGACTGTCTCCATGCCATAGCTCTGTGAGTGACTAGTCAGAGTTGCATGTCAAAAACATGGAACCTTTGAATAGTAATAATAGGCTAATACATTTTTTAGGAACTTTCCAGTCACCTGAGGTTACTGAACAAATCATATCAAATTGTATTTATCACATGCATCAAATACAACTGTGTCGACTGTACAGTGAAATGCTTGCTTACAAACCTTTCCCAACGATGCAGAGTAAAAAATAATAATGAAAAAACAAACATTCTAACTAAGACGAGAGGAATAAAATAAAATACACAAGATTGGAGTGCATTCAAAAAGTATTCAGATCCCTTGACTTTTTACACATTTTGTTACGTTACAGCCTTATTCTAAAATTGATTAAATAAATAAAAATCGTCATCAATCTACACACAATACCCGATAACGACAGTGAAAACAGGTTTTTATAAATTTTTGCAAATGTATTACAAATAAAAAACAGAAATATCTTATTTACATAACTATTCAGACCCTTTGCTATGAGACTCGAAATTGAGCTCAGGTGTATCCTGTTTCCATTGATCATCCTTGAGATGTTACTACAACTTGATTGGAGTCCACCTGTGGTAAATTCAATTGATTGGACATGATTTGGAAAGGCACACACCTGTCTATATACGGTCCCACAGTTGACAGTGCATGTCAGACCAAAACCAAGCCATGAGGTTGAAAGAATTGTCCATAGAGCTCCGAGACAGGATTGTGTCGAGGCACAGATCTGGGGAAGGGTACCAAAAAATTTCTGCAGCATTGAAGGTCCCCAAGAACAAAGTGGCCTCCATCATTCTTAAATGGAAGAAGTTTGGAACCACCAAGACTCTTCCTAGAGCTGGCCGCCCGGCCAAACTGAGCAATCGGAGGAGAAGGGCCTTGGTCAGGGAGGTGACCAAGAACCCGATGGTCACTCTGACAGAGCTCCAGAGTTCCTCTGTGGAGATGGGAGAACCTTCCAGAAGGACAACCATCTCTGCAGCACTCCACCAATCAGGCCTTTATGGTAGAGTGGCCAGACGGAAGCCACTCCTCAGTTAAAGGCACATGACGGCCCACTTGTAGTTTGCCAAAAGGCACCTAAAGACTTTCAGACCATAAGAAACAAGATTCTCTGGTCCGATGAAACCAAGATTGAACTCTTTGGCCTGAATGCCAAGCGTCACGTCTGGAGGAAACCTGGCACCATCCCTACGGTGAAGCATGGTGGTGGAAGCATCATGCTGTGGGGATGTTTTTCAGCAGCAGGGACTGGGAGACTAGTCAGGATCGAGGGAAAGATGAACAGAGCAAAGTACAGAGAGATCCTTGATGAAAACCTGCTCCAGAGCGCTCAGGACCACAGACTGGGGCGAAGGTTCACCTTCCAACAGGACAGCGACCCTAAGCACACAGCCAAGACAACACAGGAGTGGCTTCGGGACAAGTCTCTGAATGTCCTTGAGTGGCCCAGCCAGAGCCCGGACTTGAACCCGATCTAACATCTCTGGAGAGACCTGAAAATAGCTGTGCCACAACGCTCCCCATCCAACCTGACATAGCTTGAGAGGATCTGCAGAGAAGAATATGAGAAACTCCCCAAATACAGGTGTGCCAAGCTTGTAGCATCATACCCAAGAAGACTCGAGGCTGTAATCTCTGCCAAAGGTGATTCAACAAAGTACTGAGTAAAGGGTCTGCATACTCATGTAAATGTGATATTTCCGGGGGTTTTTTAAAATACTGTTTTTGCTTTGTCATTATGGGGTATTGTGTGTAGATTGATGAGGGGGAAAAAACTATTACATCCATTTTAGAATAAGGCTGTAACGTAACAAAATGTGGAAAAAGTAAAGGGGTCTGAATACTTTCCAAATGCACTGTATAGGGTCTACCAGTACCAGATCAATGTGCAGATGTACGACGTACATGACGGTAGGATAAAGTGACTAGACATCCGGATAGATAATAATAAGAGTAAAATAAAGAACAGTAGCAGCAGCAAATGATGAGTGTAAAAGTGAGGGTGAATGTGTGTATGTATGTTTGTGTTGTGTCGGTATGTGTGTGTGTGTGTGTGTTGTGTGTGTGTGTGTGCATATGTAGTGTTTGAATGTGTGAGGGATTTGTGTGAGAGTGAGTGTAGTGTGTGTGAGTGAGTGTGATTATGGTGTGTATATAAAGTCTAGTGAGTGAGCGTAGGGTCAGTGCAGATATTTCAGGTACCATTAATTGACTATTTAGCAGTCTGGCTATTTAACAGTTATGGCTTGTGGGTTGAAGCTGTCTCGGAGCCTGTTGGTCCTTGAGCCGATGCTCCGGCACCATTTGCCGGACGGTAGCAGAGTGAGCAGTCTATGGCTTGGGTGGCTGGAGTCTTTGGCAATTTTTCGGGCCTTCCTTTGACACCACCTGGTATAGAGGTCCTGGATGGCAGGGAGCTCAGCCCCAGTGATGTACTAGGCTGTCCGCACCACCCTTTGTTGCGCTTTGCGGTCAAGGGCGGTGCAATTGCAATACCAAGCGGTGATGCAGCCAGCCAAGATGCTCTCGATGGTGCAGCTGTATAACTTTTTGATGCCAAATGCCAAATCTTTTCAGCCTCCTGAGGGGGAAAAGGGTCTGCCGTGCCCTCTTCATGACTGTGAGGGTGTGTGTGGACCATGTTAAGTCCTTAGTGATGTGGACGCCAAGGAACTTAAAGCTCTTGACCCGCTCCACAACAGCCCTGTCGATGTGGATGGGGCCATGCTCTCCCCTCTATCTCCTATAGTCCATGATCAGGTCCTTGGTCTTACTGACGTTGAGGGAGAGATTGTTGTCCTGGCACCACACTGCTAAGTCTCTGACCTCCTCCTTGTAGGCTGACTCATCGCTGTCGATGATCAGGCCTACCACCGTCGTGTCGTCAGCAAACTTGATGATGGTGTTGGAGTCGTGTGCGGCCACGCAGTCGTAGGTAAACAGGGAGTACAGGAGGGGACTAAGTACACACCTGAGCTTGGTGATGATCTTGGAGGGGACTATGGTGTTGAACGCTGAACTGTAGCCTATGAACAGCATTCTCACATAGTTATTTCCCCTCTTGTCCAGGTGGGAGAGGGCAGCGGGAAATGCAATTGGCATGTGAATTGAACACACCTGCCAGCTGGTCTGCACATGCTTTGAGAACACGCCCTGGTATTCCGTCTGGCTTGGTGGCCTTGTGATTGTTAACGTTGTCATGATGTGAATTAACATTAATCTGATGACTGTTATTTTTCCAATTAACTATGTTTAATTGTTACCTGATTAAATTAATCATGTAACAATTAACTCATTAGGATTTGGAGCACCACGAGTGCGGATGTTTAAAGAGTTACCATCTCCCAAATTAAACTCTAGAAGGTCTATACCTATCACATCGATAAACAGTCAACTTATTAATCATAACCTCATATCATATCATCATTCTGAATGTTGTATCCTCCTTGCATCTGCAAAAAACCCAGCCATACTTATGATTCAATACTACACAAATTGGTTTAATTATTTATTTACTAGATAACTAAATGGTAACACAGGATAACATACACACTTAATACATTAACAACAGGTCCCTAGCGGACTGACAACAACATGACCAGCGGTTGGTGTTGGTGTCCGAGGCACAAATGAAAAGGTTGTGCCCTTTGTACGAGTTGTCAGCAGCCGCGTTGTTAGAAGATTGGCTGCATCCTTTCAACCAAATGTCCTGGTGTTTGTGCTTCAAAACGCTCAATGGCTGTCGTGGCCTGCCATTCACCACAGCATCCACGTGTGGCAACCGTTCCATTACCTGCGAACTGAGACAAAGATATATTTTGGCGATATCGCAGTGTTTCACCAGTTGGAGTCACGGGGTCAGTGGCGGAACTAATGCCGTTAGGTACATTGTAAGGGGTTTCTGTCCCCTCAAAGAGGAAAATGTATCATCGGAAACAGAGTCCACTCTGAACGTTGATGCTTTGTTTCCTGAGACAGCCGCGGTGCTTGCGGAGGTGTCTGAAGGACAAGAGAAGTTCATCTGAGCTACAGTATCGCATTACTCCAAGGAGGAGGGAAGTTGCTCACTCATAGAGACTGCTGGCTCGAAATCATGAAAAGAATAGTCTATCAGGTTTGCTGAACGAAATGTAGTTTTCCTAAGGGGTCCTGTCGACAGATACTCCTTGTGGATGACTGTGTTGCAGCCAGCGTTAGGAGAAGACAGTGTGGTCAGTAGAGACGGCACGGCTACTTGTGACCACAATTGGTTGTTTTTCCAATCCATCAGTGGGACCCCTCATACCAAATGATCCATCACGTCTGCTCTGAGTAGCAGGTGTTCAGTGTCGAGGCTGGTTTACATACACAGGGTGAACAAGCAATATGTTTTGGAAGTGTAGTTTCAGCATGAGTCGCAATGTGAGAGGTGAGGTAGTCTGAGTGAAACCTCAATGTTTAGTGTCGCATAGCTAAATTTTTAACCAAAGTTTAGCTGGGTTCACAGCCCTTTTGAGAGATAAGCGATATTGTCGAGCCCGAATCAATTAGCGCATCATGGTTTAAGTAGTCCTCCAGGACTGTTTCCAGGTAGCGACTTTCCGAGTTGCATTTTGTGGTCATATTCCCCACAAAGTGGAGTGATTGATCGCAACGACGTGATGTGTCATTTGTGTTCATGGTGATAACAGATCGACTCATTGGAATTTGAATGGAATTGGCTATTGCGATGTTGTTTACCTCGTATGTTACAACATTTGTATCAGTGTCTATTGTCAAAGCCTGTGGGATCATTTCTTGATCGAGCAGGCCCTGGATTGGGTTTAGAGTGAGAACAGGGTTATTTGATTGTTTACGTCCTCGCTAATGGAGTTAATTTCGGCGGACCCGTTCTCCGGCAATTCCACGGAACGGGGTCAAAGGTGCGGAAGTTTTTGATGATTTTGTCAAGGCGTTCCATGCCAAGTGCGCAGAGAGGGTTGGCTTCATCCTGTGGGGAAGTATGGACCGAAAGGCCAAGAGGAGAAGCCAACCTTTGGCTAGGAGGCTCCATATTACACTGTGCCAAATCGCCAAGAGGAGAAGACTGAGGGACACCTGAGAGAGGCAAAGTCTGAAACCTTCTGTCATCTACACTCCTTTGTGTACCGAGCTCCGGTTGCAAGCTTGGATGCTTGGTTGGGTAGTCATGCTGAAGCATGTGACTGTTCTGGAGTTCCTCCAGATGGTACCTAAGGGTGGTATTCTGCTGCATAGCAGAGTCCACTTGGGCGCTAAATGTACTTATTTTAGACACGTTAGTGTTGCACTTGCTCCGTTCGGCCTTATACTTATTTGTCATGGTTTGCAGGTAGAGGTCTTGAGTGCGGCGCGAGAGATTCAGTGATGAGATTTCATCCGCTTGCTTGGATATCCATTTTTCCATCTTTCTCACCTGGGTCCTCTCATCATTCATTTGGTCAGCGACTTCAATGAGTTCCGCTGTTTTGTCATCCAACTTGGTCATTGTGTTCATTAACTGATCGTCTTTAGTCTGCAGCATGTAGACTAGAACATGTTATCAAAGTTGCGCGCCCCTGTTTGTAGATAACTCGTCAGATTTATCAAGTTTGGAGTGGACTTCATTCTATTTATTTTTGGCTAAATCAAGTTGTTCCTGTAGAAGACGATTTAGTTCCTGTAGAAGACAATTTTGTTCAAGAGTTTGTGCTTGTACGTCGTCATACGTTTTTGCCATCCTCGGTTAGCAGTATCTTTTATTTTTCGGCTTTTGTCATTAGTTTTCCCGGTTCTCTCCACCTGTCCCTTCATGTCAACCGTTTCTTGCTCGTGCTTCTGCTGTGCACTGCGGTACTGGACCGATGTCAATCTCTGCTGGCGGCCATATATCAGGGCTAAACTGGAGAGAACCTTTACAAGGCCTGTGCCTGATGGTTTATTTTGGAGGGCGTTAATCGCAATTCTGCAATTTTTTCGCTTATGGCATAGTTTGGGTTTATATCACTGCTGAGGTCAGCAATCAATCTTTCTATGGGTGAGGGTTCACTAATTAGCGGGGGAATGGGGGCCACCCCCTCTGATAGCTTGTTCATTATTATTTTTATTTAAAATAATAATAATTTAAGTTTGGGTTTTGAGTCGTTGGAAGCTGCAAAAACGATTTAAATCTATTTATAGACATTATTGAATCATCAATACTGGATCAGTAATGTGGGAGTTGGAGGTGAATGAATTTGCAAAAGCAAATTTAATTGATTAAGCAATGTTAATGATTAATCATACCTGTATAGGCTATCTGGGAATTAAACTTTAATTAACCTGAAAGCATCACTGTATCTTTTTATTTATTTTTATTTAACCAGGTAGGCCAGTTGAGAACAAGTTCTCATTTACAACTGCGACCTGGCCAAGATAAAGCAAAGCCGTGCGATAAAAACAACAACAACACAGAGTTACACATGGGATAAACAAAACATACAGTCAATAACACAATAGAAAATCTATATACAGTGTGTGCAAATGTAGTAAGTTATGGAGGTAAGGCAATAAATAGGCCATAGTGCAAGATAATTACAATTTAGTATTAACACTGGAGTGATAGATGTGCAGAAGATGTGCAAATAGAGATACTGGGGTGCAAATGAGCAAAATAAATAACAATATGGGGATGAGGTAGTTGAGTGGGCTAATTACAGATGGGCTGTGTACAGGTGCAGTGATCGGTAAGCAGCTCTGACAACTGATGCTTAAAGTTAGTGAGGGAGATAAGAGTCTCCAGCTTCAGAGATTTTTGCAGTTCGTTCCAGTCATTAGCAGCAGAGAACTGGAAGGAATGGCGGCCAAAGGAGGTGTTGGTTTGGGGATGACCAGTGAGATATACCTGCTGGAGCGCATACTATGGGTGGGTGTTGCTATGGTGACCAATGAGCTAAGATAAGGCGGGGATTTGCCTAGCAGTGATTTATAGATGACCTGGAGCCAGTGGGTTTGGCGACGAATATGTAGTGAGGGCCAGCCAACGAGAGCGTACAGGTCACAATGGTGGGTAGTAAATGGGGCTTTGGTGACAAAACGGATGGCACAGTGATAGACTACATTCAATTTGCTGAGTAGAGTGTTGGAGGCTATTTTGTAAATGACATCGCCAAAGTCAAGGATCGGTAGGAGAGTCAGTTTTACGAGGGCATGTTTGGCAGCATGAGTGAAAGAGGCTTTGTTGCGAAATAGGAAGCAGATTCTAGATTTAACTTTGGATTGGAGATGCTTAATGTGAGTCTGGAAGGAGAGTTTACGGTCTAACCAGACACCTAGGTAACCTTAA
This sequence comes from Coregonus lavaretus, assembly GCF_964263955.1. Taxonomy (NCBI): domain Eukaryota; kingdom Metazoa; phylum Chordata; class Actinopteri; order Salmoniformes; family Salmonidae; genus Coregonus; species Coregonus lavaretus. Next base: position 29,152,563 of record NC_140009.1, read on the forward strand.
GTCAGACCCGCCAAGAGTAGTGATTCTAGTCGGGCGGGCGGGTACAAGCAGCGTTCGATTGAAGAGCATGCAATTAGTTTTACTAGCGTTTAAGAGCAGTTGGAGGCTACGGAAGGAGTGTTGTATGGCATTGAAGCTCGTTTGGAGGTTTGTTAACACAATGTCCAATGAAGGGCCAGATGTATACAAAATGGTGTCATCTGCGTAGAGGTGGATCTGAGAGTCACCAGCAGCAAGAGCGATATCATTGATATACACAGAGAATAGAGTCGGCCAGAGAATTTAACCCTGTGGCACCCCCATAGAGACTGCCAGAGGTCCAGACAACAGGCCCTCCGATTTGACACATTGAACTCTATCTGAGAAGTAGTTGGTGAACCAGGCGAGGCAGTCATTTGAGAAACCAAGGCTATTTAGTCTGCCAATAAGAATGCGGTGATTGACAGAGTCGAAAGCCTTGGCCAGGCCGATGAAGACGGCTGCACAGTACTGTCTTTTATCGATCGCGGTTATAATATCGTTTAGGACCTTGAGCGTGGCTGAGGTGCACCCATGACCAGCTCGGAAACCAGATTGCATGGCGGAGAAAGTACAGTGGGATTCGAAATGGTCGGTGATCTGTTTGTTAACCTGGCAAGGTTAGTCCTAGTTTGTTAACTATCTAGGTTAAGATTGACAAGTTTAAAATGTCTCATTGGTTGGAACAAATTAATTTGGTCCTTATCCGAGTGATCAACCTGGTAAAAAGGTAAAAAGGTTTGTTTGGCAATTTAACTTCCTTGTTTAATCGAATGAGACAATGATATCCAATCAGTTGAGATTTGTTGGATATTATAAAGTGTAACCAGTTGTTACAGATGTGAGAAGATGTTTTGCCCTCACATTGAAAAATTAATAATTCACACAAAAAATGCTTGTGATTCTTCACCACAAGGGGTCACTTACCCCTGAAAGCTGAAACCACACGGGATTCCAGCAAAGGCGGGACTTCCGTCGCCCAAAGCGCGGGATTTCAGCTGGAAACACAGGAGAATGGCTACTCTCTGTCTGTTAGCTTAGCTTCTAATGCAAGGCTAGCCGTTCTTGTACCAGAATGTTCACTTCAAGCACAAAAGGTCCTCTTCAATTCGGGAACGGGTTTTACTAACAACGTCTCACGTTCAACCCAATCGGCGTTTCTTGCTAGCAATGTTACCGGAACATGCGTCTACTCACGCTCCTGAGGCGCGAGAGACAGAGAGATAATAACTTTGCTTCGGCCAAACGAATATATCTTCTCAAATGTCTTTAAATCGGCTGGCCCTAATGTCCTAGCACTGAAAATGTAACACTGGCCAAATCTACTCACGCTGTTGAAGAGCAAGAGACAGAGATAATATTTCGCTTTGCCCAAACGACTATATCTTCTCAAATTTCCTTAATCGGCTGGCCCTTAGCTCTGGAAATTTAGTAATTCACCCTACACACTCTGACCCTTTGTCAGGTATACAACACCAGAGTCAATCTCTAGTATCTGGGTCAAAAAGAATCACACACCCCACTCAAAGACAATCCTTCCTACTGCTCTTTGGTCTATAATTAATTCAACAGTAAGGGCTAATTTTGTCTTAAGATTCCTCACAGGGGGCACCAATATGTTGTGACGTGACTTAACATTAATCTGATGACTGTTATTTCTCTAGTTAACTAACTATGTTTAATTGTTACCCGATTAAATTAATCATGTAACAATTAACTCATTAGGATTTGGGGCACCATGAGAGCTGTTGTTTAAAGAGTTAAACTCTAGAAGGTCTATACCTATCACATCGATAAACAGTCAACTTATTAATCATCACCTTATATCATATCATTCTGAACGTCGTATCCTCCTTGCATCTGCAAAAACCCCTGCCTTATGATTCAATACTACACAAATTGGTTTAATTATTTATTTACTAGCTAACTAAATGGTAACACAGGATAACATACACACTTAATACATTAACAACAGGTCCCTAGCGGACTGACAACAACATGACTGCTTGTTACAAAAGAGGGAGAGGTAGAGAGAGAGAGAGACAGAGGCACAACACTTTGGTACATTTAGAAACTACTCTCATAGTAATCATATACTTTGCACATGAACCGCCGCCCGCTTGGAGTAAGAAATCATGAACGTATTTACGTGAGATGCCGCTGTGTAGCCCTCGGAACCGGGCCGCCCTGGAAAGGGAGTTGGTTGGGTCTTCTCGCGGCTCGCTCTTAAGGCTCTGATTGTCCAACAGTTACAACAAGTCTTCTACTGTTGTGGTCCTCTGTAGTTGTCTGAGGTCCGATGACTTGTTATATAGTCCTAAACAGAATTACAGAATGGATTTTCCTTTCACTCGTTCTGGAAGATTGGTTCTTTGAAGATAGGCTAGCCAGACCTGTCGATGATTCCCCAGTGGGGTGATGAGAGTAGCTTAGTAGGATGGTTTGGATAGAGTAGCTCTCCCTGCAAACTTGATCTGTCCCATTTGGATCCTCCTAGGACAGTCATGACAAAGTGTTTAAATGTTTTGCTCACATCGGCCACGGAGAGCGAGATCCCACAGTCATCTGGAAAAGCAGGTGCTTTCACGCAAGGCACAGTGTTATATTCCTCGAAGTGAGCATAAATGACATTTAGCTCATTTAGGAGTTCTGCGTCGCTGGGCAGCTCATGGCAGGGTTTCCTAAGCATACCGCTTAGGCCGCCCAGAGTGGCTCGCTTGTGGGCGTGCTGGCAGCATATAGCAGCACGTTTGATTGTGCGTCAAGAATTCAGCATAGCAAGTTTGTATGAAGGTCTGGTTATTAAATGGTTAAATAGTTTAATCCATTCTCCATTTGATTAATTTATTCACAGGTAAATAGTAATATGCTCTAAAACGCTCTGGTGACAAACAAACTTTGCTGCCCTGTTTCCAATCATCCACATGGCTGGGAGAACCTATTCAAGTAAGTAAATACATTTTGAAAATGTAAAAAAAACAATGTATTATTAGCTAACTAGCTACACTGCAGGCTAACTCAAATGAGCTGCTAACGTAGCTAGCTAGCTATCTAGCCAACTTTACATACTGTATAGACAGCTAGCTAAGTGAATTAAATATCACCAGCTACCTAACTTCATATTAGCTAGCTATCTTGATGTATTTATCACTGTAAAAAACTAACTACAAATGCATTTGTAGGTAGCTAGCTAACAGCCATGGAGGAGGGTGAAAGGAATGCAGCCCCAACTGTCAAAGTGAGAGAGTAGGCTGTTCTGGATAGGGCAGGTACTTTGTGTAGTTCCAGTCCCTAGAAGTGAGGATGGAGATAATAGTAACATAATATTCATTGCGGTCTAATTTGAGTATAATGAAGTCTGTTTCTTGTGAGGTTTTCTGTCCTCAGATACAGAGAGCTGTGAAAGCCTGTATGCAGATGAAGAGGTCCCAATGAAGAGCAGTGGTTCTCAGTCCTGGTCCTGGGGACTCAAAGGGTTGCACATTTTTGTTTTTGCCTTAGCACTACACAGCTGATTCAAATTATCAAGTAATCATCAAGCTTCAAGTGGTATTTATGTATTCATTTGTGATCCTTGATATGATCCGGCTATTGTCACATGCTACACATGCATCCATCTATCCAATGTTATCATGATTTGTTATAAGGAATATTATACTTTAGTAATCCACAATGACCTGGTGATGTAAAAGTTGTAATAATGACATTCTTCCATATTCCTAGATACCTTGTAACTGGAGATTCCTTCAAAATGCTTGCCTACAGTTACCGTGTAGGGCACTGCAAGGTTGGGTAACCAGGGCCATCTGGGACTGCCTCCTGGGGGAATTCAGGCGTGTGAAGGCTACCTGTGTCCTGCATAACTTAATGAGGATGGACACGAGGACCAGGAGGGGATCTGCAGCTCGCCGCCGTGTGCCAGAGGAGAGGTCTGCTGCTCTGCAGGATGTTTCAAGGATGGGGTCCAACAACGCAGCACGGGAGGCAATCCATTTACTGGAGATCTTCACCTCCTACTTCTTCAAAGAGTGTGCTGTTCCCTAGCAACACCATAGACTACACTATGCACAACCAAATGCTCTTTTAAGAGCCATCCACATTGCAATAAGAGTATTCTTCCATTTACTTAGCTATGTCAACTGCAGTTATTCAATTCCCAGTTTCTCTCCTTTTGATTTCTACTTCTCAGGTGAGGGTGCTGTTCAGGTAAGGGTGATGTCTGTACAAAAACAAAACAAGCTCTTTTAAGAGTCACCCATATTGAAAACATTTACAACAATTAGACACCCTATAACCCACACCTACACATTTACATTTACGTCATTTAGCAGACGCTCTTATCCAGAGCGACTTACAAATTGGTGCATTCACCTTATAGCCAGTGGGATAACCACTTTACAATATGTTTTTTTTTTTTTTTTCTTTGGGGTGGGGTAAGGGGGCGGTAGAAGGATTACTTTATCCTATCCCAGGTATTCCTTAAATACACTTGTGTATCAATCTGATTGATGGATTGTGTTGTGCAGTAAGCAGCCTCAGGTGTAGAACTGTGGCTCCTTCCACCTTCAAAGAATAGGCAAGAGGACCAACCATGGAGAATAGTAAGACACTTCATTATTTCTATTCATATAACTACGCTACATTGTTTGTCCTCATGTGTCTTTGCATGTTTTTCAGAATAAAATACTCTGCAGCCACTTAGTGTGGACACCAGGTGAGACCACATACACAGATTCCTGTTGAACATTGTCTCTTTAACTACCTTATTTTCTCAATAACAGTCTCTCTCCTTCACTTCATCCCTCTCCCCCTTCTCCCTAAATCCTCTAGGTTATATCAGCTGTGTCGGTAAACCCCTCCCGCAACTGAACTGGCTGACACAGAGGGCACAGCATGATCAGAGGTGAGAGGTCACTTGGTCGTGTCAACAGGAAGTATTATTATAGAGATGCTTTACATTCAAATACAGATAGAGATGTAGTAGTTCCATAGTTAATGATACAAGGTCAGTTTTGCATTTCACCTCCTGATGATTATGATAACTGACAGTTAGAATAAAAAAAACACAAGGCTTAATCACGCTATCTCTCTCTCCATCTGTCTCTTGTCTGGAGGTATGTTTGATGTGAGAGATGGTGCCAACCCCCATTCCCGTCATCACCATCTCACCCGCTGTTAAGATAACTTTCGGGCCAACTGGGGGCCCAAGGCTGTTAGGAGACACCACTAGAGACACTATTATTATGTAATTCTGATGAACTGAAAGAATATTAGGGTAGCACTGTAATTCATTAATCATATGCTGTCTCCCCTGCTCCTCTGTTCTTACCTCTTTCCCTTTCTGTCTTTTACACGCTTTCTTACACCTCTCTACCCACCTCCTCTTTTTTCCTCTATTTTTATAATGCACACCAGATGTGCATTGAAGTACAGATTGAACTTGTATTTAGAATATATTATTACAATTATATTTATAATGCATGTGTTATGTATTTATAACACTTGGATAATGAACCACACCTTTATTTGGATAATGAACCACACCTTTATTTGCCAAGGTAAAGTACATGATCAGTGAATATATTCAATGTACAGGCTACAATGTGGGGATCTCATGCTTGGTAATAACTACATGTATATAGGATTTGCAGCCTTGGCACAATAAAGTTATATTATATTATACTCAATCCATAGGCTTCATTCATGCCATTCAGACTGTTTTGAAGTCGATACAACAGGCTATGATAGCTGAGGTTCATAGCTAGGTTCTGAACTAATATTTATACCAAACGTTTTAGGGTCCATACACAGATCGACTACATAGCTAGCTACACATTCATAGGCATACGGGTATTTTTATACTCCACTACACAATAAGCAAGAAAATAGTTAGCTAGCTACGTTACTTCAGCTGCATTGCATGGGAAATATCATAATTCAATTTGCAGTAAATGCTTTATCTAGCTACATTCTTTACATCCACTGTTTCACAAGACGACAGTCTGGTTTGCTGGTTTTCTCAGGAGTCGCTAAAACATTAAACAACACGAATTACAATGTCATACTCATGTCACAACACCCATAAAGCTAGCTAGCTAGCTGGATAATGTTAGTTAGTCAGCTAGCTGGGTAAATAGTGATTTTCGTAAATTAACTTTATGACAAAGAAATATTCATAATCGTTTGCCTCTAAATTAACTAACATATTCCTCTCAACTGTACATTTGTTGCAAGACTCGTTCTGACTTTATAATTACTTACATTTGCTTCCATCCTATTATTTTTGTCAGCCATCTTTGCTGAAGAAAGTCACCAGCGATGGGGTCGCATAGCATCAAATTCGTCATGGGAACCACTCGATATGATTGGTAATCGCCCAGCGGTCGCCGCTGGTGATTTCCATAAAGTTGGGAAATGCTTAACTTTTTCACCGCCTCCCACGCCACGTTCGCACCGCCCAAAGGTCCTCGCGTCCCTTCCATTGAAAACGAATGGGAAGCGACGTTTCACCGCGCGGCACCGCGTGCTAGTACACGGGGCATTTTAGCCTTTAGCCCAGCGCGGATGATGCTTGTAATCCATGGTTTTTGGTTGGGATACGTTCTTATAGTCACTGTGGGGGTGACATTGTCTATGCATTTATTGATGAAGCCCGTGACTGTTGTGGGAAACTCCTCAATGTTATCAAATGAATCACGGCACATGTCCCAGTCTGTAAAACAGTCTTGTAACCTCGCGTCTGCTTCGTCAGACCACTTCCGTATTGAGCGCAACAAAGAGATAAATGGACTGAACTTAGTCTACTACACTGTCCCCTGTAGCTCAGTTGGTAGAGCATGGCGCTTGCAACGCCAGGGTTGTGGGTTCGTTTCCCACGGGGGGCCAGTATGAAAATGTATGCACTCACTAACTGTAAGTCGCTCTGGATAAGAATGACTAAAATGTAAATGTACTACACGTTTGTTTTAGGCCTACAGTTACATGTAGAATTGTATGCATTTTACAGGCTAGGGCATCACTGATGAAATTAAATGAATAGTGCTTCGCCTTGAAATACTACAGGCTCAAGTGATAGGCCTAATAACTGCTGTGCAAATGGAAATGCTACTGTGTGTCCTGTGGATGAAAGTGAAACTTGTGTTGTTGACGGTCATTTTCCATTACCACTTTTTATGCTGGCTGGATCCAGGCTAGATCAGAGGGCAACGTAGAGAGGGAGTGGCTTATAAAACTGAGAATTGCTTCCTCAACTTCTCGACGAACTTGTTTCCAAATATCAACCAACGCCTCATATTGCTTTGCCACCTCTACTTTTCCAACTACAACTCAAAGGTAAGTGTTATTTCATTCAAGTTTGTTTTTTCAATTATTTGATGTTATAACCTGACTGTTAAATCTGAAATCCATAAAGAAAGAAAAGGTTAGAGATAAAAATACAAAAAAAGTTCGTTTTGCGAATGAGGAAACGACACGTTTAACTAAAGTTGTAGTCTAATATACCTTTGTTGTCTTTACGGTTACATAGTAGTCAAGATATAACTAATTGAATTTGGTTACAAACGATAGGCTGTAACAAATCAAATTTAGCTACAACAAAAGTTACATTGTATCCTCCGCACTCTGATTAACGGTCTGTTTTGTTACGTGATTGCTTAGTCACTGCTGCCTTAAGCGATGGGTATCGCAGTCTTGATGAATTTAAAAAGTTCATTAAAAAAGAAACAATTCTTATTAGGCTCCTAATTGTTCCAATATCAATTGTTTTCTCATTTATCTTTTCTTATTTTTTTTCTTAATAAGCCCATTTGTCATGTCAATCATAGGAGGCCTTTCAGGGCTGGCGGCAGAACGAATCAATTGGACGGATCTTTGATTTCCATCCGTGGACCCCCTCTGTGCAGGCGCTAGCGCGTGACAATTTTTTAAATGGGTGTAATAGTAAAGACCATAGGCAGCTCGTGAGTTTTTTAAAGTTTAGGGAAGCTTACAATTTAGCCTACTGCGTGCCAGTTATGATTATTTTTATATGCGCATCTTCGTGGAACAGTACATTTCAATAACGTTTTCTTTTTTCAAAGTCACTGTCATGTGGTTAGTCATAACAATCTGAAGTAAAATTATAAAAATCTAAAAGTTACATTTCAACTATGGCGAGAGCACTAGCTTCTGCCATATGGACACATTGATACGTTGTGATCCATTGGCAGCTAAAGAAATAGCCTAAAGGCCAGTGCAGTCGTAGGCATATAACTTCCATCGTCAACTAAGTAAAATAGATAGGCCTAAAGCCGACAAATAAAAACAGTAGAAAATATTCTGATGAAAATTCAGGTTATTTCAATCACATTAATCTCTTTACTCCGCCTGCCTGCTTCCCTTTCGATATGACTTGATGAGCTATTGCTAGTGAAGTGCAACGTATCAAAATCATCACTGGGTCTGGCCCAAAGCTGTAGCTAGTGAATTTACAACATTGTATCAACTAGTTTATCCTGGGTCCTCAGTTTCCTGCGCCAGTGAGCTCGGGACAGACAGCTGTTTTTTTATCATGATATTGTGCTCTTTCACACCGAGGCTTGGTGATTATCGAGGCCGGGAGTGTTTTCAAATACTGAGGAACTATCGTTCACAATGGATGTTTTTAAAAAACAGCATATTAGTGGCTTACGTGGTGAGTTAATGCAATCAGACATAGCCAAATGGGCACTTTCCTACTCTGGAGAGAGACGCACCATATCTTCGCCACACACCCCTCCCCTTCTTCTTGATGCAACATTTTAAATTATAATCAAGACAAGTTATCTTCATACATACTGTATTTTAGACGCTTTTCACAGACAGCCGCAACTCATTCAGCTAGACTTATTTCCACACCTACTACCCAAATTGCGGGCTTCCCAAACACACTTGTGATTTTAAAACAATCCCAGTGATGGAAAAAGTACCTAATTGTCATATTTGAGTAAAAGTAAAGATCCCTTGATAGAAATTACTCAAGGAAAAGTGAAAGTAATCCAGTAAAATACTACTTGAGTAAAAGTCTAAAAGTATTTGGTTTTAAATATACTTAAGTATCAAAAGTAAACATAATTGATCAAATATACTTAAGTATCAAAACAGTAAAAGTATACATTTCAAATTCCTTATATTAGGCAAACCAGATGGTATGAATATTTTTGTGTTTTTAGGGGGAATAGCCAGGGGCACACTCCAACACACATAATTTACAAACAAATCATTTGTGTTTAGTGAGTCCGCCAGATCAGAGGCAGTAGGGATGACCAGGGATGTGAATTGGACCATTTTCCTGTCCTGCTAAGCATTCAAAATGTAACAAGTACTTTTGCATGTCAGGGAAAATGTATGGAGTAAAAGTACACTATTTTCTTTAGGAAAGTAGTAAAGTAAAAGTAGTCCAAATATAAATAGTAAAGTACATATACCCCCCCCCCCAAAAAAAAATAAATAAAAATAAAATAAATACTTAAGTAGTACTTTAAAGTATTTTTACTTAAGTACTTTACACCACTGAACAATCCACAGCTATTTTTTTTTAAAGAAGCTAATGATCCACTGTGTCTAAGTCATGCTCCCTGGTGAAGTATTTTGAATGATTTTATTTAGACAGGAGTAATTTATATAATTCGGGGAAACATCCATTTACTTTAGGGCAATCCAGCATCCTAAAAGCATGCTTGCCAGGCGAAACAGTTCGGAAGAGTTTGTGCATATTTTGTGACGTTTTTGTTCGTTTTGGACTTCAGTGTTTTTTCGGCTGTTCCGGCACACACAATTTTTTCTGGAGGCAAACCAAAGTCATAGCCGAAGTCTACGCCCCTTCGTCAGTGATGTAAAATTGTGCGACTAAGATCTCCTTGTCAAAAACATCTAAATTAATGACAGATTACTTGAGTTATCTTAGATTAATTCTGACTATTTTGATGAAGTGTATACTTGCTAAGGCCTCTCAACACGGATAAACGGTACTATTGGCTTTTTTTTTTTTGGGGGGGGGGGGGGTGGTTGCTGGTGTGGTTGCATATGGTCTGGGTTATGAGAACAGTTGGACGTACTGCCAAATTCTCTAAAACGATGTTGGAGGTGGCTTATGGTAGAGAAATGAAAATCCTATTCTCTGGCAAAAGCTCTGGCAGTCAGCATGCCAATTGCATGCCCCCTCAACTTGAGAAATCTGTGGCATTGTTGTGACAAACCTGCACATTTGAGAGTGGCCTTTTATTGTCCCCAGCACAAGGTGCACCTGTGTAATGATCCGTGCCGATTTTAGCATTTCAACCTTGGTGGGGCAAAAAAAAAAAAAGAGGTGGGATGCATGCCAGCAAAGCCACAACACAACACTAAACAATACATTAATTGCACTATAACGGTGACAAACAGTGCCCACAAACTGTTAGGGCCTACATAAAGCTGTTCCAACAGCAGTCCCAACAGCTTACCACTGCTATACCTGGCTATCAGCAGAGTCTTGTCTGGCAGCGAAACAGTTCATTCAACCTCATTTACTGCCTTTAAAAAAAACATGGCTGACTTGCTTAACAAATGTGGTTTCTAATGGCAATTGAGATGTACAAACCTATGGCATAAGGGGACGACAAGCGGATAAGAGGCAATCTGTAATTTCGATTAAGACATTAATGAGCGAGCTAGGACGGACGTAGTCAATATATCTATTTATTTAGCACTTTTGAAATGTACAGCGACAGAATTCAAAACATGGGCCATTCTTACAGTGTTCTCCCTGTACACCAAGTCAGAACCGTAGGATAAATAAAGGGGGCATATAAGCAGACAATGAAAGCTCTTACAATATTTGATGATTACATTTCCCTATAACAGGTTATAGGCTACATGTGCACTACCAAGTCAGAACAGTAGGCAAAATTAAGAAGGGTAAATAATAATAATAAGCCATTTAGCAGACGCTTTTATCCAAAGCGACTTACAGTCATGCGTGCATAATTTTTTTTTGTGTATGGGTGGTCCCGGGGATCGAACCCACTACCTTGGCGTTACAAGCGCCGTGCTCTACCAGCTGAGCTACAGAGGACTAAATAGACAAAAAAATTATTATATGGCCTACTAACATCTTACTACACAACATACACTTAGTATTGCTTTCTTAGCTACAATATACATATCTCCCTGGCATATTACATAATTAATGCAGCAGCATACAATACATTTTTGGACTCACCTTGTTGTACTGTGCTCACTTGAACAGGAAGGTGGCGCGGCGGTCCTTCATTTGCACATTTTGTCATCAAAGAAAGAGAAAGAAGCCGGATTTACAATTCCGAGTTGGATGACCATTCAAACGTATTTTCCCAGTCGGAGCTTGTTTATTCCCGACTTCCCAGTTGTCTTGAACTCACTGAAGTCAAGTTTTCGCAGTTCCGAGATAAGTTGTTTTGAGTGCTGCACAAATCATGCTTGATTGACAGCATGGCCAATGTTGAATGTTTATCATTTTAAACTTGGAAAAGAGCCCCTTAATCCCAGATTTGGGACCACACAGCCATTCCACTGAATAGCAGGCTAGTGATTGCTTTGCAATGCCTGTAGTTAGCCACTGTCACCGATTCCTTCCAAACCACTCATTGTTGAATTTGCGTTTTCCAACTTGTTGTGTAATGTTTATGGCCAATGAGCACCGACACGTTTTATCTATAATTTCTCTTCATTATTTCTCTTCATATGACAAGGATTTAAAAGGATTTGCCAGTAGATTGTCGATTTCATTCATGATGATGACTGCTAGCTAAGATTTTGAAACTGGTTACAAATGATAGTCACCCATGATTCACCAAATGATATTTTGAAGGAGGAAGCAAAGTACTTCGTTTCAGTCGCCTCCATCTCCTCTAACTGAAGCAAATGGTAGGGATTTTTTTCTATTGATAATGTAAAATTAACAGCCATACAGAAAGACTCATGTTTGTGATGCAAAATGTAAAGCGCATAAAATTAAAAAGGTATTGTTGGACAATATTCATTCTGATCAGACAGTTTTTTTTTACATGGACGATACATTGGAGATAATATAAGGCAAGACTGGAAACAATAGAACACTATGAAAAATCTGGGAAACCAGACCTGCTATTCATAGCAGACTTTGAAAAGGCATTTGATAAAGTACGACTGGAGTTTATATACACTGCTCAAAAAAATAAAGGGAACACTAAAAAAACACATCCTAGATCTGAATGAATGAAATAATCTTATTAAATACTTTTTTCTTTACATAGTTGAATGTGCTGACAACAAAATCACACAAATTATCAATGGAAATCAAATTTATCAACCCATGGAGGTCTGGATTTGGAGTCACCCTCAAAATTAAAGTGGAAAACCACACTACAGGCTGCTCCAACTTTGATGTAATGTCCTTAAAACAAGTCAAAATGAGGCTCAGTAGTGGTTGTGGCCTCCACGTGCCTGTATGACCTCCCTACAACGCCTGGGCATGCTCCTGATGAGGTGGCGGATGGTCTCCTGAGGGATCTCCTCCCAGACCTGGACTAAAGCATCCGCCAACTCCTGGACAGTCTGTGGTGTTGGTGGATGGAGCGAGACATGATGTCCCAGATGTGCTCAATTGGATTCAGGTCTGGGGAACAGGCGGGCCAGTCCATAGCATCAATGCCTTCCTCTTGCAGGAACTGCTGACACACTCCAGCCACATGAGGTCTAGCATTGTCTTGCATTAGGAGGAACCCAGGGCCAACCGCACCAGCATATGGTCTCACAAGGGGTCTGAGGATCTCATCTCGGTACCTAATGGCAGTCAGGCTACCTCTGGCGAGCACATGGAGGGCTGTGCGGCCCCCCAAAGAAATGCCACCCCACTCCATGACTGACCCACCGCCAAACCGGTCAGGCTGGAGGATGTTGCAGGCAGCAGAACGTTCTCCATGGCGTCTCCAGACTCTGTCACGTCTGTCACATGTGCTCAGTGTGAACCTGCTTTCATCTGTGAAGAGCACAGGGCGCCAGTGGCAAATTTGCCAATCTTGGTGTTCTCTGGCAAATGCCAAACGTCCTGCACGGTGTTGGGCTGTAAGCACAACCCCCACCTGTGGACGTCGGGCCCTCATACCACCCTCATGGAGTCTGTTTCTGACCGTTTGAGCAGACACATGCACATTTGTGGCCTGCTGGAGGTCATTTTGCAGGGCTCTGGCAGTGCTCCTCCTGCTCCTCCTTGCACAAAGGTGGAGGTAGCAGTCCTGCTGCTGGGTTGTTGCCCTCCTACGGCCTCCTCCACGTCTCCTGATGTACTGGCCTGTCTCCTGGTAGCGCCTCCATGCTCTGGACACTACGCTGACAGACACAGCAAACCTTCTTGCCACAGCTCGCATTGATGTGCCATCCTGGATGAGCTGCACTACCTGAGCCACTTGTGTGGGTTGTAGACTCCGTCTCATGCTACCACTAGAGTGAAAGCACCGCCAGCATTCAAAAGTTACCAAAACATCAGCCAGGAAGCATAGGAACTGAGAAGTGGTCTGTGGTCACCACCTGCAAAACCAGTCCTTTTATTGGGGGTGTCTTGCTAATTGCCTATAATTTCCACCTGTTGTCTATTCCATTTGTACAACAGCATGTGCAATTTATTGTCAATCAGTGTTGCTTCCTAAGTGGACAGTTTGATTTCACAGAAGTGTGATTGACTTGGAGTTACATTGTGTTGTTTAAGTGTTCCCTTTATTTTTTTGAGCAGTGTATAAATGCCTGGAGCATTTCAATTTTGGAGAATCTCTTATAAAATGGGTTAAAATCATGTATAGTAACCCTAGGTGTAAAATAGTAAATAATGGCTATTTCTCAGAAAGTTTCAAACTGTCAAGAGGAGTAAAACAAGGTTTTTCACTATCGGCATGTCTATTTATTATGGCCATCGAAATGTTAGCTATTAAAATCAGATCCAACAATAATATCAAGGGATTCGAAATCCAGGGATTAAAAACAAAGGTGTCATTGTACGCTGATGATTCATGTGTTCTTTTAAATCCACAAATTGAATCCCTCCAAGGGGCTTGAATTTTCTAGCTCTACTTATTTTCCACCATAATTTGCAAATAAATTCATAAAAAATCCTACAATGTGATTTTTTTCCTCAATTTGCCTATGATGAAAATTACAGGCCTCTCTCATCTTTTTAAGTGGGAGAACTTGCACAATTGGTGGCTGACTAAATACTTTTTTTTCCCCACTGTACACCTCCAATTGACTCAAATGATGTCAATTAGCCTCTCAGAAGCTTCTAAAGCCATGACATCATTTCCTGGAATTTTCCAAGCTGTTTAAAGGCACAGTCAACTTAGTGTATGTAAATTTCTGACCCACTGGAATTGTGATACAGTGAAATAATCTGTCTGTAAACAATTGTTGGAAAAATTACTTATGTCATGTACAAAGTAGATGTCCTAACCGACTGTGGTTGAAAAAAAGAGTTTTAATGACTCCAACCTAAGTGTATGTAAACTTCCGACTTCAACTGTATAAATAAATATATACCTATGATGAAAATTACAGGCCTCATCTTTTTAAGTGGGAGAACTTGCACAATTGGTGGCTGACTAAATACTTTTTTCCCCCACTGTATATATACTTGTGCACACTAAACTCTTGACACAAATGTGGTTTCTATGGTGTAACGTTAATCTTATGTGGAAAAATAGATTAAAAAGGCCTTTCACTGTCAGCAAGCCTGACTCAACTGTTGACAGGTCTATTTCGACAAATAAGTCATACAAAATCATATTTTACTGGACACAGTATTGACTCACTTTTGCCTCAGGTCTCAACTAAAAAGTCCCCCCCACACATCAACTGATTACTGGCCTACCTGTCAATATTGACCTTTCATTCATATGTAGGCCTATTCTCAGCATGCCATGCCGGTTTTCTGTAATACAATGCAATTTAGTAGAGCTAAACACACTAGGCCTAGACGATGAAGCAACAAGTGATATCCTAAAACTAGTTCACACCATTTTGTATGTGTTATACAAAATAATAATAGTTATTTACAGTCTCTCTAGTTAAAATGTATTTTTCTTTCTTGAGCCAGGGTCTTGATCCGGACTAACCATGGGTGTCGAGGGAGGAATGAAATGTGTGAAGTACCTACTCTTCTTTTTCAACTTCATCTTCTGGGTGAGTAATGCAGGTGGAGGTTTGGAATCCTGATTGGTTGGGATGTTCTGTTTCTGGCCTTTTTGAGGTCTGTACAACTGCTGGGTCTAATACAGCTCAGCATCTAGATTGATTGTGAAATGCCTCTGATACTCAGTTAACACATCTCATGATTAATTAAGGGAGTTTCATAGTTCCTCAAACTGATACAGATCTAATGTAGTGTGTTAGTGTCACGGTTTCGGCCGAGGCTGCCTCTCTTCCTTGCTCGGGCAGGCTTCGGCGGTCGTCGTCTCCGGAGTACTAGCTGCCACCGTTGTATGTTTCGATGTTCGTTTGGTTTTGTCTTGATGTTGTACACCTGTTATCGTTTAGCGTTCATTATTGTCCTATAAGTTCTCGTTGTGGTTGTCAGGTGTTGTGTGTGATTGCGCTACTGTTGGTTTCTGTGCTTCGTTGTTTCCTCCTCTGTTTGGAGAGGGTTCTCGCACATGTTAGTGCGCATTTTGTTTTACGCCTGTGTGCGTATTTTCTCGCCTCCGGGCTTTTTTGGCTCGTGTTCTAAGTGATTGTTCACTAAAGTCTTTTGGACTAAGTTTCTGCGTCCTGCGCCTGATTCCTGCACCGCACCCACTGACAGTTAGTTTGGTCCATGTGATATGTTCAAGACAAGTGAGGTAATTGGTAGGCCTAATAAGAAAAGTCCCTTAATTTCACTAATCCTTAAACTGAACATCTACGAACCCAGGAATCTGGGAAAGGGCACTTGATCATCATGACTCTTTACAGCTGTAAAAGTTATACAAGCCTCCTCCACAACTGTTGGTTGTGATGTAGTTAGCTATGCCACAAAGTACATTTTTATGTTGGGTGTGGGACTGAGAGCAAGGTTTATTACTTTCCATGAGCTTACCTCAGTTTCTGAGCCTCTTAATTGTTTGGCATTAAACTGTTATTTTAGTTACTTGACCCAGTTTATATGTAGCCTATAGCTGGTTATGTGTATTTATTTAATCTATTTCTTTCCAACTCCCCAAGACTGTCATCACTTAGTCTTGTAATCCACCTGTTGTAAGGCCAATACGCAGGAGTCTGTCAGCTGACCCAGGACACACACACACACAAACCCCTCCTCTACGCAGTTTGCCATTTCCTTCCTTGCTGTAGTTTAGCGCTCACTCACTCTGCCTGTACTCTGTATTACAGGCTTTCTGAAATGTGGCCAACAATACACACATTATCAGCGACAAAACAGAGGGAGAACAAATATGAAACTATTCAACTAGTAACAATTCCTTCACTGTAACCTCCGTCTTTTAACTCCTCACAACTTGGAAATATAAAAAATAGTGTTAATGTTTAACTTCTAAAATTCATCTGAAAGAGGAAGTAATGACCTTAGGTAGGAGGGGGGAGGGGAGAGTGTGAGTGAGATAGCATGTGACGAATCTGAGTCTTGTGACCAGTTCAGTGTTAAGAAAAGATCATGTGACTTCTTATTTTTTTTGGTCTGCATTCACTGATACAAAGCCTTCATGTGAAAAGTTAAGAACTCTTGACTAATCTCTCGGTTATATTGTAATACCATCATGGTTTAGTGCTCTATAACACATGACAGGAAAGCCGAAAGATGCACATGCACCTTTTGAGTGTTTCTTCACGAAACCCAGATTTGAAAAAAGACCATGTTTTGGGGAATTTTCACGAAATGGAATCCATAGAATAGTCCTTTGGAGAAAGCATTGTTTACATATATTTGACATTTGTATCTAAATGCGTAATTGAGAAATAATTTATCAAAGTTGTAATATTTATGACATTTCGGCCTTACCCAGGCCTCCTTTAAGACCATAGTGTTTAATCTGTAGTGAGCGGAGTTGAGCGGTCAGAAATCACATGCGCACCGCTCTGTCCCCATTTAACCAACACCCATCTATTTTTGTGACTACCTGGGCCTACCATTTGGTTTTGAAGTATTGAACCCAAACCATATGATTTGAAAAAGTATTTTAATAAACAACATGAAAGGTGACCTTAAGAAGCGCTTAACATATCAAATAGGCTACATGTCGTATTAAACAGCATATAAACACTCCAAATAGGTCAGGAGCAAGACAGGTAGCCTACAAATGAACAAAAATAAATTATTTGGGCTATATTATTGCATATTATTTCAAGGATTTAGCCTACAAAGAAATAAATTGTGAAGCATTTGCAAGTGCGACACGCTAGGCTGGCAGGAACATTAAGCGCCCAGCATTTAAACAACATTTTGTTGTATTCAATCATTATAGTCTATAAATTGTGCATATAGGCTGTGACTTACTTAGTATTTAAATACAAATGAAACAAAAAATGCCTTATTAGGTTGTCTACAATGCCTTTTGAATTCACTTTTAGAAACACGAGTTTGGCCAGATTCTGTGGCTTGATGCTCATGTGATGGTGCTTGGAGGGCAGGCCAGCAGTGGTGAATACCCTCTCTGCACTTGCAGAGCCACTTGGGATGCTAAACAACCTTCGGGCCACTCTTGCCAGGCTGGGCATGGATACAGAGTTGTTTTTGACTTTTTCTATAGTTAGGCCTAAAGGTTTTTAGGCAAAATAACCCTATCAAAACGGAATGCTTCTTGAGAGGTAATATGTCAGGCATATTGGGCCAAAATAAATGATAGCCTATTGTATAGATAATAGAACGAACATTAGTTTTTTTGTTTATAAATACTTTACTACAACAACACACATAGCTAGCTACCCACCTCCTTCCTTTCTGTTAGCATGTGCACGTAGTAAACTCATGCTTTCGGGAAACGTGTCTCTTCAGATTCTTGGTCACCCTGATTTTTGCACGTGTGATTTATCCGTTTCTTTATGAAAATATTTAGTGAACTCCATGACCGTAGCTAAAGCATTGGGCTATAGCAGCACACAAGTAGCCTACAAATGCATGCTGAGCCGGGCCAACGCTCCAGCCTTTGGGAAACTCGCTCCGCTCTCCAGTCAAATTGGGCATGCTCCAGCTCCACTCTGCTCACATACTCTACTACAAAGCAAACATTGGTGACATATGAAGCGTTACCACTTGCTCTGTAACGTGAGTAGTATTTTGATTTCAAAACCTTTTTTTTTAAACGTTAATTTATGAATATTGAAAAACATGAATATTGAACATGTACAATTTTTGATTTGGCAAATTTTTCGATATATTGTTGAACATAATATACTCTACAGACATATTGAAGTTCCAGAGTGGGATCTCTTCTTCCTCTTCCGATAGACATGGACACCCTGTTCCTGGCTCCTAATCAACTTTGCAGTATATATTTGTTGTGTGTGTTATCTGCTTGGAACATTTTTTGCATTATTACCTACAGCCAAAAATAACTTTTGAATATTAGATCGGTGGTCACTCATCAGCATTTCGACCAGAAATACAACTTTCCTGAATTGGATCCTTTGTTCGTACCCCCCGAGGAAATTCCACTCATCCCAAAGGCTGCTCCAAGAATCCACCGACAGAGAAGAGGTATACGGAGTGGACTTTTAGTCCAACTTAGGAGGTGTGCATACCATCCACCGCTTCCGAGTATATTACTCGCTAATGTTCAGTCCCTTGACAATAAAGTAGATGAGTTCAGGGCGAGGCTTTCCTTCCAGAGAGACAACAGGGACTCTAACATACTCTGTTTCACAGCGTCATGGATATACTGTCGCCGTCCATACAGCCAGCTGGGTTCTCAGTACATCGCACGGAAAGGAAGAAATGACTTTACGGGAAAAAGAAAGGCGGAGGTGTATGTTTCATGATTAACTACTTATGGTGTGATTGTGGCAACGTACAGGAACTCAAGTCCTTTTGTTAACCCGACCTGGAATACCTCACAATCAAATGCTGACCGCATTACCTCCCGAGAGAATTATCTTCGGTCATCGTCACAGCCATGTATATTCCCCCTCAAGCCGATACCACGACAGCAGTCAAGGAACTACACTAAACTTTGTGCAAACTGGAAACCGCATATTCTGAGGCCGCATTTATTGTAGCTGGGAACTTCAATAAAGGAAATCTGAGGAAAATGCTACCAAAGTTTTATCAACACATCGCCTGCGCTACTCGCGCCTCAAACTCTCTACCATTGTTACTCTCTCTTCCGGGATGGCTACAAGGCCCTTCCCCGCCCTCCCTTCGGCAAATTAGATCACACCTCCATTCTGCTCCTACCTTCCTATAGACTGAAACCGCAAGTACCTGTGGTAAGGACAGTTCAACATTGGTATGTCACGCGGATTGGGATATGTTCTGGGTTGTCTCTGAAAATGACATTGACGTATACACCGTCTCGGTGACTGCGTTCATCAGGAAGTGCATAGGGGATGTTGTTCCCACTGTGATGGTTTAAAACCTATCCAAACCAAAAAACGTGGATAGATTGCAGCATTCACGCAAAACTGAAAGCGCGAACCACCACATTTAACCACGGCAAGGTGACTGGGAACATGGACGAGTACAAACAGTCCAGTTATGCCCTCCGTACGGCAATCAAACAGGCAAAAGGTCAGTACAGAGACGCAATTCAACGGCTCAGACACGAGACGTATGTGTCAGGGACTCCAGACAATCACGGATTATAAAGGGAAAAACAGCCACGTCACGGACACTGTCTTGCTCCCGGATAAGCTAAACACCTTCTTCACCCGCTTCATGAAAATCACTGTGCCACCGACGCGGGCCAGTGCCACTCACGAAGACGGTGAGCTCTCGTTCTCCGTGGCCAACGTGAGTAAGACATTTTTAAGCATGTTAAACCTCGCAAGGCTGCCGGCACAGACGGCATCCCTCAGAGCATGTGCAGACCAGCTGGCTGGAGTGTTTACGGACATATTCAATCTCTCCCTATCCCAGTCTGTTGTCTCCACTTGCTTCAAGATGTCCACCATTGTTCCTGTACCCAAGAAAGTGAAGGTAACTAAAATAAAATCACTATCACCCCATAGCACTCACTTCTGTCATCATGAAGTGCTTTGAGAGGCTAGTTAAGGATCATATCACCTCCACCTTACCTGACCCTAGACCCACTGCAATTCGCATACCGCCCCAATAGATCCACGGATGATGTAATCGCCATCGCACTGCCCTATCCCATCTGGACAAGGGGAATACCTAGTACCCTCTAAGCTCATCAATAAATTCTGGGCTCTGGGTCTGAACCCCGCCCTGTGCAACTGGGTCCTGGACTTCCTGATGGGCTGCACCCAGGTGGTGAAGGTAGGCAACAACACCTCTGCTACACTGATCTTCAACACAGGGGCCCCACAAGGGTGCATGCTCAGCCCCCTTCTGTACTCCCAGTTTACCCATGACTGCGTGGCCACGCACGTCTCTAACTCAATCATCAAGTTTGCAGACAACAGTGGTAGGCCTGATTACCAACAATGACGAGACAGCCTACAGGGAGGAGGTAAGGGCCCTGGCGGAGTGGTTCCAGGAAAATAACTTCTCCCTCAACGTCAACAAAACGAAAGAGCTGATCGTGGACTTCAGGAGACAGCAGAGGGAGCACTACCCCATCCACATCGACGGGGTCGCAGTGGAGGTGAAAAGCTTAAAGTTCCTTGGCGTACACATCATTAACAATCTGAAATGGCCCATCCGCACAGACTGTGTGGTGGAGAAGGTGCGAAAGCGCCTCTTCAACCTCAGGAGGCTGAAGAAATTTGGCTTGGCCCTTAAGACCCTCACGAACTTCTACAGATGCACCATTGAGAGCATCCTTTCGGGCACTATCACTGCCTAGTACAGCAACTGCACCATCCGCAACCACATGGCTCTCCAGAGGGTGATGCGGTCTGCCCAACACATCACCGGGGGCACACTGCCTGCCCTCCAGGACATCTACAGCACCTGGTGTCACAGGAAGGCCAAGAAGATCATCAAGGACCTGAGCCACGGCCTAGAAGACAGGGTCAGTATAGGTGCATCAAAGCTGGGACCGAGAGACTGAAAAACAGCTATCTCAAAGCCATCAGTGTGTTAAATAGTCACCACTGGTAGCCGGCTACCACCTGGTTACTCAACCCTGCACCTTAGAGGCTGCTGCCCTATGTACATACTTTCTGAAGGCACTGTAACTATTGCTGTACATATACTATTCTATCCTACATATTCTACAGTTTTACTACGTATTCTATCTATATACTGTCCATAATGTCTATTTGTCATACAGTACATTTGGAAAGTATTCAGACCCCTTGACTTTTTCCACATTTTGTTATATTACAGCCTTATTCTAAAATGGATACAATTTTTTTTTTTTTACTAATCAATCTACACACAATACCCCATAATAACAAAGCGAAAACTGGTTTTTAGACATTTTTGCAAATGTATGAAAATAAATAACTTATTTACATAAGTATTCAGACCCTTTGCTATGAGACTCGAAATTGGCTCAGGTGCATCCTGTTTCAATTGATCATCCTTGAGATGTTTTTACAACTTGATTGGAGTCCACCTGTGGTAAATTCAATTGATTGGACATGATTTGGAAAGGCACACACCTGTCTATATATTTAAGGTCCCACAGTTGACTGTACATGTCAGAGCAAAAACCAAGCCATGAGTAGGGCTGTTGCGGTGACCGTGTTACTGCCACACCGGCGGTCACGAGTCATGAAGGCAGTCAAATTCCACATGACCGTTTAGTCACGGTAATTGGGCTTCTCCAAGCTCTGATGCTACTGCTGGTCATTAGTAGCCTACCAAACTTGCTAACTGCCTGGTACTCAGCACTCTACTGTCCCTCTAATCACTCTGATATCAATGCAAATGTATTTGAAAATCTATTCAAACACTTAATGAGAACCCATGATGGGTGACAATATTAGCCTATCACTTGTGAATTATATATTATCACTTGTGAATGATGACCAGCATTTTTGCGACTTGTTCGAATCATAGTCACACACCTCATGTAGCCTAGCCCATAGGCCTATATGTTTTAATAAGTAAAGTGGCCAAATAACTTCTTAAAATTTAAGCACATTAATCCGATTTACAAGGGGTGTAGAGCCTACCTGGAATATATAAGCAGCGCGTGAGTTTAAAGTTTGGGGAAGATACTTTTCAACATAAAAATGCACCTTTACAATAAAAGCATTACCTGCATAATTGCATTTGCGGTCACTTTTGATAATTGTGTTTTCCACTAATGGAACATTCACGCTTATAGCCTACTACCATGTGCGCATTGCTGCTCTTATAATGTGAAGAAATAGCCTAATAGTTTATCAACATTTTTAAGCTAAATGTTCTGATCTGTTGAGTCAGCCACATTGCACTCCGGGTCGCAAAAGGAATTGATTTTTTTAGGGGGCATTACGGCCACGAGGGGGATGCCACCGTGAAATTCGAGGCATTATCAAGTGCTTGTCAAATTGTGAATGAGAGACTATTGGAGTGTGTACAGCCTGCGCAAAATACAAAAGAGCTCATGCCTTTTTAAGCGACTTTTTTCAAATCATCATTAGTCTCATCATGCAGCCTTACAATGTATTAAAAATCAAAACATATAGCCCAACGTTTGTAGAACAACTAAAGTTACATGAATAACTCTAAATTAAGCATATAGGCGGACCTATTTCTTTGTTAACCACTCAACACAGAATAGCCGCATGTGCGCACTCCCTCATATCATTTGCAGAAAATATTTATATTTTATTCAATTGTATTCTTCATACTATAAAATAATGTCACGGAATTATAAGCAAATCTTGTCTGCTAAATGAACTAGTGTAGCCCACAGCCATTTGGCATAGCCACATCAGGACCTAACATAAGGACAACTCAGAGTATGCTATTACTTCTGAAATAGACTACATTTTCTTCATATCATGCTTCTTTAGACCTGTCTAAAATAAATTAATGGATTTATTGTGAAGGTGTAGGCTATATTACATGGATTAATTATACTTTTTAAAATGGCTTGTAGGCTATGTGTGGAAGCCAGGAGATGCTAATTGTGTTTATGTCAATTACCGTGAGACAGACAGACATTTGCTTGACAATCACCGGCTGACGAAATTTTGTGACCGCCGTAGCGCAAGCCATGAGGTCGAAGGAATTGTCCGTAGAGCTCCGAGGCACAGATCTGGGGAAGGATACCAAAAAATGTCTGCAGCATTGATGGTCCCCAAGAACACCGTGGCCTCCATCATTCTTAAATGGAATACATTTGGAACCACCAAGACACTACCTAGAGCTGGCCGCCCGGCCAAACTGAGCAACCGTGGGAGAACGGCCTTGGTCAGGGAGGTGACCAAGAACCTTAAAGGACTCTCAGACTATGAGAAACAAGATTATCTGGTCTGATGAAACCAAGATCGAACTCTTTGGCCTGAATGCCAAGTGTCACGTCTGGAGGAAACCTGGCACCATCCCTACGGTGAAGCATGGTGGTGGCAGCATCATGCTGTGGGGATGTTTTTCAGTGGCAGGGATGGGAGACTAGTCAGGATCGAGGGAAAGATGAATGGAGCAAAGTACAGAGAGATCCTTGATGACAACCTGCTCCAGAGCGCTCAGGACCGCTGACTGGGGTGAAGGTTCACCTTCCAACAGGACAACGACCCTAAGCACACAGCCAAGACAACGCAGGAGTGGCTTCGGGACGAGTCTCTGAATGTCCTTGAGTGGCCCAGGCAGATCCCGGACTTGAACCTGATCGAACATCTCTGGAGAGACCTGAAAATAGCTGTGCAGCGACGCTCCCCATCCAACCTGACAGAGCTTGAGAGGATCTGCAGAGAAGAATGGGAGAAACTCCCCAAATACAGATGTGCCAAGCTTGTAGCATCATACCCAAGAAGACTTGAGGCTGTAATCGCTGCCAAAGGTGCTTCAACAAAGTACTGAGTAAAAGGTCTGAATACTTATGTAAATGTGATATTTCCGTTTTTTTTTTTCATGTTATAAATTTGCTAAAATTTCAAAAACTGTTTTTGCTTTGTCATTATTGGGTATTGTGTGTAGATGAGGGGAAAACACAATGTAATCATTTTTAGAATAAGGCTGTAACATAACAATGTGGAAAAAGTAAAGGTGTCTGAATACTTCCCGAATGTACTGTATGCCTGCAATTAGTTTTATGGCCTCTCTTCTGTATGCTATCATTTTCATACCTCTGTGTACCTACCTCTCCACTGTATAGAAACAAGGCAGTGACCAATCCTATTCCTAACCGATGCCAAATATTTACATTGGTGTTACCTGTGATGAAAGGACCTGAGTTTGGGCCGGATGCACCTGGATTAAAAAAACTAAGGCAATGACTTGTCACATCCGTCAGGTGATATTCCACGGAACTGACCTGCCATTGTGGGAGTCGATTTTGCTGGGTTCTTCCTCATGTTGTTAACATTGGGCTATATTGTCTAGGCGTTTTATCTTGATACATGACCTGAAGTCAGATCGGTTGAAGTTGTGGTTCGACCAGTTTTGCTCGACATTCTCCGAGCTGTTGTTCCTGGAGCTACTGCACATTTTATTTCCAGGACTTTTTTGAAAGGGTGAAATAGGAAGTCTTCATAAAATCTATGAGTCAAATACCTTTATGAAACAGAATGTGATGATGTATCATCATGCTATATAACCCACATTTGACCTATAGCCTAAACCAACCTAAACTATGGCTCAAGTTAGGATATGGTAATATGGTACATGATTTGTTTGTTATTTCCATAATTTCATCATACCTAGCAACTAGTAGTCTGTCCTGTCATCTGTGATTCTGAGCAGCACACCAGTGAGATTGGGCTTATATCCTATTTCATACATACCTGATCCATGTCTCCATGTAGTTCAAGGTATTGCTGTAATAGGTCCAGCACCTGTCACCCAATGCATACAGAGGTGTGTTTATGTGACCCTCCTGTTTACTCAACCTACGCAGGTTGTTTTGTTTATTTAAATGACGAGGGCTGGACACCATTGGCAAATAACTATGATAGTAATAGTCATTCTAGAATGACAGAAGTGTGTCTACTTTTTTTTAAATCTGTAAATGTGGCAATTACTTATTTGCATTAGTGTCCTTGATAGTTCCTGTATTAGTTCATTTAAATGCTAACTTAAAAACGTGAATAAGGCAGGATCTGATGTACACTGATCTGACATTTACATACACTTAACCGCTTTCTTGCCATTTTAAAAGTATGGCCTCATACAGTTCCAATTTATCATGCAGTTGTACAGATTATGAATTTGGCTGTACATGTAAGATCCTGTTCACATGACATATTTCAAAGCGTTTGAATATCTATTGCGTTGTAGAAGCCCATGCATGCATTTATTTAAATGTATATTTCTGTGACTTCTAATCATGAACTCTTTCTTCCATCTCTCCATTTATTTATCTCTAGCTGTGTGGTCTGGCTCTGGTAGTGCTAGGAGTTTTGGTTCAGGTGGCTTTCCACAGCACCGTAGTGATCAATAATGTCTCCGCCTCATCAGCCCCCATAGTCCTCATCGTGGTGGGGGTCATCGTCTTCTTCATCGCCTTCTTTGGCTGCTGTGGAGCCTGGAAGGAGAGCTACTGCATGGTCACCATGGTATGTACACATATAACGACATGACAACTTGTATTGGGGGAGGGGCTGCTGCTGCATGGTGGTCACCCTGGTATTCCAAACAAAATGTAATGTATCCAAACCATTAACCGCATACATGTTTGATCTAGTTGAAAAGCAGTCTGAACCAACTGGTTTGACAATGCTCCATACGTCTCTTTTACATCTAGGCAACCTTTATTCTGTAGTGAATGCAGTGTTTGTTACATCCAGACAGACATAACAGATTGTGTTACCTGAATTAGAGAAGGATTTTACAGTAGCTCAATCTAAATACCTATTAATGTTCAGTTCATCAGCTTATCAATTATGTGTTATTAAGGCCATTAATCTTCAAAAAAAGAGCTAATATACACTATATATATATACAGTATGTGGACACCCCTTCAAATTAGTGGATTCGGCTATTTCAGCCACACCCGTTGCTGACCGGTGTATAAAATCGAGTACACAGCCATGCAATCTCCATAGACAAACATTGGCAGTAGAATGGCCTTACTGAAGAGCTCAGTGACTTTCAACGTGGGCCACCTTTCCAACAAATCTGCCCTGCTAGAGCTTCCCCGGTCAACTGTAAGTGCTGTTATTGTGAAGTGGAAATGTCGAGGAGCAACAACGGCTCAGCCACGAAGTGGTAGGCCACGCAAGCTCACAGAACGGGACCGCCGAGTGCGTAAGCGAATAGCGTGTAAAAATAATCTGTCCTTGGTTGCAACACTCACTACCGAGTTCCAAACTGCCTCTGGAAGCAACGTCAGCACAATAACTGTTCATCAGCGAGCTTCATGAAATGGGTTTCCATGGCTGAGCAGCCGCACACAAGCTTAAGATCACCACAATGCCAAGCGTCTGCTGAATTGGTGTAAAGCTCATCGCCATTTGACTCTGGAGCAGTGGAAACACGTTCTCTGGAGTGATGAATCACGCTTCACCATCTGGCAGTCCGACAGACAAATCTGGGTTTGGCGGAATAATTGTCTGGGGCTGTTTTTTATGGTTCACGCTAGGCCCCTTAGTTCCAGTGAAGGGAAATCTTTAACGCTACAGCATACAATGACATTCTAGACAATTTTGTGCTTCCAACTTTGTGGCAACAATTTGGGGAAGGCCCTTTCCTGTTTCAGCATGACAATGCCCCCATGCACAAAGTGAGGTCCATACATCAATGGTTTGTCGATCGTTGTGGAAGAACTTTACTGGCCTGCACAGAGCCCTGACTTCAACCCCATTGAACACCTTTGGGATAATTTGGAACGCCGACTGCGAGCCAGGCCTAATCGCCCAACATCCGTGCCCGACCTCACTTATGCTCTTGTGGCTGAATGGAAGCAAGTCCCCGCAGCAATGTTCCAACATCTAGTGGAAAGCCTTCCCAAAAGAGTGGAGGCTGTTATAGCAGCAAAGGGGGGGACCAACTCCATATTAATGCCCATGATTTTGGAATGAAATGTTTGACGAGCAGGTGTCCACATACTTTGGGTCATGTAGAGTATCTATCTGAACTCTGAGCTAATACCTTTTTTTTTTATTGTATATTTTCTCCCAAGTTTTCTATCCTTCTGGGTCTGATCATTATCACTGAGATTGGTGCAGCCATCGCTGGATATGTCTTCAGAGGCAAAGTAAGTATACTCATATTTTCAGGCAGTTTTTTTACACATCTATGTGTCTATACAGTAACTGTATGTACAGTCTACAGACTGTCTATATTGTATCAACATAATTTAGTAATTCCACCTGTTAACCATGTTTCTGTCCTCTACTAAGCTGACAGTCATTGTCCATGACGGTCTCAATGACATAGTCATCAAGTACAGCAATGGCACAGCTGAATTCAAGAAGGCCCTGGATAACCTGCAAGTTGACGTTAGTATCAACCATTACAACTGACATACATTGATATTTTTAGGTGTAGTGATGTGCTTACAGTGCCTTCAGGAAGTATTCATACCCCTTGATTTTATTCCAAATGTTGTTGTTACAGCCTGAATCCAAAATGGATTAAATATGTTTAAAAATGCTCACCCATCTACACACAATACCCCCTATTAACAGTGAAAACACATCTTCAGGAATTTTTGCAAATTTATTGAAAATTAAATACAGGAATATCTCATTTACATAAGTATTCACACCAATACTTTGTAGAAGATCCTTTGGCAGAGATTACCGCTGTGTCTTTCTGGGTAAGTCTCTAAGAGCTTTCCACACCTGGATTGTGCAACATTTGCCCAACATTTATTATTTTCAGAATTCTTCAAGCTCTGTCAAATTGGTTGTTGATCATTGCTAGACAACCATATTCAGGTCTTGCCATAGATTTTCTAGTAGATTTAAGTCTAAATTGTAACTCGGACACTCAGGAACATTCACTGTCTTTTTGGTAAGCAACTCCAGTGTAGATTTGGCCTTTTAGGTTATTGTCCTGCTGAAAGGTGAATTAATCTCCCAGTGTCTGGTGGAAAGCAGACTGAACCAGGTTTTCCTCTAGGATTTTTCCTGTGTTTAGCTCCATTCTGTTTCTTTTTTATCCTGAAAACTTCCCAGTCCTTAACAATTACAATCATACCCATAACATGATGCAGCCACCACTATGCTTGAAAATATGGAGAGTGGTACTCAGTAATGTATTGGATTGGATTTGCCCCAAACATAACACTTTGTATTCAGGACCAAAAGTTAATTGCTTTGCTACATTTTTTGCAGTATTACTTTAGTGCCTTGTTGCAAACAGTATGCATGTTTTGGAATATTTTTTATTCTGTACAGGCTTCCTTTTCACTCTGTCAATTAGGTTACTATTGTGGAGTAACTACAATGTTGTTGATCCATCCTCCGTTTTCTTATATCACAGCCATTAAACTCTAACTGTTTTAAAGTCACCATTGGCCTTATGGTGAAATCCCTGAGCGGTTTCCTTCCTCTCCGGCAACTGAGTTAGGAAGGCCGCCTGTATCTTTGTAATGACTGGGTGTGTTGATACACCATCCAAAGTGTAATTAATACTTCACCATGCTCAAAGGGATATTAAATGTTTTTTTGTTTACCCATCTACCAATAGGTGCCCTTCTTTGTGAGGCATTGGAATACCTCCCTGGTCTTTGTGGTTGAATCTATTTGAAATTCACTGCTCGACTGAGAGACCTTACAGATAATTGTATGTGTGGGGTACAGAGATGAGGTAGTCATTCAAAAATCACGTTAAACACTATTGCACACAGTGAGTCCACTTCTGTGACTTGTTAAGCACATTTTTACTCCTGAACTTATTTAGGCTTGCCATAACAAAGGTGTTGAATACTTATTGACATTCAAGCTTTTCATTTTTTATTAATTTGTAAAAAATGTGAAAAACATAATTCCACATTATGGGGGATTGTGTGTATGCCAGTGACGAAGCTCAATTTAATCAATTTTTAAATTCAGGCTGTAATACAACAAAATGTGGAAAAAGTCAAGGGGTGTGAATACATTCTGAAGGTATTGGATCTGCAAATGTAAAGAGACATTTGTCAAAATGTTAAGATACATTGTGTATATATTTCTGACTTTATTTGCTTAATTTGGCACCTCCCCCATGTAACATTACTCTTATCATTTTAGTGTGTGTCTTCTATGCCATGTTTATCTTGTCTTGTCTTCTGTTGACATTATTAAGCAATATCCTGGCCTGCTTCCGGTCTGTGTTTCCCCCAATCTAACCAACATAACCTTACTACCTCATTTTGCTGTTGTCTCTTCCTCCATCTGGCGTTCCCTGTTTACCCGCGTCATGCTCAAACTCATTCTCACCATTCTTGTTGTTCTTCATCCAGCTGAAATGTTGTGGAGTGACCAACGCCACTGACTGGATAGGCAAGTTCGGCTCTGTGAAAAACTCTGTTCCAGACTCCTGCTGCATCAATGTCACTGTTGGCTGTGGTCAGGGGGCCATGGAGGATGCACGCAAGATACACCAGACGGTAAGGTCCAACCCAGTGGTTGATTTGTTTTGTATTTTTGTGTGAAATAAAATACCAATTAATCCAAGCAAAAAGACCTCCAGAACAGTGTATGGGTCAGGAATGACGTTTGTCTCGGATTGCTATCTAGGGGTGTGAAACTGTTGTAGAGGAGCTGTTGAAGAAGAACATCATGTGGGTCATTGTAGCGGCACTGGTGATCGCTTTCCTGCAGGTAGGAGCAAGCAAACGCACACAACCAAGCATATACATTTGCACATACAAATCCTAGGCTTGGAAGACCCGCTGATTTGTAGATGCTAGTTCAACACACGCACACACTTTTGCATGTTTTCTAACTGTGTTTTTGTGTGTGTTTCAGATCATGGGCATCATATTCGCCTGCATGTTGATGGGGGGCATTCGCAGTGGCTACGAAGTAATGTGATCATCCTGCCAATAGCAGAGGGGAGTGGCTGACAGTCAGTTGCACTGTCAGGTCAAATTATGTTCAAACATTTTGTGATTGAGTTCCATAACTTTTATTTACACTTCTTATTCTCAATGTAAACACAACGTGCCTTTGCACTGATGCTGACTCCTACCAAGAATATCAATGTTTAGTTATTTTTTAGAAAAGTATATTTTTATTTAAATAGGGCAGCATTCTCAAATTGGCGTTTGCACTTGTTTTTGAAAGTGAAACGTTCTTAACTCTGATCTTATGAACATATTCTACTCTAGAATTTATTTTTCAGAAAAGGTATTTAATCTGTAATGCTCTTCATGGTTCCCCAATTTCTAAGGATTTTTATTAAAGATTTCAGTCAATACATTTCACCTTAGTGTTGATTGACCCTGATGCCCTCTAGTGTTGTCCAAGTGGAGCATTTGCTATGGCTCCTCACTGAGCGGAACACTTGAATGAATCTATGGACAAGGCTGTAGGTTTATGTAAATAATTGGTGACAACAATGCTTGTAAACATGCAATGTGCAGATCTAACTTGTTTGTTCTTACTGTAAATAGTGTTTCTATACATTGACAAGTATTTCAGATAGTACATTTTATTTCAGACACAGATTACCTTAATACACCAGATAACTGATTTCAAAACACAATCCCCAAAGGAGTTGAACAAGTAGATTAAAAAAATGTTAGTAAGAACAGTTTGCATATTTAGTATCTGAGAATCTTATTGGCAACTTCAAAACCACTGGCTAGCAATCCCATACATTTCAATTTGATTGCACCAGTCCACAAGCAAGGCACATGGATTGAGGGCATTTCCTATTTAAAAAAATGATCTCCTAGTATTTCCAGAAAAACCTCATGTTACAACAGTTCTGTAGCTGTGTATAAGGTTCCAACTAAATCTTTCCAACATTAAATGCATTTCCTATCAAGTAAATAATGCTTGAAGTAAAGTGCCATCATAGCTGAAACATGTAAATGCTTCGAAAGGCCTGTTGAATTGCAGTGTGTCCTTTGTAGCTCAGTTGGTAGCGCTAAGTGCTTGTAACGCCAAGGTAGTGGGTTCGATTCCCAGGACCACGCATGACTAAATCGCTTTGGATTAAATCGTCTGCTAAATGGCATATTATTCCCCAGTGTCCTGAGATTCAATATCACCGTACAATTGCACCTAATGTTGCATGCCAATGCTGTCGTATGTAACAACATTCCATAGTACATATTCTATCTACTCTCAATTCCCAATCTCAAAAGCTTACTTACTACTGTACCAAGTATTACCACCCCCTGTATATATGACCAGTAAAATGACACCATATGCTCTCCAAAAAGGCTATATAGTAGGTGTGGGTTGGAATGTCGGCAGACTTGTTGGCAAACTACTTTTCAAATGTTACCTGTATTAATATGGTTAGCTGAACATAAGATTTTTTCCCCCCAGCTATGCTACACATTCTCCACATCTTATGACAAAACATCAGCTTTACAAGTAAACAAAACTACATTCAAGCCTAAGTACTGCACTTGAGCAGAGCTTGCAAATAAGCATTTCACTGTTCCATTTACACATGCTGTATCCTGTACACGTGACAAATAACTGATTTGATTTTGAGCCTGAAAACATTGACCAGTTCGAGATTGCAACAGTTGTTATGTTATCACATTTCCTTCACCAAATAAATCCACTGCATTAAGTAATCACCTTCTAAAAGTGAGATGTGAGTTGTAAAGCTTGGTATTTCTTCTGTTGGTAGACTGCAGATGTTGACACCCTATGGGAAAGTTGCCCTGCCCCACATGGTGAGAGATGGCTGAATTAATGGAAGTGGCAGATCACTCCTTGTTCCTTCCTGTCAATAGCGGGAAGGCTTTGGGTAGTTGGCAGAAAGCAAGACCATACTGTGCACAAGCAGAGAGACCTCCGACTCTGGGACAGAGGGACATAGAAGAGAGGCATGAGGACAAACATATCACCCTCCTCCCCCACAAAAATATTTTAACCGAACAGACAACGCTATCAGGAGAGGGAGATTAGATACCTTTCAGGCGAGAGGAAAACTGGAGCCACTGTGAAAGCCATTCCTGACACTGGTTGACGCTGAGACTGCCAGAGTCAAGTCCCCTGACATAGCATGCCTGACAAGACCAGGGTCAAGTTATCATCAATATGATACATCAATGTGACATGACTAGTATGTGTTCTATTTGTACATGTGGGTTTTTGCTGATATGATTCCAATTACATAGATCTTTAGGAGGTCAAGTGATGTGCACTGACCTGTCTCAGCTCAGAGTCATCCAACTGGTGCAGGCCATGTCTGCTGAGAGCACGGTCCAGCTGTAGCAGCTCTATGGCGTGGCTGTTCAGTCGAGTGCCAATCATGGGGGTTGGGAGGTGGGGAGTCAGGAAGAACAGGGGACAGAGTTGCCTCTGGAGAGTGAGAGGGACTTATGTTGATGTAATATTTTTCAGCTGAGACAAATGTATTTATTTATTTTACCTTTTTAACTAGGCAAGTCAGTTCTTATTTACAATGACGGCCTACACCGGCCAAACCCGGACGACGCTGGGCCAATTGTGCGCCGCCCTATGGGACTCCCAATCACAGCCGGTTGTGATACAGCCTGGAATCGAACCAGGGGGTCTGTAGTGACGCCTCAAGCACTTAGATGCAGTGCCTTAGACCACTGCGCCACTCGGGAGCCCAATATAGTGATTCTGATATACATACAGTAAACCCAAGGACTTTCTGAATAAAGACTACCAGGAAAAACTGACCATCTGATCTGCGTTTATTCTCTTGATACTCAGGGGAGGTCCAGAAAACAAGCCTCGAATCGCCTGGATGTCAGATATGTTAGGGTGTACCCCACTTTGCACCTAAAAAAACACGGACTGGTCAGACAGTGTCTTGAGGCATTTATTATCTGCATTACAGTTATCTATGGGAAAACATATCCATGTTTGCCAAACAAAATGTTGGACAATGGACACATTTGAACATGAGAGTGACGTATGTAAGGGAGGGGTTAAGCGTTTCTGTATCACCCACCTTGTTGCAGAGGTCTAGTAGGCTGATCTTTAGGCAGCCATCTTTGACATGTGAACCTGCACTCTCAAGCCCCTTCAGCACTGCCCAGTGGTGTTGGGCCCTGTGGGAATGGTTCACTCCCTGGAACTCATTCTGCTGCTGGGGGGTCCAGAAGTGGCGGATCAGGAGCTGGCGGGGGAAAAGGTACCTAGATGTGAAAAAGAGAGGAGGAACAGATGGAGGAGGGCCAGATGGAGGATGGAAGGAGGAATATGTAAGGCAGGGAGATGAAGGGAAGACAGGACACAGGGAGGGAGGGGGTTTCAATACATTGTATGGGGGGCACAATGTATTATCATTGGGGGCATATGTGTACAATGATTTGACATTTTAACTCCCATTGACTTGAGAATTAGGCTATTTTCTAACTAAATATGAATCAAATGAGGATGGTGAGGAGATTACTGAAATTAACTCACATTAGGACAAAAACCAGGTAGTTGGCAAATGGAGGAATAGAAATTAACAGCAGCGGAATGGCTTTGATCATGTCTCTGCGAAACTGCGAAACAATAGAAAAAGTTAAAATGTACTACCCATGCTAAGGTGAACTTTTCAGACTTGGACATGCAGACATAGCAAAAGTATTACTATGTATTACAGGTCGTAGTGTTACAGTTCAAAGCCTTTTATGCAGATTACAACGACTGCTAACCACATTATCAATAACTTTCCTTGTTATTCAAGTGTATGCCCTAGCCTCGACCGACCTGCCTGAGTTTCTCCATATCACGATAGGGCAAGTCCTGGACTTCGACACTGTTGGTGAGCATCCTTGTTTTTATCACCTTCACCTCTTTGGCATCTTGGAAAAGGAGCTGAATACCTGAAGAATTATAATACAAAAGATGGCTACTTTTCAGTGTAGTGGCAGCACAGAAGCCTGCCTTTGTGATGCATGGGATTGTTACATATTGAGCTATGCCACATTTGTGTATTTTGCCTTCAAACATGAGATCTTATTGGTTTACTGTATCCAGATCATTTTCTAAGGTAATGTAGATATGTAAACAGAGAAATAAAGAGATGCATCATGCCAAACAAAGGATAAACTAAGGAGGTTTGATGACCAATCAATATCACTTACAAAGTTTAACATAGTTCTATGGCAAGTGGAGTCTTACCTCTCGTAAAAGTGTGATGGAGAACATAAAAGCGAGGAAAACATCTTTGGAGGAAGAGTTCATATTTGGCATTGGCCTCTTGCAGCCTTGACACAACTTGCAGGCCAATCCCTAGCCTGGATTTGGGGGATGAGTAGTGTCTGTACAGCGGCAGTCTGTAAAGGACACAAAAAGATGGTAATGAAACAAGAGCAGACCATACATTCAAGCTTTTAAGAGTTTGACTTGTCGTTAAAAGTAGTACTGTTTGTAGGACAACTCAGACAGTGTCAAAATAAGATAAAAAGACAGAACTTTAATATTACAAGCTGGTCCAGATCTATTTGTCCCGTCTTCTGTCCAACAACTCTCATGGTGGTTGTCATGCCAAACATCTAACGTTAGGATTTGTACAGAAGACAGCTGTAGAACTGTGACAGCATTTCATATCTAGGACTAGGCGAGTAACGTTATTTACTTGCCCTATGTATGTAGTAGTAACAGCAAAATATTGTATAGCTAGCCTTTATCTGACAGTGAACAGTGGTTGGGTGTTGCCTGCCCAGATCGAACAGTCAAGAAGTTTACTCCAGAGAAGTGCCACATAACAGCGTCTCGACAACTAACTACACAACATCACGATACAAGTATATAACGTCTTGCATGAGTTGTCATACCTTGCTCCAGAGGTGGCCGTGAAAGAGGAGTATATAACTGTGACCCCATTAATTCTGATTCCGTACAATGCCACAGACAAACCGCGGCATACCGCCACACAGGACAGCGCCATTTTCGGAAGGGCAGATTGCTAGCTGCTCTCTGCGTGATTGGCTGTATGATTACCGTAATGTACCCAATGTTTCCTGTGCTGCAGTCTAGCAACATTTTGTTATGTTGCTCAATTCTAGTGTAACAGGTCAAAGAATTACAGATTTTTGCAACCGTTCATTTTCTATTTTTTATTTTATTTTGTGAGTTGATTTCACCAAAATATTGTATTGTTCAGCATTTCGTGTAGTTTACAGATATTGGGAGAGTTAGTTGTGTAAGTGCGCCCTCTAGAGTGTTGGTTTGGTTATATGCTGAGGGGTGTCATGCTTTTCTCAGTCTGCATTGTACTCGGCTGGGAGAGGTATGTGTTCACTTCGGCGTGATATAAACTTGATATACCTGTTAAAACTAAAACGTTTCAGTGCACATAGTAACTTGTATGTATATTATATGATGAGTGTACGTACATTTAATCAAACTGTGTCGTGAATTTAGCTATTTTTGAGAGTTTGAGAAATTGCTAACTTAGCTAACCTCGTGTTTTGTTTAGCTGTAAGTTAGCAATCGTCATTCTATCCTCTTGTGACGAAGCCCACGTTGTTCTTTTTATGTTAGGCGGATTCTGGTCGAGGGTAGAGTTTTGAACATTTTCTCTCTTTGATGTTGAACAGGTATGTATTCCCTATATCAGGTTAAAAATATGTGTTCATTTAAAATGTTTTCATGTATTGATTAGTGTTTAATGGCACTGAAAAGCTCAAATGTGAAGGATTACATGTTGCTTCGTGCATATTACTGTATGTATTACCTATTTGAAAGATGGTTTATGTCATGTTGCACAGTATTAATGTAAAGGCTAAAAGCTCAGAGTTTTTGGCAGAGATAACATGCAATATGACACATACATAAGATATACACCAGATGCAATGTTTATTTTCCAATTATGTTGTATTTTATTCCTTGTATTTTTGAATGTGATTATATTGAGTCTGCATTGTACTCGGCTGGGAGAGGCGGATTCTGGTCGAGGGTAGAGTTTTGAACATTTTCTCTCTTTGATGTTGAACAGATTGAGAGAGTTGTACACAATAAAGTGCCTTCAAGGACGCCAGTGTGTTGTCTTCAGTGCACCGGAACACAACGCAGTAGTCGGCAACGAGCAGACCGCGCCGGCTACACTAGCATGATGATTCAAACTATACTGAACAAAAATATCAATGCAACATGTAAAGTGGCATTAATAACCGTCGTTGCTGAGTGGGTGGGGTACAGCAGTAAGGCATCCAACAAAAGAGGTGGTGTCCGCTATCCAGAAAGGTCAGGGGTCAAATGCTAAACACCTCCTGTATGCACTGTTAAGTGCATTTTCTTTGCACTTAACTGGCTAACAGTAGCTACTAAGTGTAAGTTATAACCTACATTTGTGTTTTGTTTTTACATACTGGTAACCAGAGTCGTTCAAGGGAATTCAGGACATGGGTGACTAGTTAACGTTAGCTTGGCTCTCTCTGTGTGTTCGTGCCGTGGGTGGAGGGGTTTTTCGTTGACAGAGAGCAATGGCTAGCTAGTATGCTAACTATTCTAGCTAACTAACTGGCTGAATAAGTTGACGACAGACTCACTCAAACGGTCAAAACTAATCCAAAACTTTACACAACGTTAGACACGGACACGAATGATCTGCTTGGCGTGTTAACACACTGGTGGTTTGTTGACACCGAGTATTGGTGCTAAACCGTGTTATTGGAGGCTGGCATGCTAGTTGGCTATGGCGTCATAGGATTCGGTGCCCTGGACGGTTTTCACAGAAGAATACTGTACCAAGTTAGCTAGCTGAATAAACTAAGTTAGTCTATTCCTAGAAAACATTGAACCGCTGTAGTTTACAACAATTATCATTTCTAAAGTGGAAGTTGGGAGGGTTATATATATATGAGTGTTTCAGTGAAACGTAAGTGAGGGAGGCCCCGCTCTCTCGCTTTCCCAGATGTTTAGTTCATTTCATTCTGATCTCATTTGCATTATTGTAGCCATTTTCTGTAGCCTGTCAACTATGTGTATGTCTATCCCTGTTCTCTCCTCTCCGCACAGGCTATACAAACGCCTCACACCGCATGGCTGCTGCCACTCTAACCTGGTGGTCCCTGCACGCACGACCCAAGTGGAGTTCCAGGTGTCCGGCAGCCTCTGGAACTGCCGTTCTGCGGCCAACAAGGCAGAGTTCATCTCAGCTTATGCTGCCCTCCAGTCCCTCGACTTCTTGGCGCTGACGGAAACATGGATTACCACAGAAAACACTGCTACTCCTACTGCTCTCTCCTCGTCTGACCATGTGTTCTCGCATACCCCGAGAGCATCTGGTCAGCGGGGTGGTGGCACAGGAATCCTCATCTCTCCCAAGTGGACATTCTCTCTTTCTCCCCTGACCCATCTGTCTATCTCCTCATTTGAATTCCATGCTGTCACAGTCACTAGCCCATTCAAGCTTAACGTCCTTATCATTTATCGCCCTCCAGGTTCCCTTGGATAGTTCATCAATGAGCTTGACGCGTTGATAAGTTCCGTTCCTGAGGATGGCTCACCCCTCACAGATCTGGGTGACTTTAACCTCCCTACGTCTACCTTTGACTCATTTCTCTCTGCCTCCTTCTTTCCACTCCTCTCCTCTTTTGACCTCACCCTCTCACCGTCCCCCCCTACTCACAAGGCAGGCAATACGCTTGACCTCATCTTTACTAGATGCTGTTCTTCTACTAATCACACTGCAACTCCCCTCCAAGTCTCCGACCACTACTTTGTATCCCTTTCTCTCTCGCTCTCCTCCAACACTACTCACTCTGCCCCTACTCAGATGGTAATGCGCCGTCGCAACCTTCACTCTCTCTCTCCCGCTACTCTCTCCTCTTCCATCCTATCATCTCTTCCCTCTGCTCAATCCTTCTCCCTCCAATCTCCTGATTCTGCCTCCTCAACCCTCCTCTCCTCCCTTTCTGCATCCTTTGACTCTCTATGTCCCCTATCCTCCCGGCCGGCTCGGTCTTCCCCTCCTGCTCCGTGGCTTGACGACTCATTGCGCGCTCACAGAACAGGGCTCCGGGCAGCCGAGCGGAAATGGAGAAAAACTAGACTCCCTGCGGACCTGGCATCTTTTCACTCCCTCCTCTCTACATTTTCTTCCTCTGTTTCTGCTGCTAAAGCCACTTTCTACCACTCTAAGTTCCAAGCATCTGCCTCTAACCCTAGGAAGCTCTTTGCCACCCCCCCCCCCCCCCACTCTGTGGATGACTTCGTCAACCATTTTGAAAAGAAGGTTGACGACATCCGATCCTCGTTTGTTAAGTCAAATGACACCGCTGGTCCTGCTCACACTGCCCTACCCTATGCTTTGACTTCTTTCTCCCCTCTCTCTCCAGAGGAAATCTTGCGACTTGTGATGGCCGGCCGCCCAACAACCTGCCCGCTTGACCCTATCTCCTCCTCTCTTCTCCAGACCATTTCCGGAGACCTTCTCCCTTACCTCACCTCGCTCATCAACTCATCCTTGACCGCTGGCTATGTCCCTTCCGTCTTCAAGAGAGCGAGAGTTGCACAACTTCTCAAAAAACCAACACTCGATCCCTCCGATTTCAACAACTACAGACCAGTATCCCTTCTTTCTTTTCTCTCCAAAACTCTTGAGCGTGCTGTCTTTAGCCAACTCTCTTGCTATCTCTCTCAGAATGACCTTCTTGATTCAAACCAGTCAGGTTTCAAGACTGGTCATTCAACTGAGACTGTTCTTCTCTGTGTCACAGAGGCTCTCCGCACTGCTAAAGCTAACTCTCTCTCCTCTGCTCTTGTCCTTCTAGACCTGTCTGCTGCCTTTGATACTGTGAACCATCAGATCCTCCTCTCCACCCTCTCCGAGTTGGGCATCTCCGGCGCGGCTCACTCTTGGATTGCGTCCTTCCTGACAGGTCGCTCCTACCAGGTGGCGTGGCGAGAATCTGTCTCCGCACCATGTGCTCTCACCACTGGTGTCCCCCAGGGCTCAGTTCTAGGCCCTCTCCTATTCTCGCTATACACCAAGTCACTTGGCTCTGTCATCTCCTCACATGGCCTCTCCTATCATTGCTACGCAGACGACACACAATTAATCTTCTCCTTTCCCCCTTCTGATAACCAGGTGGCGAATCGCATCTCTACATGTCTGGCAGACATATCAGTGTGGATGACGGATCACCACCTCAAGCTGAACCTTGGCAAGACAGAGCTGCTCTTCCTCCCGGGGAAGGACTGCCCGTTCCATGATCTCGCCATCACGGTTGACAACTCCGTGCAAAGAGCCTTGGCGTGATCCTGGACAAGACCCTGTCGTTCTCCGCTAACATCAAGGCGGTGACCCGATCCTGTAGGTTCATGCTCTACAACATTCACAGAGTACGACCCTGCCGTACACAGGAAGCGGCACAGGTCCTAATCCAGGCACTTGTCATCTCCCGTCTGGATTACTGCAACTCGCTGTTGGCTGGGCTCCCTGCCTGTGCCATTAAACCCCTACAACTCATCCAGAACGCCGCAGCCCGTCTGGTGTTCAACCTTCCCAAGTTCTCTCACGTCACCCCGCTCCTCTACACACTCCACTGGCTTCCAGTTGAAGCTCGCATCTGCTACAAGACCATGGTGCTTGCCTACGGAGCTGTGAGGGGAACGGCACATCCGTACCTTCAGGCTCTGATCAGTCCCTACACCCAAACGAGGGCATTGCATTCATCCACCTCTGGCCTGCTGGCCCCCCTACCTCTGCAGAAGCACAGTTCCCGCTCAGCCCAGTCAAAACTATTCGCTGCTCTGGCACCCCAATGGTGGAACAAGCTCCCTCACGACGCCAGGACAGCGGAGTCACTGTCACAAGAATTTCTATCTCTAATTAATCAAACTTAATGCTCTGAATAATTCCCAGAGGGTGTAAATTCTCTGGTTTAATCATGAATTAAACAAAGGTCCGCAACCAGCAAGAATGATCTGTATTTTTAATCATGGAGAGCTCTGGCGCCAAAAAACATACATACAGCTTTTATATCCCTTGACACACAAAGGCACTTTGCTCCGCCCACCTTTAAACCGTTTCTTAGTCCCCTTCACCCTGGAATGCTTTCTCAACAGTTTCTAACTTCCCCCCTCTGTTAGTGGGTTGACACTACATTATAACTCTAACATCGTTCACACATTTATACTGTATTTGGGGTGAAATCCTTTAGTCATTATTCTTAAAATACAAATTAATCTATCAATCCACCCCTTTGATTAAATGTTTTCACATTCAGGATAAATGTATTTACAAGCATGATTAATCTCAGAGATTACGTCAGAACTAATAAACATTTCATCCAATTGCGGTCTTTCAGGGTCAAAATCCTCGTCATCCACCAATTCTGGAGGATCGTTTTTCACATTCCCCTGGTCAGAGTCCGGAGTCGGTCCATCTCTCATCATTGTTGAGATACTGCATTTCACCAACGCCTTACTCACCAATCCTCGGACACAGGGAACAAGACAACAACCACATAATACAAGAATACCCATACAAACACTGACCGCCCCTAAAATGGTGGCTTCTATGGCTATGGTCAAACCACCCTATCCACGATGTACTAACTTCTGAGTTCTTAGTTTATTCTTCACTAAGTGCAGTTAATTCTGCAAGAGCTCTGGTGACTGTCCCATCCAGTGTGGTGTTGTTAGGGATAAATGTGCAACAATGGCTTATCATTCTATAGACACCGGCCCTTTCTGCCTGATCTAGAGCCAACCTCTTTTACTAAGTCATGAGTGGGATGGCGGATAATTTGTTCAGAGATCCCTTTTACTGCATCCCTAGTCTAGCCAATAAATCGTTGTTGGTCGTAATAGATATAATTAATCCAATCCACAATTTTGTTTATTGTTACCCATCAAAATAGCTTTGTAGTAAACCCTTCCCCTAATTCTTTCATAGCTTGTTATCCATCCGATACCCCCCTTGGTATCCCAATCGATTCCATCTAAATATGGCTATTCTCCTTTTTGTTAAAACTCCTCCTACGTCTGTTTAACCCTTTCCTTGGTTCCTGGTGACTAATTCTAATTAGCTGAATCAGTAGAACCAGGGCGCACGTATCTAGCCACCCTTTTGGTATTCTCTGCCTTATACTGTCTTTACTGGCACACGCCCACCACACATCGGTTACAGGGGCTGTAAGGTTCAGAATTCTCTCCTGTGCTTCTGAATTTAAGTCAATCACATTACCACGATCTCCAATTGATAATTGGTGATGT
Source organism: Coregonus lavaretus (assembly GCF_964263955.1). NCBI lineage: Eukaryota > Metazoa > Chordata > Actinopteri > Salmoniformes > Salmonidae > Coregonus > Coregonus lavaretus. The sequence continues at coordinate 29,194,041 of NC_140009.1, forward strand.
CTTTGTTTCTCTTTACCCCCCATCTGGATGTTCAGTCCCGCCCGGTCTCATATCCCCGTCCCCAAGTGTGTTTAAACACTTGAGTCTAGGAACAATCCGCCGTGGGGGCCGAACACGAATATAATGGGATTTTATAATCCCAAATTGCTTATTGACCTGTACCCCACCCGTTTGCTATGTCCCTAACCTTTATTTTGAATCCTACAGTCTGCCCTTCTCTGACTCCCATTTTGTAGGCCACTCGTCCTTGACGGTCAGTATGTCGGGTCGCTTCTCTTCTCTTTTTGACATATCAAGACCATTGCCGAGACTATGATGCAGCTCAAGTTACCCCTATTCCCAAAAACCGCCAACCCTCTCCTGTCCTCAGTCTTTCTGCTTGGCATTACCCCCATACTCACACCCTGAGAACACACTACAGTGATGATAGGTCGGGGTAGGAGATCTTCGTTAACAGAGGTGATCCCCAGACCCTATTGGTCCAGTTCTTCTCTCTAACTCTGCGTGTGTTCAGTGGTGCTTGTATGTGTTCTTACCTTTTTGCAGTCACCTGGTTAGATAGTGGGTCACCTTCTCCTTTAGTTCACCTGTGGGACACAAAACCTCTGACATACCGCTCACATCAGTATTCTCTTTCTAGACTGTATCTAAAAAAAAAAAAAAAAAAATATTTTGTCCTCTCCTTCGTATATTATTTAATCCTACCACTAGCCTCTTCCCCCCTCTTGACACATGGTTCTGCTCATGTGTCAATATTACCACCTACCTAAACATTTCGCCCCTGTAAATGTCATATTTCATTCATTAGCCAATACAATCATATACTCCGTGTATCCATTTCCTCGCACACGGTTACATCAAATGTTCCCTCCTTTGGCCATTTAGTTACTATCTTTCTGGTCCTTTTTCCCATTTGTTAGAGATATTACCAATATCTTCACTATTTTCTGGGAACCTTCTCTTCATGATTGCTACTGGTGATCCTGCCATCTCTACTTCTTGTGTGGTCTAATGTCTATATTAGGGTGTAAGGTAAATTATTCGTGTTGTCTTTTTCAGCTAAACGTTTTATATCCCTCAGTTAATGGTATTTTCTCCCTAATATATCTTCATACTCTTCTTCTTTCCCTAAATGAGATTTAATCCCTTGCCTTTCCTCTACTATTCTCCTATCATTACTGGATCAATGATAATAACTGTAATAACTATTAATAATAATTGTAATAACTATTTCGCATTAAATTGTGCCTTTTTCTGATACTGTTATAATTGGAGCCTATTGCATTACTTTAGTTTAAAATATAAGTTTGTTTATTTAACAAATCTAGAACCCACTATAGGTTGGTGCTATTCCCTCAGCATAATAGCTAAAGCTACTTGCATCCCCTGGTCCCCGTAACGAAAATAAATTATCGTTCTAGAATTCACCAACTATTTGCATACACCACTGGTGTTAAGCAACCTACAGTGGGGAAAATAAGTATTTAGTCAGCCACCAATTGTGCAAGTTCTCCCACTTAAAAAGATGAGAGAGGCCTGTAATTTTCATCATAGGTACACGTCAACTATGACAGACAAAATGAGAATTTTTTTTCCAGAAAATCACATTTGTAGGATTTTTAATGAATTTATTTGCAAATTATGGTGGAAAATAAGTATTTGGTCACCTACAAACAAGCAAGATTTCTGGCTCTCACAGACCTGTAACTTCTTCTTTAAGAGGCTCCTCTGTCCTCCACTCGTTACCTGTATTAATGGCACCTGTTTGAACTTGTTATCAGTATAAAAGACACCTGTCCACAACCTCAAACAGTCACACTCCAAACTCCACTATGGCCAAGACCAAAGAGCTGTCAAAGGACACCAGAAACACAATTGTAGACCTGCACCAGGCTGGGAAGACTGAATCTGCAATAGGTAAGCAGCTTGGTTTGAAGAAATCAACTGTGGGAGCAATTATTAGGAAATGGAAGACATACAAGACCACTGATAATCTCCCTCGATCTGGGGCTCCACGCAAGATCTCACCCCGTGGGGTCAAAATGATCACAAGAACGGTGAGCAAAAATCCCAGAACCACACGGGGGGACCTAGTGAATGACCTGCAGAGAGCTGGGACCAAAGTAACAAAGCCTACCATCAGTAACACACTACGCCGCCAGGGACTCAAATCCTGCAGTGCCAGACGTGTCCCCATGCTTAAGCCAGTACATGTCCAGTCCCGTCTGAAGTTTGCTAGAGTGCATTTGGATGATCCAGAAGAGGATTGGGAGAATGTCATATGGTCAGATGAAACCAAAATAGAACTTTTTGGTAAAAACTCGTCGTGTTTGGAGGACAAAGAATGCTGAGTTGCATCCAAAGAACACCATACCTACTGTGAAGCATGGGGGTGGAAACATCATGCTTTGGGGCTGTTTTTCTGCAAAGGGACCAGGACGACTGATCCGTATAAAGGAAAGAATGAATAGGGCCATGTATCGTGAGATTTTGAGTGAAAACCTCCTTCCATCAGCAAGGGCATTGAAGATTAAACATGGCTGGGTCTTTCAGCATGACAATGATCCCAAACACACCGCCCGGGCAACGAAGGAGTGGCTTCGTAAGAAGCATTTCAAGGTCCTGGAGTGGCCTAGCCAGTCTCCAGATCTCAACCCCATAGAAAATCTTTGGAGGGAGTTGAAAGTCTGTGTTGCCCAGCGACAGCCCCAAAACATCACTGCTCTAGAGGAGATCTGCATGGAGGAATGGGCCAAAATACCAGCAACAGTGTGTGAAAACCTTGTGAAGACTTACAGAAAACGTTTGACCTGTGTCATTGCCAACAAAGGGTATATAACAAAGTATTGAGAAACTTTTGTTATTGACCAAATACTTATTTTCCACCATAATTTGCAAATAAATTCATTAAAAATCCTACAATGTGATTTTCTGGATTTTTTTCTTCTCATTTTGTCTGTCATAGTTGACGTGTACCTATGATGAAAATTACAGGCCTCTCTCATCTTTTTAAGTGGGAGAACTTGCACAATTGGTGGCTGACTAAATACTTTTTTTCCCCACTGTATCGAATAAAGTAATAACAATTAGAATTTATCAAAGCACTGCCTTCCAGTCAAGTATTTAGAACTCTACTTGAAATCTTACAGCTCAATCTAACTCGCTGGACTGTCTCTATTTTTCCCCCACTAACCAGAGCCATAAATTATTCTCCTTTGTCCTCAACTCAATTTTCACAGCTCTATCGCCATTTCAGTTCGCTATTCAATTTCTTTAACTGTTCTCTCTGATTCGGCCCTAATTAATAAAACAAATACTTGATATCATTGATAAGCATACATTTAATGATATTCCTATCATTTGAACTATGTACTGTCTCTCACCCCTTCCCCCTTGCTCCTTCCTACACAATGGGGGAGGCGCGGGAACCTGCCCTAATCATCTTCCTTCTTAGGAAATAATGTAATTCGTACTTGTAACATATTTTCATAGACCTATCTAGAATACTTCTAAAGCTATCTAATTCAACTTTTAATACACATAGTAATCTAGGTCCATAGCCCCAATGCGAAAGCTTTAGCCACTGTCCCTACCTGGGTTCGAACCCGGGACCCTCTACATACATCGCCAGTCACTCTACAACGATTATTTCAAAGCAACTACTTCCAGTTCATAGAGCAAGTGACGTCACCAAATGAAAATCGCACTAGCTCTCACCTCATTCAGCAACACAAAAACTCTCTCTCCCTACACCCATTCCCTATTGAATAAGTGAGTATTTCTATTTAACCCCAACCATGCTACAAATCTTCCATTCAACATCAACAAACCAAATACTCAGTAGTATCCGGTTACCATTCATACCAGCCGTTGAATTCACTCATACACACAGATTTCACCTTATGCCATTGAAATGCCCAACAAAACATAATAGTTCAATGGAACCCTCTATTGGCTCTCTACTATTTATACATTACTTCTATAACCACATTAGTTATGGTCCGATTACCCATTAAACCTTATCACATAATCAAACAACGGCACAACCTTAAACTCATATGGGGCGGCAGGTAGCCCAGTAACCAAGAGCACCGTGTCAGCAACCGAGAGGTCGCCGGTTCCAATCCCCGAGCCGACCAGGCGAAAAATCTGCTGATGTGCCCCCGAGCAAGGCACCCAACCCCAATTGCTCCTGCAAGTCGCTCTGGACAAGAGCGTCTGCTAAATGACCAAAAATGCAAATGTTAATATTCTCTACTTTCTCACCCATGACGTACGTCTACGCTTGGGTGAAAAAGTTCATACGTATATATTGTTAGAAATGTATAGGTACCTCTCCAATAATCGCTTCGTGGTGTTTTTAGCCAATTCTTAATCGACACAAATCACTTCTTCAAACATTTTACCCTGGAACCAAAAAATAGACTGTCATTTCCCGGACACTGCCCTTTCCTTTATCTCTGCAGTCGCGATGGTTATGACCTGTTCTGTTACAGTATTTACACGGGGCCTTACACTCTCTAGCAAAATTCTCTAGTCTTTCCTGACTCTCCAAAAGCCATACTCTCGCTGTGTCTAGCCCCTCCCCTCGCTGTTTCTTCAAATCCGTTCCACGGTTTAGCCTCTAATTTCTCCACATCGAAATCCATACCTCTTCTCTCAAATGGATCCATAAAACATATTTCTTCGATCCCTTCCTAACATATATCTTTCATCCCCCGTTAATTCTCGGACCTCTTTAGAATATTTATTTCCCATGGTGGAAAAATAAGAAATCCCCCGTTTAGTAATAATTCAATCCAGAATTATTTTCCTCGGACATATTATCTGGTGCGACTCTTGAGCCATTGTTTATGATCTGTTTTGTAATTAAGCATTTAAATTATCCAACCCGTAACCCAGAGTTTTTTTTTTAAACCCCAGTTTCATGAAAGGGATGGGACAACCATTTTTTCTCACGCGACCTATTTTAGTCCCTTCCTTGAAACAATTATCACGTATTTTCGATGGATCATTAGGTCTCACACGTCTTGACTTCTTTAATGTATCTATCTCACACAATGATAATTATCTCCCTTCCTGTTTATATTGTAAAACACTGTACCCCGTACAATCTCAATATTAACTAGTTTCTTTTGGTAATGGCCCTTTACCTTGAGTCATTTCAGACCCCCTTCCTCCCTTTTAATTATCTTATGAGATTTTGGTAACTATTCTCTGCCCTCCACAAGAATTACTATTCTCATACAAGTTCAAATAATTACACCACAATCCATGAATAAAAATTACTGACCTTCTCCTTGCAGTTCGGATTTAAATGCTTTTTCAAATCTCGTTAACGTCTTTATCGTTCATAAGATTCATCACCGGCCTGTTTATAACCTTAACGTCGAAGGCCAGGTCTATTCTATACGGATGCTATCATCCGCCCGTGCACGGTTTTCGGTGTCCTCAGAACGATAAAGACATATTTTGATATCCGGCTCAAAGGACCATTTGTCACGAGAATTTATATCTCTAATTAATCAAACTTAATGCTCTGAATAATTCCCAGAGGGTGTAAATTCTCTGGTTTAATCATGAATTAAACAAAGGTCCGCAACCAGCAAGAATGATCTGTATTTTTAATCATGGAGAGCTCTGGTGCCAAAAAACATACATACAGCTTTTATATCCCTTGACACACAAAGGCACTTTGCTCCGCCCACCTTTAAACCGTTTCTTAGTCCCCTTCACCCTGGAATGCTTTCTCAACAGTTTCTAACTTCCCCCCTCTGTTAGTGGGTTGACACTACATTATAACTCTAACATCGTTCACACATTTATACTGTATTTGGGGTGAAATCCTTTAGTCATTATTCTTAAAATACAAATTAATCTATCAGTCACTCACCACCTTCCGGAGACACTTGAAACCCCACCTCTTTAAGGAATACCTGGGATAGGATAAAGTAATCCTTCTACCCCCCCTTACCTCACCCCAAAGAAAAAAAAAGAAAAAAAGAAAAAAAATTGTAAAGTGGTTGTCCCACTGGCTATCATAAGGTGAATGCAACAATTTGTAAGTCGCTCTGGATAAGAGCGTCTGCTAAATGACGAAAATGTAATGTAATATGTGTTGGTTCCATGTTTTATGAGCTGAAATAAAAGATCTCAGAAATGTCCCATATGCACAAAATATTCTCTCTAATTTTGTGCACATCCCTGTTAGTGAGCATTTCTCCTTTGCCAAGATAATCCATCCACCTGACAGGTGTGGCATATCAAGAAGCTGATTAAACAGCATGATCAGTACACAGGTGCACCTTGTGCTGGGGACAATAAAAGGCCACTTTAAAATGTACAGGTTTGTCACACAACACAATGCCACAGATGTCTCAAGTTTTGAGGGAGCGTGCAATTGGCAGGCTGACTGGAGGAATATCCACCAGAGTTTTTGCTAGAGAATTGAATGTTAATTTCTCTACCATAAGCCGCATCCAACGTCATTATAGAGAATTTGGTAGTAGGTCCAACCTGCATCACAACCGCAGACCACGTGTAACCACGCCAGCCCAGGACTTTTGTTGGGGAAAATCTCATTCTGATTGGCTGGGTCTGGCTCCCCAGTAGGTGGGCCTGGCTCCCAAGTGGGTGAACCTATGCCCTTCCAGGCCCACCCTTGCCTGAGCCCCTGCCCAGTCATGTGAAATCCATAGATTAGGGCCTAATGAATTTATTTCAATTGACTAATTTCCTTATATGAACTGTAACTCAGTAAAATCTTTGGAATTGTTGCATGTTGCATTTATATTTTTGTACCAGTACCAGTCAAAAGTTTTAGAACACCTACACATTCAAGGGTTTTTCTTTATTTTTACTATTTTCTACATTGTAGAATAAAAGTGAAGACATCAAAACTATGAAATAACACATATGGAATCATGTAGTAACCAAAAAAGTGTTAAACAAATCAAAATATTTTTTATATTTGAGATTCTTCAAATAGCCACCCTTTGCCTTGATGACAGCTTTGCACACGGTAAAAGACGGTAAAAGACTGGAATAATAATATATTTAATGCATTAACAGAAATTACCATAACCAAACAAATATTGTAGATTAGTAATTAAAGGTAAATGTAGGCTACTACTCGTGATGTATGTAATGGGGAATTGATAGACACTAACAATCAAATGCAAACAATTCACACAATTAATTTATGAAACAATGAATGTGCACATAAATAATATCTATAGGCCTATATTTGCTACTGCTCAACAAAAACAAATATTGGTCAACCAACAGGCTATTGACCAAACAATCAACCTGTTGACTAATTGGGGTCAGCACTACTAAAAACATTGTATTTTTGGCTGTTTGAAGTTGGTGTGCAAAACCGAAAGTAGAAGAGCTAAAATTAAACTTAAGAACAGGAAGCATAGAAATATAGCACATAGAACATATCCACGCTTCTTAGACTTGCTTTCAATGAGAATGACAGATCTATAACTCATATTTCTATGTGAATTTCGTCGGGTCACCCAAAAAGTTACATATTGCAGCTTTATTAAAGTAATCTCTACTCAGGCAGTAGCAGTCAGCCAGTCAGTTACAGTGGGGAAAAAAAGTATTTAGTCAGCCACCAATTGTGCAAGTTCTCCCACTTAAAAAGATGAGAGAGGCCTGTAATTTTCATCATAGGTACACGTCAACTATGACAGACAAATTGAGGAAAAAAAATCCATAAAATCCCATTGTAGGATTTTTTATGAATTTATTTGCAAATTATGGTGGAAAATAAGTATTTGGTCACCTACAAACAAGCAAGATTTCTGGCTCTCACAGACCTGTAACTTCTTCTTTCAGAGGCTCCTCTGTCCTCCACTCGTTACCTGTATTAATGGCACCTGTTTGAACTTGTTATCAGTATAAAATACACCTGTCCACAACCTCAAACAGTCACACTCCAAACTTCACAATGGCCAAGACCAAAGAGCTGTCAAAGGACACCAAAAACAAAATTGTAGACCTGCACCAGGCTGGGAAGACTGAATCTGCAATAGGTAAGCAGCTTGGTTTGAAGAAATCAACTGTGGGAGCAATTATTAGGAAATGGAAGACATACAAGACCACTGATAATCTCCCTCGATCTGGGGCTCCACGCAAGATCTCACCCCGTGGGGTCAAAATGATCACAAGAACGGTGAGCAAAAATCCCAGAACCACACGGGGGGACCTAGTGAATGACCTGCAGAGAGCTGGGACCAAAGTAACAAAGCCAACCATCAGTAACACACTACGCCGCCAGGGACTCAAATCCTGCAGTGCAAGACGTGTCCCCCTGCTTAAGCCAGTACATGTCCAGGCCCGTCTGAAGTGCATTTGGATGATCCAGAAGAGGATTGGGAGAATGTCATATGGTCAGATGAAACCAAAATATAACTTTTTGGTAAAAACTCAACTCGTCATGTTTGGAGGACAAAGAATGCTGAGTTGCATCCAAAGAACACCATACCTACTGTGAAGCATGGGGTTGGAAACATCATGCTTTGGGGCTGTTTTTCTGCAAAGGGACCAGGACGACTGATCCGTGTAAAGGAAAGAATGAATGGGGCCATGTATCGTGAGATTTTGAGTGAAACCCTCCTTCCATCAGCAAGGGCATTGAAGATGAAACGTGGCTGGGTCTTTCAGCATGACAATGATCCCAAACACACCGCCCGGGCAACGAAGGAGTGGCTTCGTAAGAAGCATTTCAAGGTCCTGGAGTGGCCTAGCCAGTCTCCAGATCTCAACCCCATAGAAAATCTTTGGAGGGAGTTGAAAGTCTGTGTTGCCCAGCGACAGCCCCAAAACATCACTGCTCTAGAGGAGATCTGCATGGAGGAATGGGCCAAAATACCAGCAACAGTGTGTGAAAACCTTGTGAAGACTTACAGAAAACGTTTGACCTGTGTCATTGCCAACAAAGGGTATATAACAAAGTATTGAGAAACTTTTGTTATTGACCAAATACTTATTTTCCACCATCATATGCCAATAAATTCATTAAAAATCCTACAATGTGATTTTCTGGATTTTTTTTTCTCATTTTGTCTGTCATAGTTGACGTGTACCTATGATGAAAATTACAGGCCTCTCTCATCTTTTTAAGTGGGAGAACTTGCACAATTGGTGGCTGACTAAATACTTTTTTCCCCCACTGTAGAGTATGTGCTCCCCATTCTGTACTGTCTTTAGTCATCCTTAGCTAGCCTGCCTAAGTTTGCTGCAATGCACTGGCCACAAAATAATTTGACTAGTTCTTCAAAGTATACTGAACAAAAAATATATAAACGCAACATGCAACAATTACAGTTCATAGAAGGAAATCAGTCAATTTAAATAAATAAATGATGCCCAAATCTATGGATTTCACAACTTGGCAGGGGTGCAGCCATGGGTGGGCCTGGGAGGGCATAGGCCCACCCACTGGGGAGCCAGGCCCAGCCAATCAGAATGGGTTTCACCCCACAAAAAGGCTTTATTACAGACAGAAATACTCCTCAGCCTTATCTCTCGGATGGCCTTTTAGATGTAAGGCTCAGATTGTCCACAAGAGGTCACAATGTCCTTCTTCTTAGTTGTCTGTTTACTTTCACTCGTTCTGGAAGTGGTCTTCTGAGGACGGCTAATCAGCCGTGTCGATGATCCCCTGTGGGGTGATGAGAGCAGTGTAGTAGATGATGGTTTGAAGAGAGTAACAGGATGGTCCCACTTAAATTCACCTTCTTAGATACAGTACTTAGAACAGCTACTCAGCTGTAACATTGATTGTTAGTGGAGGCAACTTTGTCGTCTTCACCTCGTGTTGATTTTCAGGGTCGGGACCAATATGGAGAAAAGCTGCAGCTTGAGGTCCGTCTAGTCTGATCTGATAATTCTTATCTCAGTCTTTTATGCACTCTGGTAAAGAGGGGCATTTCCGTCATACTGACATGCTCTCTGAGCTCCCTTGGGCGTGGCTAGTTAGATTTTGTTAGAAAGCTAAAATCACATTCCTATCTTCACGAAAACATTGTCTTCCTCCTTGATATTTTCTACACAAGGTAAAGGATGTAACCCTGATATACACAGTGTAAAAGCTCTTCAAGTCACAATGTTTTCGTTATAACGCCTTTATACAATTTTTAATGACATCACAAAATATACATTAATTTTTCCATATTCCATTTCTCATCATTCCCAACGTTTGGATGTTAAAATATATTGTTCCAATGTTCATTGTTGGATGTTGAAGTTTTTGGGCGGCAAAGTCTCTGAAACAAAGGACATTCCTTTCACCATACTAGAAGGTCAGAGATAGATTCTCCTATCTCTAATTTATGGCAGTATTAAGGTGTCAAGAACAGGTCAAATCATGACGTCCATGGTCTTCAGGTCGGAAAGTTGAAGCTCTAGATTGATGCCCGAGTTCCCAACTTGAAACTCCGAGTTAGATGACCCCCCCAGGACTGACAATAAAGGCTTACAGAAGTTAAATTACAGAAGTTGTAGTTAAGAGGCTCTGGCAGTTCTTACGTTTTATATAGATGCATGCTTTATTACTTCACTTTGACTTATTGACTATGCACATTTGAGAAAATAAATCACATTGACTATTTTGTTTGACTATAAATGCATGGTTTGTAACTTAACCATTGACATGGTGATTAGTGTTTGTTTGTTCCCCTTTTGTTATTAATGCTTTTTGCAGAAGTGTTTCCCTATACAAACTCTGCATGTAGGCTGTTAATGTATGTTCCTGACGCCCTACTGCAGAGAGATTAAGATATTCTCACATTATTGCACATAATTACATCTATTTAAGATGCTCATTACGCTGACTGTGTAAAGTTGATTTAGCCTCAATGGATCATGCTTGGATCCTTTAGTGATTTAATTTTATATAATTGGATTTTGGCCTGTAAAAAAATAAAATAATGTGAGGTAATGTTCTGTCCCCATGAACGTTTAAAGGTCTACTAATTTGCATGTTGTGGTGCAACAGAAAGAGAACTGAAGGAGTGAAATGGAAGGGGCATTTAAGCAGATTTGATTTAAATTGGACTGGATGTACTGTTCATAAAGACTAGCTACTGCAAGCGTCATCACTGTCAATGTCCATTGAGTTTGTATCAGAGCCACAGGTCTGCCCTCCCAGACGCATCTCAGCTGGCTCATTTAATCCAGTGTGGCAGTTGAGCACACCAGCTCCCTATATTCTTGATGTTGTTTGCCTTTGGTGGAAAATGCATCTACGTTTTATTTTTGGTCGTCATGGGGTAGCAACATTCCGTTAAGATGGTTCAGTCTTGCGCTTGTTGTGGCTGCTTCCTGAAAATATGATTAAAAAGGTGCAATGCTGGTAATGTTGTCTTATTTGCATTTTACAGCAAAGCTTTAGCTGTGTGTATGGCTAAACCACAGGGTATCAACTCTCAAAGAAAGTGACTAGGAGTTATGCACTGTGCGTACACACATTTTAGTATGGTCTTTATGTTTCTGTCATAAGTGTCCAAGTGGATATTTTTTCTTGCTGTCAATCACCTTTTTAGTGGACTGAACAAAATGGAAACAGATACGGGGACGGGGGTGGGGAGGACTCCCTAGACTCCCTTGTCGCTTCCTATTCATAACGCATGACTGAAGTGCCGGGACGCTCTGCCCTTGTTGTGATGTGAAGGTATTGCTGCTGTTTTCACTGATGATGATGATGATGATGACGATGAGCTCAAGGTTGAAGCTCAAGGAGTCGGACAGACAGTTCTACTGGAAATATAGGGGACGAGTTCCTCTGGCAGTCTGATCCTAAAGACACTAGCCTAATAGCGATCGGTCAGAGCAACTAAATACGCATAATCAAATCACCAAAGGTGAATGGTCTGACATTGCGTTTGGCAAGTAGCAGTGCATTAGACAGGAAATAATGATTTAATTGTGCTATCTTCGTGAATAAATCATCAATAGACTGGAAATTACTGTTGTTTATCTACTGAAGATTAATGTATAGAGATCCCTTCCATAATCAGAGGTTGCATGGGTGCATTGCTGTGGTTTAGTACACCTCTCATAGTCCCTTTGAATTGAACTCTATTTGTTTGTGAGTGGAAAAACTGTAGGTTGTGAGTGGAACAACTGTAGGCTATGCATAAAAGCCTCGAGTACAACCATACATTGCATAACTCCAAAACAAGATGGATTAACCAGGTTGTGGTTGATCGTGATCTCCTAAACCAAGATAGTCTAGTAAAACAGGACGCTTGTGATACATGACTGCTGAAAGGTATAGTACTAAAAAGGCTATAGTAAGACTTGAGAGCTATAGGATGCGGAGGGGGCAGGTGGATTTTTTTTATAGTATGGCATTTTAATCCCTTATTTAGATTATGGTCTTTCCACTAGCTTCCATTACGTGTTCGCCGTCTGCTTTGGTCAACCTCCTGATAAGTGGATGGCCATCAGCAGCATGTTTATAAGAAGTCACATGCCTTACCTTTGCCATGAGCTATTTGCGTTCAACAACATAATGTAATTTGTTTTTAAACATGCACAAAAGAAGAAGCAAAAGAGGTTTACTGATATCCCACAGATTTTTATTGGTATTCCTACAAGGATGGGAAACATTATCTAGGGTAGGTATAGGCTGTAAAAAGAAAACAAACCCAATTTTGACAATTCAACTTTTAAAGGGTTCACTTTCAACAAAAAGGTGATAAGAATAGTGAATAATAATATTCAAGAGACATACTGGAAACTTTACGATTTCAAAATAAAAAATAAAGATGTTTAAAAAATGTGCATTACTTTAAAAACAAGTAGTCCTACAATCCTATGAGGCAACCATGATCATATCATTGTCCGTAGACGGTCTCCGGTCTTCTACAAAAAGATTGATCATAGTTTCTGTTTTAATTAGAAGATTGCAGCCAAGGAAAAATATGCCAAAAATTACAGTGAGCGACAATACGCACAGCACGGCGATCTGCACCAAACGCATTATGAAGAGGTCATTTTCCTCTGCATGAAACGCACCGAATCCATTGTCGATGATAACTGATGCTGCCGCTGAAAAGTTGCAGCATCCACGCACAGTGTCAAATCCAGAGTGCTCTTCTTCGGACACTGTCCTATTCAGTATTTTCCGGGCGACATCCATGTTGTTGAAATCGTGTTTTTTTCTGCAAGAAGTTGCCTGCTTTCTTTTTTCTTCAATTAAATAGGATTTATCCAACTCTATGAAGTTATTCAATCGTCTTATGTAGGCTAGAAGCGAAGAATGGCAAATGTTTCATTATTCTCAGAAAATGTGATTCCTGGGTGAAATGATTCTCAAATTCCCAGTGAAATAGGCTACTCCCCGAACTATGATATTTCAATAACTAAATAAAGCATGACAAGAGGGTCAATATTCAAGTCAGAAGAAGGTTAATAAAAGCTTCAGGATTTATTGAATAAAAACTTGAACGCAAAGACTTCCATTCTTTTTGGTGTAACGCCACTCCGCTCTCTGAAGCTTCTTTGCCAAGCTATGTTTCTGACATGAGGCTTTTAAAGTAGGCTTGTGTGTGCGCGCGCGCTTCTCTCTTTCTTGGGATGCCTTTGCATCTCTTCTCATGTCCACCTGATGGCAGTGTTAATACATTTGTAGCTGAGTATTCAATTAGGCAGAAAATGCACTGTATAGAGAGTTATAGATTTATAGGCCACTTGACTTTGTATGCGCACAAAAAAACCCAAATACAATAACATTTTGAAGACCATCGTTTATGCATATGTTCCTATACATCTAGGCCTATTATTGATATTTTCCTCTTTCCACTGACTACTCATATAATTAATTTCCACAATTGAACGGATTATATGGATTAGAATTAGGAAAAACCTGTCGAGTCTGCTTCTCATAGGACCTTGGTGATACTGTGTTATCTCTCATGGGCACTTTTATTTCATATCTCCAAAATGTCCTTCTTCCAATTGATGGGAATTTGACGTTTCTCAAGCCCCAGGTAAGGAAGCGGTACCAGTTACGTTTACAGAGCCCCAAATCCTCAAGTGATGCGTTAATCCTAGAATTGGGATTTGCCCTGCCGACACAAACTGAGTCTCGTCCAAGTGACATTATATACTTTTTTAGATGTTCAGATGACAGGCTGCCTCCTTCCCTGTTGCCATCTGGGCTGAGATAATTTGAACCCCCCTAAAAACATGGTGTAGGCCTACACTCAGGGGAATCTAAACAAGGCATGACTGGCACTTACTTCAACTAGTTTAATTTATTTTTAATCCCTTTTACAGTTGGAACCATTGAATATGTGTGATTCTCGTAATGAAATACCCTTTCGTTGCATTGATTTAGCTGCTAAAATGATATTGTTATATGTAGGCCTAAATCCTAAAATATGTGGACAACATCAGAAACACTCAAATAGGTTCCTTCTGGCCTAAAAACTACTTGAGATAGTAATTGGTTTAGGCACATGGCTTGGGATTCCCTTGGCCTACACAAAGATATCTCTGTATTTCAATAGGGGTAGGAATTTTCAGCAAAGTGGGGTTTTATTCAGAGCTCAAGGTTTTTGGTTGTTGTGCTTTTTATGTCAAATTTGTCACAAGCGCCGAATACAACAGGTGCAGACCTTACAGTGAAATGCTTACTTACAAGCCCTTAACCAACAATGCAGTTTTAAGAAAAATAAGTGTTAAGTAAAAAATTGATAAGTAAAAATAAAAAATAAGAAAAATAGAAAAATAACAAATAATTAAAGAGCAGCAGTAAAATAACAGTAGCGAGGCTATATACATGGGGTACCGGTACAGAGTCAATGTGCGGGGGCACAGGTTAGTCGAGGTAATTGAGGTAATATGTAGGTATAGGTAAAGTGACTATGTATAGATAATAAACAGAGAGTAGCAGCAGGGGGGGCAAAGCAAATAGTCCGGGTAGCCATTTGATTAGCTGTTCAGGAATCTTATGGCTTGGGGGTAGAAGCTGTTAAGAAGCCTTTTGGACCTAGACTTGGCGCTCTGGTACCGCTTGCCGTGCGGTAGCATAGAGAACAGTCTATGACTAGGGTGGCTGGAGTCTTTGGCAATTATTAGGGCCTTCCTCTGACACCACCTGGTATAGAGGTCCTGGATGGCAGGAAGCTTGGCCCCAGTGATGTACTGGGCGGTAAGCACTACCCTCTGTAGTGCCTTGCGGTCGGAGGCCGAGCAGTTGCCATAGCAGGCGGTGATGCAACCAGTCAGGATGCTCTCGATGGTGCAGCTGTATAACTTTTTGAGGATCTGAGGACCCATGCCAAATCTTTTCAGTCTCCTGAGGGGGAATAGGCTTTGTCGAGCCCTCTTCACGACTGTCTTGGTGTCCACAAGAGCGGATCTGTGATTCTCAACCAACCATTCTAGAACAATGGGGCCCATCCTCCTACTGGTCCTGCTTTTGTTTTTGACTCATAGCTGGCCTCGCTGCCAGGTTGAGTGTTAACTCCGCCCAAGTTCTCAGGGAGGACTGTTGGCCACCCCTAGTTTAGAATAACTATTGATCAGGTGCTCTAACTGATCACCCACCAGTGGTCTGACTGGGAGGTTCCTCGATCTATCTGCCAGCCCATACAGTGCCTCCAGAAGTATTCATACCCGTTGACTTACTCCACATTTTGTTGTGTTACAGCCTGAATTCAAAATGTATTAAATAAATATAAATAATTCTCACCTATCTACACACAATACCCCATAATGACAATGTGAAAACATGTTTTTAGAAATGTTTGCAAATGTATTGAAAATGAAATACAGAAATAGCTAATTTACATAAGTATTCACACCCCTGAGCCAATACATGTTAGAATCACATTTGGCAGTGATTACAGCTGTGAGTCTTTCTGGGTAAGACTCTAAGAGCTTTGCACACCTGGATTGTACAATATTTGCCCATTATTCCTTTAAAAATTATTCAAGCTCTGTCAAGTTGGTTGTTGATCATTGCTAGACAGCCATTTTCAAGTCTTGCCATAGATTTTCAAGCTGATTTAAGTCAAAACTGTAACTAGGCCACTCAGGAACATTCAATATTGTCTTGGTAAGCAATTCCAGAGTATATTTGGCCATGTATTTTAGGTTATTGTCCTGCAGAAAGGTGC
The DNA here is from genome assembly GCF_964263955.1 of Coregonus lavaretus. Lineage (NCBI taxonomy): Eukaryota > Metazoa > Chordata > Actinopteri > Salmoniformes > Salmonidae > Coregonus > Coregonus lavaretus. Next base: position 29,210,186 of record NC_140009.1, read on the forward strand.
ATTTGTCTCCCAATGTCGGTTGGAAAGCTAACTGAACCAGGTTTTCCTCTGCGACTTTGCCTGCACTTAGCTCTATTCCGTTTTATTTTTATCCTGAAAAACTCTATAGTCTTCGCCGATGACAGGCATACCCATAACATGATGCAGACATCACCATGCTGGAAAGTATGAAGAGTGATAGTCATTCATGTGCTGGGCTGGATTTGCCCCAAACATAACGCTTTTTATTCAGGACATAAAGTTAATTTCTTTGCCAAATTTTTTGCAGTTTTACTTTAGTGCCTTATTGCAAACAGGATGCATGTTTTGGAATATTTTTATTCTGTACATGCTTCTTTCTTTTCACTTTGTCATTTAGGTTAATATTGTGGAGTAACTACAATGTTGTTGATCCATCCTCAGTTTTCTCCTATCACAGCCATTAAACTCTGTAACTGTTTTAAAGTCACCATTGGCCTCATGGTGAAATCACTGAGCGGTTTCCTTCCTCTCCGGCAACTGATTTAGGAAGGACGCCTGTATCTTTGTAGTGACTGGGTGTATTGACACACCAGCCAAAGTGTAATTAATAACAACACCATGTTCAAAGGGATAGCAAGGCATTGGAAAATCTCCCTTGTCTTTGTGGTTGAATCTGTGTTTGAAATTCACTGCTCGACTGAGGGACCTTACAGATAATTGTATGTGTGGGGTACAGAGATGAGGTAGTCATTCAAAAATCATGTTAAACACTATTAATACACACAAAGTGAGTCCATGCAACTTATTATGTGACTTGTTAAGCACATTTTAACTACTGAACTTATTTAGGCTTGCCATAACAAAGGGGTTGAATACTTATTAACTCAAGACATTTCAGCTTTTCATTTTTAATACATTTCTAAACATTTCTAAAAACATAATTTCACTTTGACATTATGGGGCATTGTGTGTAGGCCTGTGACACAAAATCTCAATTTAATCCATTTTAACTTCAGGCTGTAAAACAACAAAATGTGGAAAAAGTCAAGGGTTCTGAGTACTTTCCGTATGCACTGTATCTACACTTCTGCTGAATCTGAACATGCGGTGTCTGTTAACAGCTTAGGTAGGCCTACTCCTTGTCCCAGCATGAGAGACTACAGTCTATGGTGCCACCAGTGGAGAAGAATGCAATGGGTGCATTTAATCAAATGCCAATGCCTCCAATCTCTCATCACATTACATTTACAGTCACCTCCAAAATTATTGGCAAAAAATACTGTATAATATCAAATTAAATTAAATTAAATTTTATTGCGTGTGTAGCAAAATGCTTCTGTTCCTAGCTCCAACAGTGCAGTAGTACCTAACAATTCACAACAATACACACAAATCTCAAAGTAAAAGAATGGAATTCAGAAATATATAAATATTAGGACGAGCAATGTCGTAGTGGCATTGATTAGAATACAGTATATACATATGAAATGAGTAAAACAGTATGTAAACATTATTAAAGTGACCGGTGTTCCATTATTAAAGTGACCAGTGATTCCATGTCTATGTACATAGGGCAGCAGCCTCTAAGGTACAGGGTTGAGTAACCGGGTGGTAGCCGGCTAGTGACTGTGACTATGTTCAGGGCAGGGTATTGGGTGGAGGCCGGCTATTGATGGATATTTAACAGTCTGATGGCCTTGAGATAGAAGCTGTTTTTCAGTCTCTCTGTCCCATCTTTGATGCACCTATACTGACCTCGCCTTCTGGTTGATAGCAGGGTGAACAGGCTGTGGCTCGGATGGTTGATGTCCTTGATTATCTTTTTGGCCTTCCTGTGACATCGGGTGCTGTACGTGTCCCGGAGGGCAGGCACTGTCCCGCTGGTGATGCGTTGGGCAGACCGCACCACCCTCTGGAGAGCCCTGCGGTTGCGGGCAGTGCAGTTGCCGTACCAGGCGGTGATACAGCCCGACAGGATTCTCTCAATGGTGCATCTGTAAGTAAAAGTGTGTGAGGGTCTTAGGGGCCAAGCCAAATGTCTTTAGCCTCCTGAGGTTGAAGAGGCGCTGTTGTGCCATCTTCACCACACTGTCTGTGTGGGTGGACGATTTCAGATTGTCAGTGATGTGTATGCCAAGGAACTTGAAGCTTTTGACCTTCTCCAATGCGGTCCTGTCGATGTGGATGGGGGCGTGCTCCCTCTGCTGTCTCCTGAAGTCCACGATCATCTCCTTCGTTTTGTTGACGTTGAGGGAGAGGTTATTTTCCTGGCACCATTCCGCCAGGGCCCTCATCTCCTCCCTGTAGGCTGTCTCATCATTGTTGGTAATCAGGCCTACTACTGTTGTGTCGTCTGCAAACTTGATGATTGAGATGGAGGCGTGATTGGCCACGCAGTCATGGGTGAACAGGGAGCACGCACCTTTGTGGGGCCCCTGTGTTGAGGATCAGCGTAGTGAAAGTGTTGTTTCCTACCTTCACCACCTGGGGGTGGCCCGTCAGGAAGTCCAGGAACCAGTTTCACATGGCAGGGTTCAGAACCAGGGCCCCGAGCTTAATGATGTGCTTGGAGGGTACTATGGTAAAGCTGAGCTGTAGTCAATTAACAGCATTCTTACATAGGTATTCCTCTTGTCCAGATGGGATAGGGCAGTGTGCAGTGCGATGGCAATTGCGTCGTCTGTGGATCTATCAGGGCGGTATGCAAATTGAAGTGGGTTTAGGGTGTCAGGTAAGGTGGAGGTGAAATGATCCTTAACTAGCCTCTCAAAGCACTTCATGATGACAGAAGTGAGTGCTACGGGGCGATAGTCATTTAGTTCAGTTACCTTTGCTTTCTTGGTTAAAGGAACAATGGTGGACATAAATAATGCAAATACTGAGCAATACTGTATACTCAAACATTTTTGAAAAGTATATTATTTTATACTCAGAGAAAAAAGTCAGAGGTGTCGACATTATTGGCACCTCTATTTTTTATACTTTGCGCACCCTCCCCTTGTGAGTTTAATGACACTTAGTATTTTTCTGTAATGTCTAATGAGATTGGAGAACACATTGGGAGCGATCTTAGACCATTGTTCCATACAGAATCTTTCCAGATCCTTGATATCCTTCGGTCTGCTGCGCTTATGGACTGCCCTATTCAATTCAAACCACAGGTTTTCAATGGGGTTCAAGTCCGTAGACTGAACATTGTCTTGCTGGAAGATCCACTTGTGGCCAAGTTTCAGCCTCCTGGCAGACGCAACCACGTTTTTGCCTAAAATGTCCTCGTACTTATTGAGTTCATGATGCTGTTGACCTAAAAAAGGCCCCAGTACCAGTGGAAGCAAAACAGCCCCATAACATCAAATATCCACCGTCATATTTTACATGCATATGCATCCTTCTTTCGAGGCCAAATTCACCACTGGTTATTTTTACTTGTTAAACAAAGTCAATTTTTTCTAAGAAATTGAATTAGTATAAAATTATTTAATATTTCCATATAAAATAATATTTCCAGACGCTTGCATTTGCCTCTGACTGCTCTGGGCCTTAGCTTTATTTTATTTCACGTGGCTGCTTGTGTCCGGCATGTGATACCCCTGACCTCCTCATGCCTGGGCTGGCTGTCTGGGGGATGTGCCTGCCGCAAACAAGTTTCAGGCATGAGTCCAAGAAATGTGGAACCCAAGCCAACATTCTCATGTTCTTACAGCCACCCCATTTCCAATACAGTGCATGGTTGGTAGACAGTCGGTGGCGGGGGTCTGGGCTGGAGAGGCCCTGTAATCTTATCCTTCTGAAGATTATAAATCCATGACTTTTCAGTTCTCTTCATGTGCTTTTTAAGAAACTTGTTTTATCACACCTGTTTTATCCTTCCATTTTTTTCCTTCTTTATCAAAGGGTGGTGGTGTACTTGGGGAAGACTCTCATACGCACAACAGCATGCCATCACCCACATACAGTGAGGGAAAAAAGTATTTGATCCCCTGCTGATTTTGTACGTTTGCCCACTGACAAAGAAATTATCAGTCTATAATTTTAATGGTAGTTTTATTTGAACAGTGAGAGACAGAATAACAACAAAAAAATCCAGAAAAACGCATGTCAAAAATGTTATAAATTGATTTGCATTTTAATGAGGGAAATAAGTATTTGACCCCCTGTCAATCAGAAAGATTTCTGGCTCCCAGGTGTCTGTTATACACGTAACGAGCTGAGATTAGGAGCACACAGTTTGTTACCTGTATAAAAGACACCTGTCCACAGAAGCAATCAATCAATCAGATTCCAAACTCTCCACCATGGCCAAGACCAAAGAGCTCTCCAAGGATGTCAGGTACAAGATTATAGACCTACACAAGGCTGGAATGGGCTACAAGACCATCGCCAAGCAGCTTGGTGAGAAGGTGACAACAGTTGGTGCGATTATTCGCAAATAGTGAATCACAAAAGACCTGTCAATCTCCCTCGGCCTGGGGCTCCATGCAAGATCTTGCAATGATCATGATAACGGTGAGGAATCAGCCCAGAACTACATGGGAGGATCTTGTAAATGATCTCAAGGCAGCTGGGACCATAGTCACCAAGAAAACTATTGGTAACACACTACGCCGTGAAGGACTGAAATCCTGCAGCGCCCGCAAGGTCCCCCTGCTCAAGAAAGCACATATACAGGCCCATCTGAAGTTTGCCAATGAACATCTGAATGATTCAGAGGAGAACTGGGTGAAAGTGTTGTGGTCAGATGAGACCAAAATCGAGCTCTTTGGCATCAACTCAACTCTCTGTGTTTGGAGGAGGAGGAATGCTGCCTATGACCCCAAGAACACCATCCCCACCGTTAAACATGGAGGTGGAAACATTATGCTTTGGGGGTGTTTTTCTGCTAAGGGGACAGGACAACTTCACTGCATCAAAGGGACGATGGACGGGGCCATGTACCGTCAAATCTTGGGTGAGAACCTCCTTCCCTCAGGCAGGGCATTGAAAATGGGTCGTGGATGTGTATTCCAGCATGACAATGACCCAAAACACATGCCCAAGGCAACAAAGGAGTGGCTCAAGAAGAAGCACATTAAGGTCCTAGAGTGGCCTAGCCAGTCTCCAGACCTTAATCCCATAGAAAATCTGTGGAGGGAGCTGAAGGTTTGAGTTGCCAAACGTCAGGCTCGAAATCTTAATGACTTGGAGAAGATCTGCAAAGAGGAGTGGGACAAAATCCCTCCTGAGATGTGTGCAAACCTGGTGGCCAACTACAAGAAACATCTGACCTCTGTGATTGCCAACAAGGGTTTTGCCACCATGTACTAAGTCATGTTTTGCAGAGGGGTCAAATACTTATTTCCCTCATTAAAATGCAAATCAATTTATAACATTTTTGACATGCGTTTTTCTGGATTTTTTTGTTGTTATTCTGTCTCTCACTGTTCAAATAAAACTACCATTAAAATTATAGACTGATAATTTCTTTGTCAGTGGGCAAACGTACAAAATCAGCAGGGGATCAAATACTTTTTTCCACTCACTGTAACTGCTGTAATCAGAGTGATAGTGACTCTATCCAATTACTCTTGCTGGATGAGTCTTGGTATGTTTTATTATAAGGTTGCCATGACCTTTACAGGTTCATATTGGGTTTCCATACCAGACAGTGAATTTCATAATCTGCACATCAATCGAAAAACATTCCCTCCCTGCTCAGCACGCACTCCTTCCCAGCACTGTCCTTTGGGTATCTTGTCCTTCCCTAATAGTAAGAGGCATATTAAACCAGAATCTTGTCAGGTTTATGAGTTTTTCAATATCAAACAATGGGAAACTATATACAGCTGCACATATACAGTCACCACCTGTCTCTTAATTGAAGCCCCATGTAAAGGCTTAGATGGGACACATGCATGCAGTAGGAGTAGCTTAATGGGACAAGGTGAAATAATCTGTGAAAGAATGTGACCCTTATATCTCTATAGTCATTTGAACTAGGCAGTAGTCATACAGACAGACAAAGTATACATTCTATAGTCTGGCACAGTGGACAAGTCATAATAGCCATAAAACCTAACGGTTTTAGAACTACTTCATATAAGGTCTGTGTTTCGTGTAGTCTTACCCTGGCATGACGTTTTCATAACCGTTTAATTATCTCACGGACAAGGTGAGTTTTATCAATATATTCTCCTCAATTTACTCTCAAAAATTCGAAATGCTAATTAGCAACAGAGAAGGCCTCAGCAAGACTACAAATTCCTGCAGGAAGCTCCTGCACATCATCTCTAGCTGACACTGTCAGCTACCATTCACCAGTGCGATCAGAGACCTTCTGTGTTCAATCAAGTAACTTCTTATGTCACCTTTCTCTGTCTTAGCAAGCCACTGACTACACTTTAGCTAGCTAGTTAGCAGAGCAGTAGATCTTAGCCTAGATAATTTTGTACAGTATGTCGACTTTGGTGTCTATTTCAGACCTTATGACATTTTGCAAGGATGAGCTTAAGAGCATTAAAAGGGGACAAGACCACTGTAAGTCTGGCCATGGGGAGAAGTGCAGCTATTGAGGGGCATCCTACCGGTTTGGTCTGGGCCAGCATGACGGATAAAGTTTTTCCTGTGTCTGTAAGTGTAGCTATTAAGTTAAGTTTAAGCATCTTAGCAATACAATGTGTTCTATACAGCTGTCAACATTCTACAAGGAAAGAGCCACTTAATCAATTATATAATCATTAACCAGATTACCCTGGATACCAGACTTCGATGAGTGATAACTCAGTTCTAGAATGTGAGAATGTGTGATGAGAATTAATCCAAAAATATATTGACATTCAGAATTGACTTTGTTTAGACATCCAGCCTGTATTGTAGTATCATGACCAGAGACAAATCTTCAAATGCACAGTATTTATTTATTTGGAGTGGTACATGCATTCACCCAGTCTTGATTTATAGGATCCTTCCCACTATATAATTGATATGTCAAGTGATAAAATCCCAAGTTATCAATTAAAAGTTTATGGAAAAACTGCACTTGTCCTTGTGAAAATGTGTTTATTAAATATTCTACAGCTGTAATGTCATCAATCAGATCAAACTTTATTTATATAGCACATTTCTCACAATGAATGCATTTCAATGTGTTCAAAGTCATGCATTGAAAGGCATGTGGCACTTAACATCCTTCCTCTTGGGAGGTCTCTATAGGTGACCAGGAGATTCTCTCTACTACATTCAAATTCCTCTGTGGAGTCTAGTCATAAGTCTAGCCATGCAGCCTATTTTGGCGGTTCACAATATCAGGCGTATGGATGTGGAATGCGAGTGGAGGAAGCCAGCTGTGTCCAACCAGGTGCAATCAGTGGAGGACCTGTACCTGGCCGAAGACTACAACCCTCTGTCCCGAGAGCCCACAGAGGAGGATCTTCAGTGGCTAAGGAACAGTCTCCGTGGCAGGTTCAGTGGAATAGCATGTCTCCTTGAACCGGAGCCATAACAACCACTACCCTCGCACCAACCCCAACTGGCACACCATCAGGTGAAGGAGGTTGACGGCCAGCAATTATGGAGCAGTGGTTAGGGCCAAGCGCGTTACTCATTTGCTGCTAAAAAGGGTCCTCAGATCAGTCGTTGGATGGGGAGTTCTGTAAAGTGGGGCACAGATAACAAAGAGGAGGGCATCAAGGCATTCAAATGGCTACAGGCATGGATGTGAGGAGTCAGGGCTTTGTGGTCACCATAGCAGTGGTGGAGGTCAAGTGTCCCTATGGTGCAAGGGACCTTACCATTGAAGAGGCAGTCGAAAGGATTTCAATATCAAGGATGGAGGGAGGGTCTTTACAGCCTCCGTGAAGACCATCCTTAATGGCACCAGGTCCAAGGTCAGCTTCACATCACTGGAAGGGACACCTGCTTCTTCGTTGTGTGGACCACCAAAGCCTCAATCACCATCACCATCCAGCGTGACGAGCTCTTACAGACTCATATTGCTCCTCCTGTCAGTACCTGTTTTCAGGGAAGCCAATGGTCCAAAAATGTTTCACTGTTCATACACACACACACACACACACTAGGCTCCCAGAATATAATACGTTTTGCTCAAAGCAGCCAACTAAAGTACCGTAATGTAGTTAACGTAAGTTCAATCACAAAGGCAGGTCTGAGTGCATCTCTTCAGTTTCATTTAGTAGTACAACAAAATTCACATTGCATTTTATCATGGGCACAGTGGGAATTTACAGTACCTTCGGAAAGTATTCAGACCCCTTTACTTTTTCCACATTTTGTTAAGTTACAGCCTTATTCTAAAATGTATTAAATTATTTTTGTTCCCCTCATCTACACACAATACCACATAATAACAAAGCAAAAACGGGTTTGTAGAAAATGTTGCTAATTTATTAAAAATTAAAAACGGAAATATGACATTTACATAAGTATTCAGACCCTTTACTCAGTACTTTGTTGAAGCACCTTTGGGAGCGATTACAGCCTCGTGTGTTCTTGGGTATGACTCTACAAGCTTGGCACACCTGTATTTGGGGAGTTTCTCCCATTCTTCTCTGCAGACCCTCTCAAGCTCTGTCAGGTTGGATGGGGAGTGTTGCTGCACAGCTATTTTCAGGTCTCTCCAGAGATGTTCGATCGGGTTCAAGTCCGGGCTCTGGCTGGGCCACTCAAGGACATTTAGAAACTTGTCCTGAAGCCACTCCTGCGTTGTCTTGGCTGTGTGCTTAGGGTCGTTTTCCTGTTGGAAGGTGAACCTTCACCCCAGTCTGTGGTCCTGAGCGCTCTGGAACAGGTTTTCATCAAGGATCTCTCTGTACTTTGTTCTGTTCATCTTTCCCTCGATCCTGACTAGTCTCTCAGTCCCTGCCACTGAAAAACATCCCCACAGCATGATGCTGCCACCACCATGCTTCACCGTCGGGATGGTTCCAGGTTTCCTCCAGACGTGACGCTTGGCATTCAGGCCAAAGAGTTCAATCTTGGTTTCATCAGACCAGTGAATCTTGTTTCTCATGGTCTGAAAGTCTTTAGGTGCCTTTTGGCAAACTCCAAGCGGGCTGTCATGTGCCTTGTACTGAGGAATGGCTTCCGTCTGGCCACTCTACCATAAAGGCCTAATTGGTGGAGTGCTGCAGAGATGGTTGTCCTTCTGGAAGGTTCTCCCATCTCCACAGAGAAACTCTGGAGCTCTGTCAGAGTGACCATACGGTTCTTGGTCACCTCCCTGACCAAGGCCCTTCTCCCCGATTGCTCGGTTTGGCCAAGTGGCCAGCTCTAGGAAAAGTTCCAAACTTCTTCCATTTAAGAATGATGGAGGCCACTGCAAAAATGTTTTGGTACCCTTCCCCAGATCTGTGCCTTGACACAATCCTGTCTCGGAGCTCTACAGACAATTTATTCGACCTCATGGCTTGGTTATTGCTCTGACATGCACTGTCAACTGTGGGACCTTATATAGATAGGTGTGTGCCTTTCCAAATCATATACAATCAATTTAATTTACCACAGGTGGACTCCAATCAAGTTGTATAAACATCTCAAGGATGATAAATGGAAACAGGATGCACCTGAGCTCAATTTCGAGTCTCATAGCAAAGGGTCTGAATACTTATGTAAATAAGGTATTTCTGTTTTTAATTTTTAATACATTTGCAAAAATGTCTAAAAACCTGTTTACACTTTGTCATTATGGGGTATTATGTGTAGATTGCTGAGGAAATTGTTTTATTTAATACATTTTAGAATAAGGCTGTAACGTAACATAATGTGGAAAAAGTCAAGGGGTCTGAATATTTTCCAAAGGAAATGTGTGATGTTTAAATTATGTCTTACCCCCAGAGTGAGAGAGTACATCACTTCCAGAAGATCTCCTTGCTGAGGGTGGCGTTGAACATGCACTGCTTCTAGTGGGGTGAGCCTGATATTCCGTATGTCACGCTTCATGTCTAAAACATAGGGAAAAGTGGACATAAAGTCAAAATGTCGATGCATCTACAAATTCAATGTTTTACACAATATTGTATCATATTTGATGAGTAACTGACCTGTCAGTCCACAGGCTCAATCCGCTGTAGTCTCTACAACTGCACACGTGCTTTCAGATCACACTGGCACAGGATGTCCATGCACCGGATGGTCTGAGGTATACAATCCTGTTGGACTGGAAAACAAAGATACATTTGGTCAGTGGTGGGTCTTTTTCAATGCCATATCAACATCTTTATCTGGAAGGAAAATGCATTATTATAACACAAACCCACCTCGGACAATGTGACAAGTGGTCCCTCATGCCCTGGTGGATGAGCTACCCTTTCTGGTAAATACAGGGCCATTTTTCTCTCACCGGAAAATGGCAGCTACAGACCAGAGTGTTGTCACTGGGTTTCCGGTCCGCCCATCTGAAAGACAAAAACAAAAAAAGTTACTTTTACTAGCTAAGTTGATTACTAATGTAGCTAACTAGCCCACCAGGCGATATTTAGATAGCTAGCTAACATTAGCTTACCGTTCGTGTAGTCAGACTTTTCTAAGTGGTGACATGCTAGCTAACCAACTATCCTTGCCATGGTGCCGGCCTACTAACGTTAGCTAGCAAGTCTGACTACACGAACGGTGAGTTAACATTAACTAGCCAACTAAATATCCCTTCCCTGGTGAACTAACGCTAGCTAGCATGTCACCACGTGAAAAAGTAGTTGGCTAGCTCACTAAAGACTTGTCAATAAAAAGATCACAACAGTCATTATGCTAGCTTTCTTTTTACTTGTAAGGAAGGTAACGTGCATTGTACACGTAACTACAGTCGGTTGGTATCTAGCTAAACTGAACTAAAATATAAATGCAACATGTAAAGTGTTGGTTTCATGAGCTGAAATAAAAGATCCCTCCCAAGTGGGTGTGCATAACTGCCCCTGCCCAGTCATGTGAAATCCATAAATTAGGGCCTAATTTATTTATTTCAATTGACCGATTTCCTTCTATGAACTGTAACTCAGTAAAATCTTTGAAATTGTTGCATTTATATTTTTGCTCAGTATAATTTTCATAAGCACCTAGCTACCCACAGATCTTTGACCTAACCAAAATAGCTTGTTAGCAGCTAGCAAACAGGGCTTACCTTATCACACATGGGGTGGTTGTTGTCTTATCGGGTGGTTCCAGTGCCGCCTGTGGTTTAGCCAGTGTTGCCAACTCCTCAGTAAGGAAAGTAGCTATTGGCTGTCCTAAAAGTCGCTAAATGACGTCATCACCTAATTTGCATACTTGGCCATGTGCATGTAATTGTGAGGGACGCTGTAGGAGAGAGGAATAATGTTGTGGGAGACAAAAAGTGAGTAAAAAACACCCTACGTTTACATCTCACCCTGAATGTAAACCAGGGCGGGATCAGCCAGCAGCGGCTTCCCGCATGCGCGATTCATTTGCAGTCTGGACGCAGAGGGGTGAGCGTCTCCTGCTCTGACTGCAGCTGGGAGGGACTACTGCGCGAGGACTGGGCCGCCTGTGAGTGCTTTGGGACGGGGGTGGGGCCCACGGCAGCACCCGCTGCTTGTTGAGAAGAGTATGAACGATACGTGCTTTCACGTCAGAGTCTCCAAAAGTCTCCAATAACAAGAAAATGTCACTAGATTTGTCGCTAGTCGCTTTTTTGAAAATGTGTCGCTAGAGGGGTCTGAATACTCGCTAAATATAGCGACAAAGTCGCTAAATTGGCAACCCTGTGGGTTACAGAGGTTGGAAAACTATAAATTGCATGTGTGCTTATCGGAGTAGTGGGTACAATCCGGTACATAGTACAGAACCAGCCTTGCATCTGATCGACCGAGAGACCTAAGCCGGTTAGCTAACTAGTTCGTTACAAAGGCCAGAGCCTGGATAATTAAAACAATTTGAGTAATTACAAAATGCTAAGGTAGCTAGCTAGGTAATTAGAAAAATGCTAAACAAGAATACACACAACATCTATGATTTACACGAGAAACTAAAAAGGCTATGATATCTACTTGCTAGGTTGTTACTTGTTGATGAGACATGCATTTGCATTGAGAAATGTGCCTTGAGGGATGATGTCAAAGCTTGCGACAAGATGAGTAGTTCTGTATGATAGCCACATTAGCAGCTAATTAGCATTTCGTTTTTGGAGGGTAATTACAGGCGAATATATTGATAAAAGTTACCTTGTCAAGAGATATTTCCGGGGTTATCTAAACATCACGCCAGGGGAAGCCTCCACGAAACAAAGAGTTTATATGAAGTAGTTCTAAAATCCCGATTTAAAAATCCCCGACCATTTCCGGGTTTTACCACCAGGTTTTATGGTATTATGAATCATACTGTGGTTCTCAATTGTGTATGACCAATACAGCTTTACTCACATTTTGTTTGAATATTACATACAGGGTTGTAACAACTCCTAGCTGATATGTAATTGCTTTGCCATTATCACTTAATAATAATAATAATAAGAATGGTTATTGGATTGAAAGAAACTAGCTAAGTGACTGGCAGGTAACCAAGCCAATTGAGCATTGTGGATGATCTGTATAAAACTTAATCTATTTTTCTCAACTCCCCTTGGATGCATATCACATCCCAAAAATGTGTTCAGAGGTTTCCTCACAGATTGCATTTGCTACATGCTCTGGGTCTGACTGCAGCCAATGTCTCACACACATTTATGTGCATGCACTATGGTTGGTACAAATCATGGTGACAAAATCAGGTCATGGCAGTTTATGTTCCCACAAGACCATTTGACACCCCAGTCATCCCCCATGGAGCTGTCGGTCTTCAGTCTAGCGTGACTGGCTTAGTAACTTAGATCTTAGCAGTTGCAGCATGTTGCTGCCCCCAGTGCTTATTGCCTGTTTTGGGCAATTAATAACTTATCAATAATAATAAAATGGAGGAGACAGATCTGGGTTGGCCATACATAGAATCCAGAAACCTATACACTCTTAGAAAAAAAGGTGCTATCTAGAACCAAAAAGGGTTCTTCAGCTGTCCCCATATTATAACCCTTTGAAGAACCCATTTGGTTCCAGGTAGAACCCTTTTGGGTTCCATTTATAACCCTTTCCACAGAGGGTTCTACATGGAACACAAAATAGTTCTACTTGGAACCAAAAAGGGTTCTATCTGGAACCAAAAAGGGTTCTCCTATGGGGACAACCACAGAACCCTTTTGCAAGATCACTAGACGGACCCTGAAGTGGAATCCCCAAGGGAAACAGACCCCAATCTACTATCCAGGCGCCCAAGGGCTTAGATATTTTTTAATAGATAATCCTGGCTATGGTGGCTGTGTCTTGTTGATTTCATCACCTGATATTTTGTTGGCACACTGTGCCTTGCAAAGCCCCATTGGATGCATAAGATGGATGGACTGATGGCCCATATACTGTATGTGCCAATATGAACACTTTGTACAACCAGCTTTGATCACACCTTTAGCAAGTAACTGCCAGCAGACTCCTCTGGACCATCTCCAGTGCAATCTCTAGAAGTAGGCCTAGGCCTAATGCCTAGACAGCTTTTTCATCAATGCTTAAAGTGGACTAAAATAGGTGCTGGTACTTATTTCATCAGACCTAAATTCACACTACTGGACTTTCAGGCTGGGAAAAATTGAGCGAGAAAAAGAGAGAACAAAAATTATATTAGAGAGAACAATTCTGTTACAGAACTCTTTAAAAAAAGTGTATATGGAGCTGCGGCATTAAAGATTAACAATTCGGTCTATGTAAAAAAACGTAATGCCCAAAACTAAATTAGATTGTGTCACAATACATATGAAATGTTAAAGGCACAGACTGTAACATTTCCAGCAATTTCAAATAAGGAAATACTGTAATCCTCTTGATTTGGAAAAAATGAGTCATCATATGACTCACGTTATCATAACTAAGAACCTATTACTAAATGTTGTATGTTTTTGCAGGCAAAGGAAACTGAACAAATGATGTACAATAGCTTTAAATCATGTTTATCATACCTTGAGTACTATAGTCAAAGAATGTAAGTGCTATTTGCATCTGGAAATGTAATGGACTGCACTCTTAGCTCTTAGGTGGTATGCCCATCTTGCAGATTGTGGCTTTAAGTAACCCATGCTAATTTAAAGACATTCATAGTCATGTATTACACAGAAATAGTCACAATGGACACAATAAGCTATGTATAATATCTGTTCAATCATAGCTGCCATATTTCAGTGATATTTACACATCACTGACAAATATAACATAATCTTCATGATAATCAACACTATCCGCAATTGGTAGGTCAGGGAACCTTCTCAAATTTCCTTATGATTGTAACATGTTTCAGTCACAATGCTGGAGTCAATTAATTGTGGATATTCTATAACACCATTATAATACAAGTACAATCTTGAACCTGAATCTTAAAAAGACCATAGCTAAGGCATAATGTACAAACGTTGATGTTATAGTAAGATGATGCAGTCATTGGGCCTGTGTAAATGTAATGAAAGTGCCTTTATGTTGATCTGAATCTACTGTATAGACTCTCAATAATAGCACAGCATGGTGGTATTTAAGTTGTTAACAGTCTGCTTTTGGTCCATGGTCTGTTTGTTTGTTTTCTAAATTGACATCAAAATATAATTATATATGTATAAAAAAACTATTCTGGAGCTATTCCCTCTCCGTTCCACTACTGAAGCTATGTGTAAATAAACCATGTCCACCTCATCTCCCACAGTTGACCACTGTCAACCATTTTGGTTGTTGATCATTGGCGGCACACTCTAAATCTGAAATACTGCACTAAAACAAGGAAAACTGTTTAAATGATAACGAACTTTCAGCACCATACTACAGCCATTGCTAATGAATGAGAGAGGTCCATTTTTCCTCAAGTATGATAGTGCTTGAATAGCTTAACATCTTTTTAAGACTTACAGTATAATTCAGTACTTTCATGAGAAATCTTTGGGAGCATAGTTTCCTTAATTTGTCCTTAGTCAACACTGAGATCGCTTGATCGTTTGATGTCCCTTTATCGTCCCTTTAGCAGCACAAGTGCACAATCGGTATTGTCTTTTCTCGCTCTCATAAAGGCAAAATGTCCATGATCATTCTGTCAACTATGGGGGGTGGTGGGACCAAGTCCTCAAGCTTGAGATAGAAGATGCGTTGCAGACCTTGGGTGCAGAGAGTCCGTAGCTCGGGCAGTTTTCCCAGAAGGCGGGACAGGTAGTTGGGCCCAGTGGAGTCGGGGGCGCAGCTGGAGACGTGATCTCTGAGACAGGTGATGAGCTGGTTCTGGAACTCCTCCACCCGCTTTGGATCCTTCAGGCCATGGCGGTCTGTGGAGAATCAGGAGACAGAAAGGGCATGAGTATGTGACCAGGTAAAGCAGAGTGAACACGAAAAAGAGATGTCATTTATCATTATTCTGTAACACGATAACATTATGTAGGCCTATGTGTCAAGATTCATGCATATCCAGCTTGTTCAGGCAGCTCAGGTCAGGGTGAGCATAAAGATTGACTGCAGGCTCTATGTTGCAACCTCATAATGTACTGGTTTATGGTGTGATATCTCTGTTAACACAGCCTGACAGGCTGGCGTGTAAGCGTAGGTGGGTTGAGCTCTCACCAGTGATTATGACCAGAGTTGTGAGGCAGGAGAAGGACGACACGTCCAGGTTCATGCGGTGGAGGCTCTGGGAGAAGTCCATGATGGAGTCTATCCAGTCACCGAAGCCCCGTACACACTGCATACGGTGAAGTACAATGCCATTGCAGAAGATCAGCTTGTCCGTCTCAGGGTTGGACCTTGGAAAGAGAATATAAATAGGATAATCCATTACATTTAGATTTTAGTCATTTAGCAGACGCTCTTATCCAGAGCGCCTTACAGGAGCAATTAGGGTTAAGTGCCTTGCTCAAGGCCACAGTGACAGATTTTTCACCTAGTCGGCTCAGGGATTAGAACCAGCGACCTTTCGGGTACTGGCACAACACTCTTAACCACTACGCTACCTTCCGCCCATGTTTGCTATAGCTAAAATATCTGCACAATGTTTGTTTGTGGGTGCAATCAATCCAGTCATATCCATAATGTATGTACTGTATAATCCTAGCAATACAGCGAGTAATGTCAAAACAACAAAGCCATGGCTCTGTATATGCAAGGTGGTCTTTTTGGAGCATTTATTATAATTTGATTTACAGCGATATCATTTGCTTCATCTTTTCACCTGTATGCTAGTCGCAAGATGAACAGTTCCACGAAGGCTGACTCCAGTAGCAGCTCCTGGTCCTCGGAGCAGAAGGCGGTGAACCCAGGGATGCTCTCAGCCCACTTTCTTATCACGTCCATGGACTCCGTGAGGAGGTCGTAGAACTGTTTGATGTCACAAGCGTCCTCTTTCTCTGACAGACTGGCCACAGTCTCCTGGTACTGAATTAGAAAGGAAGGAGAGGAGTTAGTTCTGTTAGTTCCATTAGGGGAATGCCCTGCATTCTCTTGGTTCTATTTATGATCTATCCTTAGAAAAAGTACCAACAGCGACCTAATAACCCCCAAAAACAATAACAGTCATAATAGATAGACCACAATGGAGAATTTGCATTTGTCCTTACCTTGGAGTAGTCCAGTTTCCCAACACCAGGGTTTGATTCAATGTGTTCTCTCACAAGAGAGGCAATGATGTCGACTCGAGGCACAGCGGACGATAGGTCCTGGACTGCTTTTGGCTTGGAGGGCAGACGACCTCTTCGACCTTTTAAGCTATCTGTTCTCACAACTTTGAAAGAGAGAGAAATGTCTTAGCAACTAAGAACTGAGAGAGAATAGTGGTTATGGTGTGATGAGGTGATTTTGAAGGATTCAGGCGCAGGAGGGTAAATCACAGAATAACAGGATTTATTCTGAACCACAGAGTTACGCAGTAATGTGTAAAAACACTCCAGTGCGCAAAACAGGCTCACTGGAAAATACAAGGCACACGGATTCCCTGGTGATACAAAATACACGGCGCTCCACCGAGCTACTCTCTCCTCCACAATAAACAATCACACACAAAGACAAGGGGGCAGAGGAAACACTTATACAGGTACTGATGAGGGGATATTAACCAGGTGTGTGTAATAAACAAGACAAAACAAATGGAATGATGAGATGAGGAGTGGCAGTGGCTAGAAGGCCGGTGACGACGAACGCCGAAGCCTGCCCGAACAAGGAGAGGAGGCAGCTTTGATGGAAGTCGTGACATATGGTGAGAGATGTGGTAATAAAATCGATATGAAGGGCTCACCTTCTTTCACCATGCCTACTGCCAGGCACTTCTGGAAACGACAGAATTGACAGCGGTTCCGTCGCCGCTTGTCAACTGGACAATCCTTGTTGGCAAGGCACACGTATTTAGATTTTTTCTGTACCGTACGCTGCAAAGCACACAGAAAAAAAGCTTAGCTATGTAAGCTCATTCTCTATACCAGTCCAGCAATGGCGATGCATGTATAAAATGTATTTTGCATTGCATGAAAAATTTATTACACACAGTGCTTGACTTGGACAGGAGCTCACCAGAGCTGAGTACCGGAGCTCCTGCACCTCTTATAGAGATTAGCTCAAAAGTATTGTGGAGCTCATGCACCTAAATATAAACAGTACCGGTACCCAAAATGAGTACCAGCACCTATTTCAGTCCAAGTCAAGCACTGATTAGACACCCAGTTATGGAAAGAAATTGACTGAAGAGAGAGGAAAAAGCTGCTCACCTTGAAAAAACCTTTGCAGCCCTCACAGGTGCGAACCCCATAGTGCTGGCAGGAGGCGTTGTCCCAACAAACAGCACAGCGACCCTCGTTTCCAGTAGGGCTGTGCGGTTTCGGCGACATTCTCCCTTCAATGAGGCCTGTGCCATCTAGGGTGCCTGGCTCCTGGGTTAGAGAGGAGAAGGACAGTGGGGAGGGGTGCTGCTGCTGGCCCAGAGAGAAGGGGTCTTGCTCAGTGAGCTGGGGCTGGGGCTGGCCCAGAGGAGACAGATCCTCCACTGACCCGGGACAGAAGGTAAAGAAAGAGGATGGCTGTGTTAAAGCAGGCTTATCAGCCACCCAGCAGCCCGGGCTGGGAGAGTTGGGACCGAAGGCCGAGTCCCAAGCTGACGCAGGCTGGGTCTGGAAGCCTTGAGTAGAGGGAGACTGGGCTGACACAGGGCTGCCGAAAAAGTCAGAGCCACCAGAAGACAGGGCTTCGTCGAAGTAGCTCAGGGCCAAGGTGCCAGGGTAGCAGCCGTAAATCTGGAAGTCATCCAGCTTGAAGGGCGACTCAGGGCCCGAGGTGGTGCTAGCGGTGGTAGGAGCTGTGGCAATCTGACAGGAGTAGGCATCAAACGCACCAGCGTAAGTGCCCACCAGGGAGTTGATGCTAGGCAGGGAGGTGGCAGAGAGCTGGTCCCGATGGCTACTCATATCCATGGATAACCTGGAGGTAAGGTCCAGGCTCAGAGACTCTGAGTTGTAGAGGCTGTTCTCATAAGGCTGAGCTCCATGTGGGGGGACATTATTCATTTCTGTGGATTCAAGGTGCAGACAACTATCTGTGAGAAAATGGACTATGACTGTAAGAGATACTAAAATATTCTAGAAGCTACAGTCATGAGTTTGGAGTGGACATCCTGTACCCCTGGGTTGCCAATCCCTGCATAGGTTATGGAGGACTGTCAAATCTGTGTCATCTAAAGGCTTGAAATAAATTCATTTCAGGTTCCAGGGTAAGTTGGTCAAATAAATGTACTTCAGGTGCCAGATTTCCTCTCCCCTCCCCTGCAGGACAAGCCACATAACTTTTATAACTGTCGCCCTCCTCCTAGCGTGTTGTAGGTGCTCCCACCCATCTAGGACATTGAGGAATCCCACAGCATCATCAAGGACCCCACACACCCCAGCCACAAGCTGTTTACTCCCTTACCGTCGGGCAGACGATATTGGAGCATGAAGTCTGATACCAACAGGCTCAGAGACAGTTTCTATCTAAAAGCCATCAGACTGCTGAACACTTGAACTGAACTGACCACCTGCTCTGATTCTCCTCACCTTAGCACACATGCACTCACTCATGCACACACCCACACAGACATACACACATCCACACACACACACATCACAACTGCTGCTACCAGACTCTTATTATGATTGCTAGATACTGCACAATTTAAACACTTGCCCTCCAATCCCCCCTTCCCAAAAAACATGTAAATATTGGACTATAATTTGTGCCTTCCTGTATTAAATTTATGCTAACTGTTTTCTATTCTACTGAGCTATATACTATTTTATCTATACTACTTTATGTTCGTATTCTTATCTTTTATTACGTATTTCTTATTGTTGCATTGTCGAGAAGGAACCTGCAAGTAAGCATTTAGTTGGACGGTGTATACGACTAATACAACTTTAAACTTGAAAAAGGCAATCTGAGCCTCCCTGACCACCCATAGATTCTGAGAAAGCATAGAGCCTCCCTGACCATCCATAGATTCTGAGAAAGCATAGAGCCTCCCTGACCACCCATAGATTCTGAGAAAGCATAGAGCCTCCCTGACCACCCATAGATTCTGAGAAAGCATAGAGCCTCCCTGACCACCCATAGATTCTGAGAAAGCATAGAGCCTCCCTGACCACCCATAGATTCTGAGAAAGCATAGAGCCTCCCTGACCACCCATAGATTCTGAGAAAGCATAGAGCCTCCCTGACCACCCATAGATTCTGAGAAAGCATAGAGCCTCCCTGACCACCCATAGATTCTGAGAAAGCATAGAGCCTCCCTGACCACCCATAGATTCTGAGAAAGCATAGAGCCTCCCTGACCACCCATAGATTCTGAGAAAGCATAGAGCCTCCCTGACCACCCATAGATTCTGAGAAAGCATAGAAAGCCGTCTATCCCTGGCCCTGGTTTCAGTTAAGTATTTTCCTGAACTACATCTCCACTACCAGGAAATCCTTGAAATTTAAAAACACACCAAACGACATGTCTGACACATCTGAAGGGGTTGGCTTTCAGAGCAGGGACTCAAATGAAGGAAGAGGAGTGTAGACCCCCAACTGAATGTAACAGACTGATTTGAATGTCTGTCAGTACAACTAAAGTCGGGAAGACTGTCTGTGTCCTTGTAGCCACACTAGTATGCTTTTATCTGACTAGTACATTGCTTTATAAATAGTGTAGCTGGCAGTGCATTAGATTAGGACACAGAAGGTGCACAACAGAGGAACTATGTGGGAACACCTGTAGTACCTCATACCGGTCTTAACAACTAAGCCACTACGTGCTGACAGGTGCATGCAGCATGCTTATAACTGAATAACAGTATAAACATACAGTATGATTGTATAATGATAATTTGTTGTTATTTTGACTTCTCTTGCAGCAATTGACTGTCAAATATATTTTCTGCCTAACTTTTATTTGCCCTTCCATCAACTGTGGATGGCATGCCTCTCCAATTCTAAGGTATTTTGCATTTAGATTTATGCATCTCAGGATAAAATGGTTCTAATGTCAATAATAAAGTAAATAGCAAGGATAATTCATTACCTAAATAAATGTACTTAAAGAATGCACTGTACTGTCATATTGAAAGCAATACCTGAAAGCTGAGAGCTTGCTTACCTGTTATATCCCACTAGTATTTTAAGCAATGTCCGTAATTACCTTGCCTCTGAAGTTGCTCTGCAGTTCCAATGTTATTGAGATCTTGGGAACACATTTATACAATCAATTTTATTGTACCATTACGTCAGAGGGACGCCCCGTTTAATGGTGCTTTCAAGACAACTGGGAACTCGGAAGAATACGAGGTGAAATCATGACGTCAGTTATCTTTAGGACGGAAACACGGAGCTTTAGAAAGAGGCCGGAGTTCCCGAGTTGGAATTCCGAGTTGGATGACCGTTCAAAACGATTTTTCCCAGTCGGAGCTCGTTTCTTTCCGAGTTGCCAGTTGTCATGAACGCACTAAAGTCGGAGAGATTTCCGAGTTCGCAGTTGTTTTGAGCGCGGTATAAAGCAGGGGCGGGGATCTGAAGCCAATCAGCACGCACTCAGTCAGACGTCCTTTCAAGTGACGACCTTGCGCCTTTCCATGATGTAAACGTCCTCAGAGTCACATAATCCACATTTGGTACAAACACAGTGAAACAGGGGGAAAAAAGTCATAGAAAAACAGATAACTTTACGCAGAGCAAAACAAAACATAAACTTTCGATGACACAAAACAACTTTGAGTCGCACTTTGGGCAATTATAACAAACATAATCAGGGCATGCTCTCTTAAACAAAATGAGGAAGTAGCAACAAACGAAAAACATTTAGTGCATTTTACCCCAATTTCAAAGATAGACGGTAAAAACAAGTGTTAAACAAATCAAAATATATTTAATATTTGAAATTCTTCAAATAGCCACCCTTTGCCTTGATGTAGTCCCGTGTAACTCAGTTGGTAGAGCATGGCGTTTGCAACGCCAGGGTTGTGGGTTCGTTTCCCACAGGGGACCAGTATGAATAAATAATAATAATAATAATGTATGCACTCACTAACTGTAAGTTGCTCTGGATAAGAGCGTCTGCTAAATGACTAAAATGTAAATGACAGCTTTGCATTCTCTCAACCAGCTTCATGAGTTAGTCACCTGGAATGCATTTCAATTAACAGGTGCACCTTCTTAAAAGTTAATTTAGGGAATTTCTTTCCTTCTTAATGTATTTGAGCCAATCAGTTGTGTTGTGACAAGGTGGTAGGTGGTAGGTGGTGGGGGGGGGGGGGGGGGGTGTATACAGAAGATAGCCCTATTTGGTAAAAGACCAAGTCCATATTATGGCAAGAATAGCTCAAATAGGCAAAGAGAAATTACAGCCCATCATTACTTTAAGACATGAAGGTCAGTCAATACGGAATTTTTTTTCAAGTTTCTTCAAGTGCAGTCGCAAAACCATCAAGCGCTATGATGAAACTGGCTCTCATGAGTTATCTCTGCTGCAGAGAATAAGTTCATTAGAGTTACCAGCCTCAGCAATTGCAGGCCAAATAAATCCTTCACAGAGTTCAAGTCACAGACACATCTCAACATCAACTGTTCAGAGGGGACTGTGTGAATCAGGCCTTCATGGTTGAATTGCTGCAAAGAAACCACTACTAAAGGACACCAATGAGAAGAAGAGACCTTCTTGGGCCAAGAAACACAAGTCCAAATTTGAGTTTTTTGGTTCCAACCACCGTGTCGTTGTGAGACGCAGTGTGGGTGAACGGATGATCTCCGCATGTGTAGTTCCCACCGTAAAGCATGGAGGAGAAGGTGTTATGTTGTGGGGGTGCTTTGCTGGTGACACTGTCTGTGATTTATTTAGAATTCAAGGCACACTTAACCAGCATGGCTACCACAGCATTCTGCAGCGATACGCCATCCCATCTGGTTTGGGCTTAGTGGGACTATCATTTGTTTTTCAACAGGACAATGACCCAACGCACGTCCAGGCTGTGTAAGGGCTATTTGACCAAAAAGGAGAGTAATGGAGTGCTTCATCAGATGATCTGGCCTCCACAATCCCCCGACCTCAACCCAATTGAGATGGTTTGGGATGAGTCGGACAGCAGAGTGAAGGAAAAGCAGTGCTAAGCATATGTGGGAACTCCTTTAAGACTGTTGGAAAAGCCTTCCAGGTGAAGCTGGTTGAGAGAATGCCAAGAGTGTGCAAAGCTGTCATCAAGGCAAAGGGTGTGCTATTTGAAGAATCTCAAATATAAAATATATTTTGATTTGTTTAACACCTTTTTGGTTACTACATGATTCCATATGTGTTATTTCATAGGTTAGATGTCTTCACTATTATTCTACAATGTAGAAAATAGTAAAAATAAAGAAAAACCCTTGAATGAGTAGGTGTGTCCAAACTTTGTCATGTCAGTATTTCCTTTCCCTTGACACGGTTTGCTTCTAAAGTTACTTTATTTTTGGCCATTACATGCTGATAAAGGTAAATTATATTGTGTATATATATATATTACTGTCATTCATAATTTCACGTGTACCATATAGTACATGTGCAGGAGAGGCAGTCGAAGAGGATGTGATAAACTAAAACCTGTAATGGAGAGGCTACTCAAAGCTTGATGTTGAATGTCCATTACATAGCAGAACTATGTACTGTACCTCCATGCAGGCAGACGTTATGTACATAGTGTCTCATTGTCAGTCTGGGGCCTAGTCTCAGACATTATGAACATACTGTAGTCTCGGTGATGAGCTCAAATCACACAATCCAGGCAGGCTGTTACTATCTCCAGCAAAACAGGCGCACTGGAAACAACAAGGCACACAGGGAAATATCCCGGCGATACAAAATACAAGGAGCTCCACCGAGCTTCTCTAACCTCCACAATAAACAATCACACACAAAGACAAAGGGGCAGAGGGAACACTTATACATGTACTGATGAGGGGATATGAACCAGGTGTGTGTAATAAACAAGACAAAACAAATGGAATGATGAGATGAAGAGCGGCAGTGGCTAGAAGGCCGGTGACGACGAACGGCGAAGCCTGCCTGAACAAGGAGAGGAGGCAGCTTCGGAGGAAGTCGACCCCCCCCCACCTCGATGACCAGAGAGACACATGGAACAAGGGGTTAATACGGTATATGTAACCTCGTTTATCCTCCTCAGGACTTTGAACGGCCCCACAAACCGCGGGCTCAGCTTCTGCAGGGCAGGCGGAGGGGAAGATTCTGTGTCGAGACCCAGACCCGATCACCCGGTACCAAGACCAGGGCCACAATGCGGTGGCGGTCAGCATTGGCCTTCAGGCGACGCACGAAGCGCTGGAGGTGGACGTGAGCCGCGTTCCACATCTCATCCGCGCGCTGAAACCAGTCATCCACCGCAGGAGCTTCGGTCTGGCTCTGATGCCACAGTGCCAGAACCGGCTAATAACCTAAAACACATTGAAATGGCAATAAGTTAGTGGAGGAGTGGCGGAGAGAGTTCTGGGCATATTCTGCCCATGGCAAGAACACCAACCACTCCCCCGGCCGGTCCTGGCAGTAGGACCTCAGGAACCTACCTTCATCCTGATTCACCCGTTCCACCTGCCCATTACTCTCGGGGTGAAACCCAGAGGTCAGGCTGACCGAGACCCCCAGACGTTCCATGAATGCCTTCCAGACCCTGGATGTAAACTGGGGACCCCGGTCAGCCACTATGTCCTCTGGCACCCTGTAGTGCCGGAAGACGTGAGTAAACAGGGCCTCCGCAGTCTGCAGGGCCGTGGGGAGACCGGGCAGAGGAAGGAGGCGGCAGGCTTTTGAAAAGCGGTCCACAACGACCAGGATGGTGGTGTTACCCTGAGAGAGTGGAAGATCAGTGAGAAGGTCAATACACAGGTGGGACCATGGCCATTGTGGAACTGGTAAGGGCTGTAACTTACCCGCTGGGAGGTGCCTATGTGCCTTACTCTGGGGAAACACCGAGCAGGAGGAGACATACACCCTCACGTCCTTAGCCAAGGTAGGCCACCAGTACTTTCCGGTCAGGCAGCGCACTCTACGGCCGATACCTGGGTGACCAGAGGAGGGGGATGTGTGTTCCCAATAGATCAGACGGTCACGGACAAGAGACGGCACGTACTGCAGCCCAGCTGGGCACTGAGGTGGAGATGGCTCTGTGTGTAACGCCCGCTCTATGTCCGCGTCCATCGCCCACTCTACCGGCGCCACAATGCAGGAGGCCGGGAGTATGGGGGGGTTGTCTATGGGCCTCTCCTCTGTGTCGTACAGCCGTGATAGTGCGTGTGCCTTCAGGTTCTTCGTACCCGGGATGTAAGACAGTGTAAAATCAAACCGGGTGAAGAATAGGGCCCACCTGGCCTGGCGAGGGTTCAGCCTCCTCGCTACCCGGATGTACTCCAGGTTACGGTGGTCTGTCCAGACGAGGAAAGGGTGTTTCGCCCCCTCGAGCCAGTGCCTCCACACGGTCAGGGCTCGGACAACAGCCAACAGCTCCCGATCACCAACGTCGTAGTTCTGCTCTGCCGGGCTGAGCTTCTTGGAGAAGAAGGCACAGGGGCGGAGCTTGGGTGGCGTGCCCAAGCATTGAGATAGGACAGCGCCTATCCCTACCTCGGACGCATCCACCTCCACTACGAACGGTAGTGATGGATCGGGATGGGCCAGTACCGGGGCCGAGGTGAACAGAACCCTCAGGTTACTGAAGGCCCTGTCAGCCTCAGCAGACCAGTGGAGCTTGGATGGCCTACCCTTTAACAGAGCGGTGATGGGAGCTGCGACCTTGCCAAAGCCTTGGATAAACTTCAGAGAGTAGTTGGCTAAGCCAATAAAGCGCTGCACCTCCTTTACCATTGTTGGAGTCGGCCAATTACGCACGGCTGAAATGCGATCTCCCTCCATCTCCACTCCTGAGGTGGTAATGCGGTATCAGAGGAAGGAGACGGACTGTTGGAAAAACAGACACTTTTCTGCCTTGGCATAAAGGTCATGTTCCAACAGTCGGCCCAGCACTTTGCGATCCAGGGACACATGCTTGGCGCGCATAGCGGAATACATCAGAATGTCATCGATGTAGACCACAACACCGCGACCAAGCATGCCCCGAAACACCTCGTTCACAAAGGACTGGAAGACGGATGGAGCATTCATCAAACCGTACGGCATCACCAGGTATTCGTAATGCCCTGTGGTTGTGCTGAATGCTGTCTTCCACTCGTCCCCCTCTCGGACACGCACCAGGTTGTACGCACTCCGGAGATCTAATTTTGTGAAGAAGCGCGCCCCATGCATTGACTCGATCACAGATGGAATGAGGGGTAGAGGATAACTATAAAGTATTGTCCCCTTGTTCAGTGCTCGGTAATCAATGCAAGGGCGCAGACCTCTGTCTTTCTTCTTCACAAAAAAGAAACTTGAGGAGGTGGGCGATGTCGAGGGACGTATGAACCCCTGGCGCAGGGACTCAGAGACGTATGTCTCCATCGCCTCCGTTTCAGCCTGCAACAGGGGATACTCATGACTTCTGGGGGCACAGCGTCTACCCGGAGGTTTATCGCGCAATCCCCCGCCCGATGAGGTGGTAATTTGTTCGTTTGCATTTTGGAAAACGTGTGCGCCAAATCAAGGTATCCGGGGGGAATGCGCACGGTGGAGGTAGTGTCTGGACTTTCCACGTGGTTGTACCAACGGAAACAGCTAGACACCTACCATGACACTCTCGCGACCACACCGTGAGAACCATCTGCGGCCATGAAAAGGTGGGGTTGTGTAGTGCTAACCAGGGACAACCCAACACAACAGGGAAATCAGGAGACTCAATAATAAAAAAGGTGACTTGCTCTCTATGGGTCTCATGCGTAACCATAGTGACTGGTGCGGTAACTTCCCTAACGAACCTGGACCCTAATGGTCGACTGTCAAGTGCTCTGATGGGGAGTGGAATGGTGGGGAACCAATGTAATACCTAGACTATGTGCTAATGACCTGTCCATAAAGTTCCCAGCTGTGCCTGAATCGACCAGCGCCTTACACTGGGGAACTACAGTGTAATCAGGGAAGTGGATGTGTAGGGTACAATGCGCAGCAGAGGGCTCTGAACGGGTGTGGGTGTTCGATACCTGGGGTGATGCGAGTGTGCCCTGCCTGCCGCCTCCAGACCCAAAAGAACGCTGACGACAGCGTGCAGTAGAATGTCCTCTCGTGCCACAAGAGTGACACTGGCGCCGTCGTCCTCCGCTCTCCCGGATCGCCAGGACGTCCTGTAGAAGCCAACAGGTTGTCCAACCGTATGGCCATGTCCACCAGTTGATTGAAGACAACGTAGTGTCCTGGCAGGCTAGCTCCCTTCGGTCGTCCTCTCACAGGTGGCACCGGAAGTGGTCGATGAGGGCCCGCTCGTTCCACCTGGACCCAGCCGCTAGAGTACAAAACTCCAGGGCAAAGTTCTGCGCGGTCCTCGTCCCCTGCCTCAGGTGGACCAGCCGCACGCCCACCTCTCTACCTTCGGGCGGGTAATCGAAGACGGCCCGGAAGAGGCGAGCGAACTCCCCGTAGTTGTCCAACGCGGCTCCTCCTTCACTCCAGACCGCGTTGGCCCACTCTAGGGCTTTCCCCGAGAGACAGGAGACGAGGGCGGACACCTTCTCCCGCTCAGATGGAGCCAGGCTGATGGTCGAGAAATATAGATCCAGTTGCAGGAGGAATCCCTGGCAGCGGGCAGCTGTCCCGTCAAAATCCCTTGGTCACGATAAAGGAATCCCTCTGGGTGCTGGGGTGTTGGACGCCCTGGAGAACCCAATCCATCGCTTCTCCCAAGCTGGCTAGCATCGTAGAATGCTCCCGGACCCGCGCCAAGACTCCAGGCATGTGCTCCTCTCCTGCTGACTCCATGTCTTAGTGTGTGATTCTGTGATGAGTGATTTCGAAGGAGTCAGGCGCAGGAGGGTACATCACAGAAGAACAGGATTTATTCCGAAACACAGAGTTATGCAGTAATGCGTCAAAACACTCCAGTGCGCAAAACAGGCACACTGGAAACAACAAGGCACACTGGGAAATATCCCGGCGATACAAAATACAAGGAGCTCCACCGAGCTTCTCTAACCTCCACAATAAACAATCACACACAAAGACAAGGGGGCAGAGG
The DNA here is from genome assembly GCF_964263955.1 of Coregonus lavaretus. Taxonomy (NCBI): domain Eukaryota; kingdom Metazoa; phylum Chordata; class Actinopteri; order Salmoniformes; family Salmonidae; genus Coregonus; species Coregonus lavaretus. Next base: position 29,237,820 of record NC_140009.1, read on the forward strand.
GAACACTTATACATGTACTGATGAGGGGATATGAACCAGGTGTGTGTAATAAACAAGACAAAACAAATGGAATGATGAGATGAGGAGCGGTAATGGCTAGAAGGCCGGTGACGACGAACGCCGAAGCCTGCCCGAACAAGGAGAGGAGGCAGCTTCGAAGGAAGTCGTGACAGCAAGATCCTGCACTGCACACTCATGTTGTGCTGGTTGCCTGTGAATAGCATCCATAACTCCATGACCCCTCTGGAGTACTCAAAACTATTCATCTGTAAATGAGCTGAGTGCAACGAAGGAAGTGGGACACAAACACACGGGTCAACGAGTTGCTTACTCAATCGGCATTGAGCCAGCAAAACAACACACAATTAGCCTGACAAGCTGAAGACCTGTTGTCTAGCCAAGGCGGCAAATTGCATTATTTACGGACTGACTAGCTGACTGGCTTAAGCAGGGGGACACGTCTGGCACTGCAGGATTTGAGTCCCTGGCGGCGTAGTGTGTTACTGATGGTAGGCTTTGTTACTTTGGTCCCAGCTCTCTGCAGGTCATTCACTAGGTCCCCCCGTGTGGTTCTGGGATTTTTGCTCACCGTTCTTGTGATCATTTTGACCCCACGGGGTGAGATCTTGCGTGGAGCCCCAGATCGAGGGAGATTATCAGTGGTCTTGTATGTCTTCCATTTCCTAATAATTGCTCCCACCGTTGATTTCTTCAAACCAAGCTGCTTACCTATTGCAGATTCAGTCTTCCCAGCCTGGTGCAGGTCTACAATTTTGTTTCTGGTGTCCTTTGACAGCTCTTTGGTCTTGGCCATAGTGGAGTTTGGAGTGTGACTGTTTGAGGTTGTGGACAGGTGTCTTTTATACTGATAACAAGTTCAAACAGGTGCCATTAATACAGGTAACGAGTGGAGGACAGAGGAGCCTCTTAAAGAAGAAGTTACAGGTCTATGAGAGCCAGAAATCTTGCTTGTTTGTAGGTGACCAAATACTTATTTTCCACCATAATCTGCAAATAAATTCATAAAAAATCCTACAATGTGATTTTCTGGATTTTTTTCCCTCAATTTGTCTGTCATAGTTGACGTGTACCTATGATGAAAATTACAGGCCTCTCTCATCTTTTTAAGTGGAAGAACTTGCACAATTGGTGGCTGACTAAATAATTGTTTTCCCCACTGTATACAGTATTTGACTGCATGAGTAGGCTATCGTCTAATTCTATAACTTAAACACACACATACACATGTTATGTTATTATAGGGGTATGGATTTCTCAGTGGGTTTGAGTTATTTATTGTCATGGAGGATATAGAAATGAGAAAAACATAGAAAATCAGTGTAGCCTAAATAGGTGTGTATGTGTGTGTGTGAATGTGTTTGTTCACGCCCTGGCTCTGGGGACTCTTAAATGTTGAGCCAGGGTGTGGATTTTCATTGTTTAGTTTTCTATGTTTTTTGTTCTAGATCGTGTTGATCTATGTTGGCCAGGGTGGTTCCCAATCAGAGACAGCTGTAGCTCGTTGTCTCTGATTGGGGACCATACTTAGGCAGCCTGTTTGGCACTAGTCGGTGTGGGATCTTGATCCGTAAATGTTTGGTGTGTGTAACCTCAGGACTTCACGTATCGTTTCGTTTTGTTGTTTTGTTCGTGTTGTGTACTGAAATAAAGATGTACGCTTATCACGCTGCACCTTGGTCCGTATCTTCCGGTAACGATCGTGACAGTTTGACTCCATGTCAGAGCTGTCAGAGAAAGCACAGTGGTCTTCATCTGATAAACCATCTGAGTAGGCCTACCATTTTATCTGAGTACATCCCTATGGACCTACCTAATCAATCTTGGGCGTCGGAGACAGAAGCACATCGACGGTCTGGTCAAAAGTGCTTATTTCATGTATGCCTTTGTATTAACTTGCTCACTTCAATGGCCTTACGACATCTGTTAAATGAATATTAACACAGCAAAGATCACAACCAGGAAAAGGTACAGAAATATCTTCCTTCCAAGAATCCTTGTCGTAATTCATATGACATGAATAAACATGACCGCTTTTCGTGAGAGGACACGAGCTGTTAGAGTGCTTTCTAGAGCTCCTGCATTCCTTTAGCAGGCTTAAGTCACCACTGTCCTTATTAGATTCCACCATCTGTTACTCTAATGAAAAAAAGAATCACAAGTACATACATGAGGCGTTTTAAATTTAGACTACTCAAATTATTTTACAACCCATGATCCTTCACAGCCGAGCACTAGCTGTCCCCCTGTTGAACTCAGCACCCTCGTTCCCGTCTGCAGCCCCCCTGCCCCCGCCATGGATACATGAACCCAGGTGATCCCTTGAGAGAAAAATTTACATTCACCAAATTATTTTACAACCCATGATCCTTCACAGCCGAGCACTAGCTGTCCCCCTGTTGAACTCAGCACCCTCGTTCCCGTCTGCAGCCCCCCTGCCCCCGCCATGGATACATGAACCCAGGTGATCCCTTGAGAGAAACATGGACATTCACCAAGATTTCATCACTGGTCCACCCATTAAATCAGGGGCAATAGCAATATGTACCAGGAGGAGACTTGCACATAAAAGGACATCAGCAGTAGGCCTAGACATTGAACCATCAAACCTTTTGAGCACAAGCCAATTTTCACTCATTTGTAATGCAACGAATGTAATGCACCCAATGTAATAATATTTTAATTCACACTTCAATGGGTCGACTGGACCACATCTCTATAATGATACCCACGGTAAAGCACTCTGCATCTAGCTGTGGATAATCTTTAGGTTATCTTTATCTACAGATGAATCAATGACACAAAAGTCTCATTTAATGCATTTGATTTGACATTACCTTATGACCTGACCATTCTAATTTAGCTAGTTAGCTGAGTTGTGTGATTTGTATAAATTGGTTGGCTACTTTGGAATTGGCTGTTGAAATGACTAAATTAAAAGTGCAATAACATATAAACCTTGTTCGATCTTAATCTGTAGCCTATCATGTCCAGGCTCAGTAGATGCCAACTCAACCCCATTAGAAACAAATGGGCTGTTGAAGTCATCTGCCCCTTGTCGTAGTAAATATATTATGTTATAGCTTGGTCTGACTAAAATCTTGTGCATAACCCATCTTGTGTTGGGCCTTGGGATTTAATACAATGCACAAAGACTTCTATCTTGTCGGCCTTATCAGCAGGTGGCTATGGACAACACCCACGCCATAGGTCTCTCAGCTCTCCCAAACTCACGAGTTATTGCTCTGAGGACATACACACACACACCCCCCACACACACACACATACACACACACACACACACACACACATCATCATCGTTAAACATACACACACATACACACACACACATACACACACACACACACACACACATACACACACATCATCATTGTTAAGCACACACACACAAAAAACCCCTTCTCTTAGGAACATCTGAAGACAGAGAACCCGACTCAGAGCCAATGCAATGGAGATGACCTCGACCAACTCATCAGGACCAATCGGAAGATCAGAACTACTAGAATCAACCTACTTTATTTTATTGTATAAAATGTCAGCACACAATGTTTTGGGCGCGCTCTCAGATATCTCCCTACGAGATTGACGAACGGGTCCGTGCACGCGATTTCAGATATCTTTACCTCTGAATAAACTGCCTTATATTATACAATTATCCACCTTGTCCAAAAGTCTCTACTTGGTCTCCGTTCTCCAGTAAACTTGTGATCATCAACAAACTTGGTAGCAGAGGATGGTTTTCTAACTCTGAATTCGGTCCATAAAAGTTGATAGAGACAGGAGACAAGTAAGAGACGGATCTGAAAGGACGGGTGACCTGTCCGCAGGAGCAGCCGGGAATCCAGCTCGCCTCAGGAAACTGATCTAAACGGACGTCAATACAAAGGTAAGCAGAACCTGTTAAAACAAAATCTGCATATTGTATTGTAGGATAAACCAAATTATGATCAGTAGACTGGGCGTGAGTATGGATTACTGTGAAATTTATAACATATCTATTATGACTCAAAAGGCACATATGTAAAGATATCTGAATTCTTTAGGTTTTTACTGTTGAAATGTGACTCTAGAGAAGAGTCTAGTTACAGAAGTTGTGGTTCACGAGAGACGGACCCTTTTATTTATACTGTTGAAATGTGACTCTAGAGAAGAGTCTAGTTACAGAGGTTGTGGTTCACGAGAGACGGACCCTTTTATTTTTTGCTGTTAATATCTGAAATCTTAGGTTTTTACTGTTGAAATGTGACTCTAAGAGAAGAAGTCTAGTTACAGTGGTTTTTTTCCTGTTGAAATGCGGCTTTCTAGTGAGGAGCCTATTACAGAGGTTTTGGTCCACAAGCGATGGACCTTTTTATTTGATCCACAAGAGAAGGATCTGGTGACTTGATAAAAAGATTCAGATAGTCGGGTTGAGTTAATTCCGTGAGAATCCAAGTCCAGAAAAGGTTCTCCCGACTAGACGCCAGTTGAATGGTTTAAACGACTGGGAGTCTCCTTGAGGAGAATCAAAAAAATAAAAATAAAAATACAAGTTCAGATAGTCGGACAATTGGTTGACGTGGCACTCAACTATATGTACTGTGAGGAACTTAAACTGAATTCGTGTGTTGATGCTGATATGTAATAAAAAATGTAATTGTTGAAATGATAACCTGAATGTTGTGTAAGATTGGCCGTTTCATGAGACTAACTAGTTGATAACTTTTAAGAGGACCACGGAGTCCTATTTTGCTTGTTATGTAGCCGCTGCGCTAAAAGCTGACTTGAACTTGTTCCCTCTTGTGGAAGTTGGTATTTCCTTAGTTCCTAAAATTAGATTGGTAATTATTTTGGAAGCGCTCGAGTTTGTTAATATATTGTTCCAAAAGGGCGATTCTGATACCTTTTGGGAAAATATATAATAACTCGAATAACTGAAAAACAATAATAACTTTTGCTAAATAATTCCCAAAATTAAATTGGTAATTATTTTAGGAGCGCTCGAGTTTGCTAATATATTCTTCCAAAAGGGCGATTCTGATACCTTTTGGGAAAATATATAATAACTCGAATACCTGAAAAACAATAATAACTTTTGCTAAATAATTCCCAAAATTAAATTGGTAATTATTTTAGGAGCGCTCGAGTTTGCTAATATATTCTTCCAAAAGGGCGATTCTGATACCTTTTGGGAAAGTATATAATAGCTCGAGTACCTGAAAGACAATAATAACTTTTGCTAAATAATTCCTGGGATTAAATTGATGATTGTTTTGGGAGCGCTCGGGTTTGTTAATGTATTGTTCCAAAAGGGCGGTTCTGATACCTTTTGGGAAAATATATAATAATTCGAATAATTGAAAAACAATAATACCTTTTGCAAAATAATTCCTAAGAAAAAAGTATTGAACATTCTTTGTGTACGAGGGTGGGACATCAGAGATAAGTCTGAGTCAGCGCCAAGAATACATTGCTGGTTTCGGCCAGTGACGGGCTAAGTGCACCAAGATAGTCAAAAAAAAAAAAAACTGTATAACCATGGCAACCACTACCGTCCCAAAACTCAAGTTTAATGAATATCTAGATCAAAAATACAGGATAGAGCGGGAGTGGTGCCGAATGGTTTTTAATTCGATCTAAAAGTTGGTGCGAGAGGAAAAGGCAAATCATCGATCTAAAAAACAGACGAAAGAGTGACCTGAAAATCCTGGAGAAATCAATTATTCGTCTTGGCTCAGGAAACCTGATCAGAGCGCGCTCTTCTAAAAAGGTATGCAGAGCCTGTTAAAACGAAATCTTGCATATTGTATTATAGACCAATACCAAATTATGATCAGTAGTACTGAGCGTGAGAATGAATACTTGTTAAATAAATTTCCATCCTAAATGAATTAAGGCATACATGAGATATCTCGTACTGTGATTTATATGAATTAATCTATGTGAAGGCATAGTGGAATCATAGTATAGATCTATGTGGAAGTTAAATCTATGTGAAGGCATAGTGGAATCATAGTATAGATCTATGTGGAATTTGCTGTGTTTTATATTTTAACGTGTCTGTGTTATATCTTAAACGTGTAATGAATGATGGGAAGTTATAGTGAGACTTATGAGACCGAACACCAATCTGTGGAATTGAGTGAATTTGACCTAGGGTTTCAGGAACCGGGGACTGGGGAGACTGATATTGAAGTTGTGCATGATTCTAGAACAAGCGTGAGATAACTAAAGCGTGGTGTGTGCTGTGTGTAGAGATTACTGCATTGGTATATGTGACTGGAATTCTGATTCTTATGATAATAATTGCATTACAAATTATATAAATTAGCCTCTTTATATGCGAGGGTGTCATACATGAGATAAGTCTGTATTTGATACCGATAATACATCCAAGATAGAGAAAGCAAGATGGCAGGACCAAACATAACCATACCCAAATTCAATGAATACATAGAACAACGAATGACAGGGAGAGTAATGCCAGGTCCACCAAGGGAGGGAGGTCATATGCCCGCCCTTGATGTACAACAGATAGAAATGACTGATTATGTGAAGAAATTGACGGAATTTTCTGCAGCACTCTCTTCTCAGGCGCAGAAGGCCCAAGAGGGGGAGCTGTCGGGAAGTACGATGACACTGAAGGTAAACGTGGGAGGCTGGGTGAGGGTTAAAGTCCACAAGAGAAAGTGGCTGGAACCCAGGTGGACTGGACCGTACGAAGTGAAGGAGGTTACTTCACACTCAGTCCAGGTCAGAGGTAAATTAGGCGCACACTGACACCATCTAACTCATTGCACACCAGCCCCCACTCCTTCTAGATCACTGACAGAAGTCAGGGCTGATTTGAGCAGCGAGAACCAATCCTGACAACACAATGAAGAAACCCTTATGGGAACAACAATCTCACTCAGGGTGAAGAAGAACTTTTTCCCCCTGGGAGAGATTGGGAGTGTCTGAATGTTTGTATGTATGTTTTCTGATAGGAATTGGACTCCTGCTGGGCACTCCTTATGAGGTGTTGTTCTTTTACATTACATTTGAGTCATTTAGCAGACGCTCTTATCCAGAGCGACTTACAGGAACAATTAGGGTTGGGTGCCTTGCTCAAGGGCACATCGGCAGATTTTTCACCTGGTCAGCTCGGGGATTAGAACCAGCGACCTTTCGGTTGCTGGCACAATGCTCTTAACCACTAAGCTGCCTGCCGCCCCATATGAGTTTAAGGTTGTGGCGTTGTTTGATCATGTGATAAGGTTTAACTTGTAATCGGACCATAACTAAAGTGGTTGTAGAAGTAATGTATAGGTAGGGGAGAGCCAATAGGGGGCTCCATTGAACTATTATGGTTTATTTGGCATTTCAATGGCATAAGGTGAAATCTGTATGCATGAGGGGAATTCGATTATGTATTATTATAGTATTATGGACACTCCGTAATAAATAAACTGAACCAAACAAGACGTTACTACAGCAATAGAGAATAGTTAATGTTGTTACGTTAGTTCTTAAACCTGATGATAGAGGAAAATGCAGAACGCTGTTAGAGTGTGTTTTATTTAGGCTACTAGGGTGTTTGAGACGGAAGGGCTGGCTAGACGGGGGTGATGACGTGGCTGGATGTGCGACGTGAAAGTATTTACTTTGTGAGAATCGTAGAGGTTGTGGAGTGACTGGCGATGTCCCTGGTTCGAACACAGGTAGGGACAGTAGACAAAGCTTTCGCAGTGGGGCTATATACCTAGATTACTATGTGGATGTGAAAGGTTGAATTAGATAGCTTAAATAGAAGTATTCTAGACAAGTCTATGAAAATATGTTATAAGGTTACCATGCTCTCTCCCCGAAGGAGCAAGGGGAGGGTGAGAGACAGTACAGTTCGGATGGTAGGAACATCATTAAATGTATGCTAATCAACGATAGCAAGTATTTGTTTTATTAATTAGGGCATAATCAGAGAGAACAGTTAGATAAATTGAATAGCGAACTGAAATGGGTTAGCGGGGAAATACAAGATAGATGGACCATTTTGAAACGATAATTTATTTTGGTTAGGATGAAAGTATGCATTGGCTGTTGTGCTGGGGAATTATGGAGGACTAAAAGTGCCACAATTAAATAAATAAATACACCATTAAATAATTACTTAAATGTGTCATTAATTAATTAAAATTAGAATTAAATACATAAATGTGTAATTAAATGTATCATTAATTAATTCAAATACCGATTCATTTTATGTAAAATACATATATAATTATTTCACTATTTACATTTACATTTCATGATCCTGCATTGCAGTGATTCATGAATTACTTAAAACTGTCAAACTGACCCATCAAAGTCAGTGGGCGGGGCTAACGCGAATCTAGTCTGATCCATTGCTTTGGTCTGAAGTAGAGTAGGCCAACCTGGATAGAGACAATGGAGGATCTCCGTGAACTTTCCAGGGAGTTGGTTAGAGACATTTTAAACTTAGCAGAGGATGTAGAAGCAGGACCTGCTGACATTATCCGGAATTGATTTGTCTTGGCTTGATGCAGAGGGTAACCAATCAGGCGTTAGGTTCCGCCTACCAACTTTTGATGGGTCAGTTTGACAGTTTTAAGTAATTCATGAATCACTGCAATGCAGGATCATGAAATGTAAATGTAAATAGTGAAATAATTATATATGTATTTTACATAAAATGAATCGGTATTTGAATTAATTAATGATACATTTAATTACACATTTATGTATTTAATTCTAATTTGAATTAATTAATGACACATTTAAGTAATTATTTAATGGTGTATTTATTTATTTAATTGTGGCACTTTTAGTCCTCCATAGGGAATGGCGCCAGCCTGTAGTGGGTTATGGATTTGTTACATAAACTTATATTTTGGACTGGGGTGATAAAATAGGCTACAATTGTAGCATAATCAGAAAAAAGACACAATTTAATGTGAATTAGTTATTACAATTGTTGTTGATAGTTGTTACGGTTATTATCATTGATCCAGTAATGATATAAGGATAGTAGAGGAAGGTAGGGGATTTAATCTCATTTAGGGAAGTTATATTAGGAAGAAAATACCATTAAATGAGGGAACATTTGATGTAACTGTGATTGTATTGGCTAAAAACTCAAATATGACATATACAGGGAGGACAGGAACAATAGAAGGGAAGACAGGTTTTTCTAGGGGGTTGAATAAATAATTGATAAATGGATCATTTGAGATGAGATCACATGTAGCAAAGTTAGAGTAATCAATTAAATAATCATAGTATACTCGAGGAATTTTGAGTGGTTTAATGGATTAGTTAGGAGGAATTAGAATGATACAAACAATTATTGATGGGTTAAGACTGGGGATAACCAGGAGAAAGAGATTAGCTCATCTCGTTGGAATGTTGCCAAGGGCTAGGGGAGCAGTAGTGAAGTTAGGCCGTATTTAGGTCATAAAAGTGAGCTACCAAATTAGGGCCTGGCTATTTGTGGTTGTTTTTCAAATTGGGTTTTCAAATAAAAAACAACACACCTAGTATGATGTTTATAAAGCCTTGTTTCAATTTTGGGGGGTTTTCAGCAGGTCAAGGGTTATAGGTCTTAAAGGTGCACACAGTGAATTTTATGGATTTTTTTTAGGTTTTGGCTGAGTTTGGGGTATATATGATTTCTTATGAGAATGAATGTCATGAGGACTTAATGAACACTTGGGATAACTAACATTTATGAAATATTTAGAATAATGGTAATTGTTTAGTATACTATGGGATTAAACAGTTCGTTAAATGATTTCAATGGCCTCTGAACTCTGTTTTAACATTCTGGTGTTAATTAATCATCCACACTAGTACATTCTAAAGGCATGAGAGGAAGATTTTAGCATAGTTTATTTTACTAAGTTGAGGGTAATTTATAGTACTGTGAAAATTGTGAAGAAGATTATAATTTGGTAATAATATATTTGATTTGAACCATAAATAACAGAAGAGAGAGTGGAGGAATGGCAATTGGATAATGAAATACCGATATTAACTAAAGTGATTGTTTAGGTAGGTGGTAATATTGACACATGGCCAAATCATGTGTCAAAGAGGGGGATGGTTGGATTAAATATTAAATATATACGAAGGAGAGGACAAAATACTTTATTAAATATATACGAAGGAGAGGACAAAATACTTTAAAAAAAAACATGTATGATAGTTTATTAACCACACCTGTATGTCAGAGGTTTTGTGCCCCACAGGTGAACTAAAGGAGAAGGTGACCCACTCTATCTAACCAGGAGACTGAATCAGGCCTGGCGGGAAGGGCCCTACCAAGCACTGCCTTTGCCAGCAGAATAGCTGAGAGATCCATCTGGGTGCATGTCACACACTGTACAAAACCAGCTACACCTGACGAACAAACACAGAGTTAGGAGAAAGATCCGATCACCACTATGGTCCGGGGGTTGCCTCCTTAACGAAGATTCCCTTACCCTGTCTGATCATCCCTGTGTGAGTTCGATAGAAGGTAAAGCAATGGGTTGGCCTCTGGCATCTGACATGTTCTCAGGGCAAGGGTGGGGATTCATAGGTCTCCCGACGGTAGGTAGCTGTCTGATTGTGGGGGCCATATTCCTAACACACACGGACCCTCCTGTTTCAGCCAGAAGTGGTAGTTAACCTAACACAAGTTGAAAAGGCATAGGAGACAGCTAGACGTAGGGAAAGGGGAAATTCTAGAGTAAACCTCTCTGAGGGAGGTAGTGAGACCGGGGCTGTGATAAAGATAGTGCAAAACTATAGACCTGGAGGAAGTAGTACAGGTGGAAACGGGGTATAGAAATCTTAACCTGTGGTTGGAATGGATTCAGTATACGGCAACAACTATGTCTAAAGAAGACTGTTTTGCCTGTGGGACAGCCAAACCAGGGTTAACAACTACTCCGTTCCCCTTGACAGGCTTTAACTCTCTGTCAGGTTTTTCCTCCATGCAAGCCACCTGGGAATGTGGTGAAAGAGTCTTATGGTAACTTGCACTATCTGTTTCCCCCGATAACAAAGTCATCCCGACCTGGGTTGCCTCAGTTTGAAGTCACAGGGGATTCTAAATTGTTTTTCTAGTCTAATCTCTCCTCTTTGTTGCAGCAAGAGGATTTTAGGAGCCAAAAAACCAGGCCCGTGCTGACATCTGATGGATGTGTGGTGATAACTGATTGTGAACTCACCTACATACGCAAACAATCAAACGTGTCAGAGACTGGTGAGTTGTCACATAGAAAGTAGGACCTCCTCCCGGGAGCCTTTGATGAAAGGATATATATTGATGGGATCCACAATCAGATCGCAGCTGAGTTTGAATCAAGTATTTTCTGATGGCCAACAATTAATAAAAATGTAGATTGGATAAATTATATTTAATATAACCAGCAAAATATTTATAAACCACACTCGTGATGCAATAAAGGGATTAGCTGAGCAGACAGCGGCAACTAGCTTAATGACATGGCAGAATAGAATAGCTTTAGATATGCTTTTGGCTGAGCGGGACGGGGTTTGTGTTCTGTTTGGATATATGTGTTGTACTTTCATCTCCAACAATATAGCACCGGACGGGCCTGTGACCAAAGCGCTTGAGTGACCATCACCACTGGCGAACGAACTGGTTAAGAACTCTGGTATTGATAGCTCCATAAACGATTGGTTTGATAACATATTTGGTAAATGGAAAACTATTGTTGTGACTATTCTGGGTGAAGTTATGGCCTCTATGGGTATACTTGTTCTTTGTGGATGTTGCCTTATTTCCTGGCTGAGTGACTGGTTTGGTGAGTACTCTTCTATGGTGGTTACTGGATTTCTGACCCTAGTAATTGTGTTTTTGCTGTTAATGTGTTGTGCTGCTTGCATCGTCCCTTGTCTCAGGAGGTCAGTGGTAGGAGTGGTGCAGGCGTCAGGTATGATGCTGTTGTTACCGGCCCAGGATGATGCAGGTGACTCTGCTGCTGACTCTGAGACCAAGCTGGATGATCCATGTTTTGCCTAGTAAAATACATACACGCATTTATTTTCAGTTCTTGCTCATTTATTACCTTATGTTTTTACTAACCACTGTGATTGTTTATTCTTCCTGATGTGAAGGTAAAGGATTCCTGGGTGGCTGGTAGCCAACTCAGTACATGTTAGGTGTAGGGGAAGAATAGAGGGTTAAAATTATTATTTTTATTTTCTATTAACATTAAATGTTGTGATTTAATTTCCATATCCTGTTATTCTTAAGGGTGATTATACTCTGTTTAGAGTGACACCATAAAATTGTTGGGTTTTATTTTTTGGATCTGTATGTGATGAATAGCTTGGAAGGAATGCATTAATGAGGAGCACTGTACTGATATGGATTGTTTCACATAACAGGCCGATAAGAACACTCTCTCTTTGTTGTCTGTGAAACTGCCCTTGAACATGGGTACATGGAGTACAGTTTTTGGGGGCTCGTCCTTTTGGGTGCTGACTGTTGTACTATTAATAAAAACGTTGATAGAATTAACTGCATACATTAATGTTAAAAATTAGGCAATTGGACACAACAAGGTTTTGAGGCGGTGCATGGCCAGTTGGCTGCAACCTCTCTCATGGCTTTCCAAAATCGTATTGCTGTCGACATGCTCCTGGCTGAAAAAGGAGGAGTATGTGCTATGTTTGGTGAACAATGTTGTACCTTTATTCCCAACAATACAGCCACAGATGGCAGTTTGATAATTGCCCTGGAAGGGTTACAAACTCTTAATGGTAAGATGAAGAGCCACTCAGGGGTGGACACTTCAATGTGGGACTCTTGGATGGATGCGTTTGGTAAATATAAAACGCTTGTTTCTTCTATACTTGTATCCATCTTAATTTTGCTGCAATTCTAGTGCTTTGTGGATGCTGTTGCATTCCATGCATACGGACGCTGACAACCAGGATTATAACCACCGCTATTGATCCACATCCTGCAGATAACGGTCAGATGTTTCCTTTGCTTGCTATTGACGATGCTGACCAAGGATATCTGGATGATGAATAGCATTTAAGCTTTTTGTCACGTCTCTTGTGAGACGTGAAGAGGGGGAATCAAAACTTTATCTTCTGATAAAGTTTTCCCTATTTTGCCAATTACACTGTTAGCTTGTGTCACGTCTTAAGTTTTCCTTCTTTACTGTTACTTGGTCACGTCTCTGGGGAGACGTGAAGAGAGGGATTTGTCGTAGTAAATATATTATGTTATAGCTTGGTCTGACTAAAATCTTGTGCATAACCCATCTTGTGTTGGGCCTTGGGATTTAATACAATGCACAAAGACTTCTATCTTGTCGGCCTTATCAGCAGGTGGCTATGGACAACACCCACGCCATAGGTCTCTCAGCTCTCCCAAACTCACGAGTTATTGCTCTGAGGACATACACACACACACCCCCCACACACACACACATACACACACACACACACACACACACATCATCATCGTTAAACATACACACACATACACACACACACATACACACACACACACACACACACATACACACACATCATCATTGTTAAGCACACACACACAAAAAACCCCTTCTCTTAGGAACATCTGAAGACAGAGAACCCGACTCAGAGCCAATGCAATGGAGATGACCTCGACCAACTCATCAGGACCAATCGGAAGATCAGAACTACTAGAATCAACCTACTTTATTTTATTGTATAAAATGTCAGCACACAATGTTTTGGGCGCGCTCTCAGATATCTCCCTACGAGATTGACGAACGGGTCCGTGCACGCGATTTCAGATATCTTTACCTCTGAATAAACTGCCTTATATTATACAATTATCCACCTTGTCCAAAAGTCTCTACTTGGTCTCCGTTCTCCAGTAAACTTGTGATCATCAACACCCTCCAGTTCAGTGGAGATCAGTGGTATCACTTCAAGGCTCTCCCCTTATACTGAGGCTAGCACCAAATATTTGTATAACTAAACCAAGACAGACCATAGCCTTTCGTTTCCAATGGGAACAAATTAGGCATAGTGGGCAGAACAAGCAAGGAGGTGGGCAGAGCCAAGCACGAGCTAGCGAGATCGTATTGGCGCGTTCTAGCATGCTTCTGCATATTTCCGTTAGCGCCTCCTCTGTGAAATGCGCGTGTGCAATAACTCAATTCGCCTTCGCACTCCTAAACAACGCGATTTAAAAAAAACTTTTGCAAAGGGTAAGGTCTACAAAACTTAGTCCACTCTGTTCATAACATATTCTAGTTTTGGGAACAGAAAACGGTATTGAGATCAAACGTTTCATCGATGAGAAAATTTGCAGAATGTCGGCCAAAATCCATCTCGTTCCATCTCCCAGTGTGCTTCCTCTCACTACCATATTTGGTAGTGAGGGGAAACGCCAAGCAGATACTTCACATTTATACATCCGGTGTAATATCTCTCATTGTTCTATCTGTGCTAGCGCCACAGCAGTACTGGTATATACTATACATGCTTCATTTGGTGGTGTAATATGGGACTGATTATGATAAAGGAGCGATATGGGTTGATATGTGCAGCCCTACAGAGTTACACTGACGCCTCGATCACACCGACAGTGTTTGTATTTTGGTACACCAGAAGTACATTCATTTCCAATGGAACGCTGCGTTTCCTTGCAGCATTGCGTTGTTGAGCGTTCAGTGTGGTGCATACGTTGGATTTATCGAACGTATGCATCAAACTATGTGTACATGGCTTGACAGAAATGGTAGCAGAAGGCGAATGTTGAACTTTTGTTGCACACATATCCATATGATGCTCCGTACTATTTTGCGCAAACCCTTGTCGGTGTGATCGAGGCGTGAGTGTACAAAACCTTCATCTACACTGGGGGGCGTTGCAGTTCTTGACATACTCAAACCGGTGCTTGTCTTGCCTATTCACCCTTTGAATAGCACACATACACAATCCATGTCTCAATGTTTAAAAATCTTTCTTTAACCTGTCTCCTCCCCTTCATCTACACTGATTGATGTGGATTTAACAGGTGACAACAATAAGGGATCATAGCTTTCACCTGGATTCACCTGATCAGTCTATGTCATGGAAAGAGCATGTGTACCTAATGTTTTGTACACACAGTGTGGTTCTCAATTACCCATCTGGAGGTAAAATGATATTATTGTAAGCCTACAATACTATATTTATATACTGTTATATGTATGTAGGTTAGGAGATCCCAATTTTTTTTTAACCTCTTTTAGAAGAAATAGGGAATTATTTACATAGTTGAATGTGCTGACAACAAAATCACACAAAAATTATCAATGTAAATCAAATGTATCAACCCATGGAGGTCTGGATTTGGAGTCACACTCAAAATTAAAGTGGAAAACCACACTACAGGCTGATCCAACTTTGATGTAATGTCCTTAAAACAAGTCAAAATGAGGCTCAGTAGTGTGTGTGGCCTCCACGTGCCTGTATGATCTCCCTACAATGCCTGGGCATGCTCCTGATGAGGTGGCGGATGGTCTCCTGAGGGATCTCCTCCCAGACCTGGACTAAAGCATCCGCCAACTCCTGGACAGTCTGTGGTGCAACATGGCGTTGGTGGATGGAGCGAGACATGATGTCCCAGATGTGCTCAATTGGATTCAGGTCTGGGGAACAGGCAGGCCAGTCCATAGCATCAATGCCTTCCTCTTGCAGGAACTGCTGACACACTCCAGCCACATGAGGTCTAGCATTGTCTTGCATTAGGAGGAATCCAGGGTCAACCGCACCAGCATATGGTCTCACAAGGAGTCTGAGGATCTCATCTCGGTACCTAATGGCAGTCAGGCTACCTCTGGCGAGCACATGGAGGGCTGTGCGGCCCCACAAAGAAATGCCACCCCACACCATGACTGACCCACCGCCAAACCGGTCATGCTGGAGGATGTTGCAGGCAGCAGAGCGTTCTCCACGGCGTCTCCAGACTCTGTCATGTCTGTCACGTGCTCAGTGTGAACCTGCTTTCATCTGTGAAGAGCACAGGGCGCCAGTGGCGAATTTGCTAATCTTGGTGTTCTCTGGCAAATGCCAAACGTCCTGCACGGTGTTGGGCTGTAAGCACAACCCCCACCTGTGGACGTCGGGCCCTCATACCACCCTCATGGAGTCTGTTTCTGACCGTTTGAGCAGACACATGCACATTTGTGGCCTGCTGGAGGTCATTTTGCAGGGCTCTGGCAGTGCTCCTCCTGCTCCTCCTTGCACAAAGGCGGAGGTAGCGGTCCTGCTGCTGGGTTGTTGCCCTCCTACGTCCTCCTCCACGTCTCCTGATGTACTGGCCTGTCTCCTGGTAGCGCCTCAATGCTCTGGACACTACGCTGACAGACACAGCAAACCTTCTTACCACAGCTCGCATTGATGTGCCATCCTGGATGAGCTGCACTACCTGAGCCACTTGTGTGGGTTGTAGACTCCGTCTCATGCTACCACTAGAGTGAAAGCACTGCCAGCATTAAAAAGTGACCAAAACATCAGCCAGGAAGCATAGGAACTGAGAAGTGGTCTGTGGTCACCACCTGCAGAACCAGTGCTTTATTGGGGGTGTCTTGCTAATTGCCTATAATTTCCACCTGTTGTCTATTCCATTTGCACAACAGCATGTGAAATGTATTGTCAATCAGTGTTGCTTCCTAAGTGGACAGTTTGATTTCACAGAAGTGTGATTGACTTGGAGTTACATTGTGTTGTTTAAGTGTTCCCTTTATTTTTTGAGCAGTGTATTTGGCCCCAACTGTAATATACACTGAACAAAAATATAAACACAGCATGTAAAGTGTTGATCCCATGTTTCATGAGCTGAAATAAAAGATCCCAGAAATGTTCCATATGCACAAAAAGCTTATTTCTCTCAATGTTGTGTACAAATTTGTTTACATCTCTGTTACTGAGCATTTCTCCTTTGCCAAGATAATCCATCCACCTGACAGATGTGGCAAATCAAGAAGCTGATTAAACAGCATGATCATTACACAGGTGCACCTTGTACTGGGGACAATAAAAGGCCACTTTAAAACGGGCAGTTTTGTCACACAATACAATGCCACAGATGTCTCAAGTTTTGAGGGAGATTGCGATTGGCATGCTGACTGCAGGAACGTCCACCAGAGCTGTTGCCAGAAAATGTAATGTTCATTTCTCTACCATAAGCCGCCTCCAATGTCGTTTTAGAGAATTTGGCAGTATGTCCAACCGGCCTCATCAATGACGTCTGAAGCTTCGTTTCATAACTTGCTTTTTCAAACTTCCCTTACGAAAAAAGATTGCAGTCAGAGTGCAGTATATATGCAGTACACTGCAGTATAACTGCAGTTAGAGTGCAGTACAACTGCAGTATGCTGCAAATACTGCGTCCAAAATAACACCGTTTTTTTTACTGCAGTAAATTTGCAGTGTAACTGCAGTTAGAGTGCAGTGTAACTGCAGTTAGAGTGTCACTGATTTCGCCTTGGTTATGGGGCTTTCTTCGAATCCAAGCTACTTTCAAACACCGACCTCTACTGGACACCATATTTACAAATATAGTTAGGATTTTGTACGAAAAGTTCCACCTGACTGGTAGCTCAGCAGCTAATGTAGTGATCTATGGAACATTCAGGACAGTGAAGGTGTGAGGTCGACTCCCATTAAAGGCACACAATTTTGAAAATTGTTTTATGTGTAACCACACTTTCTGCACTGTTCAAATAATTTGTTTTATTTAGTATAGTATAAGCTTCTGTGTTAAGCGTCCTAAATAATGCCATATATTCTGTTTTTGAGAAATAGTCAACTTCAAGGCAAACCTGATGAAAGATGTGATCCTTGTATGCCAACTAATTATAGGCTACTAAAGCCAAAGATTTACCGCTGAGACACAGAGTTTTGATGAGGATAGTGGAGAGAAAAAACGTACATCTCAAGCTGCTATTTATTGCTGACCAGCAGATGTCACTAATGTGCATTGTGAACAGATAATGAAGCTCCGAGTAATTAACAGTTTTTTGGCACAATTTGGTGAATGCGCTGAAGCCTTCATAAAGCCTCGGTTTCCCATCAATAGTTACAAATATTTTGTGTCTAAAACTAACAGTGAAATCCGACTCATCATCTCTGGCTTCAAAACCTAAATCGAAACTCTCGTCTGTAAAACTGGCTGCTACTGCAGAACGAGAAAGTAGCCAGGAACTATTAGAAAGAGGAGCATCAAGGAGCCTATTGGAAAAGGGGGTGGGTTTTTCCTGGCAGTTCTTCCCTGCCTGGCACCATACTTCAGTGCCTGGCACAGGACGCGGGCCGCAGTCGGACCATATAGTACAAAACAGCAGTTGAGTTAGATTGTGCGCAGATTGTCCACAGGGGGGCACAGTGAGCTCACGGCTTTGCCTGATCCACAATTTTCAGGTTGACCATTCAAAACAGCATTTTTGAGGCATTCAGGAACTCAGCTGAACTCATCTACACCAGGCAAATGGTCAGACATGGCATGGCAAATATATAAGGAACAAATCGGTAGTTTTGTTGGTATAGCCTACACACCAGCAGTCCATGTGAGTTTATCATAGATGTAGGCTTAGAGTGTAGTTTATACAGGCTCAATCCTGTTGTTGGGTAGCCTATGCATAAGAATTGATCAAATTCTCTGCTAACAATGTCCTAAGATTATGTTAATTTCAACTGAATACTGTATCGGATTCATCATGGACATATCTCTACATCATATTGAATAATGTGATCTCTCATGTAGTCTCTCTTCTGGTTTAGCTTTTGTTGCACTTTTCTGTCATTGTATATTTAATAGATTGTATGAGAATGCCTCTATTGAGCTCTCCCTCCCACTCCGGACATTCTTCCCCATCCACTACCCACACACCCACCCTGGGTCACACAACTTGGCTTATGGAGAAATGAGACTCACTGAGTGTTCCAATAGTGGTTTCACTCTGAGGTCCAGATCTATTGACGTCGTTATTTTGATAGCTGGTTATTGGATAGAATACCAAATTCCACAATTCAGCAAAATAACTTAGGACAATTACATTTGTTCTCATGTTAGGATCTGCTTGAATTGTTCACAACCAAAAACCTTACAGTGTCATATTTGTTCCAATGAGGCCAACATAACTTATTCAACTCATCAATGGTAATGGTGAAAGAAAACTAAAAGCCCTATCCATAAATTCAACATATTTTCCCCATTCAGACGCATTGATCCCTGAGCGCAGCATACTGCATAGGAAGAAATTACCCATCACAGAGTCAACTCTACGAGGGCAATAACCACAGGTAGCACAATCTATAAAAGTTTAATGTGTATTACACCTATATACTGTATCTCTCCAGCCACTGGCTTTGTGGTGTTCACCTGTAACTGATGAGGCCGTCATGGGTGGCTGCGGCTGCCTGCCGTGTCTCAGTAGAGATGTGGGCCCAGGGTGGGGAGTGTACATTGGCCTTTTCCCCAGGGTCCCACAGGAAAAGAGAGAGGAAGTATTACGAGAGGCCCAAACACACATCAGGCCGAGCCAGGAAAGGAAAGGGGAGGCAATGGAACACCTCCAGCACCCCCTCAGATCTCTGTCAGGCCCAAGCTGCATTGCGGTGTGTAGTGCCAGTGGGTCAGAGTCATGCTTTTGTTTTGATTTCTCTCCAAGGCTGGGAATAAAACCCATCACTCTGACTCACAAATGTTGGATATTGGCTATCTTTCTTTCACTAGCCCTTTTTTTCTTAGATGAATTTCCTCTTGTAGCCGTTCCAGATACAGCTCATAGATGAAATAGTGCTGTTATTGTCTCAACATTTCCTGGACCTGCTCAAGGTCATTGTCCCATGAATATTTTAACGTGCCTGCCTCTGAGAGTGAATAATGATTTTACAGAGAGTGTTCTTAGTTTAATCTCTTCTCTGAGGCCATTATCGATTTGAGCAACAGTGACGCAGGTAAAATCCCCATAATAACACAAAGCTGCGTTTGTTCTTATTTATTCATGAATACAAATAAAAAATAAAGTGGAATTGAAGTGAGTTTGACCTGTGCCATCCCTACCCAGCCATGCAGGTTATAACGTTGCATGCGGACAAGCTTGCACAACCCTGTTGTGCATATGTTTTGTCTCTGTTCAAAACATATTACATTCCAACTCACATCATGTGAGCACAGTACTGTTACCATATCCACAGGAAGTAGGGGTGCTGCAGCACCCCCTAAAAAATCATACAAAAATAAATGAAATAACAAACATTTAACAAATATTATTTTCACAAAAGTAGTAGACTGGGCCTTTACTAGTCCTGTATTAGCGGACCGATTTAGCCGTCTTCCCATGGCTATGACTGTTACCATCTGTTTTGGTGTTATGTCCATAATCCATCCTGAAAACTATTGCCTCATACTCTGTAGAGGGAAAGATATGGAGACCAAAGGAAGGAAAAACACTGCCTTGGCTAGTTTCTACACTGAGTGTACAAAATATTATGAACACCTGCTCTTTCCATGACATAGACCAGTGTTTCCCAACCCTGGTCCTTGAGTACCCCCAACAATACACAGTTTCACACACCTCATTCAACTCATGGAGGGACTGATGATTAGTTGACCAGTTGAATCAGGTGTGCTTGTCCAGGGTTACAATAAAAATGTGTTCTGTTGGGGGAACTGGAGGACCACGGTTGGGAAAAACTGACAACTCAATATTAGGAAGGTGTTCTTAATGTTTTGTACACAGTGTATATACAAAGCTTTGTAGAAAGAATGACCCGAATACCATTTATTTCAATACCACTGCTTCAGTGATATGTGATATACCACATCCCTGGCATGAACACAGAGATACAATGTAATAGTTTTGTATTTAATTCTGTGGGAATGAATATGTCACGCACATAGATCACCACCATCTGAAACTCAAAAGAAAAAAAACTGACAGCGTACAGAAACCGCACGCCAGCCACCCTAACTTCCCCTATTCCTCTTGACAACTTTTACAAACAATGCTCAAATGCAAATGCTGTCACCAATGTCATCAGTTTGCTTTGTTTTGAGTCTTCCACTTTCACTGTCGTCACAGATCCCCTTGGGATCGGTGAGTTTCTTGAAATATCACATCACAGATGACTTAGTGAGTGATATCCTCCTTCTGGCATTATGTTATGGCCTCTCCCTCTCTCTCTCTCTCTCTGGTGGAGGGTGTGTGGGACAGTGAGGGTAGCACTTGAGAGCTTATAGCCTGTTTGTGAAGAACAATGTCAAATCAAATCAAATCAAATTTTATTGGCCACATGCGCCGAATACAACAGGTGCAGACATTACAGTGAAATGCTTACTTACAGCCCTTAACCAACAGTGCATTTCTTTTTAACAAAAAAAGTAAAAAGAAAACAACAACAAAAAAAGTGTTGAGAAAAAAAGAGCAGAAGTAAAATAAAATAACAGTAGGGTGGCTATATATACAGGGGGGGTACCGGTGCAGAGTCAATGTGCGGGGGCACCGGCTAGTTGAGGTAGTTGAAGTAATATGTACATGTGGGTAGAGTTAAAGTGACTATGCATAAATAATTAACAGAGTAGCAGCAGCGTAAAAGGATGGGGTGGGGGGGCAGTGCAGATAGTCCGGGTAGCCATGATTAGCTGTTCAGGAGTCTTATGGCTTGGGGGTAGAAGCTGTTGAGAAGTCTTTTGGACCTAGACTTGGCACTCCGGTACCGCTTGCCGTGCGATAGCAGAGAGAACAGTCTATGACTAGGGTGGCTGGAGTCTTTGACAATTTTGAGGGCCTTCCTCTGATACCGCCTGGTATAGAGGTCCTGGATGGCAGGAAGCTTGGCCCCAGTGATGTACTGGGCCGTACGCACTACCCTCTGTAGTGCCTTGCGGTCGGAGGCCAAGCAGTTGCCATACCAGGCGGTGATGCAACCAGTCAGGATGCTCTCAATGGTGCAGCTGTATAATTTTTTGAGGATCTGAGGACCCATGCCAAATCTTTTCAGTCTCCTGAGGGGGAATAGGCTTTGTCGTGCCCTCTTCACGACTGTCTTGGTGTGTTTGGACCATGATAGTTCATTGGTGATGTGGACACCAAGGAACTTGAAGCTCTCAACCTGTTCCACTACAGCCCCGTCGATGAGAATGGGGGCGTGCTCAGTCCTCTTTTTTTTCCTGTAGTCCACAATCATCTCCTTTGTCTTGGTCACGTTGAGGGAGAGGTTGTTGTCCTGGCACCACACGGCCAGGTCTCTGACCTCCTCCCTATAGGCTGTCTCATCGTTGTCGGTGATCAGGCCTACCACTGTTGTGTCGTCGGCAAACTTAATGATGGTGTTGGAGTCGTGCCTGGCCATGCAGTCATGGGTGAACAGGGAGTACAGGAGGGGACTGAGCACGCACCCCTGAGGGGCCCCCGTGTTGAGGATCAGTGTGGCAGATGTGTTGTTACCTACCCTTATGTAACAGCAATTGTTATACCAGTTCCCTCCATGAGAATCTCTCCATTTAAAATTTTTGAGGAGATTACTAAATGTACATGTAATGTGTGACACAAACAGCTGCAGTGTCCTAGCACTGAGTATATGCATGGAACACATTATTTAAGCATTGAATTGTTGATGGCTCCTTAGGCCAATTACTTGATTCAGAACTGGTTTACTGTCAATCTTAGACAAAGATTGGCATCATTATCAGAAAATAATGGAACAATGTGTTATCTGTTTCACATTCAAACAATGTACGCACACAGCCATGCCTGGCCTGTGGACAAAGACCTGCGTATAGTGCTTTGGACCCTGTGTGCGCAATTCTTTGGAATTATAAACACAATAAACGTCTGGGAACACAGTACAGTATCTTTGAGTTCCATCCTCTCCCTGCTTTCCGGGAGCTGGCTCTTGGAAAACCCTGGTGAGTCAACATCCTCTCTCTTCATGAACAAACACTGGACTGACACATCCAGGGCTGTTCTGACACACAGCACAGTGCAGTGGTGGCTGTTTTCACAGTCTGTACATCCATTTCTGAGCCTCTGCTTGTTTGGTTGACTTACATGTGCTTGAAATTATGGAAGATTAGGCTTCTAACACTGAATGTATGTGCTGTACTGTACAGTACAGTATGAATGTGACTGTTTTTCTTCAACATCCCAGAATGCTCTGAGTTCCAGAACAGTCTGAACCCGACCACTTCCCCTCTCTCTAGACACAGGAAACGGTTACTGTCGCCGCTTCCCTTCTTGTGCTTCTAACCCAGAAAAGACGTCCACTTTAAGAAGTGCTGAAGTACAGCCAGGCAGGCGTCCCTCAGACAGCCCCCCCCCCCCCCCCCGCAATAACTGCAATAATAATATAATATAATAATTATTACCAACAATATTTGTTATCTTGGATCTTTAACTACATGTACATTTAGGACATTTCCAAACTTGTAGAGTGAGTCCAGCTCTGACGAAGATCATTCGCCTTGAGTCACTTCCTGCTATTGTGTGTGAGGAGGGCATTCTCAGAGTGGGAGGGAGGGAAATGAATTTGAAATGTGTCCTTTTTACATCACACACTCTGTCCTCACAACTGTTGGAAAATAAATATTTAATGAGAGATAGAGAAGAGAGAGATTAGAGAAAGAGCGAACATTGGCAGAATCCATAACGGTTTCTGTGAGCAAACATTGTAAACCCATTAGAAAGAGGAACCTGCATTCACAAACGGATAACTAGAGCTGAAACCCATCACTCACCAGCTGCACCACTACCACAACATCTAAAATAGATTACACTTGCTGTTGTAAGGAATCTTAGATGTACTGGTAAATCAAAGTAAAACATTTACTCTGACCCATTCATATGGGGTTAAATCTTGCCACATAGAACAGATGCATTCTCTCCCTCCATAAAGAGTGCATTCAGAGGGGTGTGCTTGCAGCTGTTGTACTTTCTCTAGAAGTTAATCTGAGAGACCAGCAGAACACTACATCCTGGTAAACCGTTCAGCAGTAGTATAGGGAAATAAAGGCATATTCATATAGAGACACATTCACACGTCACTCACTTGTGCGGGAAAATGGGGTGTGTGTCTATATGTGCGTCTGTGTGATGCGTGTGAACTCTACTACTATTTTCGCAGAGTGCTTTAGCTCATCACTTTTATTAGAGGGACATTTTAGATTATGATAGACCTTTAGATTACCTGCTGTTATCACTGCACACAAAAAGTGTTAATATCCACCATTAGTGTTATTTTTCCAATGAAGGTCAATATTTTGGCACGTCCTTAGTACAACGAGAACGCCACCTCTCCACACAAAGTGCACTTTGTTTCAGGGAGCAGTCTAATAAACTGTGAGTGTTGATGCCAGCCTGTCAGTGTTGAAACTATGACCAGCAGGTTAAGGATAGGGTTGTCAACGCAACCAAATATCAACATTTGATACAGAACTGCTTTAACTCAGCAACATTTCAGGGTTTTCGAGCATGTACTGATCGTTTCAGGTCCTGCCACATCTTTGACTAGGACATTCCAAAACTACATGTTTTGCTTTTCAGCCATTCTGATGTAGGCTTGCTTGCGTGCTTTGGATCAATGTCTTGCTGCATGACCCCGCTGCGCTTCCACTTCAGCTCATGGCGGACGGATGGCCCTACATTCTCCTTCAGAATTCTCTGATACAGAGCAGAATTCATGGTTCCTTCATTGATTGTCAGTCTTGACCATTGGTATGAGGTTCTTACTGTGGAATGCAGCGTTTGGTTTTCGGCACACATAACGGGACCCATGTCATCCAAAAACTTGACTCAAGTTTGCCATAAAGCACCTGGAAGCACTTGAATGATCATCCAGACTCCTGGAAGAATGTTCTATGGACAGATGAGTCGAAAGTGGAACTTCTTGGACGACATGGGTCCCATTATGTCTGTCGAAAACCAAACACTAAAATAATAGTATTAGGTTTTGGTTGATCTAAAAACATTCACTGACAAAAATATGCAAAAATAGAGAAAATCAGAAAGGGGGCAAATACTTTTCTATGGCACTGTATCTTCTGCTTGGATAGTTCCATCTGTGCCACTAACTTAGTCTGGCTTTAATTCCAGTTTGTCTGTAACGTATACGCCAGGAGTCAGGAAGCAGGTGTAGAAGGTGAGTTTAATAATGAACCGATACAGATGAACAAACATGAGACCCGTACTGAACGTAAGAGAAAATAATACTACCTAATGACTGATGTCAACTGAGGGCTAAATAAAGGGGGAGTAATCAAGGAGAAAATGATGACCAGGTGTGTGTAATGATGGGGAACAGGTGTGCGTAATATAGTTGCCAGGGCCAGTGGTTAGTAGACCGGCGACGTCAAGCACCGGAGGGAGGGAGCAGGAGTAGGCATGACCGTACCCCTCCACTCATGCACGGCTCCAGCCGCAGGACGACACCGGCCAAGGCCCCAAGGGCGAGGAGTGGGCCGGTCCGGACGGCGGAGATGGAAATCCCGGATGATGTTGGGGTCCAGGATGTGGGCCACCGGGACCCACAAACTGGGGGCTCAGCTTCCGGCAGGACAGGCAGAGTGGGAGGTTCCTGGTGGAGAGCCAGACGCAATCACCAGGATGGAACACGGGAGCCTCACTGCAGTCGCGGTCCGCCTGATCCTTCTGACAGCGGAACCACTCGTCCACTGCAGGAGCCTCAGTCTGGCTCCGAGTCCACGGAGCCGGGGCCGGCTGATATTCCAGGATGCACTGGAAGGGAGTCAACCCGGTGGAGGAGTGTCGAAGTGAGTTCTGGGCATATTCCGCCCAGGGAAGGAACCGGGCCCACTCCCCCTGCCGGTCCTGGCTGTGACTCCTTAGGAACCTCCCCAGCTCCTGATTGGTCCTCTCCACCTGCCCGTCGGACTGAGGCCGGTACCCGGATGTGAGGCTGACCGTGTCCCCCAGCTTCTCCATAAAGGCTTTCCAGATCCACGAGGTGAACTGGGGACCACGGTCGGAAACGATTACTTCCGGAAGGCCATAGTATCAGAAGCGACCTGAAGAGAGGTACTTAGACCAGAGAGAGAGATAAAGCGGCAGGATTAAGAGAATCTGTCAACAACAACCATAATAGTGGTAAAACCATCAGATCAGTTACAAAGTATATGGACAGATGTGACCAAGGCCGCTGAGCCACGGGAAGGGGAAGTATTTTTCCTGCTGGAGCGTGCCGGGGAGATTTGGATGGGGTACAGATGGAGCATGAGTTGACATAGTGGGCGACGTCCTGCGCCAAGGTGGGCCAACAGTACTTCTTTGAGAGGGATTGGATGGTGCGGGTGATATCTTGGTGTCCAGCTGCGAGGGATGTGTGTGCCCAGGTCAACAGCCAATCTCTACCCCCGTGGGGACGTAGATGCATTCTGGAGGGCAGGTAGCAGGAGCGGGTTCCCTCTCCAGAGCCTGGGGGATGTCCCCATTTATGTCCCAAAACACGGGGCCAACGATATGGGAGGACCAATTGATGGGCTGGAAGGCACTTACAGGACTCTCAACCGGCGTGGAACCACAGGGTACGGGAAAGCAGGTCCTCCGGTATCCTGGTACCCAGGTGGTGATTTTCATCCTCGACCAGGAGATGGTGGGGTTGTGACGTTGGAGCCACGGGAGGCAGAGAATTACTTTGTGTATGGGTGCTGTGATGATGAGGAAGGGAAGGCTTTCCTGGTGCTTGGGTCCCACGGTGAGGGTGAGGGGTGCTGTGATGTGCCTGATTGTACCGGATCCCAATGGTCGCTTATCCAGGGCTTGGACCAGAAAAGGAGAGGAGAGCGGGTATGAGGTGATGTTCAGGGAGGAGGTGAGGGCATGGTCAATGAAATTCCCAGCAGCACCGGAGTCCACTAGAGCTGTAGAGACAACACATGAGGGAAACCAGAAAGGGTTTGGTGGAAAGAGATGATGGAATACTCACGCCAACCCCGGGAGACGGATAATCACAGGGCTGTCCCTCTGCCCTCGTGGACCCGTGGTTAGGACACACCGGACACCGTTGAAGCTGGTGCCCCTCCTAACCGAAATAGGGACAGAGTCCCAGCTGTCTCCAACGGTGTTGCTCTGCCGTGGGGAGGTGTGTGGACCCTACCTCCATGGGTTCAGGCTCTGTCTCAGGACGGCCAAAGGAGGAGGGCGAGAGGCAATGGAAGAAGGTTATCCAGACGGATGGCCATCGCAATAAGTGCGTCCAAGGAGAGGTTGTCGTCTCGACACGCCAGCTCCGTCTGGACCTCTTCACGCAGTCCTCTTCTAAATAGGGTGCGGAGCGCCGGCTGCCACGGCAGCTGCCACGGTCCGGAAAGTGAGGGCGCACTCCGCAGCGGTCTGGGCACCTTGCCAGAGTTGGCTCTTACCTCCCTCTCTGCCTTCCAGTGGATGATCGAAGACTGTCCTGAACAGAGCCATGAACCTCTCAAAGGAACCCAGCTCCTTGGTTAAGATGGAGACGTGAATCCAACATATCAGTTATTAATTTGTAGACAAACTGGAATTAAAGCCAGACTAAGTCAGTGGCACAAATGGAACTATCCAAGCAAAACATACATCGCCTTCAAATGTTGATATTTGGTTGTGTTGACAACAAACACAATTCAATATCGTTTTTGAAATACAATAAATAGCCTATTAACTTGTCGACAAGTTAACAAATGATATGTTGGATTCACGTCTCCAACTCAACCAAAAATAAAAGTTAAAGAATGGGATTAAGCCAGTGGCTCAGATGGAACTATCCAAGCAGTAGATTCATCTCCTTTAAATGTTGATATTTGTTTGCACTGCCAAGCAAACACAATTCAATATTATTTTTGTAATACATTAAGGCTATTTTACAAACGAATGTAACATTCAACCTTAAAATGAGTAACACATCCATGGCCACATTTTGAGGTTACTGTAACTATACATTTCTCATGTAATCATATAAAGTGTGCATAGGCAGTCGCAGGTCTGTGGAGATCTTCACAATTGCTGTAATAATCTGTGCAGAATCTCAAACGGCATTGATCAGTTGCACCATGTACTTTTAATTTAATCTAAACTGCAATCCAGGTCATTTGGTTATGCTATTATTAGATGAAGCACAGTGATAACACAATCTGTTGTATAAATAAACAAAATATCTGACATTGTATTCCCATTTGAATTTGCTGTGCTTTTAAATGGTTGAAAGCACAACTATAGTTGTGTTTCTCTAATGACTGCCTCACCTGGTTCACCAACTACTTCTCAGATAGAGTTCAATGTGTCAAATCGGAGGGCCTGTTGTCTGGACCTCTGGCCGTCTCTATGGGGGTGCCACAGGGTTCAATTCTCGGGCCGACTCTATTCTCTGTGTATATCAATGATGTTGCTCTTGCTGCTGGTGAAGCTCGGATCCACCTCTATGCGGACGACACCATTTTGTATACATCTGGCCCTTCATTGGACACTGTGTTAACAAACCTCCAAACAAGCTTCAACGCCATACAACACTCCTTCCGTAGCCTCCAACTGCTCTTAAACTAGTAAAACTAAATGTATGCTCTTCAACCGAACGCTGCTTGCACCCGCCCACCCGACTAGAATCACTACTCTCGGTGGGTCTGACCTAGAGTATGTGGACAACTACAAATACCTAGGTGTCTGGTTAGACTGTAAACTCTCCTTCCAGACTCACATTAAGCATCTCCAATCGAAAATTAGATCTAGAATCGGCTTCTTATTTCGCAACAAAGCCTCCTTCACTCATGCTGCCAAACATGCCCTCGTAAAACTGACTATCCTACCGATCCTTGACTTCGGCGATGTCATTAACAAAATAGCCTCCAACACTCTACTCAGCAAATTGGATGTAGTCTATCACAGTGCCATCCGTTTTGTCACCAAAGCCCCATATACTACCCACCATTGTGACCTGTACGCTCTTGTTGGCTGGCCCTCACTACATATTCGTCGCCAAACCCACTGGCTCCAGGTCATCTATAAATCACTGCTAGGCAAATCCCTGTCTTACCTTAGCTCACTGGTCACCATAGCAACACCCACCCGTAGTCTGCGCTCCAGCAGGTATATCTCACTGGTCATCCCCAAAGCCAACACCTCCTTTGGCCGCCATTCCTTCCAGTTCTCTGCTGCCAATGACTGGAACGAACTGCAGTCATTGGCAGCAGAGAACTGTTATCATTCCAGTGTTAATACGAAATTGTAACTATTTTGCACTATGGCCTATTTATTACCTTACCTCCATAACTTACTACATTCGCACACACTGTATATATATTTTCTGTTTGTATTTTTGACTTTATGTTTTGTTTACCCCATATGTAACTCTGTGTTGTTGTTTTTATCGCACTGCTTTGCTTTATCTTGGCCAGGTCACAGTTGTAAATGAGAACTTGTTCTCAACTGGCTTACCTGGTTAAATAAAGGTGAAATAAAATAAATAAATAAAATAGACATTTGGGTGACAACTAAACCAAAAATCAGACATTGTTTGTCCATTTGAATTTGGTTGTGCTTTTAGATGGTTGAAAGCATAGTGATAACACATTGGAAATTCAACTAACTTTTGGCTGTCTTTTAGACTTGGTGAATATACAGTAGGTTATCTCATTAATCTACATCTCAACCAAATATTACCCAATTATCCTCATTGAAATGACATGGTGTGCCCAGTGGGTTGAGGCTGGCCATTTGAGTTAAGTAGGGCAATCCACATTTCTACATTTTTGGTTCCTCCCCCGATTCCTATCTTTGCATACCCCACCTGTCTAGTCGTTAGGGAGAAGCACAAGTGTCCCATCTAGCCATGCACTCGTCGTCTTGCATCTGTTTTGTATTCCACCCACCCCTGACACATACACCAACCAAAAAACTATTTAAATCCAGTAAATCCACCAGTATGGAGAGAAATATTGTGAACAAAACTATTTTTCACAATCGTCACCTACATCCTGTATGCGTAGACAGCCTACACAACAGATCTCTTAACACTTCATCCAGAGACAACCAACACCGTAGAGCTCCAACATGCCAGACACCTACACTAACCACAGTGTCGTTACTGTGTCATAGACAAGCTCTCACTTCCTCTTCTGAGCATTCTATTTTTATCAGGGAAAGGTTCATGATGACGACCCCCAGCCACCATAATCCCACCTCTGTTTGCCTTGATGGGTCCCAAAAGCGGAAATATTCAGACATGTTTCAAGACTCAACAACAGTAACAATTGGCACATCACAACCCCAGCACACCATGGGCTTTGATGCTTGTAAACTTTGCTGTCTCTATTCAAGGCTTGTTCAGTATGGATCCAGTACAGACACTAAACAGCTTTACAGTAACAATACAAATTTGACTAGATAAGAATTTATACACCAGTTGACAAAATGAACACTGTTGTTCCAAGACACCCTAGTACGATTATAGAACGGAAACTTGAATCGGCAGACGTTAGCACAACAGTGAGTCAGCTGTTTTGGAGATGTAGATATGGGTGATAAGATATCTCTGCTCCTGGTAAACAGGTTTAAAGCCTTCATATGAGAAAACAGAGGGTTACGTAAAATAAAAAGATGCTCGATCACTCTCTCTCACAGGCCTACTACTCTTTCAGCAAACTCATCCATGGAACAGATCGTTTTGTGGGTATATATATTTTTTGAATACCTATTATTGTGACACTGGGACAATGGTATTGCCACATATGACACCAATCCCTCAAACTGGTGGGGTCATAGCTCTGATGCCAGCCTGAAAGGTATTTTAACTCACAGCTCTGAAGCGGCAGATGTGGCCACTTCTCATGGTTCACGTCCTAACAGTACACCCTGGACAACCATCCCCTTGTACACACACAAGAAATACAGCACTCTGGCTTAAATAGCCCCGTGTAGCCCAGTTGGTAGAGCATGGCGCTTGCAACGCCAGGGTTGTGGGTTCGATTCCCACGGGGGGCCAGTATGAAAATGTATGCACTCACTAACTGTAAGTCGCTCTGGATAAGAGCATCTGCTAAATGACTAAAATGTAAATAAACAGCAGTGTATTAACAGTGGGGTGCAGAGCAGCCCCCCAGTCTCACCTCCCACTGTGTTAATTGCCCAGCACCAACTGCATGCTCTTTGAATTGGCTGCTTTTTTCTAAATGCCCCATTCACACATTCATTCTGTTTGGGTCGTCACCATCCTGTCTAATTCCCTGCTGGCTATGCATTCAGACTGTAGTGAAAGAAAGGGCCCATTCGTTCTCTAACATTTTTAGGGCCACAAGCCACACATTTGCGTAATTATCCCTCTCACATCAGCTTTCTATTCATTTACCCCTTCCTCCTCCTCCGCTTAAAACAACAAAAGGGCCAGGGACTGAAGTGGTCCTGGCTCTGAATGTCTGAAACGTGTTTAAATGCCATCACAGTGTCCACAGCCCCTCTTCACGCAATTGTAAATGACTGAGCAGAGGACAAAGGGATTAGGACGCAAAAGGAGAGAGGGACCATCATGACCTCATGGGTCAGCTGTGACCCACAACCCCCCTCTTACCCCCTCGGCCGACCATCTGAGCACTCGGCAAACCATGGGAATGTAGTGAGCGTGGAACCAAGAGCGCTCAGCATTTGCCTGCAAGGAGGGCAGTCGGGTTTTGGAATGTTAGGCCATTCTTTTCCTCATACATTCCGCAGCGTTCTCCCGACAACTGACTGACTGACAGACAAAATACAATGGTCTCCTTTCTGGATTATTCCTCTCCGACAATCACAGCTTTAGAATCGGAAGAATGATCAACCACCAAAACCTTCCTCCACCCATCCCTCATCCCCAACCTTGAGGCCATAACATTTTTTAAAGGGCCAAAAGTGTTATGAAAGCACATGAAGGGGATAGATACTACAAGTATCTCAGAATAAGATATCTTTGCACTATTAGTGTGTGACTGTTTACAGTCTAGAGTGATACATCTGGTGTTTTTGGTTATAAATTGTGTATTAATGTTAAGGTGCTGGGTCATCTACAACTACTTAGATCAGCTGTGGAATAGACAGTCAATGTACTCCAGGAAACAGTCTTCATACATACTGGATTAAAAAACAAGCCAGGCAAATGAAAATGTTTTTTGATTTATTTTTAGATATTTTTGGCAAAGAACAAAGGATCAGTCTGGTACAAAAAGGCAGTAAAACAGTAACAAATGTGTCTCTTATAAAAAGTATCATGTTCTATGAGGCATTTGTTTTTAACTGTCATGATGACAAAACCAAAATAAACACAAAAAATCTTCCTTCTGTACATAGGTCTTACAAGTCAAAAATAAATAAATAACTTATGAAATATAAAACCAGTAACCAAGGTACAGTATGTCCTGAAAATAGAGTGTGCTTTAGAACTCAAAGAACCATTGGTCCTACTGGACCAAATGTAATGTGAACAAGTATAAAAGTATGACTGGATAGATTTGGCACTATTTTTGAAATCTTTGGTAGTTCGTTTTTGAGAGTCAGAGGCAATGTTAAGTCTTTGGGTCAGAAAGAGTCTCTAGTTCTTTGGGTGTTTAGTCTGTTTAGTCCTCAGAGCTTGCTCTCCTCCTCCTCCATGGCTCTGTTCAGTCCAGGGATGAACTTGAGGAGGTGTCGGCGCAAACTCTTCTGTTTGGGTTTCCTCTGTAGCGAGCTGAACCCTCCCGATTGCTCTTTCTCCCCTGGTGCTGACGAAGAGTTGTTGTTGGAGCCCCTCATGTAGCTGCGTGTGCTGGCGCTGCGGGTCAGGTGGGTCTTTGCTGAGGTGAAGAGCTCGCTGGCGGGACGGATCATTCGCTGCTTACCCTTGGGTGGCTTCTCCTGTTCCTGTTTGTCTTTCTCTGTGCTGCTGGTGGTTTTGGTGAGGTCACCGTTGGCGTCGTTGAGGCGGTCACCCTGCCCCTGGTACAGACAGGTCTGGTAGAGCGGGTCCTCCTCCGTGGTGGCACTCAGGTGGCTGGCGCTGCTGCTGGTGCTGCCGGTGCAGCGAAGGGCACGCATGGCGGCCGGGCTCGGGGTGCCCAGACTACCGTACACCCCTGCAGACTCCAGGGACTCATAGATAGCAGCATCACTCATCACTATGCCTAGAGGACACAGGGAAAGAGTGTTATACATCTTAAATTGACTTCAAATTAATTTACCTGAGATCATATGCATCAACATAAATGAATGACTTACCATGAACCAGCCTCTGCTCTTGCATCATCAAAGATCTGTATTCATCCCATTTCTCATGTACGGTTTGCTGATAAAAGAAAATACAGCAATATTAGAAAGCAGTCAAAAAGGTAACATTTTTTGTGATTTCCACCTGTGAGCCTGATGGATGAGCTTGGGGACAGCAGCTGTCATCTTGAGAAAAGCCACTTGTCTTCAGACACAAAAAAGGTAATTTTTACCAGCCAAGTGTAACGTAAGCATGTAACTATGTGTCTACTCTCATTCACTGTGCTCACACAGCCTTCTGTAAGCATGCTGGAGAGCATTGCAGCCGCTAGTCATGAAACAGGTGGGAACAGAGGGGAAAAACAGGTGGGAAAGGGATTGGTCTAAATCTAGCATGCTGCATGGTGAGAGAGCTGGATTTTGTGTCTGCTTGCTATAGGCTTTTCACTACACTGTCAGACTGATCCCAGTCACACACTAGCCTGGTCCCAGATCTGTTTGTGCTGTATAGTCAATTCCTATGGTCATTGTCTCACACCCCACTGGATACCCAATTTCTGTTGAACTGTAGAAGCAAGCAGAACCACAGATTTGCTACACAGGGGAAGAGGGAGAGAGATTCACCTTCAGATACTGAAGCCTTGCCTCCAGTTCTGCTTTTCGAATGGAGTTGCTGTACACTGTTTCCAGCCTATGGTAAAGACAGAGTAATGTTAATTCAGACACAAGAAGGCCAGAGAGCCACACAAAAAGAGAGTAAGTATTCACAGCATTCTCTGGGCCCAATTAAGAACAGAGAGGAACTTCAGAAGTAGACATGTAAAGGCTCTTATATAGGAGACCCTAACATGCTAGAGTCTAGGCTCAACAGTTTACAAGTAGGGGGAAAAGCTTCAGAATGGTATCACGTTTCAAGACACCCACTCGACTGTAGCAACAGGTGCACATCTGAGGGGGTGTGTTGTTTTTACTGGGCTGATTGATACAAGCTCTCTGTTAATGGTTCAGCATCTGAGGGGGTTTCTTGTTTTTACTGGGCTGATTGATACAAGCTCTCTGTTAATGGTTCAGCATCTGAGGGGGTTTCTTGTTTTTACTGGGCTGATTGATACAAGCTCTCTGTTAATGGTTCAGCATCTGAGGGGGTGTGTTGTTTTTACTGGGCTGATACAAGCTCTCTGTTAATGGTTCAGCATCTGAGGGGGGTGTGTTGTTTTTACTGGGCTGATACAAGCTCTCTGTTAATGGTTCAGCAGGTCTATTTGTTTACTAGAGGCGAGAATAATTTGATGAAGTCTATTGTAAGACAAGAGGCCTGCACTGGGCCTCTCATGTGGTTAACTTCACTGCTTATGCAGTTGCCTTCCGAGTTTATAAAATGGGGCCCGATTCTAATAGGCCTTTCATCTTTTACAAGCAGACAAAGAGAGCGAGAGTGTGGTTCCAATTTAACACAGCAAGTTAATTCTGCATATTAAAAACGGTAATGGCTTGCTTCTAGGCAACTTTGGTGTGTAAACATGAACAGAACGGTTTAGAGTACGTCCATGTCACATTGATTGTATGGTAATCATTTAAAATATATTACATTTCTCCAGAATATCTTTCAGGTGCCACTAGACAAGATTTACAGAGTGCGCCATTAATGAGTATTCCCATTCTCATTCAATAGATAGACTTCATTATCGATTCTGTGTGATTCTATACTTTGGACTGCAACATTGCTCAAGAAAGAAGGTTCAAGATGTATCAGTATGAAAACGACACTAGAAAGCATTGACAAACTCTTTATAAGAACCGATTTGACTAGGACCTATACAAAAAGTGGAACATTTAAGTTCTGTTACCATCCACAACCAGTCCCCAATCCCCTTGCCAGTTCCCTTTACCATTGATATCTGATCTGCTTACCTAATGGAGTTCCCAGAGGCCCTGATTAGCTGAACAATCTCCTTGTGTTGAAATCCGTCCACAGTGGTCTCATGCACGCTAGTGATGGTGTCCCCTGTGCACAAAACAACATGCATGTTAACAAAACGGCAGCGGACGCAGTTAATTCCAGTTTTTCTTTATCATGGCTGTGGTTCTACTGAGACTAGTTTGATCCCACTAGCGTCTGTGGTTAGTGGAGCAATAAGAAGCACTTGGTTGGCTGGTGCTCCTGCAGCCCATGTGTGATACAGACGCTCTCGTCTAAACCCTGGATGTGTGGTCATGGCAGGCGACTTGGCACACAAGCTGTTGTTACCCACTTTTCCTAATAAGACAGCCTGAAAAATATTGATCAAAGATTTTGGTGTTACTCCATCTGTTATTGTCAAAGTATGGCAAGCCTATTAGATTATGTTTTATTGATTTCAGATGATTCTGACTCGGCCTGGTTCGAGTTGCAAGCTGAAACACAATGGCTGTTCCCCTCTGGAGGACCACACCACAGCCTTCTCTCCCCAGTGAGATAAAGTCCTAACGCTTCAGTTTAGAGAAAAACACTGGGAGGGAACAATAAACAAGGCATGTAGGGAATATAGGAAGTGAAACTGACACTTGCATGTCTGATGTGACGTGTAGTGTGAAGGGGCCTCTAGCGCTCCTTCTCTCTGGTTTATGAGGTTTTGCGAAAATACATGTGAGAATATACAATTTCTTCATTCCCTTCTCCTATTGTTTGTGATCAAATGGATGATAACCTTTTTACAAGGATTGGCAATGGCTTCTGTCTGAGATATTTAGAGAAATTATGTTTCAGACTAGAGAGGAAATAGAGCATGTCTATTCAAGAATGCTATTTTTTCAATAAATACAAAAAACATAATTAAAATAGACATGGCCGAGTTATTGTATGTGTTTGACAGAGTTATTGTATCCGGCAAGGCGGCAATGGAGACAAGGGAGTTGACTCGTATGGTGTTCGGTAAATTAATCTCTCCCTATAGTGTTTGTTGACTGGAAAATAAGTAGGCACACTGTAATATTTGTACTTCCCTAACGCATTTGTGCTTGCGTTTACTTAGGGACTACTAGACTCCTGGCTGGCAAACAAGAAAGGGGCGGGTCTCTATCCCTTCTTCCCCTGAGGTCTATTTTCAGTAAAGGCAGGTCATGCCGTTAAATACTGTAAAAAAAGATCCCTATTGAACAGGGGTTTTCAGTTTCACTTACCGACTTTGAGTCCAGCTTGTTGGGCGGGGCTGTCGTCGTGAACCTTGCACACAAATGTGCACATCTCCACAGAGTTCTCGTCCTGGTGGTGCAGCCCATATGTCTGGAAGAAGGGAGGGAGGATAATGAGTTAGAATTATACTTTTTGGTTGACAGCTTTTCATTCAAATAAATGTATTCTTAGGAACAATTAGATGCAAGGCATGGATATATAATTGCATCATGTTCAAAATCATTGGTAATTTCCCTTCACAAATGACCAAGAACCCAATGGTCACTCTGACAGAGCTCCAGAGTTCCTCTGTGGAGATGGGAGAACCTTCCAGAAGGACAACCATCTCTGCAGCACTCCACCAATCAGGCCTTTATGGTAGTGGCCAGACGGAAGCCACTCCTCAGTAAAGGGCACATGACAGCCCGCTTGGAGTTTGCCAAAAGGCACCTAAAGGACTCTCAGACCATGAGAAACAAGATTCTCTGGTCTGATGAAACCAAGATTGAACTCTTTGGCCTGAATGCCAAGCGTCACGTCTGGGGGAAACCTGGCACCATCCCTACGGTGAAGCATGGTGGTGGCAGCATCATGCTGTGGGGATGTTTTTCAGTGGCAGGGACTGGGAGACTAGTCAGGATAGAGGGAAAGATTAATGGAGCAAAGTACAGAGATCCTTGATGAAAACCTGCTCCAGAGCGCTCAGGACCTCAGACTGGGGTGAAGGTTCACCTTCCAACAGGACAACAACCCTAAGAATATAGCCAAGACAACTCAGGAGTGGCTTCGCGACAAGTCTCTGAGTGTCCTTGAGTGGCCCAGCCAGAGCCCGGTCTTGAACATCTCTGGAGACCTGAAAATAGCTGTGCAGTGACGCTCCCCATCCAACCTGACAGAGCTTGAGAGGATCTGCAGAGAAGAATGGGAGAAACTCCCCAAATACAGGTGTGCCAAGCTTGTAGCGTCATACCCAAGAAGACATGAGGCTGTAGTCGCTGCAAAATGTGCTTCAACAAAGTACTGAGTAAAGGGTCTGAATACTTATGTAAATCCATCTCTCCCATCTCTGGGCTTTGACCTCACTTCCTAAAGAACAGGGCGAGGCAGGAAAGGAGGGAACTCCATCCGAACCCTAAATATAACCATCTATCTGGAATAATTATAAACAAAACCGTGTTGTGAACATAGTACTGCTCCATGGCATTTATGATTTTCACGGCCCTTACATTGGGCGCCGTCTTCTCTTTAGAGGTGAGGCTGACAACAAATGGTGCATTGTGAGGAATCGCTGTGGGGACAGAGAGGGGGGAGCTCTGACAGATGAAGAGGGCCTGTGTGCAGAAGTCAGAGTGTTTACAGTGTCCTCGAGGGATAGGAATATAGTAAGTCTGACACGACACGCAGGAGTGTGAGAGAAGATTTTACAAAACCACACCGCTTTGAAAATAGACTCGAGAGAAAACAATTTTTAAAAACGCCTCCTTGTCTCCAGTCATGGGATGGGATACATCAGACCCTTATATTGAGAGTACATTTCTTAAAGTACACTATATATATATATATATTATATATATATATATATATATACACACAAAAAAGTATGTGGACACCCATTCCAAATAGTGGATTTAGGCTATTTCAGCCACACCCGTTGCTGACTGGTGTATAAAATCGAGTACACAGCCATGCAATCTCCATAGACAAACATTGGCAGTAGAATGGCCTTACTGAAGAGCTCAGTGACTTTCAACATGGCACCGTCATAGGATGCGACCTTTCCAACAAGTCAGTTTGTCAAATTTCTGCCCTGCTAGAGCTGCCCCGGTCAACTGTAAGTGCTGTTATTGTGAATAGGAGCAACAACGACTCAGCCACGAAGTGGTAGGCCACACAAGCGCACAGAACGGGACAGCCGAGTGCTGAAGCGCGTAAAAATCGTCTGCCCTCGGCTGCAACATTCACTAGCAAGTTCCAAACTGCCTCTGGAAGCAACGTCAGCACAATAACTGTTAGTCGGAAGCTTCATGAAATGGGTTTCCATGGCCGAGCAGCCGCACACATGTCTAAGGTCACCAAGCGCAATGCCAAGCGTTGGCTGGAGTGGTGTAAAGCTTGCCGTCATTGGACTCTGGAGCAGTAGAAACGCGTTCTCTGGAGTGATGCTTCACGCTTCTGGCAGTCCGATGGACAAATCTGGGTTTGGCGGATTCCAGGAGAATGATACCTGCCCGAATGCATAGTGCCAACTGTAAAGTTTGGTGG
Source organism: Coregonus lavaretus (assembly GCF_964263955.1). Lineage (NCBI taxonomy): Eukaryota > Metazoa > Chordata > Actinopteri > Salmoniformes > Salmonidae > Coregonus > Coregonus lavaretus. Next base: position 29,276,442 of record NC_140009.1, read on the forward strand.
AGGAGGAATAATGGACTGGGGCTGTTTTTCATGGTTTGGGCTAGGCCCCTTAGTTCCAGTGAAGGGAAATCTTAACGCTATAGCATACAATGACATTCTAGACGATTCTGTGCTTCCAACTTTGTGGCAACAGTTTGGGGAAGGCCCTTTCCTGTTTCAGCATGACAATGCCCCCGTGCACAAAGCGAGGTCCATACAGAAATAGGTTTGTCGAGATCGGTGTGGAAGAACTTGACTGGCCTGCACAGAGCCCTGACCTCAACCACATCCAACACCTTTGGGATGAATTGGAACGCCGACTGTGAGCCAGGCCTAATCGCCCAACATCAGTGCCCGACCTCACTAATGCTGAGTGGAAGCACTTCCTGTTGAATGCGGAACGAGGGAGAGCTCGGTTTGTTGTTTTGGAAAAGTTTGTTGTTTTAAAAGTGTATTGGAAAATTTCTTAGTAGCTAGCTAACTTTTTAGTTTGGATCCCGCGACGCAGTTGGCATCAGTTGCTGGGACTGCTACTCTCTGTCTGAGGAGCTATTTGGCGTAGCAGCTAGCCTATCAAGCTAGCGGGGTTTCTTGAACGCATCCCGTGACGCGGTTAGCCATTGTGGCAGGGACCGCAGATTGACCCGTGTTTGTGGCTGTCTATATCCCTGCGGTTTGTTGTTTTAAATCTTCCCTGTGACCTGCCCTGTCTGGAACTGCGAAGAGTAACAGCGTAACCTACGTTCCACAAGCAGCAACAAGAAAATAGCTTCAAGTGTTTTGTCCACATACTGGTTTCAACTAATAAAAGAATGGACGACCTGACCAGAGAGGTTAAGGACCTGAAGAACAGCTTGCAGTTCTCCCAGGGTCAGCTCGATGAGTTGAAACAGGAGAACAGCAAGATGACAGCAATCTGTAAGTCATTGTAAGTCATTTCATCAGTTCTGTGTGAATCCATGATAACAATGACGGATAAATCAGATTATCTCGAGGGACAATCAAGGCGGAATAACATGGTTGTGGACGGAATTGCAGAATCTCGACATGAGACCTGGACGGAGTCTGAGGACAAAGTGAGGGAAATTATCTCTGAGAAATTGAAGATGGACCACAGGAAGATTGAGGTGGAGCGCGCCCACAAGACTGGAAAACCCACCAACGGCCCAGGTGTCAGGCCCGATAGTGGTCAAGTTCCTGAGGTTCAAGGACTAGGTAATTGTTCTGAAAAGAGCCAAGAACTTGAGCGGAACGTACATCTTCCTCAACGAGGACTATCCTGAAGCTGTGCGCCAGAAGAGGAAAGAACTTATCCCAGCCATGAAAGCTGCCAGAGCGCGTGGGGACATTGCTTACATCTGCTATGACAGGCTCATTGTCCATCCTCCCTCCCAGAATCCTGGAAGGGATGAGAGCGCCAAACCTATGGGTTCGTAGCGTCAACCCCACAGCACACACACCAATTGATTAATGGACTGCTGAATGTATTGTTTGCTCTTTTCCATATTATGTCTATCTCTGATAAATTACCCAGGAAAGGGCTGAAAATAGCCCATATTAATATATGTAGCCTTAGAAATAAGGGTAATTCAATCAATAACTTGCTAACATCAGATAACATTAATATATTAGCCATTTCTGAAACTCACTTAGATAATTCATTTGATGATACAGCAGAGTAGCAATACAAGGATATAACATCTATAGAAGAGACAGAAATGCTTATGGGGGAGGTGTTGCTGTATACATACCGTACCAGTCAAAAGTTTGGACACAACTACTCATTCCAGGGTCTTTCTTTATTTTAACAATTTTCTACATTGAAGACATCAAAACTATGAAATAACACATATGGAATCATGTAGTAACCAAACAAGTGTTATACAAATAAAAATATATTTTATATTTGAGTTTCTTCAAAGTAGCCACCCTTTGCCTTGATGACAACTTTGCACACTCTTGAAATTCTCTCAACCAGCTTCATGAGGTAGTCTGCTGGAATGCATTTCAATTAACAGGTGTGCCTTGTTAATTTGTGGAATTTCCTTCCTTCTTAATGCGTTTGAGCCAATCAGTTGTGTTGTGACAAGGTAGTGGGGGTATACAGAAGATAGCCCTATTTGGTAAAAGACCAAGTCCATATTATGGCAAGAACAGCTTAAATAAGCAAAGAGAAATGACAGTCCATCATTACTTTAAGACACGAAGGTCAGTCAATACGGAACATTTCAAGAACTTTGAAAGTTTCTTCAAGTGCAGTCGCAAAAACCATCAAGCGCTATGATGAAACGGGCTCTCATGAGGACCGGCACAGGAAAGGAAGACCCAGAGTTACCGCTGCTGCAGAGGATAAATTCATTAGAGTTACTAGCCTCAGAAATTGCAGCCCAAATAAATGTTTCACAGACTGCAAGTAACAGACACATCTCAACATCAACTGTTCAGAGGGGACTATGTGAATCAGGCCGTAATTGTCTAATTGCTGCAAAGAAGCCACTACTAAAGGACACCAATAATAATAAGAGACCTGCTTGGGCCAAGAAACACGAGCAATGGACATTAGACCGGTGGAAATCTGTCCTTTGGTCTGGAGTCCAAATTGGAGATTTTTGGTTCAAACCGCTGTGTCTTTGTAAGACGCGGTGCGGGTGAACGGATGATCCCACCATAAAGCATGGAGGAGGTGGTGTTATGGTGTGGGGGTACTTTGCTGGTGACACTGTCTGTGATTTATTTAGAATTCAAGGTTAATTCAATCAATAACTTGCCCTTACACTTGCATGGCTACCACAGCATTCTGCAGCGATACACCATCCCATCTGGTTTGGGCTTAGTGGGACTATCATTTGTTTTTCAACAGGACAATGACCCAACACACTTCAAGGCTGTGTAAGGGCTATTTTACCAAGAAGGAGAGTGATGGAGTGCTGCATCAGATGACCTGGCCTCCACAATCACCTGACCTCTAACCAATTGAGATGGTTTGGGATGAGTTGGACCTCAGAGTGAAGGAAAAGCAGCCAACAAATGCTCAGCATATGTGGGAACTCCTTCAAGACTGTTGGAAAAGTATTCCAGGTGAAGCTGGTTGAGAGAATGCCAAGAGTGTGCAAAGCTGTCATCAAGGCAAAGGGTGGCTACTAAGAATCTACAATATATTTTGATTTTTGTAACACTTTTATGGATACTACATGATTCCATGTGTGTTATTTCATAGTTTTGATGTCTTCACTATTATTCTACAAGGTAGAAAATTGTAAATATAAAGAAAAACCCTTGAATGAATAGGTGTCCAAACTTTTGACTGGTACTGTGTATTCAGAGTCATATCCCTGTTATGCTTAGAGAAGATATTATGTCAAATATTATTGAAGTGTTGTGGTTGCAGGTTCACTTGGCACATCTACATTTATTTTGGAGTGTTGCTATAGGCCACCAAGTGCTAACAGTCAGTATCTAAATAATATGTGTGAAATGCTTGATAGTGTATGTGGTGTAAACAGAGGTCTACTTTCTTGGGGACCTGAATATTGACTGGTTTTCATCAAACTGTCCGCTGAAGAGGAAGCTTCTCACTGTAACCAGTGCCTGTAATCTGGTTCAGGTTATTAACAAACACTACAGGAACAAGATCATCCACAAGTATCGATCACATTTTTACTAATACTGTAGAACTTTGTTCTAAAGTTGTATCCGTACCCATCGGATGCTATATCCAGGAAAGCCAAAGTTCCAAAAGCTGGCCCTAAAATAGTGTATAAGAGATCATACAAAAGATTTTACTGTGACTCTTATGTGGATTATGTAAAAAATATGTGTTGGTCTGATGTGATTAATAAGGAGCATCCAGACATTGCACTTGATTAATTTATGAAATTGCTTCTTCCAATTATTGATAAACATGCACCTGTTAAGAAACTGACTGTTAGAACTGTTAAGGCTCCATGTATTGATGAGGAATTGTGTATTGGGGTGCTCTGGCACCCCAATGGTGGAACAAGCTCCCTCACGACGCCAGGACAGCGGAGTCACTCACCACCTTCCGGAGACATTTGAAACCCCACCTCTTTAAGGAATACCTGGGATAGGATAAAGTAATCCTTCTACCCCCCCCCCCCCCCCCCCCAAAAAAAAAAGGAAATGCCAGGAAATGCCAACAACGAACAGTGAGCCATACATAAAAAAACAAATAATGAAAGAAAAGCATTGCCAGTTTTAACTTTGTAAACTTAGTGTGGGAGAGGTGGATTTTTTTTTGTTATCGATCAATAATGACAAACCTCCTGGCATCGACAACTTAGATGGAAAGCTACTGAGGATGGTAGCTGACTCTATAGCCACTCCTATCCGTCATATCTTTAATCTGAGTCTAGAGGAAAGTATTTGTCCTCAGGCCTGGAGGGAAGCCAAAGTAATTCCGCTACCCAAGAGTGGTAAAGTGGCCTTTACTGGTTCTAACAGCAGATCTATAAGCTTGCTGCCAGCTCTTAGCAAACTGTTGGAAAGAATTGTGTTTGACCGAATACAATGACATTTCTCTGTAAACAAATTAACAACAGACTTTCAGCATGCTTATAGAGAAGGACACTCAACATGTACTGCACTGACACAAATTACTGATGATTGGTTGAAAGAAATTGATAATAAGAAGATTGTGAGAGCTGTACTGTTAGATTTCAGTGCAGCCTTTGATATTATTGACCATAACCTGTTGCTGAAAAAACGTATGTGTTATAGCTTTTCAACCTCTGCCATATCGTGAATTCAGAGCTACCTATCTAATAGAACTTAAAGGGTTTTCTTTCATGGAAGCTTCTCTAATGTCAAACATGTAAAGTGTGGTGTACCGCAGCGCAGCTCTCTAGGCCCTCTACTCTTTTCTATTTTTACCAATGACCTGCCACTGGCATTAAACAAAGCATGTGTGTCCATGTATGCTGATGATTCAACCATATACACATCAGCAAACACAGCTAATGAAGTCACTGAAACCCTTAACAAAGAGTTGCAGTCTGTTTTGGAAAGGGTGGCCAGTAATAAACTGGTCCTGAACACCTCTAAAACTAAGAGCATTGTATTTGGTATAAATCATTCCCTAAGTTCTAGACCACAGTTGAATCTGTATAATGAATGGTATGGCTTTTGAACAAGTTGAGGAGACTAAATTACTTGGTGTTACCTTAGATTGTAAACTGTCATGGTCAAAACATATAGATTCAATGGTTGTAAAGATGGAGAGAGGTCTGTCCGTAATAAAGAGATGCTCTGCTTTTTTGACACCACACTCCAAAAAGCAAGTCCTGCAGGCTCTAGTTTGTCTTATCTTGATTGTCCAGTCGTGTTGTCGAGTGCTGCAAGGAAAGACCTAGTTAAGCTGCAGCTGGACCAGAACAGAGCGGCACGTCTTGCTCTTCATTGTATTCAGAGGGCTGATATAAATACTATGCATGCCAGTCTCTCTTGGTTAAGAGTTGAGGAGAGACTGACTGCATCACTTCTTCTTTTTATAAGAAATATTAATGTGTTGAAAATTCTAAATTGTTTGCATAGTCAACTTACGCACAGCTCTGACACACACACTTACCCCACCAGACATGCCACCAGGGGTCTTTTCATAGTCCCCAAATCCAGAACAAATTCAAGAAAGCGTACAGTATTATACAGAGCCATTATTGCATGGAGCTCCCTTCCATCTCATATTGCTCAAATGAACAGCAAACCTGGTTTCAAACAACAGATAAAGCAACACCTCACGGCACAACGCCTCTCCCCTATTTGGCCTAGATAGTTTGTTTTTATATATTGATATGTAGGCTACGTGTACCTTTTGTAAAAAAACAAAAACATTATGTACTTCTGTCCTCGAGCTGTTGTCTATTAATGTTCTGTATTATGTCATTTTTCATGTTTTGTGTGGACCCCAAGAAGAGTAGCTGCTGCTTTTGCAACAGCTAATGGGGATCCTAATAATATACCAAGTCCCCGCAGCAATGTACCAACATCTAGTGGAAAGCCTTCCCAGAAGAGTGGAGGCTGTTATAGCAGCAAAGGGGGGACCAAGTCAATATTAATACCCATGATTTTGGAATGAGATGTAATCTGTAATCCACTTACCTGGATCTCAAAGCCAAAGGTCTCCTCCTCCTTCTTCTCCAGGACAACGACTTTCCTAAAATGAAAAAGGTGGATATGATTACTTGATATATAGTATTGAGCCATGATCCAATTGTGACGGGTGAGTGACATCACCACCTCCAGAAAATACCTTTATGGGTTATCTGCTGTAAAGGGACATCTAAGATGAATAAAGTTAATATTCAGTTAAGTGATTAACACAATGTATTATAGTTTTCCTTTCTGTAATACACATGATTCTGTTTGTGCAAGGTTGATGGTCACTAGACTTGAATGTTATGGACTGCTGATAGTGTTGGCACTAGTCTAAAGGTGCCAGTTCCGAGGACACTGGTTATTATTGTATTCTGTGAGGCTGTCTGATTCACTGCCTTGTGTTATGTCTTTTGTTATGTGTTTACAGAACGTATGTAGTTAGGATACAAGGGCCTGCTCAGAGAAGGCTCGGGAGACATCTGCTCTGCTTCTGTGATGGAGGTGTCTCCCTGTTGCAACTTGTATTAAAACAGAGATTTTTGATTGACTTTATCAACGACGCTCTCCTTTTTGTTTCACGTGGAATTCCCTTTACATATGCTCTAGGATTATTATTATTTATTTTTTAAATACATGGATGATGAACATCATGATACCTAGCTGTGTAATACACTCATGGTTAAACTGAACTTTAAAATGGCTCATGTTTGAAGCAAAGAAAACTAATGAAATAGTGAAAAGGTTGTTTATTTTAGGAAGTGATGCTAAAGAACAAACATACACTATATACACACACACAACATTCCTCAGGAGGACTTGATGGACTAGACGATAAGTCTTAAGACTGCTGAAGAGTTAATCAAATGGCTACCCTGACTATTTGCATTGAAGGCCTTTTTTTTGTTTTACTGATTATCTTGCACTGGCTCTATGCACACTCACTGGACTCTACCCACACACTCACACACACTACACTGACACTCCAACAAACACACACACACAAATGCTGCTGCTACTCTGTTTATTATGTATCCTGATTGCCTAGTCATTTTTACCCCTACTTACAAGTACATATTGCCTCAATTATCTGAACTACCTCGTACCACTGCACATTGACTCAGTACTGGTACTCCTTGTATATAGCCTCGTTATTGTTTTTATTGTGTTACTATTTCTATTTAGCAAATTGTTCGTACTTTTTAATTCTGCATTGTTGGGAAAGGGCTCGTAAGTATTAATTTCACTGTAAAGTTTACGCCGTTTGTATTCGGCGCATGTGACAAATAAAATGTGATATCTTACAGAATTAACTATTCAAAATTGCATTATAAACCATCCACAAAGTACACTACTAAGAAAGTAACTACAGTACAGCTACAGTAAAATGACAAATACATCTCTCTTGCATGTTCTTATCTAAATTGCATGACAAGATATTTCTGTTGACAAAACGTGACAAGCATTCTTTTGTTTCCAAAAGCCTCTTTGCGTCATCCCAAAAGTAAAAATGTCCAAAGGTCTAACTGGGCAGTGTGTACGGCAATGTCCACTTAACATCATAATATCATCCATAGATTAGATAAAAATGCATAATACATTAGAATGTCAAATAGTAATAACCACAAATACAAAAGGTTACTGTACTGCTGAATTTCTGTAACTCATTACATTCAATTTTCCCAAGCGTCAAACCCAGAGGCCTCTGAAATACTCAAATTACTCTGAAAGCAGCCTACTGTAATTTAGTTAACACGCATAATTTGGGTCTGTTGTGAATGAAAGGGTTTAGTAAGGCTGATTGGGTCTGTTCTGACAGTCTGTGTATGACGTACTTCTCTCAACCACAGTAAGAGTGAGAAAATGACAGATAGTTTCAGGACACATCTGCCTGATGGAGGGGGTGAGATGACTGTTGGGCTTACCTCTGTGGCTCTGGTGTTTGTGTGAGGGGCTTCCATTTCTGCAACCCACCACTCTGTGAAGAGAAAACATAATGGACATTAAATATAACAACCAAAAACTGGGTTTTTTGGGTTAGAACAGAAACCACACAAGGGGATTTCTCTCCTACGTACGTAGGCCAGGTTCAGTATACACCTCAATCTCTCGCTCATGTATCTTCTTGTCCATCAAGTCCTCCTGAGGCATGTCATGTGTGTACAGTGTGTGTTTTTAAGCTACTGAGCCAAAACACGGGTAAGAAACTATTACAGACAGAACCAGAAATGCGTGTCTGTCTGCTCCCTGTTTAACGCCCTACGTCAGAGCAGACGTTTTGGTTCCTATATTTAGCTCTACGCTGAGTCCACTGTCTTGTGATGCCCAGACTGCTGATACACCAAACTGTGTGGGTTTTCTTCTTCTTCCGATACCGATCTAAAATATCTCCCTATTTGTACAGGTTATACTCATACTGTAGACAAACCAGATGTGTGTGTGGACTGGAGTCTTGGTCCTCTTGCAACAATCACTGCATTGAGGGAAAACCCAAGCCAAATTGGGACCCAACCTCCACTTTACTTAGTGTAAACTACAAGTACAGTGGGGAAGAAAAGTATTTAGTCAGCCACCAATTGTGCAAGTTCTCCCACTTAAAAAGATGAGAGAGGCCTGTAATTTTCATCATAGGTACACGTCAACTATGACAGACAAATTGAGAATATTTTTTCCAGAAAATCACATTGTAGGATTTTTAATGAATTTATTTGCAAATTATGGTGGAAAATAAGTATTTGGTCACCTACAAACAAGCAAGATTTCTGGCTCTCACAGACTTGTAACTTCTTCTTTAAGAGGCTCCTCTGTCCTCCACTCGTTACCTGTATTAATGGCACCTGTTTGAACTTGTTATCAGTATAAAAGACACCTGTCCACAACCTCAAACAATCAAACTCCAAACTCCACTATGGCCAAGACAAAAGAGCTGTCAAAGGACACCAGAAACAAAATTGTAGACCTGCACCAGGCTGGGAAGACTGAATCTGCAATAGGTAAGCAGCTTGGTTTGAAGAAATCAACTGTGGGAGCAATTATTAGGAAATGGAAGACATACAAGACCACTGATAATCTCCCTCGATCTGGGGCTCCACGCAAGATCTCACCCCGTGGGGTCAAAATTATCACAAGAACGGTGAGCAAAAATCCCAGAACCACACGGGGGGACCTAGTGAATGACCTGCAGAGAGCTGGGACCAAAGTAACAAAGCCTACCATCAGTAACACACTACGCCGCCAGGGACTCAAATCCAGCAGTGCTAGACGTGTCCCCCTGCTTAAGCCAGTACATGTCCAGGCCCGTCTGAAGTTTGCTAGAGTGCATTTGGATGATCCAGAAGAGGATTGGGAGAATGTCATATGGTCAGATGAAACAAAAATAGAACACTTTGGTAAAAACTCAACTCGTCGTGTTTGGAGGACAAAAATGCTGATTTGCATTCAAAGAACACCATACCTACTGTGAAGCATGGGGGTGGAAACATCATGCTTTGGGGCTGTTTTTCTGCAAAGGGACCAGGACGACTGATCCGTGTAAAGGAAAGAATGAATGGGGCCATGTATCGTGAGATTTTGAGTGAAAACCTCCTTCCATCAGCAAGGGCATTGAAGATGAAACGTGGCTGGGTCTTTCAGCATGACAATGATCCCAAACACACCGCCCGGGCAACGAAGGAGTGGCTTCGTAAGAAGCATTTCAAGGTCCTGGAGTGGCCTAGCCAGTCTCCAGATCTCAACCCCATAGAAAATCTTTGGAGGGAGTTGAAAGTCTGTGTTGCCCAGCGACAGCCCCAAAACATCACTACTCTAGAGGAGATCTGCATGGAGGAATGGGCCAAAATACCAGCAACAGTGTGTGAAAACCTTGTGAAGACTTACAGAAAACGTTTGACCTGTGTCATTGCCAACAAAGGGTATATAACAAAGTATTGAGAAACTTTTGTTATTGACCAAATACTTATTTTCCACCATAATTTGCAAATAAATTCATTAAAAATCCTACAATGTGATTTTCTGGATTTTTTTTTCTCATTTTGTCTGTCACAGTTGACGTGTACCTATGATGAAAATTACAGGCCTCTCTCATCTTTTTAAGTGGGAGAACTTGCACAATTGGTGGCTGACTAAATACTTTTTTTCCCCACTGTATCTCTTATACTACATAACGTACTGTATTTCGCCTACACTACAAATAATTCACCTCTGTTCTACCTCAATGATCCTAAGTGTTGACCCAATGAAAGGGCACTTTTTTGTCACCGCCTCTTTGGGTATAAAAAAATGTTGCTTTCTTTATTTTCCAACACTCCCAGAAATGTCCCGGGCCCCTCTCAATGACTTAACTTATTCCCAAATACCAAGAGAGAGACTCCTGGGGGTGGTAGGTGCAGAGCAGGAGCTGGGTGCCCTGCACAATGCCCTGTTGTTGCCCCAGGCTCCAGATGATGGTGAGAGATGTAGGAAGGAGGCCTGTGCATAACTCTGGCTGGCCTCCTAATACAGTACATCTACAGAACTGGGACAACCAATGCTGTTGTGTCAAACATACACACACACAAACTGCTTCAGCTTTCCCAAGAAATCCGTTTTGCCAGTCTACATCACAGTAAATTCCCAGATTATGATGCTGGGCCATGTTAATTCACTGGTAAAGCCACCACTGTTCCCTGTAAGGCCGTTCCACCTCAGTACATTCTATCTGCATGCTTAGAAATACTAATTTGATGCGAAGCTAATTTGATCACAAAGCGTAATCTGTTGTGCTTCAAAACTGCAAAGATATTATGAAATGGTTGGATTGCACTGAATCAAGAGGGAGTGTGGCACTCATGAAACATCATGTGTGGGTGGACCTGTGGTCAGGAAAGAGGAAAGCTTTAGTATGTGACAAGTGAACACCATTTGTGTTCTTGCTTGAGTGTGTGTCAACTTTTATACAAAGCTTATATCGAAATAGGAAACTGTCGCTTGGTGCGTAAAACAGCAACAGGCCATCCATATTGGGCTCAGACAATAAAGTGTCATAAAAATATTCACACTGCTATTTCTAAGAAAATGAATGCCTTCAGACTCATTATGAACACCAGACATACATGTATGTGCTCAATATCTGTGCGTGTGAGAAGCCATGAGAAGAGAAGAAACTTTACATCCAACTTCAAATATTTAGCGTATTATTGAGCGTATCCAAGCTGGCCTCTGTAGCTAAAAGTGACACTGCCATGTGCTTTCATTCAGGGGCATCATGCATCCCAAAAATCTGAGGGGGCACAATATAGGTCCTTCTACACCCCCCATAAAAAAAAGTTTGGTTGTCCCACTGGCTATCCTAAATTGAATGCACCAATTTGTAAGTGGCTCTGGATAAGAGTGTCTGCTAAATGACTTAAATGTAAATGTAGGTGAGGATGGCTGGGGGGGTGGAAGTTGGAGAATTTTGCATTTTTCAAACACATGAAACAGCTTTTTCCTGCAATTTAGAGCCATATTCATTATGCTTACTTTTAATTCTATGTCAAAAATATATGGTTTACTGACTGGTGGTTCTTTTTTAAAGAAACTAAATATGCTTCTCAACATCTCTGCTAAAATTTGGGTAAAGATTGAAAGGAATGTGAGTCATATTCAGTACATTTAGTAATTGCTTGCTTTTCTAAAGTCTACCAACCTTGCCAGCAGGCATGCCAGCTAAGATAGTTAGACAAGCTAGCTACTCTAATTTGATTGACAGCCTGACATGGCTTCTTAGTTCACTCTTAGAAAAAAGGGTTCCATAAGGGTTCTTCGGCTGTCCCCATAGGAGAACCCTTTTTAGTTCCCTCTGTCAAATGTAGAACCCTCTGTGAAAAGGGTTCTACATGGAACCCAAAAGAGTTATACCTGGAACCAAAACGGGGTTGTCCTATAGGGACAGCCGAATAACCTGTTTAGGTTCTAAATAGCACTTTTTTTTGTTTTTCCATAAGAGTGTACCTAGTTGAGATTGGGAAACTATCTGGGCTAGCTAAAGCCAACTTCATAAAATTGCTAGGTGCTTGGCTTGCAGTATTACAGAGAAACAACAACAACAACAACAACAACAAATTTAACAGGACAAATCTAAGTGGGCACGTGCCACCTATAGGCATGACGCTTCTGCTTTCATTGGTATGTTTAGTAAACTTCTTCTGCCGCGTTCACGTGCTGGTCGGAACTAGGACATTTCTGATTTACTAACTTGTTCTAGTTATTCACGTTCCACGTTCAACGCATTAGCAGGTCGGACATTTCCGAGTATCCTACTTCCGAATAGAACATGAACGCGACATTAATTGAAGGAGCAAGTGCAAGTTACAATGTAAGAAAGTTACCATCACTGTAACACAGAATACATACCTTTCTGTAGTTCCTTGGCAACGTTCCACCAGAGTATGCCAAAGTCTTGTAATTATACACCTCCGAGGAATTAGTTGGTAAATCCATAGTTTTAAAACTGTCGGACTTTGAGGACGGAAAGTAAATATCGTCCTGGCTCGAAAGTCCACTAGCTGGATCACAGGAGTTTACTTTTTTAAGCCTTCGGAGAGTCATATTCTTCATATTATGTGATGTGATTTTTTAAAAAAAAGCTAAGATAAACAGAAAATGTCTGAGTAAAATGTCCACAATATCGCTCCCGCTACTCTAGCACAGCCAACGATGCTTCTGTCCAGGCAGCATGCACATTGCCCAGAAGGCGGTCCCTGCTGTGATGCACATGACACAATTGGACGGTTGTGTTTTCATTTGTTTGGCGATCGGGACTTTGTGCACGTTGACAAAAACCAATGGGCCAAGAAATGAGCAATTTGTGCAGTGTGAAAAAGTCTCACGTGTCTGAGAAATCCATTGCCTATATACATTTTAGTCATTTATACATTATAATTTTTTTCATACTGGCCCCCCGTGGGAATCAAACCCACAACCCTGGCGTTGCAAACGCCATGCTCTACCAATTGACGACGCTGGGCCAATTGTGCGCCGCCCCATTGTCGCGGCCTGCTACGACAGAGCCTGGATTCGAACCAGGATTTCTAGTGGCACAGCTAATAGCACTGCGATGCAGTGCCTTAGACCACTGCGCCACTTGTGAGATATGGCCTACATTCTCTAAAATCTAAGCAATAAGGCCTACATTTTAAAAATAACAATAGTCTCGGTTTAAGATAGGCTACAGCTGTTTAAATTATACAATTATCAGATTAGTTGGGAACAAAGGGTTACCAGCATTAAAAGGCAAGATTATTTCCCAAACCATATATTTTTCAACAAAACGTAATGCTACATTCACTAAAACTGGTTGTCATGTGCACTTTTAGGCGCTCTGGTCATTAGTTCTATTCGTATTGACTGCCATGTAAAGTAAAACTACCCAACCACTGGTTGATAGTTCCAGAACTTTGCAGGTTACTATGGCAAACAAAAGTGGTTGCTATGTAGGCTCTTCCCCCTTGCTAGCTATCCAACTTTACAGCTAACACAATCACTTCAGACTGAAGCTGGAAAGTCCGCAAACTAGCTGCATTTCGTTTCGTTTGACCTGTTTTCATGATTCGACTGGCTGAGAAAATCTTCCCTTCTGTCTGGTCCCGACTCGTTCATTATTATGGGACACAGTGGAGATTGAATTTTAATATTGCTACAATATTGCAAATGTCGGATAATGTCTAGATGCTTTTTAGTGGAGATCAAGTTTATAAATCGCATGGCTGTGCAGATGAGACAGACAGTGGATCTGCAAAAGTAGTAGTAGTGCGTTGCTAGGTAACCACAAATGATGGCACTTTTTATGAATGTACTGGCCATGTGTATGCTGTCTAGTATATCATGGGCAGATAGACTCTAACAATGGGAATTCCAAACCACCCATTGTATAAATTGCTTTTAATAATCCATCTGTGAATGTAGCCTATCAACATAGGTATAAAGTCACAGGGCCCTGCCAATGAGGCCCACACAGAACCGACTGCTGAAACGGAGCAAGTGGCGCCCCCCTGTGATCATGCATATATTTTGGTCAAACCAAACAGAGTTGGTGAGACCAAAATACAATACCTTGACATTTCTTAGCCCTAACTAATAAAGAAACAAATCATAAAATGGTTACCTATTCATTCGATAATAACCACACCACATTACATAATGTCATGATGGTTTATTGAAATATATACAGCATCATTTGAAATATTTTTTACATTCTCAGGATTTAAGATATGGCTAACCTCCAATTAGAGATACTGAATACGAGAAACTAAGGCCTTGCATTGAGACAGATGTAAACAATTAGTTTTCAATCCAAACTGTCACTCAATATATTAAAACTAAAGGTTTATTTAAAAAGGACATTTTAGTTCTGCTTTTAAAACAATTAAAATGTGGTTTGGCCATAGAACATTGGAGCAAAAGGTTTCCTGCTTACATACAGAAGCACTAACGAGCGCATAATTTCATATAACATCTGCATTAATTACGACTTGTGGGTATATTACCACAAGCTTTATGCACTTCTAAATATTTCATAACTTAATCAATCCTAGGAAATTCTAGACTTTCTATATATACATACATTTACATTTTAGGTCATTTAGTAGACACTCTTATCCAGAGCGACTTACAGTCAGTGCATACATTTTCATACTGGCCCCCCGTGGGAAACTAACCCACAACCCTGGCGTTGCAAGCACCATGCTCTACCAACTGAGCTACAGGGGAAGCCCATAAACATACACGAATCCCCAAGCTGACAAGGTAAAAATATGTTGTTCTGCCCGAGCAAGGCAGTTAACCCACTGTTCTCCGTGCGCCGATAACGTGGATGTGGATTAAGGCAGCCCCCCGCACATCTCTGATTCAGAAGGGTTGGGTTAAATGCGTTAGACACATTTCAGTTGAATGCATTCAGCTGTACAACTGACTAGGTATCCCCCCTTTCCTTTCCAAATATGAATTGCAATTCATAACATAGACAACATGACCATGGGCCCTGTGTAGCTCAATTGCAACGCTTGCAACGCCAGGGTTGTGGGTTTGATTCCCACGGGGGGCCAGTATGAACAAATAAATAATGTATGAACTCACTAACTGTAAGTCGCTCTGGATAAGAGCGTCTGCTAAATGACTAAAATGTAATGACCAAAAGTATGTGGAAACCTGCTCGTCAAACATCTCATTCCAAAATTCTGGGCATTAATATGGAGTTGTTCCCCCTTTGCTGCTATAACAGCCTCCACTCTTCTGGGAAGGCTTTCCACTAGATGTTGGAACACTGCTGTGGGGACTTGCTTCCATTCAGCCACAAGAGCATTAGTGAGGTTGGGCATTGATTAGGCCTGGCTCGCAGTCGGTGTTCCAATTCATCCCAAAGGTGTTTGTTGGGGTTGAGGTCAGGCCTCTCTGTACATGCCAGTCAAGTTCTTCCACACTGATCTCGACAAACCATTTCTGTATGGACCTCGCTTTGTGCACAGAGGCATTGTCATGCTGAAACAGGAAAATACCTTTCCCAAACTGTTGCCACAAAGTTGGAAGCACAGAATCGTAAAGAATGTCATTGTATGCTGTAGCGTTAAGATTTCCCTTCACTGGAACTAAGGGGCCTAGTCCGAACCATGAAGAACAGCCACTGACCATTATTCCTCCTCCACCAAACTTTACAGTTGGCACTATGCAGTCGGGCAGGTAGCGTTCTCCTGGCATCTGCCAAACCCAAATTCATCCGTCGAACTGCCAGATGGTGAAGCGTGATTCATCACGCCAGAGAACACGTTTCCACTGCTCCAATGGCAGCGAGCTTTACACCATTCCAGCCGACGCTTGGCATTGCACATGGTTATCTTAGGCTTGTGTGAGGCTGCTCGGCCATGGAAACCCATTTCATGAAGCTCCTGACGAACAGTTATTGTTCTGACGTTGCTTCCAGAGGCAGCTTGGAACTCACCCTACACACAATGTGTTTACTGAAGTCTGATTTTGATAAGTTTTAGCTACATAACATCAATAAGTTGTGCCTTTTCAGGTTTAGAAGAAGTGACTGCTAAATGCTAACTCCCGTTGGTATAAGCTGGAAGTATAGCTAGCATACAGAAATTGGTGGTGGTAATCAAAGTTGTTTTCAACTATAATGCAGTTGATTGGTGACATGAACATGTATTGGGGTTGACATCCATACAAGCATTATACGCCGATTTCTACCTCAACATAGTGTGAAATACACATATAAACAATAACCTAAATGTAGGGTAATTTTGCTGGGGGGGCAATGGGGAGAGTCGGGATCTTTCCCCCCACGTGTTTCCATGGCATTTCTCTTGTTTTGGTCAACTTCCATTGACCTCTTTACCACATCTATTGGCACTGACAGAGAGGTTTGGAACTCTTTCTTATCGGTCTATTCACTAATTTACCGCATGGTGATGTCACCATGGATGGCCAAAACTCCATCACACCAAAACAGGCTGAAATTGCAGGCAGTCTCTTCAAACAGCTCTTAAACTAAAAGGACATTATAATAATTTTCACAATATTATTCCAACCTCAGTGAGGAAATATATATAAAACACAGGAAAATTACATTTGACTGCACTGGGCCTTTAACAAAATGTATAATAATAAGCAAGTGCATACAGGCCAGCCATGTCACAGTTTGTAGCCAGGGAGCAGGCTACTACTTTGAGCTGAAGAAGCTGGACCGGCCCTGGGGAGCCATCAGCATACTGGCCTGGTTCTTGTGTGTGATGTGAATCTAAAGCGGGAATATGAGAAAAAGGTTGATTTACTCAAATGACCATGTTACTACCATGATACCAACATGTTACCATGTTATATTAACAACATATTATTAGCATCAAGTCCAATGGTCTCTAGCAACTGAACTCTGCTTGGCAAACTGTGTTCCTAGCACTCACCGTACAGGGTGGCTGCATCCAGGGCTCTCCGTCTATCTGCATTGGTAAAGGTTTCTTAGTCCTGAGAGATGGACAGAGATAAGCGAGATAAGTAGTGGGGATGGAATGTTTTTTTTAAGGTGCATTTTATATCTCATCCAGTCTGTACACGTCTCAACATGTCACAAATACTCACCTGATTGTGATCTGGGAGGTTTTTGCTAGTCGTATAGCACTCTTGAGTCCTGTATATATCTGTCCCATCTCCATGGCCCCTTCAAGGCCAACCACCTCCAAACGCCGGTCACTGAGGTCTGTTATGGAAGACGGAAACACTGAACATGCAATTCACACAGAGAGGCAGTAGTTTTCAGTCTGAGACCAGCTGTTAAGATTCAAACCTACTTCACGACCCATCCAGGGTCAAGGGCCTCTTCCAATAAAAATTATGTTTCTCTTTTAACAGCTGTGACATGAGAACTGACCTCTTGAAATGGATACTCTATAACATCTCACATGATATCCTAACAATATCATTTACCAGAAACACCCTTTAACATTTTGAAATCTTGGTTAATGCCAAGGGATATCGCTGTACCTTGTCCACTGACTTTCAGGACTTCAGGGTCAACAATAACCATAGGCATTTCCTGAGGATTCCTCAAGCACTTGCATTCACTCTTCTTGGCTTCTCCCCACAGGTTGGATCCACCGTGCATGCTGGGAATGTTGAGGACAGCGATCCCCTCCATAGAAAGGCCACTCAGGTCCAATGGGGTGCTGCAGCACTGAGGGACGTACAACATCAGACAGACATAGCAACTTAATGAGATGCCATAATGAGATAAACATAAGGCATACCACAGAACTATCAGGTCACCTGTGTTAACCACAACCTCGATGTAATTCTGCATGCTAAAAATATGTGCTTGTTTGCAGACTGTTGAGGTATGTGTTAAGATACACGTTTTCTTTTAGAAAGCTACTGTGTTTATATGTGCTGACGCAAAGCATCCTCACCTCAATTGTAAGACATTCATTCAGTTTCTTGCATGAAGCAGAGATGGTCTCCGAGGTGGCAAACTCAAAGTACCACAACTTGTTCTTCATTCTGAAATATTGGATTAACGTAGGGTCATTTACGCCATGCACAAGGTGACTACCCCTAAAAGGCTAGTCCCCACATGTACTATGTGTGGACTATATGACTCTGGCCTGGTTATTCAAATGTGCTTACCTGCTGTTGAATTTCTGGGGGTGTTTCTCTCTCATCGTATGAAAACGGTGGGCAATAGAGGCATCCTGTCAACACACAACAAGTTCTGAAAAGTTCATAACAAAGCATTCTGGTGTGTGTCGTAAGTATGTAGCCTGGTCACAAATCAGTTTTTGCTGTCTTCAATGTGAAAATAGCCATAGGAGTTGGCAAGATAGCACAAACAGACCTGGGACCAGGCTAGAATTTAAGTCCCCTTGTTCCTAACTCACCACTCCGATGGAGAAGTAGTTGTTGATGATCTCATAAGGCACAGGGTCTCCCGTCTCCTGGGGGTCCTCTAGGATCACCTCTACATTCCAGCGGTCCATCAGCACCGGGGTGCTGACCTCGATCTCCTTCAGGATCCGACACAGATCTGTCCCATCATAACCTACACAGACCACAGAGGTACACTATAAGGGATAATTATGTGCTACCAACGGTCCCACACACAAGTACAAAAACATAAAAGAAGAAACTAAGATGAACACCCAGAGACAGTGATTCATTCATCACATACAGTAGAACTATGGACAGCCGATACAGGAAATATGATCTGTGAACACACAACAGGTATAATGAAAGAAGGACAACCCTGTGCTCACCTCCTCCCCATCTAAGACAACGCGCAAGGTCATTTCCTGTGCCCAGGGGTAACACAGCCACAGGTGGCCGCACTTGAAGATTGGCTTTGTCTGATTGAACCAGAAGGGGAGCAAGAGAGATCAATATTACTCATGTCTACTACATGGGATGCCATTTCTGTAACATGTATGAGTGTTTGGTTAGGAAATTCATAGTTTGTACTCATACACTGAAGTTGATTTGTCTACTGGCATGTACACCACATGGTTTACCAACATTGTGTACTTGACCCCACCTATGGCATCAAGTATCCAGCCCACAGTGCCGTCCCCTCCGCAAACCAAGATCCTGTAATCCTTCAGATTTCTGAAGAAGCACAGCCTGAAACACAGATGTAATATTATGTTGTGGGTGCAGGACAGGACCTAAAAGTGACATTCACTGATGGTTATGGCATCTCAGACAGATATAAGCCATTCAAGTCAACAAAGAGCTGAATTTTATTTTTTATTTTTTGGGGTGATTTCTAAACAAAACTTATAAAAAACAAAAGATATGAAAATAAATCAGATAGAAAATGCTTAACAAAGTCATCAAAACATTGAGATAACCCATGATTAACATCACGGTTATATGTGCAAGACACCAAGTTTATATCAGACACCAAGATCACAGAAGATGACTAAATTTGAGGTAGAAGATAACTAAATTAACAATGACAGTATTGTATCCAAAATCATCTATCATAGTACAATTTTGGGAAGATCAGTGATATCGGTAGTATTGCTCAATTTGGGACCTGGATATCTTTCTCAGATCCTTATTGATATTAGTGCCTAGACCATATGCCTACAGCAGCACATCACATTTTAAGACATCAAAACACTGCTGTTTAAACTTTAGTTTACAGTGACTTTACTGTACAGAGAATGATCTCTGTTCTCCCAGTTTATTCCAGTTGTTGAAGTCAGCACCGAAGACAGATGTGCCTTGGTTTTCTGGAGACTGCAGTGGTTTCATTTCTGTTGAGAGTTAGGAGGTAGACCAGCATTTCCCATTTCTACAGCTGTTGCTATTCTCTCCAGGACACTCATCATATTCTGACTGTGTTCAACCTGATGCTGCATCATGTCATTAACGGTCAAGGCCATGTCACTGACTGTACTGAGCAGGCTGGAGCATCTGGCTAGCCCTTGGCACATTGACTGTAGTGTTGTCAGCTTCCCAGAAGGAGGGAGTGGATCATGATACTTTGTGTTTTCTTTGTGTGAGGTTGCATTCTGATAGGGGCCATTATTCTCCAAGTTGAGGGGAAACGTTGCACTAATGCTGGGGCCCAAAGGTGGTGTGACTGAAGCACCATCCAGAGGTAGTGTCAATAGGACTGGAGGTACAGGAGTAACCAAAGAACCTCCAAGAGATGGAGGCGCCCCCTCTGAAAGTGAAGATGAAGCATAAAGTTAACTAAATGCAAAATCCCATATCTAATGTAATTAAACTAAAGTCATGTTTTTAACACAACTCACCCTCCGATTTCACAACAGTGACTGATGTTTCTCTTACGAAGGTGCATTCCTCTTCCTCTGTTTTCACAGTGATTGACTGTTGCTGCTCAGCCTCAATCTGTGATGGTATCTGATCCTTCAAAATGTCTACAACTGCATGTCCTACAGCAGTACAGTGCAGTACAGCATTATTCAATACTCCTTTATTCTTTCTAGCTCTGAGCCTGTCGTCTCGCCACCTATGCTTCACGTCGCTTACTGTTCGCCTCGCGCCCCCCACTGCATTGATTTCCCATGTAATACTGTCCCAAATTCGCTGCCATTCACCACTCCGTTTATTTCCCATGCGTAAGATATTTTCGTGGCGCATGACCTCCTTGTTCAACACTTGTATCTCTCTTTCGCTGAAATTCTTTTTTCGTCTGTGTTTGTCTGCTTTCGTTTGAACACGCAGAGCTCCCTGGCCTCGCATAGTTTATAGCCTGTGACTGAGCCTAATTTGATCCAAATCCATCGAATTTGTTGAGGAATGTATTCATTCGCACAATTCTGAACGCGATAGCAAGTTGCTAGCTAGGTAAATCCTCTATAGTGCCCCAAAGTTTCAAAATAAAAGTATTCACCTAAAAACGTATTTAAAATTAAATTGTATAACATTTTATGCATTTATATAATATTATAATGGCTTACACAGCAATAAGGTGACTTTTATATAAACTGCGGTCATTTGAGCAGTTTACTATAATTTTCGTGGTTTGAAAACTTAAAGGACTTCTACTGTGAAAAGTTTGAAGACGCGTAGAACCAAGGGTGTGTTCAGAATGCAAAGCGTTCTACAACGTTTCAAATAATCCACTAGACTACCCTACTGTTAAAAAAATTAGCAGAGCTGTTCTATCATTTTGATACAAACTTTCGCTTTAGAACGTCTCAAAACCGTTGCATATTCAAACAATAAGATAATATAATTTCATTACCAGAAACATTAAAGTTGAGGCTCACACACAATCATACTCCCTAAAATGTAAACCTCTTAAATGTAATTTTTTGAGATTCAAAGTAGCTAAATATAGCAGAGTTGTCCAATTAGTGATGCAGCAGAACAGAGTCGTTTTCCATTTTATTCTAATAGTGGTCTATACCATATGCAGTTATCCATATGGGAAACCTTACCCTGGTCCAGGTCCACCATTGGAGAGGTTATACACCTGCCGTGGATTCAGCAAATACTGAAATTTACGCAGAACTCTGAAATAAAATAGGGCTTGTCATTGTAAAATATGAAGATTGACATGGTTAGTAAATAAACAATAAATGCCCATTTGTGTAGGAGTGCTCACAAGTAGCCTCACCTTTCTCCCTGCTTGCCTCCACTTTTAGGGTTCACAAACACTAGCAGAGGATGAGTGTCTGGGACCGGATTAATCTGTTCAGGGATAAATAGTTCATCAAAAGGTTACAGCAGTTTCACAAATGGAGACACGATGTCTACATTGTCAGTGTATTCAGATGGAATATGGCTGTGAGGAACTTCCTAGTGACAAACTCTAAACAAGGTAAAATAGTTAGACACTGTTGTTCATGTGCTCACACCAAGTACTATCCAGAGGTCCTGTAACAGGGAAAGGCCTAGACAGGGTACTAACACGTACCTGAAGCACCTGTCCATCAGGAGTGGTGTTGGGGTCACTGTCGTCGGCTGAGCTCGAGGAGCAGCTCTTCATGCTGTTTGGCCTCTCCTTATGGGGGTAAACAGAGAATGGACAGGCAAGTGAGCAAAGACCAAGAGGGGTGATTCCTCACAAAACTAGAACAAAAAACAACATTTAATTCATATAAGGGTCCTTTGGAGGAAGGATTATTGACATACACTGAGTGTACAAAACATAAGGAACAACTTCCTAATATTGAGTTGCACCCCCTTTTGCCTCCAGAACAGCCTGAATTCGTCAGGGCATGGACTCTGCAAGGTGTCAAAAGTGTTCCACAGGGATGCTGGACAATGCTTCCCACAGTTGTATCAAGTTGGCTGGATGTCCTTTGGGTGGTGGACCATTCTTGATACACACAAGAAATTGTTGAGCATGAAAAACCCAGCAGCGTTGCAGTTCTTGACACACTCAAACCAGTGCGGCTGGCACCTACTGCCATACCCCGTTCAAAGGCACTTAAATATTTTGTCTTGCCAATTCACCCTCAAGTGACATCAATAAGGGCTCATAGCTTTCACCTCGATTCACCTGGTCAGTCTATGTCATGGAAAGTACAGTGCTAATGTTCCTAAAGTTTTGTACACTCAGTATATATTTGACATTTGTATCTTTAAACAATTGAGAAAGAATTAATTGAAGTTGGAATATTTCTGACATTCAGGACTTCTTTAAGACTCCATAATAAGTTTCATCTGTATGTGCTAGAAAGCTTGCTCTGTAATATATGAGTAGTATTTAAAAAAAATTGTATTTTTACCCCCCTTTTTCTCCCCAATTTCGTGATATCCAATTGCGATCCAATTACGATGTTGTCTCATCGCTGCAACTCCCCAACGGGCTCGGGAGAGGCGAAGGTCGAGTCTTGCGTACTCTGAAACATGACCCGCCAAACCGCGCTTCTTAACACCCGCCCGCTTAACCAGCCGCACCAATGTGTCAGAGGAAACACTGTTTAACTGACGAGCGAAGTCAGCCTGCAGACGCCCGGTTGAACAGTGTTTCCTCTAACACATTGGTGCGGCTGGTTAAGCCAAGTAAAGCCCCCCCAGCCAAACCCTCCCCTTACCCGGACAACGCTGGGCCAATTGTGTGCCGCCCTATGGGACTCCCGGTCACGGCCGGTTGTGATACGCCTGGGAACGAACCCGGGTCTGTAGTGACGCCTCAAGCACTGCGATGCAGTGCCTTAGACCGCTGCGCCACTCGGGAGGCCTATGAGTAGTATTTTGATTTCGATAACAATTTTCTTATATCTATTTATGAATATAGAAAATATATAATTTTTTATTTGGCAAGATGTTCAATATCTTGTTAAACATAATTATACTATATGTCTACGGAACATGAGGTTGGTGGCACCTTAATTGGGGAGGATGGGCTTGTGGTAATGGCTGGAGCATAATCAGTGGAAATACATCAAACACATGGTTTCCACATGTTTGATGCCATTCTATTGACTCCGTTCCAGCCATTATTATGAGCGGTCCTCCCCTCAGCAGCCTCCACTGGCCTACGGGCATATCACAGTTCCAGAGTTGGATCTCTGCTACTTTTAGAGTTATGATCCAATTTGTAAGCATTACCACCAGAGTGAATGTGAAAATTGATTCATAATGGTTGACCTCTGCTGGTGATTTGCAGAATGTGCAATGATACAAGTAAAAGGAGGCGTGTGATTGGTTACTATGCCAATTTCTCTGTTTAAAGGTGCACTATACAGAAATCGCTCCGCCATTTACAGGTTGCTAAAATTCTAATAGTTGCCTAATTTTAGTTTGTGACAAAACAAGCAAGTATAGTGTAGAGAATCATTGTACCATCTAAACCGCTGTGAAATATTTTACATAACAAAAAATATTGTATTTTCAGCTAGTGTACAAAACCGAAAGTTAAAGATGCAAAATGCAAACTTACGAACTGGAAGCATAGAAATTTGCAAACATAGAACAGATATACCACTTCTTAGACTTGCTTTCAATGAGGATGACAGATCTTTAACTCACATTTCTATGTGAATTTGGTCAGGTCGCCCAAAAAGTTATATATTGCCCCTTTAAAAAAGGCCATAACTTATAAAACTAGCAGAGATCCCACTTTGGAACTTTGATATGCCTGTAGAGTATTGTCATGTTCAATGATATATTGAAAAAAATGCCAAATCTAAAATGGCATCTTTTCAATATTAATGTTTATATATTTCAATATTCATTAATTAATGTAAGAAAATTGTTATTGAAATCAAAATACTACTCATATTACAGAGCAAGTGGTAAAGCTTCATATGACACCAATTTTTGTAGCACCTACAGATTCAATATTATGGAGTCTTAAAGGAGGCCTGGGTAAGGCCAAAATGTCACAAATGTTCCAATTTGAATTAATTATTTCTCAATTATACTTTCAAAAGGGGGAAATCAGCAGTTGCTACATACATTTTTGGACTTATAAATTAATTATATATCTTATAAATGCCTCATGAACTTAGTTCAACTGTCGTACCCCATCAGAATCCAAAATATAAGCTTGTTTTTCTCCAATGTTTGTAAACAAAGAAAATGTAAACAAACGCTTTAAAACTCTAATTTTGATATAATGGGTGGTCATTATATCCTACTATTACCATTGCATGCGAGTGAATGTTGTTTTTAAGAGAAGAAAAAAGTTATTTCGCACAGTAGAGGTTCCTTAACATTATCTTTATGTGAGCTTTATAAAGTAAATGCCATTTTACAGTGTTGGACAACTGTAATAGGGCAGTAGGTGATCCTGTACCTTTATAACAGGGTAGATGGCCCAGGGGGGGAGGATATGGTCTCTGAGAGTTCCGCAGTTACAGTCAGAGGGCTCCTGGGAGAGACAGTCATCATGGCGCTGGAACACAGTAGCAGCCAGTGATATAGCTAGCTCTTATCAAATTATTAATTTATAAAGCCAATTACATTTTATTTATAAAACCCTTTTTTACATCAACAGTAGACAAAGTGCTTATATATATATATATATATATATATATATATATATATATATATATATATATATATATATATATATATATATATAGTTCCAGTCAAAAGTTTGGACACACCTAGCTAGGACTTCGGGCTAGAAGGTTCGATACCTGCTTCCTGCCGGTTTTATTACAATATATATATATATATATATATATACAGTGGGGAAAAAATGTATTTAGTCAGCCACCAATTGTGCAAGTTCTCCCACTTAAAAAGATGAGAGAGGCCTGTAATTTTCATCATAGATACACGTCAACTATGACAGACAAATTGAGAATAATTTTTCCAGAAAATCACATTGTAGGATTTTTAATGAATTTATTTGCAAATTATGGTGGAAAATAAGTATTTGGTCACCTACAAACAAGCAAGATTTCTGGCTCTCACAGACCTGTAACAACTTCTTTAAGAGGCTCCTCTGTCCTCCACTCGTTACCTGTATTAATGGCACCTGTTTGAACTTGTTATCAGTATAAAATACACCTGTCCACAACCTCAAGCAGTCACACTCCAAACTCCACTATGGCCAAGACCAAAGAGCTGTCAAAGGACACCAGAAACAAAATTGTAGACCTGCACCAGGCTGGGAAGACTGAATCTGCAATAGGTAAGCAGCTTGGTTTGAATAAATCAACTGTGGGAGCAATTATTAGGAAATGGAAGACATACAAGACCACTGATAATCTCCCTCGATCTGGGGCTCCATACAAGATCTCACCCCGTGGGGTCAAAATGATCACAAGAACGGTGAGCAAAAATCCCAGAAACACACGGGGGGACCTAGTGAATGACCTGCAGAGAGCTGGGACCAAAGTAACAAAGCCTACCATCAGTAACACACTACGCCGCCAGGGACTCAAATCATGCAGTGCCAGACGTGTCCCCCTGCTTAAGCCAGTACATGTCCAGGCCCGTCTGAAGTTTGCTAGAGTGCATTTGGATGATCCAGAAGAGGATTGGGAGAATGTGATATGGTCAGATGACTTTTTGGTAAAAACTCAACTCGTCGTGTTTGGAGGACAAAGAATGCTGAGTTGCATCCAAAGAACACCATACCTACTGTGAAGCATGGGAGTGGAAACATCATGCTTTGGGGCTGTTTTTCTGCAAAGGGACCAGGACGACTGATCCGTGTAAAGGAAAGAATGAATGGGGCCATGTATCGTGAGATTTTGAGTGAAAACCTCCTTCCATCAGCAAGGGCATTGAAGATGAAACGTGGCTGGGTCTTTCAGCATGACAATGATCCCAAACACACCGCCCGGGCAACGAAGGAGTGGCTTCGTAAGAAGCATTTCAAGGTCCTGGAGTGGCCTAGCCAGTCTCCAGATCTCAACCCCATAGAAAATCTTTGGAGGGAGTTGAAAGTCCGTGTTGCCCAGCAACAGCCCCAAAACATCACTGCTCTAGGGGAGATCTGCATGGAGGAATGGGCCAAAATACCAGCAACAGTGTGTGAAAACCTTGTGAAGACTTACAGAAAACGTTTGACCTGTGTCATTGCCAACAAAGTGTATATAACAAAGTATTGAGAAACTTTTGTTATTGACCAAATACTTATTTTCCACCATAATTTGCAAATAAATTCATTAAAAATCCTACAATGTGATTTTCTGGATTTTTTTTTCTCATTTTGTCTGTCATAGTTGAAGTGTACCTATGATGAAAATTACAGGCCTCTCTCATCTTTTTAAGTGGGAGAACTTGCACAATTGGTGGCTGACTAAATACTTTTTTTCCCCACTGTATATATATACACACACACATACACATACACACACACACATTTCTAAGTGGCCCCAAACTTCTGAACGGTAGTACAGTGAGGAAAAAAAGTATTTGATCCCCTGCTGATTTTGTACGTTTTCCCACTGACAAAGAAATGATCAGTCTATAATTTTAATGGTAGGTTTATTTGAACAGTGAGAGACAGAATAACGCATGTCAAAAATGTTATAAATTAATTTGCATTTCAATGAGGGAAATAAGTATTTCACCCCTCTGCAAAACATGACTTAGTACTTGGTGGCAAAACCCTTGTTGGCAATCACATAGGTCAGACGTTTCTTGTAGTTGGCCACCAGGTTTGCACACATCTCAGGAGGGATTTTGTCCCACTCCTCTTTGCAGATCTTCTCCAAATCATTAAGGTTTCGAGGCCGACGTTTGGCAACTCGAACCTTCAGCTCCCTCCACAGATTTTCTATGGGATTAAGGTCTGGAGACTGGCTAGGCCACTCCAGGACCTTAATGTGCTTCTTCTTGAGCCACTCCTTTGTTGCCTTGGCCGTGTGTTTTGGGTCATTGTCATGCTGGAATACCCATCCACAACCCATTTTCAATGCCCTGGCTGAGGGAAGGAGGTTCTCACCCAAGATTTGACAGTACATGGCCCCATCCATCGTCCCTTTGATGCGGTGAAGTTGTCCTGTCCCCTTAGCAGAAAAACACCCCCAAAGCATAATGTTTCCACCTCCATGTTTGACGGTGGGGATGGTGTTCTTGGGGTCATAGGCAGCATTCCTCCTCCTCCAAACACGGCGAGTTGAGTTGATGCCAAAGAGCTACATTTGTCTCATCTGACCACAACACTTTCACCCAGTTCTCCTCTGAATCATTCAGATGTTCATTGGCAAACTTCAGACGGGCATGTATATGTGCTTTCTTGAGCAGGGGGACCTTGCGGGCGCTGCAGGATTTCAGTCCTTCACGGCGTAGTGTGTTACCAATTGTTTTCTTGGTGACTATGGTCCCAGCTGCCTTGAGACCATTGACAAGATCCTCCCGTGTAGTTCTGGGCTGATTCCTCACCGTTCTCATGATCATTGCAACTCCACGAGGTGAGATCTTGCATGGAGCCCCAGGCCGAGGGAGATTGACAGTTCTTTTGTGTTTCTTCCATTTGCGAATAATCGCACCAACTGTTGTCACCTTCTCACCAAGCTGCTTGGCGATGGTCTTGTAGCCCATTCCAGCCTTGTGTAGGTCTACAATCTTGTCCCTGAGATCCTTGGAGAGCTCTTTGGTCTTGGCCATGGTGGAGAGTTTGGAATCTGATTGATTGATTGCTTCTGTGGACAGGTGTCTTTTATACAGGTAACAAACGGAGATTAGGAGCACTCCCTTTAAGAGTGTGCTCCTAATCTCAGCTCGTTACCTGTATAAAAGACACCTGGGAGCCAGAAATCTTTCTGATTGAGGGGTCAAATACTTATTTCCCTCATTAAAATGCAAATCAATTTATAACATTTTTGACATGCGTTTTTCTGGATTTTTTTGTTGTTATTCTGTCTCTCACTGTTCAAATAAACCTACCATTACAATTATAGACTGATCATGTCTCTGTCAGTGGGCAAACGTACAAAATCAGCAGGGGATCAAATAAATTTTTCCCTCACTGTATGGAATGCTTGTAATTATACTTCAGTATACCATAGTAACATCTGACAAAAATATCTAAAAACACTGAAGCAGCAAACTTTGTGAAGACCAATACTTGTGTCATTCTCAAAACGTATGACCTCGACTGTACACACACACACACATATACTACCGTTCAAAAGTTTGGGGTCACTTAGAAATGTCCTTGTTTTCGAAAGAAAGGCCATTTTTTTGTCCATTAAAATAACATAAAATTGATCAGAAATACAGTGTAGACATTGTTAATGTTGTAAATGGCTATTGTAGCTGGAAACGGCTGATTTTTAATGGAATATCTACATAGGCATACATAGGCCCATTATCAGCAACCATCAGTCATGTGTTCCAATGGCACGTTGTGTTTGCTAATCCAAGTTGATCATTTAAAAAGGCTAATTGGTCATTAGAAAACCCTTTTGCAATTATGTTAGCAAGCTGAAAACTGTTGTGCTGGTTAAAGAAGCAATAAAACTGGCCTTCTTGAGACTAGTTGAGTATCTGGAGCATCAGCAATTGTGGGTTCGATTACAATGGCCAGAAACAAATAACTTTCTTCTGAAACTCGTCAGTCTATTCTTGTTCTGAGAAATGAAGGCTATTCCATGTGAGAAATTGCCAAGAAACTGAAGATCTTGTACAATGCTGTGTACTACTCCCTTCACAGAACAGCGCAAACTGGCTCTAACCAGAATAGAAAGAGGAGTGGGAGGCCCGGGTGCACAACTGAGCAAGAGGACAAATACATTAGTGTCTAGTTTGAGAAACAGATGCCTCACAGGTCCTCAACTGGCAGCTTCATTAAATGGTACCCGCAAAACACCAGTCTCAACGTCAACATTGAAGAGGTTACTCCGGGATGCTGACCTTCTAGGCAGAGCTGCAAAGAAAAAGCCATATCTCAGACTGGCCAATACAAATACAAGATTAAGATGGGCAGTCTGAGATATGGCTTTGTATATACATACATACATACATATATACACACATAGAGTGGGGGAAAAAAGTATTTAGTCAGCCACCAATTGTGCATGTTCTCCCACTTAAAAAGATGACAGAGGCCTGTAATTTTCATCATAGGTACACGTCAACTATGACAGACAAATTGAGAAGAAAAAAATCCAGAAAATCACATTGGAGGATTTTTAATGAATTTATTTGCAAATTATGGTGGAAAATAAGTATTTGGTCACCTACGAACAAGCAAGATTTCTGGCTCTCACAGACCTGTAACTTCTTCTTTAAGAGGCTCCTCTGTCCTCCACTCTTTACCTGTATTAATGGCACCTGTTTGAACTTGTTATCAGTATAAAAGACACCTGTCCACAACCTCAAACAGTCACACTCCAAACTCCACTATGGCCAAGACCAAAGAGCTGTCAAAGGACACCAGAAACAAAATTGTAGACCTGCACCAGGCTGGGAAGACTGAATCTGCAATAGGTAAGCAGCTTGGTTTGAAGAAATCAACTGTGGGAGCAATTATTAGGAAATGGAAGACATACAAGACCACTGATAATCTCCCTCGATCTGGGGCTCCACGCAAGATCTCACCCCGTGGGGTCAAAATGATCACAAGAACGGTGAGCAAAAATCCCAGAACCACACGGGGGGACCTAGTGAATGACCTGCAGAGAGCTGGGACCAAAGTAACAAAGCTTACCATCAGTAACACACTACGCCGCCAGGGACTCAAAACCTGCAGTGCCAGACGTGTCCCCCTGCTTAAGCCAGTACATGTCCAGGCCCGTCTGAAGTTTGCTAGAGTGCATTTGGATGATCCAGAAGAGGATTGGGAGAATGTCATATGGTCAGATGAAACCAAAATAGAACTTTTTGGTAAAAACTCAACTCATCGTGTTTGGAGGACAAAGAATGCTGAGTTGCAT
Source organism: Coregonus lavaretus (assembly GCF_964263955.1). NCBI lineage: Eukaryota > Metazoa > Chordata > Actinopteri > Salmoniformes > Salmonidae > Coregonus > Coregonus lavaretus. The sequence goes on from NC_140009.1 coordinate 29,306,804, forward strand.
CCAAAGAACACCATACCCACTGTGAAGCATGGGGGTGGAAACATCATGCTTTGGGGCTGTTTTTCTGCAAAGGGACCAGGACGACTGATCCGTGTAAAGGAAAGAATGAATGGGGCCATGTATCGTGAGATTTTGAGTGAAAACCTCCTTCCATCAGCAAGGGCATTGAAGATGAAACGTGGCTGGGTCTTTCAGCATGACAATGATTCCAAACACACCGCCCGGGCAACGAAGGAGTGGCTTCGTAAGAAGCATTTCAAGGTCCTGGAGTGGCTTAGCCAGTCTCCAGATCTCAACCCCATAGAAAATCTTTGGAGGGAGTTGAAAGTCCGTGTTGCCCAGCGACAGCCCCAAAACATCACTGCTCTAGAGGAGATCTGCATGGAGGAATGGGCCAAAATACCAGCAACAGTGTGTGAAAACCTTGTGAAGACTTACAGAAAACGTTTGACCTGTGTCATTGCCAACAAAGGGTATATAACAAAGTATTGAGAAACTTTTGTTATTGACCAAATACTTATTTTCCACCATAATTTGCAAATAAATTCATAAAAAATCCTACAATGTGTTTTTCTGGAATTTTCTTTCTCATTTTGTCTGTCATAGTTGACGTGTACCTATGATGAAAATTACAGGCCTCTCTCATCTTTTTAAGTGGGAGAACTTGCACAATTGGTGGCTGACTAAATACTTTTTTCCCCCACTGTACATACACACACACACACATTCCTAGTCAAAAGTTTGGCCACACCTACCTTTTCTTTATTTTTACTAATTTCTATACAGTAAATTACTAACTTCAAAACTATGAAATAACACATATGGAATCATGTAACCAAAAAAGTGGGACTATCATTTGTTTTCCACACAATCAATAACCCAAAACACACCTCCAGGCTGTGTAAGGGCTATTTGACCAAGAAGGAGAGTGATGGAATGCTGCATCAGATGACCTGGCCTCCACAATCACCCATCCTCAACCCAATTGAGATGGTTTGGGATGAGTTGGATCACAGAGTGAAGGAAAAGCAGCCAACAAGTGCTCAGCATATGTGGGAACTCCTTCAAGACTGTTGGAAAAGCATTCCTCATGAAGCTGGTTGAGAGAATGCCAAACGCTGTCATCAAGGCAAAGTAGGCTACTTTGAAGAATCTCAAATATAAAATATATTTTGATTTAACACTTTTTTGGTTACTAGATGATTCCAAATGTGCTATTTTATAGTTTTGATGTCTTCACTATTATTATACAATGTAGAAAATAGTTTTAAAAAATAAAGAAAAACCCTTCAATGAGTAGGTGTTCTAAAACTTTTGACCGATAGTGTACATATACTGCATCTCTGCACCACCAGCAGAGTGAGTTAGGCTTTTTCCATACTCCACAATGTAGAAAATAGTAAAAATAAAGAAAAACTCTTGAATGAGTAGGTGTGTCCAAACTTTTGCCTGGAACTGTGTGTATATATATATATACACAGTGGGGAAAAAAAGTATTTAGTCAGCCACCAATTGTGCAAAAAGATGAGAGAGGCCTGTAATTTTCATCATAGGTACACGTTGGCAATGACACAGGTCAAACGTTTTCTGTAAGTCTTCACAAGGTTTTCACACACTGTTGCTGGTATTTTGGCCCATTCCTCCATGCAGATCTCCTCTAGAGCAGTGATGTTTTGGGGCTGTCGCTGGGCAACACAGACTTTCAACTCCCTCCAAAGATTTTCTATGGGGTTGAGATCTGGAGACTGGCTAGGCCACTCCAGGACCTTGAAATGCTTCTTACGAAGCCACTCCTTCGTTGCCCGGGTGGTGTGTTTGGGATCATTGTCATGCTGAAAGACCCAGCCACGTTTCATCTTCAATGCCCTTGCTGATGGAAGGAGGTTTTCACTCAAAATCTCACGATACATGGCCCCATTCATTCTTTCCTTTACACGGATCAGTCGTCCTGGTCCCTTTGCAGAAAAACAGCCCCAAAGCATGATGTTTCCACCCCCATGCTTCACAGTAGGTATGGTGTTCTTTGGATGCAACTCAGCATTCTTTGTCCTCCAAACACGACGAGTTGAGTTTTTACCAAAAAGTTCTATTTTGGTTTCATCCGACCATATGACTTTCTCCCAATCCTCTTCTGGATCATCCAAATGCACTCTAGCAAACTTCAGACGGGCCTGGACATGTACTGGCTTAAGCAGGGGGACACGTCTGGCACTGCAGGATTTTAGTCCCTGGCGGCGTATTGTGTTACTGATGGTAGGCTTTGTTACTTTTGTCCCAGCTCTCTGCAGGTCATTCACTAGGTCCCCCCGTGTGGTTCTGGGATTTTTGCTCACCGTTCTTGTGATCATTTTGACCCCACGGGTTGAGATCTTGCGTGGAGCCCCAGATCGAGGGAGATTATCAGTGTCACACTCCATGTCTTCCATTTCCTAATAATTGCTCCCACAGTTGATTTCTTCAAACCAAGCTGCTTACCTATTGCAGATTCAGTCTTCCCAGCCTGGTGCAGGTCTACAATTTTGTTTCTGGTGTCCTTTGACAGCTCTTTGGTCTTGGCCATAGTGGAGTTTGGAGTGTGACAGTTTGAGGTTGTGGACAGGTGTCTTTTATACTGATAACAAGTTCAAACAGGTGCCATTAATACAGGTAACGAGTGGAGGACAGAGGAGCCTCTTAAAGAAGAAGTTACAGGTCTGTGAGAGCCAGAAATCTTGCTTGTTTGTAGGTGACCAAATACTTATTTTCCACCATAATTTGCAAATAAATTCATTAAAAATCCTACAATGTGATTTTCTGGATATTTGTTTCTCAATTTGTCTGTCATAGTTGACGTGTACCTATAATGAAAATTACAGGCCTCTCTCATCTTTTTAAGTGGGAGAACTTGCACAATTGGTGGCTGACTAAATACTTTTTTCCCCCACTGTATATAACAATTTCATTATTTCTACAGCTGTGAGTCTATTCTTTTTATTAAAAAAACAAAAATAACTTAACCCATCCACCACCCCAGTGCTTAATTATTAAAGTACGTAGTTCCAGACGTAGCTCTTGCAAGACCACTCCATGAACAGACTAATGTAAATCCTCTGCTTGGAAGAAAACATCTGGCCTTAGACCACTGAGTGGCGCAGTGGTCTAAGGCACTGCATCGCAGTGCTAACTGTGCCACTAGAGATCCTGGTTCGAATCCAGGCTCTGTCGCAGCCGGCCGCGACCGGGAGACTCATGGGCGGCGCACAATTGGCCCAGCGTCGTCCAGGGTAGGGGAGGGAATGGCCGGCAGGGATGTAGCTCAGTTGATAGAGCATGGCGTTTGCAACGCCAGGGTTGTGGGTTCGATTCCCATGGGGGGCCAGTATAAAAAAAAAATATATATATATATATATATATATATGTAATCACTAACTGTAAGTCGCTCTGGATAAGAGCGTCTGCTAAATGACTAAAATGTAAATGTAATTGTAAGGGGCCTGACTCTCCCCACCACAGGGCTACTCAGGAGCCCTCCCTCCTCACCAGGGAGTGGCACCAGACACAGTGTTTGCCCGTCAGTCCGTGATAACTCTTTATCTTCTTCTGACACTTGTCACACTTCCCAGAGTCACAGTTCCCACTGACCCAGTCATGGGTTGGAACCTGAGGCAGGAGACACAGGCCCAGTAAGATGCAAGACAGACATACTGTACATACACAGGGACAAAGAGAATGGCTCAGACATTCAAATTACAACATCCACTAAGAATGAAGAGGAATTGGAAATATTAAGATAACATTTTACAATGGAATTTGCAGTTGTTTGGGGAAAAAAACACTCATACCCCTGTGTCTTTCTTAGACTTGACATAGGTCCTGGTACAGGGAGCTGGGTTTCTGTTGGCACAGCGTCCATGGACCGTGTATTTACAGCCTTGAAAACAAAGACAAGTGAAGAATGCATTATGTGTCTCCATTGTTGAACTATTATTGTTATTCTCTCTTGTTTAATGATTTAATTAATCATGTTAAATCAAGACTAGAAACGAGGCTGACGATTAAGTAGGCAATAAATATTGCCACTTAATTGTTTTTCTATGAAAATTGTTTGGAAATATACTGCAACGCAGGGATGTCATAGATCATTATGACATATTTTAGCGTACATTTTAGCGTAATCCGGTTATGAGAGTGAGATTTCACTAATTTGCTTTTAATTGCATGATCAGGATTGACGTCTTTCTGCTTTGAGTGGATTGAGAAAGTTAAGTTGTATTGCCCTCTGGTGGTGAGACCAGACAGTGTCACTCACAGGTGCAGCAAAGCCCCTGTTTCCCCAGTCCTAGCAGCATGCTCTGACACACATTGCAGTAGACAGGCTTGTTGAAATGCTTCATCCTCCATAGGTGCTGCCCATCCTTCTGAGTCATCTGGGGGTGGAGGGGGAGAAAATACATCTTATGTTATCATCAATGAAATATATAAAGCATGTGCTTTTGAATCTTTATGTCAAAAACAAGTTTGTTGACCATTTCTGCACACTTCTAGAACAAACACTGAATCTCAGGTTAAAATGTCTGAATCTGATCTCATATTTGGAAAACACTATGTAAGCAATGCAAGCATTGATACACATCTCATTCTAATATTGTCTCATGGTTGGAAATTGTGGTGCCATTTGCTATTAGTGATTCTGTTAGCAGCAAAAATAATCGTCTCTGTGAGTTGACACTCCCAGAATGACAGTTGTGTTGGTTTTTACAGTTGGCTTTTGAATCATATGGCCTTAGCGTGCCATGATGCCTGAGAAGAAACTATGCTTCATAGTAGACCTGAACATTAAATGAGGAATGGAATGTACATGTCTACCGTATTTCCATGGAATCTCCTTGGGTAAATATAAGCCCTTTTGATGCGTCTCTTAAGCAACACCAATCCTAACCCAGCTAGCACATTTCCCATTGGGCACAGATGTCAATTGAACGTCTATTCCATGTTGGTTCAACGTCATTGACGTGGAAACAACATTGATTCAACCAGTGTGTGCCCAGTGGGTTGGTTCCTTGGAAGTTGTGGGAACGTGTGTAGTGTGTTTTTGGTTTTCAGATTGGTTCCGGGAACTATATTTTCTGACCGGTAAGACTGTCCTGGGAACATTTGTTTTTAGGTTGCATGGAGGTTCTGAGAACCTTTTACTCAAGTTCCTTGGATGTTTTCCTGGGAGATTTTATTAACGCTCTTAGAACGGAAATTATAGGTTATTTGAAGCTAATTAAATAACATTCTGAGAACATTCTCTTATGGTTATTATTAAACGTTTTCTTAACATTAAGAACGAAATGTAAAGGTTATTCAGATGTTTTTAAAATAACTTCCTTAAAACCTTTAGTGAATGTTTCAATAAGGCATTTAATGACACTGCAAGTACAAATAGAAATTCATTTGCTTGGAACATTTTATTTTCTATTGTGACGCAGCATCAGTGAAATTTGAACCTATTATCTTCTATTCTCTGTCCATGGAATTAGTCTACTGCGCCACCAGGGTAGAGCTAGCATGCCAGGCCTTTTTACGCATACAAAGCTGTTCATTTTAGTTTATTCAAACAGACCCCATTTCAAAGGAAACAAGCACTCATTAAGATCAGGTGTGGCCAATTAGTGGGCACAGCCAACACACATAAACAAGATAGAGAGAGCCTCCCGAATGGCACAGTTGTCTAAGGCACTGCATCACAGTGCTTGAGGCGTCACTACAGACCCAGGTTCGATCCCAGGCTGTGTCACAGCCGGCCGTGAACAGGAGACCCATGAGGTGGCGCACAATTGGCCCAGCGTCGTTAGGGCAGGCCGGGATTTCCTTGTCCCACCACGCTCTAGCGACTCCTTGTGGCAGGCCGGGCACCTGCATGCTGACTTCGGTCGCCAGCTGGACGGTGTTTCCTCTGACACATTGGTGCGGCTGGCTTCCTGGTTAAGCGAGCAGTGTGTCAAGAAGCAGTGCGGCTTGGCAAGGTTGTGTTTCGGAGGACGCATGGCTCTTCCGAGTCCGTAGGGGAGTTGCAGCGATGTGACAACACTAACTACCAATTGGGGAGAAAAATGTGATAGGGAGAATTTTATTGACGTTGAGAAATGAATGTATACATTGCCTTCAGAAAGTATTCATACCCCTTGACTTATTCCACATTTTGTTGTGTTACAGCCTGAATTAAAAATGGATTAAATAAAACAATTATCTTACCCGTCTACACACAATACCCTATGATGACAAAGTGAAACATGTTTTTAGAAATTTTAGCAAATTCATTGAAATGTATAAATATCTAATTTACATAAGTATTCGCAGCCCTTTGCTATGACACTGAAAATTGAGCTCATGTGCATCCAATTTCCTTTGATCATCCTTGAGACATTACTACAACTTGGAGTCCACCTGTGGCCAATTTAATTGTTTGGACATGATTTAGAAAGAAACACACCTGTCTATATAAAGGTCCCACAGTTGACAGTGCACGTCAGAGCAGAAACTATACCATGAAGTCCAAGGAACTGTCAGTTTATCTCCGAAATAGAATTGTGATGAGGTCTATATCTGGGGAAGGGTATAAAACAATTTCTAGAGTGTTCAAAGTTTCCAAGAGCACAGTGGTCTCCATTGGAAATTGAAAAAATATGGAACTACCCAGACACTGCCTAGAGCTGACCAAATTGAGCAACCGGGCAAGAGGAACCTTGGTCAGGGAGGTGACCACTGACAGAACTACAGAGTTCCTTGGCTATATGGGAGAACCTCCCAGAAGTCTCTACAGCACTTCACCAATCTGGGCTTTATGAAAGAGTGGCATGACGGAAGCCACTCCTGAGAAAAAGGAGGCGGTGAACAGCACTTGAAGATTGCTATTCACCGCCACTCCCCACTTAACAGAGCTTGAGAAAATCCCCAAATCCAGATTTGCAAAGTTGATACAGACATACCCAAGATGACTCAAAGCTGTACTCGCCACCAAGGGATGCTTCTACAAAGTCTTGACTCAGGCATGTGAATACTTATGTAAATGAGATATTTCTGTATTTAATTTTCAATAAATTATCAACAATTTCTAAACATGTATTCACTTTGTTATTATGGGGTATTGAGTTTAGATGGGTGTAATTTATTTTATTTTTTTAAATCCATTTTCAATTCAGGCTGTAACAAAATCTTTTAGAATAAGTTGAGGGGCATGAATACTTTCATAAGGTTCTGTATGTTTTTAAATAACATTCTTAGAACGTTTTCTGAACATTACTAAAGTTCTTGTGGTTTATATGGAACGTTTTAATGTTCTGAGAATGGAATGAATGTTTTTAAATAACACAGTAACAAGGTCACAGATTTTATACAGTGGGGGAAAAAAGTATTTAGTCAGCCACCAATTGTGCAAGTTCTCCCACTTAAAAAGATGAGAGAGGCCTGTAATTTTCATCATAGGTACACGTCAACTATGACAGACAAATTGAGATTTTTTTTCTAGAAAATCACATTGTAGGATTTTTAATGAATTTATTTGCAAATTATGGTGGAAAATAAGTATTTGGTCACCTACAAACAAGCAAGATTTCTGGCTCTCACAGACCTGTAACTTCTTCTTTAAGAGGCTCCTCTGTCCTCCACTCGTTACCTGTATTAATGGCACCTGTTTGAACTTGTTATCAGTATAAAAGACACCTGTCCACAACCTCAAACAGTCACACTCCAAACTCCACTATGGCCAAGACCAAAGAGCTGTCAAAGGACACCAGAAACAAAATTGTAGACCTGCACCAGGCTGGGAAGACTGAATCTGCAATAGGTAAGCAGCTTGGTTTGAAGAAATCAACTGTGGGAGCAATTATTAGGAAATGGAAGACATGGAGTGTGACACTGATAATCTCCCTCGATCTGGGGCTCCACGCAAGATCTCAACCCGTGGGGTCAAAATGATCACAAGAACGGTGAGCAAAAATCCCAGAACCACACGGGGGGACCTAGTGAATGACCTGCAGAGAGCTGGGACCAAAGTAACAAAGCCTACCATCAGTAACACACTACGCCGCCAGGGACTCAAATCCTGCAGTGCCAGACGTGTCCCCCTGCTTAAGCCAGTACATGTCCAGGCCCGTCTGAAGTTTGCTAGAGTGCATTTGGATGATCCAGAAGAGGATTGGGAGAATGTCATATGGTCAGATGAAACCAAAATATAACTTTTTGGTAAAAACTCAACTCGTCGTGTTTGGAGGACAAAGAATGCTGAGTTGCATCCAAAGAACACCATACCTAGTGTGAAGCATGGGGGTGGAAACATCATGCTTTGGGGCTGTTTTTCTGCAAAGGGACCAGGACGACTGATCCGTGTAAAGGAAAGAATGAATGGGGCCATGTATCGTGAGATTTTGAGTGAAAACCTCCTTCCATCAGCAAGGGCATTGAAGATGAAACGTGGCTGGGTCTTTCAGCATGACAATGATTCCAAACACACCGCCAAAACATCACTGCTCTAGAGGAGATCTGCATGGAGGAATGGGCCAAAATACCAGCAACAGTGTGTGAAAACCTTGTGAAGACTTACAGAAAACGTTTGACCTATGTCATTGCCAACAAAGGGTATATAACAAAGTATTGAGAAACTTTTGTTATAGACCAATCACTTATTTTCCACCATAATTTGTAAATAAATTCATTAAAAATCCTACAATGTGTTTTTCTGGATTTCTTTCCCTCATTTTGTCTGTCATAGTTGACGTGTACCTATGATGAAAATTACAGGCCTCTCTCATCTTTTTAAGTGGGAGAACTTGCACAATTGGTGGCTGACTAAATAAAAATGTTCCCCACTGTATGCTCTTATCCAGATTAGACAGAAATCGACAGTAACAAATGCTTTTACAAACGTTTTTTAAATGACTCATGGTGCCTCAGCTCAAAGCCAGACTTTCAGTCAGTGTATGAAGCATAGCCCCTAAACTCAGCAAAGTGAGAGTGCTCTGACTCTCATTGGTGGCCTGAAATAGCCTGAGGGGAAGTCCCTGGCATTGTTGTAGGGGCGCGAGAGAGACCAGTTTACAGTTCAGACCTTCACAGTCAGCTAGCCAGACAGTCCACTTTGCCAGGCAGTCAACTAACAGACCCAGAAGCAAACTGCATTATCAATAAGTAGGCCTACCCACTATACCGAGATATTTACTCAGATACTAGTATTTCCAGACACAGTCTATCAGCACTTGGGAGATCAGAGTGGCAGTGGCACCCCAATTAGTTTGATTCAAACATAAATCACTTCCTCTTTATACTGTAACAATCAATGTTTATTTCCTTCCTTTGCGTTGTAGTTACTACTAATTGATGCAGAGGATGATGCTAGATGGAGTTGTGGTCGAAAGTAATAGCTCAAATGGAAAAAGCCTAACTCACTCTGCTGGTGGTGCAGAGATGCAGTATATGTACACTACCGGTCAAAAGTTTAAGAACACCTACTCATTGAAGGGTTTTTCTTTATTTTTTAAAACTATTTTCTACATTGTATAATAATAGTGAAGACATCACAACTATGACATTTGGAATCATGTAGTAACCAAAAAAGTGTTAAATCAAAATATATTTTATATTTCAGATTCTTCAAATAGCCACCCTTTGCCTTGATGACAGCTTTGCACACTCTTGGCATTCTCTCAACCAGCTTCATGAGGAATGCTTTCCACCAGTCTTGAAGGTGTTCCCACATATGCTGAGCACATGTTGGCTACTTTTCCTTCCCTCTGCGGTCCAACTCATCCCAAACCATCTCAATTGGGTTGAGGTCGGGTGATTGTGGAGGCCAGACAGCACTCCATCACTCTCCTTCTTGGTAAAATTGCCCTTACATAGCCTGGAGGTGTGTTTTGGGTCATTGATTGTGTGGAAAACAAAATGATAGTCCCACTAAGCGCAAACCAGATGGGATGGCGTATTGCTTCAGAATGCTGTGGTAGCCATGCTGGTTAAGTGTGACTTGAATTCTAAATAAATCACTGACAGTGTCACCAGCAAAGCACCCCCACACCTCCTCCTCCATGCTTCACGGTGGGAACCACACATGCAGAGATTATCCGTCCACCTTCTCTGCATCTCACAAAGACACGGCGGTTGGAACCAAAAATCTAAAATTTGGACTCCAGACCAAAGGACACATTTCCACCGGTCTAATGTCCATTGCTCACGTTTCTTGGCCCAAGCAGGTCTCTTCTTTATATTGGTGTCCTTTAGTAGTGGTTTCTATGCAGCAATTCGACCATGAAGGCCTGATTCACACAGTCTCCTCTGAACAGTTGATGTTGAGATGTGTCTGTTACTTGAACTCTGTGAAGCATTTATTTGGGCTGCAATCTGAGGTGCAGTTAACTCTACTGAACTTATCCTCTGCAGCAGAGGTAACTCTGGGTCTTCTTTTCCTGTGGCGGTCCTCATGAGAGCCAGTTTAATCATAGCACTTTATGGTTTTTGTGACTGCACTTGAATTATCTTTCAAAGCTCTTGACATTTTCCATATTGACTGACCTTCATGTCTTAAAGTAATGATAGACTGTCGTTTCTCTTTGCTTATTTGAGCTGTTCTTGCCATAATATGGACTTGGTATTTTACCAAATAGGGCTATCTTCTGTATACCACCCCTACCTTGTCACAACTGATTGGCTCAAACGCATTAAGAAGGAAAGAAATTCCACAAATTAACTTTTAACAAGGCACACCTGTTAATTGAAATGCATTCCAGTTGATTACCTCATGAAGCTGGTTGAGAGAATGCCAAGAGTGTGCAAAGCTGTCAAGGCAAAGGGTGGCTATTTGAAGAATCTCAAATATAAAATATAATTTGATTTGTTTAACACTTTTTGGGTTACTACATGATTCCATATGTGTTATTTCATAGTTTTGATGTCTTCACTATTATTCTACAATGTAGAACATAGTAAAAAGAAAAGAAAAGCCCTTGAATGAGTAGGTGTGTCCAAACTTTTGACCGGTAGTGTATATGTGAAAGAGACGACATTAGCAGGCCTGCAGCACTGAGTCAGCAGAAGGGTGGCGCAGAAGGAGAGAGTGGGAGAGAGAGAGAGAGAGAGAGAGAGAGAGAGAGATAGATGAAAGATAAACTCCAGAGACTGGTGGAGGCGGTGGCATATTGCTGAAGCTCTGGTAGAAAAACAGTACATTAGCAGTATAAACATGCATTAGGAAATAAGATCAAGAGGATGTATCATGTGTACTCCTCCCAGCCCAGGCGCCACAAAAAACCTGCTGACGCAATAAAGAGGAATGAGTGATGGATGGTCCGATTACTTTCAGTCCCAGTAACACAAGAGTCGTGTTCATTAAGGCACACCGTAGCAAAATGTTTTGCAATGGGGAAAAAATGCATTTCTTATTATTGGACAAGTTCAGGTAGTTCCTCCCTGTATCAGCTAGTTTTCTTCCATTTTGTCCCTAATGAACACGAACCAGCAGGGGAACATGGTTCACCCACCTTCAGACCCAGTAACACCAGCAGGGGGACATTGTTCATTCCTCCCTCCACCCACTCATCCAGAGAGACCGTGCCACTGCTGTCTGCGTCAATAGCCATCATCATGTCCTTCAGCACCTGAACAAACGAAAGTGCCTTATAACTAAGTATCTAAATGAGCATTCTTGAGTGGGTGTTTGTGCAGCAGATATTTGCACAAGACTTGAGGTATTTTCCCCTCTATTAAAATGATATTGTTACAAATCCCATATTTGACCACACTTACTGGTCTCAGCTCAGACACATCCCAGCCAAGGTAATCTGCAGCGTGCATCATCTGAGCAATGATCCGGTCCACCTCCTGGGTTCATACAGAAAGGAGAGCGTCAGTTATTGTTAGCAGAAGACCTGATATACCTTGTGAAATGAAAGGGTATAAGGTGATATCTCCTTCAACAACAGCCAGTCATTACATGTTATTACACTGAAATGGGTAATCTGGTACAAAACCCATTACCCATTTCTATGTAGTTCATAAAAAATATGACTAATTGCCTTACAGAGCTGTCAAGGACTCCATTGCCATCTCTGTCGTACAGTTTGAAAGCAACTGAAAGAGGGAGAAATGGGCATATAAAAATCTTGGACAAAGCCATCAAACAAAATATCTATAAAAAGAGACTGCAGTATGGAGCTGCTGCATGTTGCAGAAAACAAGATCAAGACTCACACTCCAGCTTGTCTCTGGGCTGGCCATCCTCCAACAGTGAGAAGTAACACGAAACGTCCTTCAAAAATACCTCTTCTATGAGAGAGGAGGTGAAGGACGAGGGTGAAGTTAACACATAGAGCACACATATTCATGTCTGTGGACTTTGATAAATTAATTAGAACAGAGAATAGTGAAACTGCTGAGTATAGTCAGACAATAATATGCGTCTACACGATGGTAAATAAACGTACTAGCATTGTCCTGCCCATCAGGTTCAGTTCCGCTCTGGAAGGATTGAAACAGGCGCTGGCAGAGATCCTTAGGGAAGTCCTCCACCTCCAGATAAGTCTTCAGGAAGAGACGGAAGCCCTCCTCATTGATACACTGCAGCAGAGGATGGGAGATCAATCAATCAATCAATGATTCAAATGATCGATCAATCAATCAAATGGGAGGATGACAGAGATCTCATTATTCTTATCAAAACATTCTGATTTAGGGCAGAGTGATTTGGGTGCTAATAATAATAATTCCTAGACATTACAATGATGAGAGGATTTGGTGTGTTATGTTTAACTGTTTTTTATTAGTCATTTAGCAGACGCTCTTATCCAGAGTGACTTACAGGAGCAATTGGGGTTAAGTGCCTTGGTCAACGGCACCAACATATTTTTTTTCACCTAGTCGGCTCGGGGATTCGAACCAGCAACCTTTTGATTTCTGGCCCAATGCACTTAACGGCTAGGCTACCTGTTCTTAACCACAAACTCCATCTGAGAAGTTTGTCTGTATCTCAGACTATAACAGGTTGGTAGATACCCAAGGAAATCACATTTCATCCATTTGTGCCGCCTGATATTCCTGGAATAATTTAGGGGGAGTAATTTGCTTAAGGGCTACAAATCAGAACTCCCGCTGGAATACTGAACCACAAACCCATTTCTGGTCGTAGTTGCTTTTCCCTAGGTGATACGCTACAGAACTGCCCCAGTAATACATGATGACACCGCAAGGCAGCTCAACCTCAATGCTAAGAAGACTTGGGTAGAGAAGGAGAGAAAGGAGATTCTGACTGATCAATGCTTTTAGTCAGATTTTCCATTTAATTACTCTACTTCGAGAGGTGCGGCTTCTTTGTCATCATCCTCATTGAGAAATATCAGTCTTTATGTTCTGTAACCCATTGTTACCCCTAGCTCAAGTCCATAAGTCCTAGTTGCTATGTGTTGTTTTTATCCATCTTATGAGAGAAGATTGGATTTACCCTAATTATTTGGCAAATCCAACTGCTGACATCGGCAATATTGGAAAACCTGTCCTGTTAAAATCACCTAATGGCTTACTCTGCATGATGCCAGCACAACATCAGTCAGAGAACTTGCAGAATTGGCATGATTTGAAGAGGTCATTTAAAATCAAATCAAATTATATTTGTCACATGCGCCGAATACAACAGGTGTAGACCTTACAGTGAAATGCTTACTTACAAGCCCTTAACCAACAATGCAGTTAAGAAAAATAAGTGTTAAGTAAAAAATAGATAATTAAAAAATAAAAAATAAAAATAGCAGCAGTAAAATAACAGTAGGGAGGCTATATACAGGGGGTACCGGTACAGAGACAATGTGCGGGGGCACAGGTTAGTAGAGGTAATTGAGGTAACATGTACATGTAGGTGGAGTTAAAGTTACTATGCATAGATAATGAACAAAGAGTAGCAGCAGCGTAAAAGAGGGGGGGGGGGGGTAACAATGCAAATAGTCTGGGTTATTCCATTAATAACTTCAGCTGTTTGCAAATTCATTAACCCCTGAAGACATTTCTCTCCTATTTTATTAGATTTATATTGCAGTTCTCGGATTAATGTTTAAATTAGATTAGATTTACTAAAAAGAAAACCAATGGGTATCACATGAGCATAACAATCACTCTCACATGTCACGGCAAACTGTGTAGTAATGTACCCCAGACATTTTTCAAGAGGGACTGAGAGCGGACATGAGTTGTGGTGGGGTCGATATCAACCTGGCCATTGTTTCCTCTCACCTCTCCATGTCTGTGCTGGGCCAGACTGCCATCTGCATCAAATTCCCTCAGCACATCTTTAACCTTCAGCCTGCAGTCTGGGAGGAGAAGAGACACACTTGTCATATACACACACACACAAACTCTTATTTTAGAGTACTACCAACATGAATGTTTAAGTAATGATTCTTACAGAGAATGAGTATAGAATCAGAAACTATAAATCAGAAACTATAAGTATTACTATAAGATAGTATGCATACACCTTGACGTATTCCACATTTTGTTGTGTTACAGCCTGAATTAAAAATGGATTAAATAGATTTCTCACCCATCTATATACAATACCCCATAATGACAAAGTGAAAACGTGTTTTTAGAAATGTTTGCAAATTTATTGAAAATGAAATACAGATATATCTCATTTACATAAGTATTCACACCCCTTTGCTATGACACTCCAAATTGAGCTCAGGTGCATCCAATTTATTTTGATCATCCTTGAGACGTCACTACAACTTGATTGGAGTCCAACTGTGGCCAATTCAATTGTTTGGAAATTTAGAAATAAAAACACACCTGTCTATATAAGGTCCCACAGTTGATGGTGCATGTCAGAGCAGAAACTATACCATGAAGTCCAAGGAACCGTCCGTAGATCTCCGAGATAGAATTATGATGAGGTCGATATCTGGGGAAGGGTATAAAACAATTTCTAGAGTGTTGAAATTTTCCAAGAGCACAGTGGTCTCCATCATTGGGAAATGGAAAACATATGGAGTTACCCTAGAACTGGCCGTTCGTCCAAACTGAGCAACCAGGCAAGAAGGACCTTGGTCAGGGAGGTGACCAAGACCCAATGACCACTCTGACAGAACTACAGAATTCCTTGGCTGAGATGGGAGAACCTGCCAGAAGTACAACAGTCTCTACAGCACTTCACCAACCTGGCCTTTATGGGAGAGTGGCCAGATGGAAGCCACTCCTGAGAAAAAGTCACATGACAGCACGCCTGGAGTTTGCAAAAAGGCACGTGAAAGACAGAGCATAAGGCAAAAGATTATGTGGTCTGTTGAGACAATAATGTAACACTTTGGCCTGAATGCAAAGCGCTATGTCTGAAAAAAACTAGGCACAGCTCATCACCTGTCTAACATCATCCCTACCATGAAGCATGGTGGTGGCAGCATCATGCTATGGGGATGCTTTTCAGCGGCAGGGACTGGGAGACTGGTAAGGATAGAGGGAACAATAAATGGAGCCAAACATAGGCAAATCCTTGTTGAGAACCTGCTTCAGAGTGCAAACAACCTTAGACTGGGGGCAAAGATTTACATTCCAACGGGACAATGACACCAAGCATACAGCCAAAGCAATGCTGGAATGGCTTCAGAACAAGAATGTGAAAGTCCTTGAGTGGCTCAGCCAAAGCCCAGACTTGAATCCCATTTAAATCTGTGGAGAGACTTGAAGATTGCTGTTCACCACCGCTCCCCATCTAACTTAATAGAGCTTGAGAAAATTTGCAAGGAAGAATGGGAGAAAATCCCCAAATCCAGATGTGCAAAGCTGATACAGACATACCCAAGATGGCGCAAAGCTATAATTGCCAAAAAAGGTGCTTCTACAAAGTATTGACTCAGGGGTGTGAATATTTACTGTATATTAATTAGATATTTCATTTTCAATAAATATGCAGAAATTTCAAAAAACATGTTTTCACTTTGTCATTATTGGGTATTATTGTGTGTTGATGGGTGAGAAAAAAAATATTTAATCTATTTTGAATTCCGTCTGTCACAACAAAATGTGGAATAAGTCAAGGGGTATGAATACTTTCTGAAGGCACTGTAGGCGGAAATCAACAAATATATTATATCATGTTCTACATAGCAACATGACAGCTGTATTACATGACAGGTGTATTATGGCATTGGAATTCAAATGGATAACGGACACTATGATAAGAAATCCAGTTTTCTACTCTTAAATGTTCCTTAACATTGATGTTCACAAAATGTCTGAATCCAGAGATCTACCAAGAAAAATTGTGGGCGCAATTCTGCCACATTTTGCAGATACATAGTAAGAGACAGCCACCACCACTTCCATATATGAAAGCGTGTGGGTGTAAAGGGGAAGGCGATGCAGAGCTGAGGAGGCTTCCTGCCTGCATGTACTCACAGTCAATGTACTGCTGTAGCTGGATGAAGTCGACTGGGTTCAGCTCCTTCACCTCTGGGTCTGTGGGGGCGGACATGCTGCCTGCGTCTGCACAAACCGCCTGTGCAGAAAAGGGTGAGAAGAGAGGAGGAGGAGGAAAATGAGTTACATCAGTCTTCTGTGAATGTGAAATGGAGGCGGCTCAGACATCAAACCAGAATTGTAAACTGAACATAACAGTGCTAGATAGTAACTCACAAGGCAAGGCTTTGTTTAGAAAGAAATTCACAAGACGCTTCAGATCATAACACCATGCAAACAGGTTAGCAAAGGCCTGTTAAAACCCACTAAATGTACATCTTCAAATTGGCATGAACCACATACAGTGCATTCGGAAAGTTTTCAGACCCCTTTACTTTTTCCACATTTTGTTACATTACAGCCTTATTCTAAAATAGATTAAATTGTTTTTTTTTCTCATCAATCTACACACAGTACCGATAATGACAAAGCAAAAACAGCCTTTTAGATTTAGCTAATTTATAAAAAATAAAGTATTCAGACCCTTTACTCAGTACTTTGTTGAAGCACCTTTGGCAGCGATTACAGCCTCAAGTCTTCTTGAGTATGATGCTACAAACTTGGCATACATGTATTTGGGGAGTTTCTCCCATTCTCCTCTGCAGATCCTCTCAAGCTCTGTCAGGTTGGATGGGGAGCGTCGCTGAACAGCTATTTTCAGGTCTCTCCAGAGATACTCGATTGGGTTCAAGTCCAGGCTCTGGCTGGGCCACTCAAGGACATTCAGAGACGTGTCCCAATGCCACTCCTGTGCTGTCTTGGCTGTGTGCTTAGGGTCATTGTCCTGTTGGAAGGTGAACCTTCGCCCCAGTCAGCGGTCATGAGCGCGCTGGAGCAGGTTTTCATCAAGGATCTCTCTGTACTTTGCTCCGTTCATCTTTGCCTCGATCCTGACTAGTCTCCCAGTCCCTGCCGCTGAAATACATCCCCACAGCATGATGCTGCCACCACAATGCTTCACTGTAGGGATGGTGCCAGGTTTCCTCCAGACGTGATGCTTGGCATTCAGGCCAAAGAGTTCAATCTTGGTTTCATCAGACCATAGAATCTTGTCTGGTCTGAAAGTCCTTAGATGCCTTTTGGCAAACTCCAAGCGGGCTGTCATGTGCCTTTTACTGAGGAGTGGCTTCCATCTGGCCTCTCTACCATAAAGGCCTGATTGGTGGAGTGCTGCAGAGATAGTTGTCCTTCTGGAAGGTTCTCCTATCTCCACAGAGGAACTCTAGAGCTCTGTCAGAGTGACCATCAGGTTCTTGGTCACCTCTCTGACCAAGGCCCTTCTCCCCCGATTGCTCAGTTTGGCCAGGCGGCGAGCTCTAGGAAGAGTCTTGGTGGTTCCAAACTTCTTCCATTTAAGAATGATGGAGGCCACTGTGTTCTTGGGGACCTTCAATGCTGCAGACATTTGTTGGTACCCTTCCCCAGATCTGTGCCTCGAAACAATCCTGTCTCAGAGCTCAATGGACAATTCCTTCGACCTCATGGCTTGGTTTTTGCTCTGACATGCACTGCAAACTGTGGGACCATATATAGACAGGTGTGTGCCTTTCCAAATCATGTCCAATCAAATGAATTTACCACAGGTGGACTCCAATCAAGTTGTAGAAACATCTCAAGGATGATCAATGGAAACAGTATGCACCTGAGCTCAATTTCGAGTCTCATAGCAAAAGATCTGAATACTAATAGTATTTCTGATTATTTTTTAAAATAAATTTGCAAAAATGTCTCAAAACCTGTTTTCGCTCGCTTTGTCATTATGGGGTATTGTGTGTAGATTCCTGTGGATTTTTTATTTATTTAATCCATTTTAGAATAAGGCTGTAACATAACAAAATGTGGAAAAAGTCAAGGGGTCTGAATACTTTCCGAAGGCACTGTAGTTCAACACCAGCATTGGCATGCAAATACCCTCAGTGTCCTTTAGTCATCTCCAGTCATGCTGTTAATAGGGTTCAGAGCAAATGTTTCACAAACGCCCCTCTTTCCACTCCCATGTTTCAAATTACATTGTTGATGTAACAACGAACAAAATAATGCACAGTAGACCAGTCCTAAATTGACAAGCATAAGCAGCTTTAAGCAGCATTTCACACCAATGTACTTTAGAACGCACCCTGGCCCCAATACAAGCGCTGCATAAGCAGCATCATGCCACAGACACACCAGAGACATTATCTGTCTCAAGAGTTTTAGGCTCCCCAAAGCTTTTTGTGTTGTCTGACCCAGTTTTTTATTCATTCATCAATTTGCATGCTTTTCTCTGTAAAATCCAACACCTCTTCCTGAAATAGTCTGGCAAGTGTCAACCTTTTCATCTTTGTATCTCTCTATCCACAATTCCCCTCTTCTTATCAGCCAAAAAATAGCCGTTTTTGGATCAAATCATAAAATAATGTAATAAATCATCTCCATTTTAAAATGGGTTATTGTCCCAGTACCTAATACCACTACGGAAGTATAGGTCAGACAGTCAGTATTATATCTACAGCAGTCAAAAGTCAGTCAGTCATGTAGTAGTACTGAGAAAAGCAAAATAATAAACTCCTAAATGCCCACTTTCAATGTGACGTGGAACCACAATCTCTCTGCGCTAACAAAGGGTCACGCTGTCCCTTCTTAATTCCCCTCAAAAAGGTTAGCAGCGTTGCCTAGCAGTTTTGTTTAGGTAGCCAATCAGTTGAGAGAATTGACAGGAAAGTGCCATTTGTTGATTTGATAGGCTTTTAAAAGAACGACAATAACTTATTTTATACTGCACATCATGCAATGTTTTAGATTCCAGTTAGATTATTTGAACTGTATAGTAAGGCCCTATCAAATATAATCTGAATTGCTAATTTCTGCTAATTTGAAAGCAGAAAATCAAAACATCTCAAAGAGCATACTAAAGAAGTGCTTCTAAACAACACATGGGAAATCCAGTTTTAGGCTACTTCTAGATGAGTTCTCTTGCCTTGCCTGTGGCAACATGGCAGATGGCAGTTCTGCATGCCCTTCAAAGCAATACGCTGACATATGCATGTCTCTATTCCCTCATGTCGGACAGATGGTGTACCATCCTTGTCTGACATGATTTAGGTCAGGGCAACCTGGGTAAAATCTGATTCACTACTTCCTGATCAGATATTATATTTGCATTCAGGAGTTTTACATGCAGACTGGAAATCACTAACAGACAGAACAATATGTGCTATATATAAAAAGGCACTGGAAGTCAAAATTGGCCCCCCTCATGAGCCCTCCCATCCCCCATCCCAACCTTACCTCACCCCTACACACACCTACAGGTCAGGATTGTGCTGATTGTGATGAACATGGGAGTAGATTGGTAGGGCTGAAAGGGGGAGATACAGGCAACCATCTATCCAGGCACAACAGAAACCTCAGCAGGTTCTTATCTGCCCGTGGAGTCATTCCAACTCAAAAAGCACAAGAAAGTGGATTTAGACACCCACTATCTCAGATTGTGCTGAAATTGTTTCTGTAGTTGGAAACATAAGATTGGCAAGCCTGAAACCTTATTTTGCTTAAATATTATTTGAATTTGAAATTTAGCTAATTGCACCCAAATTGGCCAATTCAACTTAGAGGATTCATATAATATTCAATAAATATAGTACCCAACATCTGATTTGGACAAAACCTCTTCTTAACAATGATTAAGATGTGAGGAATCCAAATAAATTGTCAAAAGCCACCCATGGAACCCCCAAACTCCACACCAAGCCCACTCCAATAGCCGGTATACAGTATCAGTTCTCTATGTTGGTCAAGTAGTATGAAGCTGCGGCTTGGAGTATTCTTCCTTGAATAGTCCAACAAATAGAAGCTCTGAGAGGTTTATCCCTATGGTGCAATTCTCATATGAAGACTGAAAAATGTTATGGAGAAATGGGCTAGTGACTGTTGTGCCAACCCTAACAATATAATACAATTATAAACCATTTCATGGCATTCATGTTTTTAAATACAATTATTGGAAAACATCTTTATATGTTGTGTGATTAGTGACATTTACCATTATTTCTAACCCAATACCATTACCATTGCAAAACACCATGTTTGTGAATTTTACCATTGAAGACCCTTAGCTAGAGAACATAACATTGAAACCATTAGCACTGCTGTAGCCTAATGGTTTGCTTGTTCACCAGGAATGGCCTAATCCAGATTTTTTTTAAAGGGAATAAACCACACACACAGGGTCGTTTCCTGGACACAGATTAAGCATAAGAGAAGAACCAACGGAATTGCTTTCATGGAGGATTGGCTTGAATTGTGAGCACACCATTTATTTTTATAACGAGCAAAAGCTTTTTTTTTTTTTTTAACTCAAAGTTTCAATAAAAATGTTGTGATCATTTAGTAAACACAAATGGTGTGGCAGTAGCAGGAAAATCAGCATCTATTGGGCAAAACCTGGTACTTTCACAGTACTTTATGGGGAAAAATGCAAGCTTCTTCAATGGCTAATTTCTTTGAATAGAGGGGGAAAGAACATCACCAAATTCACTGAGAATACATTATAGTATCAATAAACAATACTCCAAGCCGCAGCTTCATACTACTTTTCAAACAGAGAATGGATACTGTATTCTGGACATTGGGGGTGGGCTTGGTGTGGAGTTTGGGGGTGTTCGTGGGTGGCTTTTGACAATTTAATCATAATTAATCATTGTTAAGAAGACGTTTGGTCCAAATCGGATGTTGGGTACTATATTTGTTGAATATCATATGAATCCTATAAATTGAAATGGCCAATTTGGGTGCAATCAATTAGTTCAAATTATCTTTCAACAAAAGAATGTTGCAGGAATGCTTATCTGTTTTTAACTACAGAAACCATTTCAGAACAATCTGAGATGGTGGGTGTCATGGCTTGCTTAAATAAAATGGAATGACCCTGTGTTCTTTATACTCCCTTGTATACAAGCAGCCACCTGTCCCTTCCTGGGCTAGGCCATTATTTGGTACATTTTCCCATACAACATTATCGATTATTAATCTGTACTTGGAAAGATACAGTGGGGGAAAAAAGTATTTAGTCAGCCACCAATTGTGCAAGTTCTCCCACTTAAAAAGATGAGAGGCCTGTAATTTTTATCATAGGTACACGTCAACTATGACAGACAAAATGAGAAAAAAAAATCCAGAAAATCACATTGTAGGATTTTTTAATGAATTTATTTGCAAATTATGGTGGAAAATAAGTATTTGGTCAATAACAAAAGTTTCTCAATACTTTGTTATATACCCTTTGTTGGCAATGACACAGGTCAAACGTTTTCTGTAAGTCTTCACAAGGTTTTCACACACTGTTGCTGGTATTTTGACCCATTCCTCCATGCAGATCTCCTCTAGAGCAGTGATGTTTTGGGGCTGTCGCTGGGCAACACAGACTTTCAACTCCCTCCGAAGATTTTCTATGGGGTTGAGATCTGGAGACTGGCTAAGCCACTCCAGGACCTTGAAATGCTTCTTACGAAGCCACTCCTTCGTTGCCCGGGCGGTGTGTTTGGGATCATTGTCATGCTGAAAGACCCAGCCACGTTTCATCTTCAATGCCCTTGCTGATGGAAGGAGGTTCACTCAAAATCTCACGATACATGGCCCCATTCATTCTTTCCTTTACACGGATCAGTCGTCCTGGTCCCTTTGCAGAAAAACAGCCCCAAAACATGATGTTTCCACCCCCATGCTTCACAGTAGGTATGGTGTTCTTTGGATGCAACTCAGCATTCTTTGTCCTCCAAACACGACGAGTTGAGTTTTTACCAAAAAGTTATATTTTGGTTTCATCTGACCATATGACATTCTACCAATCCTCTTCTGGATCATCCAAATGCACTCTAGCAAACTTCAGACGGGCCTGGACATGTACTGGCTTAAGCAGGGGGACACGTCTGGCACTGCAGGATTTGAGTCCCTGGCGGCGTAGTGTGTTACTGATGGTTGGCTTTGTTACTTTGGTCCCAGCTCTCTGCAGGTCATTCACTAGGTCCCCCCATGTGGTTCTGGGATTTTTGCTCACCGTTCTTGTGATCATTTTGACCCCACGGGGTGAGATCTTGCGTGGAGCCCCAGATCGAGGGAGATTATCAGTGGTCTTGTATGTCTTCCATTTCCTAATAATTGCTCCCACAGTTGATTTCTTCAAACCAAGCTGCTTACCTATTGCAGATTCAGTCTTCCCAGCCTGGTGCAGGTCTACAATTTTGTTTCTGGTGTCCTTTGACAGCTCTTTGGTCTTGGCCATAGTGGAGTTTGGAGTGTGACTGTTTGAGGTTGTGGACAGGTGTCTTTTATACTGATAACAAGTTCAAACAGGTGCCATTAATACAGGTAACGAGTGGAGGACAGAGGAGCCTCTTAAAGAAGAAGTTACAGGTCTGTGAGAGCCAGAAATCTTGCTTGTTTGTAGGTGACCAAATACTTATTTTCCACCATAATTTGC
Source organism: Coregonus lavaretus (assembly GCF_964263955.1). Taxonomy (NCBI): domain Eukaryota; kingdom Metazoa; phylum Chordata; class Actinopteri; order Salmoniformes; family Salmonidae; genus Coregonus; species Coregonus lavaretus. The sequence continues at coordinate 29,329,716 of NC_140009.1, forward strand.
AAATAAATTCATTAAAAATCCTACAATGTGATTTTCTGGAGAAAACATTTCTCAATTTGTCTGTCATAGTTGACGTGTACCTATGATGAAAATTACAGGCCTCTCATCTTTTTAAGTGGGAGAACTTGCACAATTGGTGGCTGACTAAATACTTTTTTTCCCCACAGAACATTTAATTTTGTGACACAAGCAGAGGAAGTCATAAGGGAGTTGAGGAGAGGATCAGTGTACATTTCATTTCCTCTGTGCAGGTATAGATCTATAAAACTACATATCATTTGTTTACCATATTGCAGTGCAGTAGATATCCTAATTATTCTTCTTAACTACAGCATATATAACCTACAGTTTACATACAGACAGTTCATCCTTACAAGGTTAGTTTCAAGGTATAGCTGTGGGGATGACCTTTTTCCATGCGGGCTAATATCTGTGCATGCTGTCGAGACGCCCACGCCTTGCGTCAAGGAAATCTGCTGTTTTGTAACAGTTAGGCTAGAGCGCAACAACCAATCTTCAATTTTTTTTTACATTTTGCAGGTGAAAAACAGTAATTTGCTTTGCACAGTGACAGCATGCCTCATACTGTCACAGCTAGTTGTTTTTCAATGGAAACCAAAATATTTTCGGCACTGACCTAGATGATCTATAGAGATTCCATCAGGTGTGTTAACAGAGGGAAGGAAGGGCATGCTTGGTTGCTATGGAAAGTGTTTCCCTACTACAGCTGCGGTCCGTCAGCGCATTTCCATGGGTGACTGACAGGAGTGGAGCAGGGAGGGAGGGCGGGGGGAGCCCTCAGCCCAGCTAGCCAGCCGAGTGTTCCCCTGCGCCCCCACCTCTCCTCCCACGCTACTCAGCTCTACCCCTCGAAACTAAAAAAGGTCACACAGACTAGATTGCATTCCACATGCAGATGCTAGTACTGTGACTCATTCTGTGAACGGGGAATACTCCCTCTCTCTAAAAATGGACCCTTACTCAGGAGGACACTTCTCAGGTTTAATCTCAAATAAAACAAAGCCTATGACATGAGTTTTGCAAAAAAAAATAAAAAAAATTAAGTTGAGTGTTGACCACAGAGCTGGAGTGAAAATTCTTGATAATTAAGTTTGCATCACTGGAACTTCAACCTTTACTTGGTTAGTCTTCCTATTGCCCTGACAGTATCTTTCTTGTATATTATCTGAATTGAGTGCAATTTCTAATGTCAGATCAGATAACTAATGAAGTTATTACATTTTTAGACATTGAATTATATTTGAGACGTAAACAACAAATGTCAGATGACAGGCAGGGTTTGTCTGAGTGGAAAAACAGCTCCAATACATGAATCACACATTTCTGGAAAATGTGTGTGAGACACAGCTTGTTGCCATTTATTTATTTTTTCACCAAACAATGAGTGTATGGCCCATCACTCTTTTGACATCAATAATACACGTATGCAACAGGCTGTGGGTGGAGGCAATCCTGCGGCACACCGTGGTGCTTTGAATACAGACAAAACACAAACCCCGCCTGGACTTGTGAGGGTGCACCCTTACCTTCTGTAACTACGCCAGTTTCACTCTGAGTGTTGGCACGTGTTTGGAGGACATTTCTTCCTCTGTTACTGTAGGCCTGCCATTATAAAACCATTGAAATGTACTATGTGTGCATAGGGAGCAAATTATATGTTTTTTTATTGTTTACTAATCACGCTGTCAATTGGAAAAACAAAACACACACAGGGATAACTCATATTTAACAATCTACATTTAATAAATCTGATTATCACTCCATTTAATATTATAGTTAAACAATGTGCAATCAAGTCTTTTTAATTTAGCTGACTAAGATCAAGAAATGCACATGAGAAGTGAATATCGAAGTGAATATCAACGCAAGTATTTAATTAAGATCGTAGGATGAACGAGTTCCATAATACAAGGCGAAACCATGAGTTACAAGGCATTACTGGCAAAAACATCATTATAGGCATGTAGATCTTAAAAGGTATAAGACAAAGCATGAACTTAACAGACCTGCTCAGGCCAAGCAGCCTATAAGAGGAGCATTTTCATACAACCTTTGCTGTAGGGCAGGGGTGTCAAACTCATTCCATGGAGGGCCTAGAGTCTGCTGATTTTTGTTTTTGTCCTTTAAATTAAGACCTAGACAACCAGGTGAGGGGAATTCCTTACTAATCAGTGACTTTAATTTATCAATCAAGCACAAGGGAGGAGCGAAAACCTGCAGACACTCGGCCCCCCATGGAATGAGTTTGACACGTTCCGTAGGGTGATAGCAGGGCAAGAGACAACAAAAGACCTTCATTCCATTTATACTAGATCTGACTTGTTTATATTCTAAATCAATTGTTGGCCAAACATAGACCAAACCAAAAGTAATACACCTAATATATCCAATCAGATAGAACCAGCCAACATCCTCTAGAAAGGGGATCACACCTAGGTGTGATGACCTAAGGGGGTGGGCTGTGTACAACAGAGATGTTCACTCTGAACACAGTAGTACAAATTACCACAGAGATTTACTAAACATCATTACATCCATTTAGATGGCACCAAAGTTATTTTTTAGATATCAACTTTCAGATAGATTCATGTTTGGTATTTAACACATTTCAATTGTCAGTCCTCTGGATACTGTAGACCACGTGTCAAACTAATTCCACGGAGGGCCGAGTGTCTGCGGGTTTTCGCTTCTCCCTTGTACTTGACTGATTTATTAAGGTCACTAATTTGTAAAGAACTCCCCTCACCTGGTTGTCTAGGTCTTAATTGAAACCAAACTGGTCCTTGAGAAGTGTCCTTGTGTTCATGGGCCATTTGCCATGCAGCCACAGGTGACAGAGACCATAAGTTGGGGGCAGGGCCTACACACACACTCTCTCTCTCTCTCTCTCTCTCTCTAGCTCTATTGAACCCCATTAGATTCATTTAATTTCTCTGCAACAACAGACAGAGAAGATCCTTTCCCAGTGTAACCCACTTCCTGATGCATCTGTACTCTGTAGAGATTGTTTGTTTGCTTATTAACCAATAGGTTGACCTGACCAGGAATGCCTCTCTTGATGTTTCCCTGTGATTATTTACATGTGCAGCATGATCTAATAGGTATGACTTGAATAAGAGACTAGGCAGTATTTCCAGAATGTTCTTTGGTCTTCCTCTCCTTCAATGTTGAGGGAAACCAGGAAATGGTAAAGTTTTAACACGAACTGATGACCTCACTTGACTTGAATGAAAATGCTGAAATTACACTGAAATACAAAGTATAGCAAAGTCTGTGCAAAGCCTTTCTTCTTAAATCAACCTCATTGTTATTTTAGCTAAATTCAATTTCATAAATGTACATTTGAGTCAAAAACCTCTATTATTTTTGATAATGAAATTGAACACGTTCTTCTTCTCACAACAAAAAAGCAATCAAAACTTTAATATTTGTAATTTTTACAAGGTTTTTATATAATGTATTGTCTTTATTCCCCTGACTTGTTTGTAATGCTTGTATACTCTGTTTTTCTATGTTATATATTTTGAATTGCTTTACAATAAAATAATTAACTATTAAAACATTTTAATAAAAAAAATGACTAAATTGAAAGTTGACTGTTTGTGGTTTCATTACCCATAAATATTTAATGCAGCTAAGAAAATATATCAGAAGGTACAAGCACCAGTAGTCATAATTCTAAATGAAGCAAGTGTGATTATGTTGTGTGCTGAGCAATGTGTTGGTTTGTCAGCTGTTTTAGGTGACAACTAGGCTTAACAACTAGAAAGTAAATTCAAGAGACAAATTGTATTTTTCCACCAATTATCCTGCATTGAGAAATATTTACAAGGATATCAACATGTTCTATCAACACAAGGCTCCCTGCATCAGGAGTCACATAGAGGGATAACATTATCTGCAGACAGGTATAAAAAGAAACAGGTCTGGTCTACAATATTGAGCCATAATATAGAGGTGACAGTTTAACACCTCTATATTATAGTAGTGTAAACCTACTTATATATCCAACTTATTTTTTTAGTAGGTTAGCCAATACCACATTTCCTATGTAACCTCTAGGCTAGGGGAGCATGTCTAAAGGTTAGGTTATAGGCTAAGGGGAGAAACGTACCACTGGGACCATGAAGCTGCAGATGTAGCCTAGTATCAGACTAGGCTACCACTCAAAAAGTAGCCTAGGTTTTGCCCACCGAGGGAACCAGCTGAGATCAGTTGGGCGAGGGATAGTGTAATCTCTCTCTTGAAATATGTATCTTACCCAAACTTGGCAGCGGCGCAACGAATCATTCACAGGCAATCTGTATGCAAAGTTGTAAACGGCCATAGACGATTGATTGAACTTCAGCCAGGGTGACTGAATGAGGGATGTTTTGAGCGTTAATTACCTATATTTCGCGATGATGCGCGTTGTCCGTCCGTCGTTCTTCGAGCGGGTTAAAGTGCTGTTCGCCCATAGGCTATTTCCTCAGCGAGGAGGCACAATTCAAAGTTTTAGACGCAGCAAGACGCCCGAGACTGTCTGTGGTGGACGCTGCAATAAAGTAGTCTAGTTGTCAGCTTTCATTTACCCAGATAGAATAGGAAAGATTGGCTGACTCCCACGCCCGACTCAGCAATGTCCCCCTCCCGAGCAATAACGCATAGCCTGAAAGCACAGCCTATAACTGTCATCTGCGCGCACTTTGACCGACGCGGTGATGATGAACATTGGGCTTGCCCTGTTTACTCTAGTGTAGTGAATGGGTGTGCCTTCTTCTTTTATCATTTATGTGGGCTCCGCTATGGAGCAGCAATGGACAAATCCAGTTGCAGTCGATGACTTCCCTTTTGCCTATATTTTATTTTCAAAGCACTGTGAGCCTATAGCGCACTACATCTTCAGCCAAGCGGTCTGGACCAGTTTGGCACAGGTGGATGAGCTCTCTAACAACAGCAACAGCAAGATCGTTAGTAGGCTTACCGAGCTCCCAACTGCCTTGTTACAGTAGCCTATAATGCAAAATTATTCCAGTGTGACAGATATCAGTACCTTAACAGGGTGTTGTTGAGGCAATGATGGATTGACAGTAGCCTAACTATTGATTTTGCCTAACTATTGTCCTTTTGAGGGCTTGAACTTATTAGGTTAAATCACTGAACAAACAGATGTGCATTGTAAAGTCTGGTCCAAAAATTCAATTGTATTGGCATATAGGTAAAAGGTGTCTCAATCCATTAGATCAGTGGTTCCCAAACTGAGGGGTCGGCAGGGGGCGCGCGGGGGTCCAACTTACATTCAACTTACTCTTGAAAGTTGTAATAGTAGAAATTGGGTAGTGTATAATCAGTTTTCCTCTTGTCCTGTCAGTCATTATATAACTTAGAGCACTATTTATAACTTGTCAGAAATGTCCAGATCAACAAGCCCATGTCAGCTAACGTTTTTTAGCTAGGTTTTGTAGCCCATAGATTTTGTTGTAATGCTTGAGCCACTTAAATATCACATGAACACACATTAGACATGGCAAAATGTATAGAATTGCAAGAAAATGAGCTTTAAAACTGCAAAATGTTCACCGCTCCATGACAAAATGTGTAGAATTGCAGGAAATAAGCTTTAAACCTGCGCAAGATGTTCCCCAATGCTGGAAGGGGGGCCTGAGTGAAAAAGTTTGGGAACCGCTGCATTAGATCATTGAATACCAGATAATGAATCATAGGATTTCCAGGCACAATAACAAAAACATGCCATTTGGCAAAGCACATGGCATTCCAACCATTCACAACAAAGGGAAGGATTTAAAATGAACGTCCTCAATAGAGAGTATGGGCTGCTGGCAAGAGCTCAGCAGACACTGCTGCTGTAGACATACTGTAGACAATGATGACCGTACTGACCATGTGGGTGATTGTGTGGGTAGACAGACCGAGAGCTGCCAGATAGGCTGCTGCTTAGACCCCTAATAATCAGAAACCATGCTGTATGGAGGCCCTGCGTGTAAATAGGAATGACTTGATACCATAAGAAAAAAGCCATACAACAGTACCATGATGAGTATCACAATTGCAATTGTATTTATTTATTGTCTGTACACCCCACAGCACAAAATATTAAATGACACAAAACATAAAAAATGACAGAATGACAGGAAAAAAAGACAGGATACAAAACAAAGACACAAGCATACAAAGATTCACAATCCAAATGGATCTTCATTTAATTAACATTTTGGTACATTTGGTAGTCTGGCCCAGGAGTGTGAAGGTGAACGGAAAGGCTGGAGCAACGAACAGCCCTTGCTGTCTCTGCCAGGCCGGTTCCCCTCTCCACTGGGGTTCTCTGCCTCTAACCCTGTTGCAGGGGCTGAGTCACTGGCTTGCTGGTGCTCTTTCATGCCGTCCCTGGGAGGGGTGCGTCACTTGAGTGGGTTGAGTTACTGACGTGATCTTCCTGTCTGGGTTGGCGCCCCCCCCTTGGTTTGTGCTGTGGTGGAGACCTCTGTGGGCTATACTCGGCCTTGTCTCAGGATTGTAAGTTGGTGGTTGGGGATATCCCTCTAGTGGTGCGGGGGCTGTGCTTTGGCGGAGTGGGTGGGGTTATATCCTTCCTGTTTGGCCCTGTCCGGGGGTTTCTTCGGATGGGGCCACAGTGTCTCCGGACCGCTCCTGTCTCAGCCTCCAGTATTTATGCTGCAGTAGTTTATGTGTCGGGGGGCTGGGGTTAGTTGGTTATACCTGGAGTACTTCTCCTGTCTTATCCAGTGTCCTGTGTGAATTTAAGTATGCTCTCTCTAATTCTCTCGTTCTCTCTTTCTCTCTGAGAACCTGAGCCCTAGGACCATACGTCAGGACTACCGGGCATGATGACACCTTGCTGTCCCCAGTCCGCCTGGCCTTGCTGCTATTCCAGTTTCAACTGTTCTGCCTGCGGCTACGAAACCCCTACCTGTCCCAGACCTGCTGTTTTCAACTCTTAATGATCGGCTATGAAAAGCCAACTGAGAGACCTGAGCCCTAGGACCATACGTCGGGACTACCGGCCGTGGTGACTCCTTGCTGTCCCCAGTCCGCCTGGCCTTGCTGCTATTCCAGTTTAAACTGTTCTGCCTGCGGTTATGGAACCCCTACCTGTCCCAGACCTGCTGTTTTCAACTCTTAATGATCGGCTATGAAAAGCCAACTGAGATTTATTCCTGATTATTATTTGACCATGCTTGTCACTTATGAACATTTTTGAACATCTTGGCATGGTTCTGTTATAATCTCCACCCGGCACAGCCAGAAGAGGACTGGCCACCCCTCATAGCCTGGTTCCTCTCTAGGTTTCTTCCTAGGTTTTCGCCTTTCTAGGGAGTTTTTCCTAGCCACCGTGCTTCTACACCTGCATTACTAGCTGTTTGGGGTTTTAGGCTGGGTTTCTGTACAGCACTTCGAGATATTAGCTGATGTAAGAAGGGCTATATAAAATAAAATTGATTGATTGATTGATTGATTGACATTATGGTGACATGAAGTTAGATTTCCAAATGTTTGTCAGTGGTGTAAAGTAACTAAGTAAAAATACTTTGAAGTACTACTTAAGTAGTTTTTGGGGTTATATGTACTTAACTATTTATATTTTTGACAACTTTTACTCCACTACATTTCTAAAGAAAATATGTACTTTATACTCCCATACATTTTCCCTGACACCCAAAAGTACTCACTTCATTTCGAATGCTCAGGCAGGACAGAAATATGGTGTAATTAACACACCTATCAATATAACGCGTTATCATTTCTACTGCTTCTGATCTGGCGGACTCACCAAATGCAAATACTGCGTTTGTAAATTATGTCAGTGTTGGAGTGTGCACCTGGCTGTCTGTAAATACATTTTAAAAAAGGAAATTGGGCCGTCTGGTTTGCTCAATACAAGGAATTTGATGTATATCATTTACATTTACTCAAGTATGAAAATTGAGTCGTTTTTCCATCACTGTAATTAAGTACATTTTAAACCAGATAATTTTAGTAGTATTTTGATGGGTGAGTTTCACTTTTACTTGAGTTATTTTCTATTAAAGGTACTGTATCTTTACTTTTACTAAAGTATGACAATTAAGTACTTTTTCCACCATTGATGGTTGTTTTCGACTGCATGTCTTTAGATCAAGTCCCTTTCGTTTGTTAGTTAGTGTCATTCAAAGCCTTTAGATAATAGTTTTGTAAAAAAATATATATAATCTATTAACATAAACACAAACAAGCTTCAATCATTATTGAAATAAAACAGATTAGGCTACACAATGTTACATCCCAAACGTTTAATGTCAGTTGGACCCAATTTCATGTTAACTATGTACAACAGAAGCAAAAGGACAATTATGAGCTTAATTGTATTTACATAACACAAAAACATCTTCAAGCATAGTCTTCAAAATCAATAAATAAAATACATGGCACAAAGAAATAAGCTAAACATCATCATGACATACAACCCATCATGACATACTCACTAAAACATAATGCTGGAGCAAGCAAAACATGTCCAGAGGCAGCCCAATTCTGATCTTTTTTCACTAATTAGTCTTTTGACCAATCAGATCAGCTCTGAAAATGATCTGATGTGAAAAGATCTGATTGGCCAAAAGACCAATTAGTGGAGAAATTTTTTGAATTGAGCTTCCTTTGTGAACGCAGATGGATGCCAACGGACAAAAATCACATTGTCTAATTACTGTATAAGAAGAATAGCTAGCGAATGTGTATATATTTTCAATATAATATTTGTATTTAAATTCTTTTTTATACTCATTTATTTACACAATAGAAGGCGTAGGATGGGGGAATCTAGCGAAGCTTAGAAGAAGATCAGACATAGCTTTTAATAGCACATTATGTGACTCTTGTAAACATTCCATCTTAGAATATCCTGGGTATTATCAGTTATGTTCTCTTTTTCCAGGTGTATTTTTGGAAATGTCCTTTTAAGGCAAATATATTAAGCTCATATGTAAATAATACTCCTCTTCTGGTCATTTTAGGAGCCATTCAAACATTTACATATCCATTGTCATTGTGAAATAGAAGAAAAATAAGAAATGTCCGCAACTCTGGTATGCTCCCAACGTTTCGATCCGAGTTAGATCTTCGTGGACCGAAACATTGTCTTTTTTGAGCGTCTGATTAAATCACCATGGAATCATACTATTTCTTTTTTTATTTGATACTTTCTTCTGTCCTGCACCTGATAAGTTGGATGTGTGTATTTTTATATATTTTTTTCCATCAGGAAATAGACCCATAATTTGTATGTTTTTAGAGAGGAGTGTTATTTTTTTTTAGAGAGGAATAAATCCCTGATAGAAATGTCTGCACTCCTCTCTGCCAAACTACACTAGACATCCTCCTAATGTTGGCTAGTTTCTTGTAAAATCTCCTTATAACATCTCCTCCACCCCATGGGTTCTTATAAGATCTCCTCCACCCCATGGGTTCTTATAAGATCTCCTCCCCTCCATGGGTTCTTATAAGATCTCCTCCCCTCCATGGGTTCTTATAAGATCTCCTCCACCCCATGGGCAAAGATCATGACCAGGCCAGGCTCTAGGATCATGTCCTCTCCCATGTGTTGATTCTCACAGGCCATCAACACCACTGCCTGTTTCCCAGGGATCCGCTTGGCAACGTAGTTCTCGTAGTAGCGCCGGTTCATCTGTCGTGTCTCCAGCGTGGCCAGGCCCTGCGGCCAGTTGCGCTCGTGGGCATTCTCAATCAGGTCGTTAACAATGGATAGAGGACAGCCGCTGTCGATGAGTGACCGCTTGATGACCGCCTGGAGAACTGCGTCTGGCGTGGAGATCATCCCGCCCCAGCGTGTCACCCGCGCAGGTAGGAGAGAATTGACCCATCTGTTGGGCAGGAGATGAACAGGCGAGATGGGGAATAGGGATTTTTTTTAGCTCTAAAGCACTTTGTGACAATACTGCTGATGTAAAAAGGGCTTTATTAAATTTGATTAAGTTTAGGGTGATTTAAGTGATTGTACACACTCATACTTTAAACAAATAATATCCAAAACACAGTAAATAGATGAGGCTTGCTGAAATAAAATGCTGAAACTATGTCAAAATATCGTAAAGGACACGGCCAGGGAGACAGGAGAGTAAACTCACTCGAGGATCTCGTTGTATTCAATGCTCTCCTCCAGGTTCTGCATGTTGGGGTTGGCACTGCGTATTGCTCTCATGTAGGCTTTTAGCAGCTGGATGTCCCGTTTCTAACAGAGAAAGACACATCAGATCCCTGACCTTTGAGGAACAGAGCACTAATGGATTTTTATGAATTATGCATTTGCATATGTTTGTATGCAGTTTGTGTGAGTGTGTCTGCTTACTTGTTCCCCCAGCTGGTGCTTGTGCTCTGCAGCATTCTTCTCCAGTTCAGAGATCTTGGTGTGCTGCTGCTGTACCACGCCACGTAAGTGCTTGATGCAGTTGTGGTTGCACATCTCATCTTTAGGCATCTCCAACCTGTAGAGCAATTGTGACATTATGAAATTAAAGCCACTAGATCACTCTAGAGACCACTACAAGACTAGATACTGTCACATTCTGCAGTGGTGGTGCGACATGCCCAGGAACTCAAAAGTCATAGCCATGTTTTTCATTCTGGCCGGTCTGGTCTACTCTGCTGTGTAATGTGCTCTAAGGTCACTCACCCACAGCCCTCCTCACAGTTGATGGGCCTTTTGGGGTTGTGCTCACAGTCCTTCAGGTGAGACTGCAGTTGATCTAGCCGCAGTGTGGCTGTGCAGCCGAAGCCAGCGTTGTCACAAGCGATCTGGAGTTTGGAGAGCATGTTGCGCATGATGCGGGGCACGGGCCGGAGGTGAGCCAGTGTCACCACGCTGCGGTCCACAGGACAGATCTGCTGCTGGTTGAACCACTGGGAGATGCAGGCATTGCAGAAGGCATGCTCACAGTGCGGGGCCTACATGTGAGAGAAAATAATGAGGAGATAGAGAAGGGTAAAGCGGTAGGGGGAAATAAGAATTAAATCAGTAGGTCTTTATCCCAGCAATAGGTGGCTGGCTGAGAGGAAAGTTTGATTTTTTTTGTAATAAAAATAATAATTAAATTGATAAAAGGGATTAATTAACAATTCCTTGCAATAGGTCTGGCTGAGAAGGGAAGAGGGAAATGTAGCGCACTAACCTGAACTGGCTCCTCCAACACCATGCTGCAAATGGGACACAGCAAGTCTTCATCCACCTCCCCTTGGAACCTGGTGACGTCATACCCCATGGCACATCACTGAGACACACAAGTTTCTGCAGAATACAAGCAGGGTAGGTGAGTCACTGCCTGGAGAAAATCCATTTCACAATGCAAACCTGGCCAGAGGACTGTTTATGGCATATCTGCAAAAGCAATGCAGCAAAATTAACATACCCTTTCCTGTGCAATGAACATAACTTCAAGGTCAAGCCTTGTTACCATATTTTTTGCATCGTAAACAACCACAGCTATATCATCATGCTAGTGGCTCAAACCAGTAGCTTGAGAACTAGTGAGAAAACAGAAAAGCAGTGCCATTACCTCACTCACAAATGGCCCTCATTTCTCCCATTCAGCAGGACTGTCAAAGGTCACATGGAGTGGCTTTGATGAGACATTGTATTGGGAGACAGACACAATCAGACACATAAGCCTAACTTTCTAGGCATTTACTTAGAAATGGTATCATGGTAATTACAACAGTACTTAAACCAAAGACAGTACAGTATGGTTAGAAACTCTGCGATTACTATCCTTGGGACTGCAGCCAGAGTGGGAAATTAACCTTTTGGTCCACCAGCCACTGTGGAACTCAGATTTTTTTACCAGCCAAAATATTATTTTCACCATAATTACACCAAAAATCACTACAAAAAAATGTATGAGCATGCGTTCTATTGTTTCTATAACAATACATGTATTACTAATAAAAAGTAATGGGATATATTGCTTCATTTCATTTCATTTTTGTGACCTGTGTCTTTTAACCAATGTACATTAAAATAAATAATTTAGTACAATGTAAATGTACTTTTAATCCATCTGTCTGCATATTTCAAGACCTGGCATATGAGGGTGCAGTGAGCTATGGGTTGGACGATACTTTTCTTGTCAATCACATTGAAAAAACATGTACTTAAAGAATGGAAATCAACCAGTCTTCCACTTTAACACAATGGAAAGGTCAAATGCTTTATTATCTTAATGTTGAAAGTGTGTGGGCAATAGAGAGAAACAAAATGGTGCCGTTTGAGGCCATGTGGCAGAGAATGATGCAGGCGCTGGATATAGGGGTGTGAGCACGAGGATCTGGCCAGGAGTTATGTTGTGGATGTTTGTGTGCGTCTGTCTGTTGTCATTTGTAAGTGGATGTTTTGTAAAAAAATTTAATCTAATAAAATTGTACAAAAAAAGATCCAACAGTAAAAATAGTTATACAAATGAACAAAGTGCCTGCACTGCCACAAACAGCTGAGTGATACAACTTATGTATTATTATAGTTCAGGGCTCTATGCTGACATTTTTTTACAAGGAGTACCTGATGTGCTCCTATGTAAACATATACAGTGCATTCGGAATGTATTCAGACCCCTTGACTTTTTTCATATTTTGTTACGTTACAGCCTTTTTCTAAAATGGATTAAATTGTTTTTCCCCCCATTCATGAATCTACACACAATACCCCATAATGACAAAGCAAAAACAGGTTTTTAGAAATTTTTGCAAAAAATAACAATACTGAAATTTTATATTTACATAAGTATTCAGACCCTTTACTCAGTACTTTGATGAAACACCTTTGGCAGCGATTACAGCCTCAAGTCTTCTTGGGTATGACGCTACAAGCTTGGCACACCTGTATTTGGGGACTTACTCCCATTCTTCTCTGCAGATCCTCTCAAGCTCTGTCAGGTTGGATGGGGGGCGTCACCACACAGCTATTTTCCGGTCTCTCCAGAGATGTTCAATCGGGTTCAAGTCCGGGTTCTGGCTGGGCCACTCAAGGACATTCAGAGACTTGTCCCGAAGCCACTCCTGCCTTGTCTTGGCTGTGTGCTTAGGGTTGTTGTCCTGTTGGAAGGTGAACCTTCGCCCCAGTCGGAGGTCCTGAGCGCTCTGGAGCAGGTTTTCACCAAGGATCTCTCTGTACTTTGCTCCATTCATCTTTCCCTCTATCCTGACTAGTCTCCCAGTCCCTGCCGTTGAAAAACATCCCCACAGCATGATGCTGCCACCACCATGCTTCAATTAAGGGATGGTGCCAGGTTTCCTCCAGACGTGACGCTTGGCATTCATGCCAAAGAGTTCAATCTTGGTTTCATCAGACCAGAGAATCTTGTTTCTGATGGTCTGAGTCTTTAGGTGCCTTTTTGGCAAACTCCAAGCGGGCTGTCATGTGCCTTTTACTGAGGAATGGCTTCCGTCTGGCCACTCTACCATAAAAGCCTGATTAGTGGAGTGCTGCAGCGATGATTGTCCTTCTGGAAGGTTCTCCTATCTCCACAGAGGAACTCTGGAGCTCTGTCAGAGTGACCATTGGGGTAGAAGGGCCTTGGTCACCTCCCTGACCAAGGCCCTTCTACCCCGATTACTCAGTTTGTCCAGGCGGGCAGATCTAGGAAGAGTCTTGGTGGTTTCAATCTCAATCATTTCTGAATGATGGAGGCCACTGTGTTCTTGGGGACCTTCAATGCTGCAGAAATGTTTTGGTACCCTTCCCCAGATCTGCGCCTTGACACAATCTCGTCTCGGAGCTCTACGGACAATTCCTTCGACCTCACGGCTTGGTTTTTGCTCTGACATGCAGTGTCAACTGTGGGACCTTATATAGACAGGTGTGTGCCTTGCCAAATAATGTCCAATCAACTAAATTTACCACAGGTGGACTCCAATCAAGTTGTAGAAACATCTCAAGGATGATCAATGGAAACAGGATGCAGCGGAGCTCAATTTCGAGTCTCATAGCAAAAGGTCTGAATACTTATGTAAATAAGGTATTTCTGTTTTTTATTTGTAATAATTATGCAAACATTTCTAAAAACCTGTTATCGCTTTGTCATTATGGGGTATTGTGTGTAGATTAATGACAAAAAAATAATATTTGATACATTTTTGAATAAGGCTGTAACGTAACAAAATGGGGAAAAAGTCAAGGGGTCTGAATACTTTCCGAATGCACTGTAGAAGCACGCAAATAAATCTAGGAGAACGATTAAAGTATTTGAGTGTTTTAATGATAAGACAAGACTAAACGGGAGTTATCCATGCTCAATCATTAGGTGAGACGAAACATTTTAGCTGCCCCTTTAAGGGACGGGCCGTTACCGTGGTAACTTGAGCACTCGCTTGTCTGTGACGAAAAAAAATCTCCAACTGCGACGTCTTCCTAGCAGCAGACAGTTGCAGCAAACTCAAACTAATACTGAAAAACAACCTAACGTGTGAACAAAACGATGTAACTGGCCAAGAAACACGAGGACAAAGTCACACTTTAGTAGTATTTCTTGTCAAATCGACTAACTTCTACATGTGGGTTTTGGATTTAAAAAACTTCCCAAATGCACTGTGTTTAGACATTATTACCCCGCCAATGACAAAATGTACCCGCATTTGGCGGGTGTTCATTTCCAACCCTGGTTGCAGCTGCTGCTTTGGCATACTGAGGATGAAGATACAGGGCATTACATCGTTTGATCTGGCTACGGCCTGTTTTCTGGGTGGTGACTAAGAGCATGCTGATTAACACAATAGTGTAATCACAGGTAGCTACGATAGATGATAGACTGTAGCCTAAACAATCAAATGGAGAACATCTCTGCTTTAAACCCTTGCTGCCTAATCTGTATGCCAACTGTCTAGCCTCCCATATTTGAGTGGAGGCTCTTGTTGTCCCACTCCCAGCTGACTTCTGACCTATTTTCAGTATGGCAAGCAGCAACACTACACAGCAGACTGGGGAGGGATGGTTAAATAAGATATCATTTTCTTATATCTAGCTGAAATTATACGACATTTTACAGACTGTGGCTTTAATGAAATTCGATAGCTAGCCAGCTCAAACTAGTTGGTTAGCAATCTAACGGTTAGACCTGCAATGCAGCATCTTATAAATGTGAGTTATACTAACGTTCGTTAGCTAGCTAGTTAACAAGCTGCCATCAAAGAGAGTCAACGTTAGTTTAGAAAATAAGTAAAGCCAACTAGCTAGATAGTTTGATTAGCTAGCTACCAAGCTAACGCTGGCTAGCTAGCTAGCCAACTGTTGGCTATATCAGCATGTTCTTGTTGACTTGCTAACGTTCTTACTGTAATCCCTTTTCAAATAAAATAAAATATGTTATCCGAATAAACACTTACGTCCTCGAAGAGCAAGCAAAACGATTGCGACAATTTCCGTAATTTCAGAACGATTGCGACAATTTCCGTAATTTCAGACCTCTGCTGATTAGCTAGATAGCCTCCAGCCACATCAGCTAGCCTAAGTAGGTGGTTGCTGGTTTAGCAAGCAAGCCACTCATACGCCTCCTCAACCGGAGAGGGGGGTGTCAGAGATGATTGAAATCAAATTATATTTAAAAAATGTAAGATAAAAATAATTGTCTTTACATTTTTATGTTGATATAATTGAAAATAAAAACAAGGCAACAGTAAACATGTCGTCCCCCACCAATGATGCAGCGCCCCCCCTTGAGCCAATTGAGATATCGCGTGTGACTAACACATTTCAGTTAACTACTATATAGCTCCGGAATTGGGCCAATCATTGCTATTTTGTAAATGCAGGATCGCTATTGCAAGACGCATCACTCACCCAAGTTTCTTCCAAATCGGGCCAGTACTGTCTGAAATATCGCGTGTGACTAACACACAAACGAATGGGGACGGAGACAGATCCACAGTCCCACAATTTCATTTTGAGAGGCAATAATCACTAAATCTGGTTTGTAATTCAACATGTGTCATTGGATGTGGGCCCTCAAGCTTGGTGCCCTTCGGGGCCTCCTGCTTCCTGTGGAAGTGGCTGACTCCTAGGGTGCTTTGGGAGACTACCCACTTGGGGGCATTGTCCTCTGTACTGATCACTGTCCTCTGCGTTCTCTTTTTTTTTTGTGAGGGTGACTATGCCTCTTGTCAGGCCTGGGTCTAGACCACCATCATATTTTGGATCCCAGGGGCCATAGATGAACCAGCAAAGCTGGCTCTGGGGTTCAAGAGAGAATTCTCCTCTGGACTTTTCTGACTGTCATAGTCAGACTCATAATCTATTATCCCATTAGGCCTACTCATCCTTGTCTTTCATTAAGAAATTTTACGTGAGATTTTACTATTTACCTGTAATGTATTCTTCAACATTTAAGTGATAACAACTTGCATACAGTAGTCCTATCACCAGAAAGGTTGAGATAATTAGGCTATTCTTTTTGTGGAAATTCAATCAATTCAACACTTGTCAAATCAAATCACATTTTATTTGTTACATGCGTCGTAAACAACAGGTGTAGACTAACAGTGAAATGCTTACTTACAGGCCCTTCCCAACAATGCAGAGAGAAAGAAAATAGAGAAATAATTGAAAAGTAAAACACTAAATAGTAAAAGTAATGATAGATACACAATCAGTATCGATGTGCAGGGGTATGAGGTAATTGAGGTAGATATGTACATATAACTAGGAATAAAGTGACAGATAGTAAACAGTAGCAGCAGCGTATGTGACTTTTTAACTAACTATTTAGCAGTCGTATGTTTGGAGGTAGAAGCTGTTCAGGGTCCTGTTGGTTCCAGACTTGGTGCATCGGTACCTCTTGCCCTGCGGTAGCAGAGAGAACAGTCTGTAACTTGGGTGGCTGGACTCTTTGACAATTTGTAGGGCCTTCATCTGACACCGCCTGGTATAGATGTCCTGGATGGCAGGGAGCTCGGCCCCAGTGATGTACTGGGCCATCTGCACTACCCTCTGTAGTGCCTTGCGGTCAGATGCAGTTGCCATAGCAAGCGGTGATGCAGCCAGTCAATATGCTCTCAATGTTGCAACTGTATAACTTTTTGAGGATCTGAGGGCCCATGCCAAATCCTTTCAGCCTCCTGAGGGGGTAGAGGCGTTGTCTAGCCCTCTTCACAACTTTGTTGGTATGTTTGGGCCATGATAGATCCTTAGTGATATGAACACCGAGGAACTTAAAGCTCTCAACCTGGTCCACTACAACCCGGCCCTCCGTTTCCTGTAGTCCACGATCAGCTCCTTTGTCTTGCTGACGGTGAGGAAGAGGTTGTTGTCGTGGCACCACAATGCCAGGTCCCTGACCTCCTCCCTATAGGCTGTCTCACTGTCGTCGGTGATCAGACCTACCACCATCTGGCCCTCTGGGCCATGTCCATTCTCTCAAAGCACTTCATGATGACCGCCCCACCACACTCACCCTGGTCATCATGAAGTGCTTTGAGATGCTGGTCATGGCCCACATAAAGGCCAGCATACCAGGCACACTGGACCCACTCAAATTTGCCTACCACTCCAACAGATCCACGGAAGATGCCATTTCCATTGCTATTCACACGGCCGTAACACATCTGCACAAGAGGAACACCCATGTAAGAATGGTGTTCATTGACTACAGTTCAGCATTCAACACTATTGTTCCTTCCAAGCTCGACACCAAGCTCAGAGCCCTGGGTCTGGACACCTCCCTCTGCAACTGGATCCTGGACTTCCTGACGGACAGACCACAGGCTGTGAGGATGGCCAACAACACCTCCTCCACACTGACTGTTAACACAGGACACCCCCAGGGGTGTGGCCTCAGCCTTCTGCTGTACTCCCTGTTCACCCACGACTGCATGTCTTTGCACGACACCAACTCCATTATCAAGTTTGCAGACGACCCCACGGTTGTTGGCCTGATAAACATAAATGACAAGTCAGCCTATAGGGAGGAGGTAAGTGAACTGGCATTGTGGTGCCAGGACACCAACCTCTCCCTCAACGTCAGCAAAACAAAATAGTTGATTGTTGACTTCAGGAAGCAGACGAGGGAACATGCCCTGATCCACATCAACTGGACTGCAGTAAAGAGAGTAAGCAGTTTTAAGTTCCTCTGCGTCCACATTACATTTTAGTCATTTAGCAGACGCTCTTATCCAGAGCGACTTACAGTTAGTGAGTGCATACATTTTTTTTCTCAATTTTTCCTCATACTGGCCCCCCGTGGGAATCGAACCCACAACCCTGGCGTTGCAAGCGCCATGCTCTACCAACTGAGCTACAGGAGGCCCACATCACCGAGAACTTGGCCAACAACATCACCACTCTTGTCAAGAGGGCGCAACAGCGTCTCTACTTCCTAAGGCGGCTGAAGAAATTTGGCATGCCACCCCGGGTCCTCTCCAAATACTACCGCTGCATCATCGAGAGCATCCTAACCGGTAGCATCACGGCCTGGTATGAGAATTGCTCTGTCCATGACTGCAAGGCCCTCCAGCGGGAAGTGAAGACGGCCCAGTACATCACTGGGACTGTGCTCCCACCCATCCAGGACATCTACTCGAAACGGTGCGTGAAGACAGCATCATCAAGGACCCCACAAACCCCAGCAACAAGTTGTTCACTCCCTTACCGTCAGGCAGATGTTACCGGAACATGAGGTCTGATACCAACAGTTTCTATCTACAAGCCATCAGACTGCTGAACACTTGAACTGGACTGACCACCTGCTCTGATTCTCCGCACCTAAGCACACATGCACTCACTCATGCACACACCCACACACACATAAGTTCATGCTACACACACATCACAACTGCTGCTACAAGGCTCTTATTATGATTGCTAAATACTGCACAATTTAAACTCTTGACCCCCAATCCCCCTTCCCCCCTTCCCCCAAACACATGCAAATATTGGACTATAAATTGTGCCTTCCTGTATTATACTTATGCTAAAATGTTTATTATATTATTCTGAGCCATTTACTTTATGTTCGTATTTGTATCTTTTCTTATTTTGTATTGTTTTTGCATTGTCGAGAAGGAACCTACAAGTAAGCATTTCATTGGACGGGGTATACCATGTGTATCCCGTACATACGACTAATAAAACTTGAAACGTATAGGTTTTGTTCTATGAGATAATCTTCTCAAAATGTATACGATCTCCTAAACCTGTGTTAACCTCAGACGTTATTTTTCGGCGTTTATCCCAAAACTCAATTCTTTCCCCCCATAGGAATGGCTGAACAACCAAGAGGAAACTCGTTTCCGTATTTTAGGACTACAAGCTTGTAGTCCTAAAAAACGGAAATTAGTTAGTATTTTCAACCTCTGGTCCATTGGTCTTAATTTTAAGGGTATGGTTAGGCATATGGTTAGCAGTGTGGTTAAGGTCTGAGGTTAACATGCACAGGCTTAGGATATGTTATACGTTTTGTTCTGAGATAATATCAGTCAGTTAACATTACCTTTATGAATTATGAAGCTTTTATGTGCTTGTTTTGATTACATAAATACTTCAAAATGTACAGCTGATGAAGATTAACTCATAGAACAAAACGTATATGATCTCCTAAACCTGTGTTTACCACAGACCTTTGGCGTTTATACAAAACCCCCATTCATTTCCCCATATGCTTTGGCCAACGAGACATGGCAGTGTTAGCCACTGTCAGTGGCTACAAAAAGACGCCATTCTCTTTATTGCAACTATGTTCTAGCCAGGACATGGATATATTGAGGTTAGGAACATTTCTCACGTGCCGTGAGCTTGGGCATTGGAGAAGGTAGGTCAATTGGCGTTATCAATGCTTTGCGGCCTCCCTTATCTATTTCATGACTCGGCTGTAAATGAACGAGTTGTTATAATATTAACTCAGAAAAACAAAAGACTTCCCCCAGGCTCTTCAATCCTCTAAGCAGCAGGGCAAAATAATATGTATTTCGAGACTGGGGAAAACAACAACGAACAACCCACGTGAGTAGCCTATAGGCCTACATTTTTTAAAGAATTTGTAGGTTCGGGGACTGTAAAATGTTTGGCATTCAGCAACTGAACAGTTTCAATTTTGCGGACTAAATGATGAACAAACTGGCAACATTCATTTAGGACTTATTAAGGCTTTACACGGTACGTGACTTTAATAAACTTGCCTCTTCATATTCCTTTTTGCAGTTAATTTATAGGATGTCACCGCTACTGACGCTCGCGCTAGGACTATTTGTATGTCTGCCTCTGCTGGAATTTGGGGCAGGGGCGCGACTGTCTCTCAGTGGCACAGTGAGAACACCATGGAATATGACAGACAGGATATCAAATGGAAGCCGACAAGAGGGATCGACATCTGAACATTTAGATGAGGCTTTTGAAGAGCAGGTGAGAACATTGTGGAAGACAGCCTATGCCAGTTTGTATTGTCTCCACGTCTCTGAAATATCTGAATTTGGCCTCAATAGATCAGTGTTACAACAACTTCACATTACAGCAATATTATGAAGATTATGTAATTTAGCGTTGATAAGTTCACAAGTTAACCTTTGAGACACTGCTGTCAACAACACTAAATCTATTTTGTGCATTGGTAAAAATATAAAGTAGCCTAGCTATTCTAATAGTTTAATAATTTCAGTATTATTACCACTGATGATTATCGCACTTGCCAATCATTTCAGCTGTCCATTTACTCTTGTCAATACCTGTCTTTTTTTCCAGGTCTTCTACTTGCAGCGTCTGTTCCATCATTATGGAGAAAACGGGACCCTGTCCTATAAGGGCCTGCAGAAGTTATTGGGCAGCCTGGGACTAGGGCAGGTCAGTGTGTTGGAGATCAGCCACCGAGGGTCGAGGCACAACCATAACACTCTGACACCACCTCCCCCTCCAAATACACAATCTCATGACCATGACGATCAGGAAACAGACACCCCCAGTCCAAGGAGGCCTATTCAACCATCCCCCTCTGCAAACGCAGCCAGGTCAGAGACAGATATTACAACTGATTTGGTCCCATGATTGTTAGATATACAGCCGCTTTTGAAGTACTGAAGTTTCATCATCAGGTTATGAATAGTTAGTTACGCAATGTCACCTGAATAAACTGTGCTGCCTCTTCTTAACCCCCTCTGAAAGAACCCCACACCCTGGGATATCGGGGTCTGCTGGATCTAGGTCTAAAGAGGGCAACACATTATCCTCTGATCACGTGATTAAGGAAGAGGTCCTTCCGTGGTCATCCCCTATTGCACACACTATTCCTGTCCAAGGAATGTTTGACTCCCTTGTGTCAAATCACCCCACTCAGAGGCATCTTCATGGGAACGTGAGTAGTTAATAAAAGACAATTGATCTGGTTAATGTTTTGTGCCAAACGCACAAAGTTTACAATTCAATTCTGCTTACTGTTCTTGGCAAAATGTTATCCTCTCAGGTTTTTATTTGACATTGTTATTTAAAGGGAGTTAATGAGAAAATCCACTATTAAAACATTCCCCTTATATAAACAGTTTCTGTGGACATTGAATACTTTTAACCCTTTCCTTTTCAGTGTCTGAACGTTACTCAGCTCTTGTGGAATTTCGGTCTGGGAAAGGCATCCCACATCACTCCTGCCCACTTCACCCTCTTGTGCCCAGCTCTGCTGTACCAGATTGAAAGTGGTGTTTGTCTACGCCACCCAGAGACTGATGGGGCAGAGTCAGAAAGGAGTGTGACTTTCCTCAAAGGTGCATTTATGAAACTACATACCAGCAATGAGAGGGAATGATTTATCGATATAGGATGTTTCAAAAGGCAATGTAGCTCTTTACAACTTGGAGCACAGGGGCGTAACTTAACAGTTAGGATACACTAAGACTTAACAGAACCCTGGAAACTACAATACCCTATTGTTTAAGCAGAATTAATACATCATCAAAATTAATATAATATATTTTTTTTTTTTCGCAGCTTTGGGATGGAGCTCCTTAGCTCTGGCTGTGATCAGCCTGCCGTCTCTGCTGTCTTTGAGCCTGGTTCCCCTTCTGCCCCCTGCCCGCCTACGCTCCTTCCTCTGCCCAATGACAGCCTTGGCTGTGGGGACGCTGTGTGGCGATGCCATGCTGCATCTCCTGCCTCATGTAAACACCCTTCCAAACTGTCAAACACTACATGCATACCAGTGCTACTGTCTCTGTTTAGTCATGGAGGGTTAAGTTGTAAAATCTAGTAGTAAATGTAAGTCTAAAATTAAACACGTTGTATCTGTGTCCTGCAGGCCAAGACTGGGCCACTCTCAAGCCACTCTGAAGAACAGGACTCCATACTGAAGGGCCTTTGTGTGCTGGGAGGGTGCTACCTCCTCTTCATCTTTGAGAGCCTTCTAGGACTGAGGACCCATTATAAGGTTAGCTGGATTTAGAGAATAAATGGGAGAGTCTGAAGTTGTCACTGTTTTATGATACACTGTGCATAGCAGTCATTGGGAGATTCTCAATTGCATACTTCTTCGGTCCTCCTCTCTCCTCACCTCCTTCTCAAAACCCATTGGATGAGAAAGCCAGAGGTCCCGACCCTCTGACCTTCTCCAATGGGTTTTGAAGAGGTTGAGGATGCGAGGTGTATGCAATTGAGATTCTCCCTAAGTCATATTATCTGATGGAAAAGAGGTTATAGTTTAGTCTTGTATTCCTGATGTAAATGTTTCACTCACATGGACTGTTTAAATTGTTTTTGTCATCAGAAGGCTAAGAGGAAGAGGATGCAGCAGAACACCAGTCTAAATCCTGACCCAGAGAGGGAGCTTACTGCTCTGCAGAGTGAGTTGGTGGAATGTAATACTTATGTAACTTTATAAGCACATTTATGTCTGTATTGGCAAAGTTGAACCGTTGCATTGTAAAACATCTTTCTCATCTCTCCCCTGTTCTTCAGGCCCCACCATTCCTGAGCAGACACATCCCTCTGAGCAGCACAGTCATGGTCATTCACACGGCCCGCCTGGCCAGGAGCAGGTTGGGATAGGAAGCTTGGTGTGGATGGTGGTTATGGGAGATGGGGTCCACAACCTTACTGACGGACTGGCCATTGGTGCAGCATTCTCTCAGAGTCTGGCTGGAGGTCTCAGCACCACTGTAGCTGTGTTCTGCCATGAGCTTCCTCACGAGCTAGGTAGGTATACACGAACATCTCACCTTTCTGTGATGTGCATGTAAAAACAGATGGGTGCAACACATAAAAGCATTGCACATCGACATGCCCTTCAAAAGTTTAAGCCTGGTACTAGAACGTTTCAGGTAGACTTAATAATAATAATAATATGCCATTTAGCAGACTTCTGCTCTGTAATGAGTATGAGACTATCAAATGGATGCATTGTGTTGTCTATCTGTGCAGGTGACCTGGCAGTGCTGCTGGGAGCAGGGTGGCCTGTTCGCAGACTGGTTCTCTTCAGTGCTGTGTCAGCCCTACTGGGCTTCATGGGCTTGCTAACTGGCTCTGTCCTGGGCCACCAGTCAGCCCACATCTCCCCCTGGATCCTCACCCTCACCGCTGGGGTCTTCCTCTATGTGGCCCTCGCTGACATGGTGAGTCACTAGTCTACAGTGGAAGGAGTTCCACACTTGTACCCTTTTCACATTATCGGGCCAACCTGAACCGCACTGTGCTGGCTCGGATATTTCCTTTTCACATCTTCCTTTCCAGCATGGTTCCAGCAACTATAGTGGTTGCGTAACCAGGCCAGCACAGCATAGTAGTGTGAAAAGGGGCGGCAGGTAGCTTAGTGGGTAAGAGCGTTGTGCCAGTAACCGAAAGGTCGCTGGTTCTAATCCCCGAGCCGACTAGGTGAAAAATCTGTCGATGTGCCCTTAAGCAAGGCACTTAACCCTAATTGCTCCTGTAAGTCGCTCTGGATAAGAGCGTCTGCTAAATGACTAAAATGTAAAATGTAAATGTAAAAGGCATTTTACAGACAAGTCTATTAATTTGTTCAGTTTAATAATGTTGCATTTGTCATATTTTCTCCTCTTGCTCAATAGTTGCCCGAGATGCTTCATGGTGATCCTGGCCCGATGGGACCCTGGACTCGCTTCCTGCTACAGAACCTAGGCTTGTTGGCAGGGGGTGCGATCATGCTGTGTATCGCTCTGTTTGAGGACCATATCGCCTTCAACCTGGGTGACGTCTGATTCAATGGGAAGGATATGAGTGGATCAGATTCTAAATCACCTGAGGTTCTGATGGTGATTGTAAACCACTGGATTGGATACTCTTTCAACTGAAGTGCAAATGGCCAATACCAAATGACTTCTTATCAGAGTAGACTTCGGTCCAGGAGGTAATTTACATTACTTTACTACTAAAGGCTGAAAAACATGATTTAAGATGACCTCAATAAGTACCAGCTTCGCTTTCAGAGCACTCTGGACGTGTTTACGCCGACAGCCCAATTCTGATCTTTTGCCCAATTATTGGGAAAAGATCTGATCTGATTGGCCAAAAGACCAATTAGTGGAAAAATATCAGAATTGGTCTGTGTAAACATCCTCTGAGGCATGATATTTTACATTTAGCAAATGCTCTTAGCCAGAGTGACTTACATTTCTTGTTTGTCCCCCGTGGGAATTGAACCCACAATCCTGGCGTTGAAAGCACCATGCTCTACTAACTGAGCCACACAGGATGATGGTTAATGTAAACCACACGTGGAAGTCAGCCTTGCAGGACTAGATGAGATGATACTCTGCTGAACCTTTAATTTTTTTAATGTACTATGCTACTTGTTTTTTACTGTTTCTATATGAACATTGATTTCCATAATAAATCAATGGGAGTCAATCCTATTATTTCAGAATGATTTGCAGTGGTTGAACCACACAGGCAGGAATAGAAGAATGTAAAGCATATGAAGTTTCAATATCCAATGAAATGTCTTGTTTTTAAAATCTTGAATACTGTATAACCATGTCAGCAATTCACCAATAAATGTGGCCTTTTTTATATCTGAACATGACTCTAGAGCACTTCTCACTGGTTATACATCTAGGAATCAAATCAAACACGTTGCATCGAATATTTAGCAATAGCACTTTATTTCAACATACAACCAACCCTAAGCCACAATACTGAATGACAAGACCAACTGGCTGCAGCAAACATTGTATAAAAGAGATTTAGGTTAAATGTTTAAATCCTTTAAAATTATTTTAGTGTCAGAAAGACCGATGCAGATTCTTCCAAAATTGTGAATGATCTTTAACATAACATTTTGTAACAAATTACCATTTACATTGTCCACACAATAGAATAACAAGGCAAAGTGCTTTCAGGATCAATTGCATTGTCAAATAAAGAAATGGCTTGAGGTTTTGGAGGGATAGTGGGTAGAGAGGTGGATGGGAATGAGGGGCAGGGCGAGGGTCTGTCTGGTTAGAAATATGACCTCTCACCTTGTCCCCTATTCCCATGGAATTAAAGCAGCTACACAGAGATTATGGTGGTTTGGAGTGGATTAGTGTTCTTGAAGGCATATGGCGTGAGGGGAACAAAACTCACCCTCGTACAGAATATAATAATGTGCATATAACCTGACTCCCCCATGACAACCTGTTAAAAATATATATTATGATAGTACCAAAATCAGCTGTACGTACGTATGCAATAACTAACCCAACAAACATTCACATTCCAGGAAGCTGTAAACTTTAAGATGTAGAGTACAACATGAAAACATTTGTACATCTGCAGAGGAATCGAGAAAGGAGATGGGGGTTGTTCAAGACAAAAAAATAAAAAGCCAAATGTACTCATTTATGTAATTCATCCCCAAAATAAGGGGTTTTGCTATGCAAGGAGCACATCAGTCAAAATGAATGTCTACACCATCTTAGAGTGGGTAGAAGACAATCGTTAACAGCATCATACCACAGTCTGGCTTCACATCCCAGTGGTATTTTGTTGTATACATGTTTTTCATAAATACTTTCATGTTGAACACACAATTATACATACAATCAAGCACACTTCA
This sequence comes from Coregonus lavaretus, assembly GCF_964263955.1. NCBI lineage: Eukaryota > Metazoa > Chordata > Actinopteri > Salmoniformes > Salmonidae > Coregonus > Coregonus lavaretus. Next base: position 29,355,749 of record NC_140009.1, read on the forward strand.
TGTTGAATTATAATTGTTCATGGTAAAATTCTAAAGTTCTCATAGGCTACTGTGTATTTGTATGTCAAAACAGGTGGAGATTAACTCAACGCTACAACTTATAGGAGGTAGGAAAAATGCTACTACTGAAAACCGCAAGAAATGCAAACAAGTTTATTTACATGGATAATACCATTATATGTACCAACCTTATATAATTTGTAGTAAGTGAGAGGCATGTTTATATTCCTTGACTGTCCATGTTTGAATTCATTAATTTTGAAATGGAGCTACGTCATTGGTCCTAGTGTCATTGTCATCACAGGTCTAGAGCACATGCTGGTGATGGCATTTTCTACTCACAGTAGAATAGTATTTGAAGATTTGTAAATGAGGTAATCAAGAGTTAAATAGGAAATCGTTCCTTCCGCTGGAAAAAATACAGCAACATGTAGGCCTGTCAGGTGTCAAAGATACTACCATTCACCAGCAAAGCAGTTTAGAATGTGTTACCCAACAGCAAAGCTTGCAAAAAACAAATCTAATTTTAAAAAGGTGCATTGAGAAACCATTTGATTGTAACTAATCATGTGCCCTGATTCTGACTCCTCCCACTCTCCTGGTATGGGGTCCACTCAAAAGGTATTTACAACAGATAAGCCACTGAGTAAAACAGGCAACTAACCCCTAATCTGTCTTTATCAGTTCACATTCAGTTAGGATGCTGCAGAAGAAAGAACTAAACAGCAGAGGTGCCAACAAATGTCACAGGATATACCCAATGAATACATCCTTTTCCCATGTATTGCTCAGGGAGCACACAAGCCATAGTGTACCTCCAACTGATAATGTCGTAATCATTGAGCTCTAGGTGAGTCACCATTATGGAGATGGTGACCACACATCTGAAGGCAATTCCCAATAGCAGTCTACACTCCAGTGAGCTAACAATTGCCATTGTATGGCTCAGGATATGATATTGACCCTGTGCTTATTCTAAGAGTAAGTCTAAATTGCTTTTACAGCAAATGACTGCTGTAATGGCAAACATGGTTTTCAAATATTTCCTTCCTCTACTGGTTAAAAAGGGTCATTTCAAGGGTAACGTTATTCTACAACCAATATCGTATGGGCTTCCAACATAGTACATGTCAAAAGGGTGTGTCAAAGGGCCTCCAACATGTCAAAGGGGTGTGTACAGCAGGTATACACGTCCTACCCTAGGCACTGAGCTGTTCATACGATACTGCTACACTATTTATTAGCTACCTTTTCATTTCCATTGTCTGCTTACTTGCTTCAACTAACAAAAACACACGTAGAACACTATAAAAGCATTTATCTTTTAAATATTGTTGCTTGTAATGTTTAAGAATTCCTACAGAAGTCTTACATCGTTTTCTTAATATGATTGGGTCACCATTTTAAAACACGCCCCCCCCAAACAACATTATACATGTACAGTGAAGATCAGAACAGCTTTAAAAAGTTGAGACAATTTCCTGAACTGTACAAGTTTCACACACCAAGCAAGTAGTAAGATTGTGAAAGATGCACACCCCTGTTTAGTGAGGGGGGGGGGGGGGTTGAATGGGAGGTCTCCCTTAATGTTTCTTCTGAAAACAAGATAAGGCATTTCATAATTCCTTTAAACCACTTAATTTACGGCCAAAAAAACCATAATTTGATACGGAGGATGATGCATACATACACACACACCTACACATGCAAGCAAAACATTTCAGATTCAAGGAGATTCACTCCATAAAATGCCATCCAAATGCTAGAACAAAAACATACACTGTTAATCTATCAGTCAAATCATCTTGTGCATGGTCTCCCTTATGAGCAAGCAGCTTTGATACTTAAATATCAAAATCACAGTCCTAAGAATGCAATTCCACATTTTAGACTCTAACAAGTGCCACATCTCTGGACGCCGAGCAGCAAGGAGAGGTTCCAATCCTACTGCCAGCTACAGAAAGTCTTTTGTTTTTGGCCTTGAAAACAGAGGACATGTTCTTTTACTTGAGGAAGCAAATGATAAATAAGAGGTTTATTGCACTCGTCTTCTTTCTCCATTTCAGAGGTAAGTATAAAGAGGATGATCCACCACGCCCTAATGCTAACATCAGACAACGCATGTTATATTACAGCACTTCCAACAGCATGGTCACACTATTAACACTACACACCGCTACTAAGAAACTCCTACTTTCAATCAGTCTAATACAAAAACACTCCACACAATTACAACCAATATATTATCATTATTACTGTACCCCAATAGGATTTTCACAACTTTATATATTCTCCATAGCTAGCGAGTCTAATTAGAAATACATACAATTGAAACAATCTGAATTGATATGCTCAGACTTCTGAGAAACTACAGTACTGGTACTGACCATCCAACCCCATGCTTTCCTCATCTCCATGACCCCCTCTCTCTAACTCTTCTTGGCTCTAACCGCCACAGCATTGAGAGAGCCATCCTTGAGGTGACATTAAAGAATATGGTTCCATCTTTGGATTTGTGCTTTCAAAAGTTACTTCAATATTGGTGTATTCAATATCAGGTAGGATATTGTTCAGATAGTACACTGTCACCATATGACACAAGTTCAGAGATCCATAGCATGCACACAGAATCGGCCAAGAACGTAAACAGGAGTTGCTTATTATAGCTCACATCACATACTTTAGGTTGAGAATGTTATTTTCAGAGAGATGTGCCCTTCTATTCCTTTACCTGTCATTCTTAAAGCTTCCGGGAGCAATAAATGGAAGACCATGCCATACATAGAGTATTCATTTAAACACATAAAAAGGCACCACACCACCTCTGAGCTGGTTATCACACAGGTTCAAATGATGGAGGAAAACTACCAAGCAAGGATGGAGGAAAATACACTGCTCAAAAAAATTAAAGGGAACACTTAAACAACACAATGTAACTCCAAGTCAATCACACTTCTGTGAAATCAAACTGTCCACTTAGGAAGCAACACTGATTGACAATAAATTGCACATGCTGTTGTGCAAATGGAATAGACAACAGGTGGAAATTATAGGCAATTAGCAAGACACCCCCAATAAAGAAGTGGTTCTGCAGGTGGTGACCACAGCCCACTTCTCAGTTCCTATGCTTCCTGGCTGATGTTTGTCACTTTTGAATGCTGGCGGTGCTTTCACTCTAGTGGTAGCATGAGACGGAGTCTACAACCCACACAAGTGGCTCAGGTAGTGCAGCTCATCCAGGATGGCACATCAATGCGAGCTGTGGCAAGAAGGTTTGCTGTGTCTGTCAGCGTAGTGTCCAGAGCATGGAGGCGCTACCAGGAGACAGGCCAGTACATCAGGAGACGTGGAGGAGGCCGTAGGAGGGCAACAACCCAGCAGCAGGACCGCTACCTCCGCCTTTGTGCAAGGAGGAGCAGGAGGAACACTGCCAGAGCCCTGCAAAATGACCTCCAGCAGGCCACAAATGTGCATGTGTCTGCTCAAACGGTCAGAAACAGACTCCATGAGGGTGGTATGAGGGCCCGACGTCCACAGGTGGGGGTTGTGCTTACAGCCCAACACCGTGCAGGACGTTTGGCATTTGCCAGAGAACACCAAGCTTGGCAAATTCGCCACTGGCGCCCTGTGCTCTTCACAGATGAAAGCAGGTTCACACTGAGCACATGTGACAGAGTCTGGAGACGCCGTAGAGAACGTTCTGCTGCCTGCAACATCCTCCAGCATGACCGGTTTGGCGGTGGGTCAGTCATGGTGTGGGGTGGTATTTCTTTGGGGGGGCCGCACAGCTCGCCAGAGGTAGCCTGACTGCCATTAGGTACCGAGATGAGATCCTCAGACCCCTTGTGAGACCATATGCTGGTGCGGTTGGCCCTGGATTCCTCCTAATGCAAGACAATGCTAGACCTCATGTGGCTGGAGTGTGTCAGCAGTTCCTGCAAGAGGAAGGCATTGATGCTATGGACTGGCCTGCCCGTTCCCCAGACCTGAATCCAATTGAGCACATCTGGGACATCATGTCTCGCTCCATCCACCAACGCCACGTTGCACCACAGACTGTCCAGGAGTTGGCGGATGCTTTAGTCCAGGTCTGGGAGGAGATCCCTCAGGAGACCATCCGCCACCTCATCAGGAGCATGCCCAGGCGTTGTAGGGAGGTCATACAGGCACGTGGAGGCCACACACACACACTACTGAGCCTCCCCCTCAGGAGACTAAAAAGATTTGGCATGGGTCCTCAGATCCTCAAAAAAATTCTACAGCTGCACCATCGAGAGCATCCTGACTGGTTGCATCACCGCCTGGTATGGCAACTGCTTGGCCTCCTACCGCAAGGCACTACAGAGGGTAGTGCGTACGGCCCAGTACATCACTGGGGCAAAGCTTCCTGCCATCCAGGACCTCTATACCAGGCGGTGTCAGAGGAAGGCCCTCAAAATTGTCAAAGACTCCAGCCACCCTAGTCATAGACTGTTCTCTCTGCTACCGCACGGCAAGCGGTACCGGAGTGCCAAGTCTAGGTCCAAAAGACTTCTCAACAGCTTCTACCCCCAAGCCATACGACTCCTGAACAGCTAAATCATGGCTACCCGGACTATTTGCACTGCCCCCCCACCCCATCCTTTTTACGCTGCTGCTACTCTGTTAAGTATTTATGCATGTGTCACTTTAACTCTACCCACATGTACATATTACCTCAACTACCTCAACTAGCCGGTGCCCCCCGCACATTGACTCTGCAACGGTACCCCCCTGTATATATAGCCTCCCTACTGTCACTTTATTTTTACTTCTGCTCTTTTTTTCTCAACACTTTTTTTTGTTGTTGTTTTATTTTTACTTTTTTTGTTTAAAATAAATGCACTGTTGGTTAAGGGCTGTAAGTAAGCATTTCACTGTGATGTCTGCACCTGTTGTATTCGGCGCATGTGACCAATAAAATTTGATTTGATTTGATTTTGACTTGTTTTAAGGACTTTACATCAAAGTTGGATCAGCCTGTAGTGTGGTTTTCCACTTTAATTTTGAGGGTGACTCCAAATCCAGACCTCCATGGGTTGATACATTTGATTTCCATTGATACTTTTTGTGTAATTTTGTTTGTCAGCACATTCAACTATGTAAAGAAAAAAGTATTTAATAAGATTATTTCATTCATTCAGATCTAGGATGTGTTGTTTAAGTGTTCCCTTTATTTTTTTGAGCAGTGTATGATGAGACCACAAGCAGGGGAAAAGGTAGCATCAGTGATACTCGACAAAACCTCCCATATTCATTAACCTACATTCACTAACTTGAGGGGGTAAATCATTACTGCATAGCACTCCCCACATTTTAGAATGTGTTTTCACACTACTTATCCTCATGACCTTCATTGAATTACAGATTATTCTGCCCTTCACATACCAGAACTCTCATAATTTGGTCATTAGAATCACATTGACTTTATAACAAGGCAGACTTGTATTTTCTTCCTTTCTATTCTCTATCCGGTATTGAGGTACTTCATTAACAGCGTTATTTGGTTTTGGAGATTACAGTCGAGCTGACAAGACCGGTAATAAGTGAAATCCCAATTTTTCACTCACAGTAGCAAATATGGCAAAATCCCAAAAACAATCACATGGCAACCTTGAGCAGTGTGCCACCAACATGGATGCATGTGCTTCTATACCCAAGGATCTCTGTGTGCGGCCGAAATGACACCCCGTTCCCTTTATAGTGCACTACTTTTGACCAGAGCCCCCCATAGGACTCTGGTCAACAGTAGTGCACTATGTAGGGCATAGGGTGCCATTTGGGACGCACCCTATAATAGCAAAACAGATTTTAGCAGTCCCACAGAAACATAACCAGCAAGACGTTAGGTGTTATAACTTAGTAGGTACTGCAAGATACTTGTTCCTTTGCCTTTAAAGGTAAGGCTCTGCTGTGAATGAAAGTTTTACATTTGCCTTCTATGACAGATACTTCAAGTAAGAATGGGGGCATCCATCGAGGACGAGGTAAATCTATTCCCTGTTAAGCATACATCTGCCAACATCAAAAACGCTTCTTATAATAATTACAAATCACAGGCACCTCTTACAACGAAATTACCATTCATTATTATCCCTTTTTGCCCACACAAATAGTCTGTCCAATTATAAATATTTTAAACAAATCTACCATCCATTTCTTTTCTCCAGACTACCACCAACTCTGTTCTATGATTGCTTTCCACTTCCTACTTTCCACCCTACGATCAGTACTAAGTGGTGCAAACCATTAGTCACCACTGACATCATGACCTGTATCTGTGCCAGCAAAGCTTAATAATCATGAGAAAAATATATATATAATTCTAACCATGGCTACCACAGTAAATGAGTCCAAACACACTATTTTTTTTACTGACCAAGTACAGTATGTCTATTATGCTTAAAGGCAAATAAAGGTTTCTATGGCACTAAATGGATGTAGCTAGCTAGGTGCACTTTCATTTTCAAAAACAGGCTATCAATTAATGTAAAAAATGAAAGCAATTACAGCGTAGTTAAATGTCCTGTTCAGAATATATTGTAAGGCAATCTCAATGGTGTTAATAGAGATGAATGTTCAAACCCTCCAACCTTCGGTCTCCATTGTCAATACATGGTTATGACAAACATAGGGGCCTAGGTATAGATTAAACACATTCAAGAAAGACCCATAACAGGAAGACAATTATTTCATGCTGCTACTTGTATCATTTCATGAATGCCAGAGAAACGCAGTGTAATAGTTCAAAAGTCAGGAGAAAGCAAATGGTCTTGTTCCAATTTGACCCTAGATTCATTTCAGTCAATTCATGGCTCAGATTTATATTCAGTCTGTACATTGCTCGAACGCATGCTTTTTTTCTCTTTTTTATTTGTATTTTTTAAATGTACTTTGGCAAATAACGCCCTAACTGTGACCTAAGATTCTCATGTCACGACTACTCACGCAAATCTTCAATTGGCATCTATGAAATGCTTTGTTGGATTGGCCTAAACACAGTAGAAGGCAGTGCAATAGTTGTGTTGCACACGTCTTTCAGTCCCTAATGCTACAAATAATCCTTTCATTGCTTCCTAATATTAAACCCTAGGGAACTATATGTCCATATTTTACTTGTTTCTTTAAAGTCAGAATTATGATCTCAAGCTCCTTCACAATGAGTTCTCTGTCTACCAACGGAACAAAGATAGGGATAGTTCCAGATGGGATATATGCTGGACAAGTAAGGGAGATTGAAAGAAAAACAGATCTGGGTCGTGTTCCTCTGCTCAGACGTTGCTGACGCATGCCAGATATGTAAAATACCTATCAGCTAACCACATCACTATGTTATAGCAATCTGGTGCCCGACGGCACAGTCGATGACGTGGCACGCAACCATTGGTTGATGTATGCAGTGTCTGAGCAGGGGAACATGAACCTGACCTGCTAGCCAGACACACCTGCGGTTGGATGATTGAGGTAATCAGTGTCTCTATTGAACAACATACATCTGCTCAGTGTGGAGTTATGTGAGGAGCCTGAGGATGCAAGCATGGTGAAAGTAAGCCTAGCTAAATCACTGGACTAACCATAAGGACTAGTAGTGGACCCTGGACTGGCATCGATCAAACCCCATTGTGATAACTGGATTTTGGACCATGTTGTATGGACTGACCATTTTGGACCATGTTGTGTGGACTGACCATTTTGGACCATGTTGTGTGGACTGACCATTTTGGACCATGAGATCTTTTTAGCTTTAGAGTTTTGAAGTTAAATCTCAGTCAATGAAGCAGCGTATACAATCCTTGCAATCTTTTCCTGTCTTTTGCACTTTAGCTACAACACATATGTATGTAACTATACATATGCATGTATTCAGACTATGCACACAAATATGCTGAATGTGTTAAAGTGCTTAACTATCTCAATAAGTGCCTTGGATCAGGGCTGAATGGAACTGCATTGTAGTATGCATACAACAAAATAATGCCAATATGATTTTCCTGTTTGTTATCAATCCATGTAATTTGGTTCCTTGTTCCACACAGCCCAAGACTATTCCCCCTTTACACATTATGACACCAAAGACTATACACTAACCTTTGCTCCTCCTCTCCCCCAGACAACACTGACTATTGGGCACAACATGACTTGCTACTCTGGTATCATTATGATATTAGTTCCTCATCTTTCTCATCCAGAACTAATGCATGTCATTTAGCATTCATCAAGAGATAATGTTGTGGTGAAGTATTAATTGAAAATGTAAATGAGTCCCAGTGAATCACTGAAATGTATTGATCCTCTGATGATGTAATAGAAATGGTCATGTTAAAATATTTAAATTACGTCAGGCAAAGAGCTCCAGTGGTCTGATACAATCATCTACAATGTATGTAGTACCACCAGACAAGATACACACATAAAAACAATACAACATACCAAAAAAGGAATTTCACACTTTTCGGCTTTACTAAAAACACAAGTACTACTATTGGCCATTAGTTTCCTCTCAGTTCCTTCCTACAGTAAGTAACCCTACATACCTACTAGGCTTTCAAGTCTCTTGTTAGTCATGAATTCTGTCCGGAGACATGAACAATCAAGCCCAACCAAGGAATCATATTCTCACCAGATGAACAGGTCTGACTAGGATCCAATGCTTCTCTGCTACCAAGTGGATGAGACCCTAGGGTTCGTCATATCATGCCATCCTGAATCCTTACTGCCATGATGTCATATGGATCTGAAGGCATTTAATGGGATGCCATGGAGGCAATCAATTGCATTTTTTCCTAGGCACCGAGCAAAAAATGCCTTGGACGCAGACTTCAGCCATTAGTCTAGAATAGATAATTTCCATGTTGCTAGTATCAGTATTCAAACAAATGAAGTGAACGTCAAACAAGATTTCCAAGGAAACAAAAGCCCTTGAGACTATGATTGTCTTTTTGATAACGTTCAAAAGGCCAGAAATTAAATATTGCTTAAGTTCAACAAAAACTAAACGGAAGAGCACTGTCAGTCCAGCGTTTCAATCTCATACCAGAACTGACCATCGTACTAGACAAGATACAAGCTTTTTGATAGAGAGGAACAGTGGTATTGCTCCAGCTCTAAAATGGCTGAAGTAACATTTTAGATTGACCAATGACAACATTTTGGGAAATAATACAAATACGATTCCTCTCTGAAGGCAATTCTAATTCAATGTACCAAAACGTTTTGGGAATGACATAAGAAAAGAAAACTGGGAAAACAATTGAAATGGCTTGTAAGATTATCACTGAGCAGTAATCTTAGAATTTCAAGAGAATGTGATCAGAAAACAAGAGGCTTTGCTGAAGTGCAAATGGGGCGAGCCCGCTCCCAAAGACTTCGAATAAATAACCAAGGCCTCATTGCTACTACTCTCCCTGTCTAGCCATTCAGCAGCTGCAAAATGACTTAGAGGTATCTCAACATCTATGTTTCTCTGTAAATATTTCTAAAATAAATATTTTTTCAGCCATAGCAGTGATCAACTTTGGTCGTAATGTATATGCTTCAAACCAAATTCTCACGTAGTAAAGACAAAATGGTGTTCTAGATAATACTTCAGCATTGAGAGTAAATTTATGCTAAAATGCCAACCTGAGCATTGTTCTCCTTTGCAAGGAGACATGCTTACATATTGATCTTTCAAACTTTAGCAGCACTATGAAATTCTCTATGAAAATGCCCCTGAAAAATTGACAAAAGTTTAAATATAGGTTACTACAGAAGGTACATATTATAATCCTTTAAAAAAAAGTCAGAATCATATTTTAGCATTGCACTTTTGGGCAGGACTTTGTATGGTTCCTTCATCAAGTCCTCTACTATAACCCGTTGTATCGTTCTCATTTTAGGAAGTCTGTGCATTTCTCTACAAGGCCAGCACATCATAGGATGTTAAATACTGAATGATATGAAGAGAAAAAAGTGACTCAACAAAAGACAACATAAAAAGAGGATAAACAGTGCTTTTAGCTGACAGTCATTTTTCTGTAATGACGAGTACCTATTTGCGGGACATTATTTAAAGGGATTGATGATTTAGGGATTTTGTGGATGTTAATAGCAACCATTTTGGGACAAAGCAGTATTCCAGTGACCTTACAGAAAGAACAATCAGTCTCAGTGTTAAGCACTAACTACTACAGAGTTGGGATAGATAGATGCTGTGGGCCCCATTTGCATTATAGGTTTGACTGCACTTCAAGAGAAGATCACACACGCACGCTCACACACACACACACACAGGCCACCCTGTGGTGGTGGTAGTAGTGGTGTCAGACCGTAGATATAGGATGACTTCACTCAGAAAGGCACCCGTCCAGGCCGACAGCGGCATGGCGGTCCTTGACGTAGCCGTGGTGATGGTGGAGGCCTCCGTTGGGCAGCGGCGTGCAGGCAGCAGTGATGCCGCAATGCTTCAGTAGGTTGAGACCGGGGGAGACAGAGACGGAGGAAGAGGAGCAGGGGCAGGAGGAAGGGTCCAGAGGAGGGAAAGGCTTCATGGTGGAGAGGATCAGAGCCAGGCAGTCAGCTACATCCTTGTTGGGGGCACAGGCCAGGGCTGGAGTGTGGCCTTGTCGACAACATAAACGCACAATCAGACTGGATACACTGGAAAGCTGTTGTCTATGGCCTATGCTCAAGGAAGATTAAAATACCTAAATAAGTAAGAACCGTAAAACTTCAATTAAACGCTGTGTCAAATAGCCGCCTGTCCCTTTTAATTGCCTGGCAACGGCACATTTCAGCAAATAAACGCCTATTTTAAATAAAAGTTGGGTCTAAATAAATTGTTTACGAGGTTTAATGTTTGATTTGTTACATTAAATAATTCAGTAATGACTCAAACAAATCATAGCAATCATGCGTTTCTATCGCCAGTAAGAAACTGCTAGCCATTGGCTGCTAACAGCTGAGAACAGCTAGCTAACTGGCAAACACAAACAGACCCCTAGAAAAATCAGCCAAAAAGTAAGAACTGCTGAAAATGCGAAAAGTGTTTTTTATATTTTTTAGAGGCATTCTAAGACAATATAAAAATGGGACAGCGTGTAAATGATAACACATTAGTACAGGAAATAAAACAATTTATTAAAATGCTCGAATTAACTATGCATTAAGGAAATAGACGCCTGGCTCAAATAGAAGCCAGTCTATAATAAGCACCTGTTGTGTTCAGTGATTGAAGCAAATAAACGAATAAACATTAATTGAAGCTTTACATTAAGTAAGTAACAAAAAAATCTGAAATCAATTACAAATCATTTCTCGAGCCCAAGCCCATAGCATTAGGCTACACGGTGTAGGACTTTAAGATGTTAAAATGAAGATGAGGTTTGGGGAAAGGATAAAGTGGAATAGTGTCTCTCTTACCCTCCTCATCCACTGCCAGCACTGTGGCTCCTCGACTCAGCAGTGCCTGGACCACAGTGGCCAGACCGTTGCGTGCTGCTAGATGCAGCGGCATTTGCAGTGCAGCGTTGGTTGCATTGATGAGGGTAGGGTTATGGATCTCCCCCAGAATCAGCAGGGCACACATCTCATGAGCCTGTGATACAGATACAAAAACATGCTTACATTAACCATCATCATCAATACATGCACTTGTTCCTTCATCTCAGGACATGAGAGAGGCGCTGATGATGTTGTGAGGAGTTACCTTACCTTGCTGCAGGCCAGATGCAGGGCAGTATTTCCATTGTCGTCCAGCAGTGTAAGGTCAGCCTTGGCTCGGTGCAGGAGGATAGCTGGAAATTACACAGGATTCATCCCAACAGATAATGCATTCACTCCAATCAAGTGTTAGTTCATTGTTCTTCATAGGACTTAGATGAAGGGAGAGACCATGCTGAACTCTTATCCTTTTGCAAAACATCAATGAAAAGGTGCTCTGTAGACTTACCCACGGTGCCACTCTGTCCGTTGTCGGCGGCGACCATGAGAGCAGAGCGTCCGGTGTGGTCCACGGCGTTGATCTCAGCTCCGTGGCGTAGGACAAGCTGCAGCCCCGCCACATCCTCAGCACACGCTGCGGCGTGAAGAGGGGTCCTACAGACAGCCCAACATTGGTGAGCTCAGTATTGCATAACAATGAAACAGAAGTTAAAACTGGATGAAACACATTAAGTGCAGAGGTACAGCTTTAAAGGCATACCAATGACACAGGAGACACCCAAGTAAACATTTAGTAAGATAATGGCACCTTGCTCTCAACAGACCTACCTTTCTTTAGTATCCCTGGTGTTAACCATCTGTATGCCAGCAGATTCCAACAGCATCTCTGCAGCTCCACTATGGCCATTCATTCTGCAATGTCACATAAATCAAAGATAACCACCAACTCATAGGAAACATGACCACAGTGATAAAACATCAAACCCATTATCAATGATCCTTTCCCAAACACTGTTTTACAGACATTGTCGTAATAATGTACAGGTAACTGACAAAATAAAGGAAACACCAACATAAAGTGTCTTAATTGGGCGTTGGGCCACCACGAGCCACGAGAACAGCTTCAATGCGCCTTGGCATAGATTCTACAAGTGTCTGGAACTCTATTGGGGGGGATGCAACACCATTCTTCCACGAGAAATTCCATAATTTTGTTAATGGTGGTGGAAAACGCTGTCTCAGGCGCCGCTCCAGAATCTCCCATAAGTATTCAATTGGGTTGAGATCTGGTGACAGACGGCCATGCATATGGTTTGTCATTTTCATGCTCATCAAACCATTCAGTGACCACTCATGCCCTGTGGATGGGGTCATTGTCACCCTAGTGGGGCATAGCCATGGTAGACAAAATAATGAGTCATGGGTAACATACGTAGAGTCTGTCTGAAAGTGAGAGGATCAACACAAGTGGGTGTATGGAAACCTAACAGCTAATTGGGAAGATTGGTTGTCACTCAATACAGTTGTGTGGCTGCCTTCTGCTTCCTTGTAGCATTTTAGCTAAGCCTAACCCTTTTCCCAACCTTATCCTCATTCTCCTAACCTGCCACGTCAATTCTCCTAACCTGCTATGTTAGTTATCCTAACCTGCCACGTTAATGATCCTAACCTGCCTAGCTAAAATGCAACAAGGAAGCAGCCACGTAAAACAGTCTTGAGGGACAACCAACCTCCCCAATTAGCTGTTAGGTTGACACACCCACTGGTATTTATCCTCCCACTTGTTTTGCAACGCCCACTTAGACACTCCACGTATGCAGTTACCGATACTTGAAAATAATGGCCTGCCTAGCATTTTATACATGACCCTAAGCATGATGGGATGTTAATTGCTTAATTAACTCAGGAACTACACCTGTGTGGAAGCACCTGTTTTCAATATACTTTGTATCCCTCATTTACTCAAGTTTTCCCTTCTTTTGGCAGTTACCTGTATAATCATGTTTAAAACATTGATTAGAGAACACTCACAGAGCACAGTGCAATGGGGTAAAGGAGTTTCCCTCCTGGATACTACAAGTTTTGTGTTCAAGTAAAACCTCCAAACAGTCTTCATGCCCTTATAGGAGAAAGAAGAAAAGTGTGTTTCAAAGTTGCATACTGGTAGCCATTTCATTTGGATAACGAACAGTCACACTACAAAACGGAAATAGGTTTCTCATCACATTCTATTTATACGTACATTTCATATGCAGTGCCTTCAGATTTTGTTGTGTTACAGCCTGCATTTAAAATGAGCTTGTGTGTCACTGGTCTACACACAATAAATACCCCATAATGTCAAAGTGGAACTATGTTTTTAGAATTGTTTTTAACAAATAAGAAAAAAATTAAAAGCTGAAACGTCTTGAGTCAATAAGTAAACAGCCCCTTCGTTATGGCAAGCCTAAATAAGTTCAAGAGTAATCATTTGCTTAATAAGTCACATGGACTCTCAGTCGAGTAGTGAATTTCAAAACAGATTCAACCACAAAGACCAGGGAGGTTTTCCAATGCCTCGCAAAAAAGGGCACCCATTGGTTGATGGGTAAATGTTTTTTAAAAGCAGATATTGAATCCCCTTTGAGCATGGTGAAGTTAATTACACTTTGGATGGTGTATCAATACACCCAGTCACTACAAAGATACAAGCGTCCTTCCTAACTAAATTGGCAGAGAGGAAGGAAACCGCTTAGGGATTTCACCATGAGGCCAATGGTGACTTTAAAAAACTGTTAGAGTTTAATGGCTGTGATAGGAGAAAACTGAGGATGGATCAACAACCTTGTAGTTACTCCACAATACTAACCTAAACGACAGAGTGAAAAGAAGGAATATTGTACAATCCAGGTGTGCAAAGCTGTTAAGACACTTACCCAAAACAACTCAGTTATTATCGCTGCCAAAGGTGATTCTTACATGAATTGACTTAGGGGTTTGAATACTTACGTAAATTAGATACATCTGTATTTCTTTTTCAATACATTCGCTAAAAATTCAAAAAACATGTTTTCACTTTGTCATTATGGGTTATTGTGTGTAAAATCAACTTAAATCCATTTTGAATTCAGGCTGTAACACAACAAAATGTGGAATAAGTCAACGGGTATGAATACTTTCGAAAGGCTCTGTACACCCTTACTGAATGCTGACCTTGGTAAGCAGCCCAGTGTGATGGCGTGTACTCTTCCTGGTCCAATAGGGAGTCCAGAGGGTTGGAGCGCATGGCGGCACGCAGCAGACTGGCGAGGATGTCAGTGTGGCCGCGGGAGGCAGCGTAGTGCAGGGGGGTACGACCCTGGCCGTCCCGACACAGTGCAGATGCCTTGTGGTCCAGCATGGCTGTGACACAGTCGTCACGGCCTAACACAGCCTACAGGACAGGGACACACAGGGAGGAAGATGCTGTTCTTTTCACAGCTAGATTTCCTAAACTTTTACTGTGCTTTAATAATTATTTCAAACTAATGCTGTAGTGTTCCTTTACTAAACTAATGTTAGTGTTCCTCTCTATCACATAACTGAACCAGCCAGACTAGGTGTAGGGCTGTACAATATGACACAGTTTCAGTAAGTGTAATGGATGAGTAACCAGCCCAGTACTTTTTCGCTCAGTAGTGTGAAAAGCCTATAGGAGTTTGACTCACCCCTCTGTGCAGGGCAGTGCTGCCCCTCTTGTCTTTGGCGTCAGGCCAGGCCCCCTTCTCCAACAGCAGGTGGACACAGTCTGTATGGCCACCCAGGATGGCCAGCATCAGAGGAGTCCTGAGGAGGAGGACCCTACACAGTCATTTACATTAAAATAAAAGCCGACGTCAACAATAACGCTTCCTAGCAGGCAGAACGTGTGATTCTGCAAATCTTCAGTAAACAGCCTAAACAGTACTCTTGACTCTGGATCTATACTAAAAATAAATAACATAATAATTGACATCGCAACCAAAGAGAACGTCAACAAAGCTTCCCGGCAGGCAGTGAGAAACAGACCACTCACTGTTCCTGTGTGTCTGTGATGTTGGTAAGGTCTGCCTCCTCCCCACTGTCCACCAGCATTTGCAGACATTCAGTGTGGCCGTTGGCAGCTGATATGAAATGACAAATATAATTTAATTACACATTCAATCTTGACTGCTTTTGTTTTAACCTATTACGTACAGTGGCTTGCGAAAGCACTCAACCCCCTTGGCATTTTTCCTATTTTGTTGCCTTACAACCTGGAATTAAAATGGATTTTTTGAGGGTTTGTATCATTTGATTTACACAACATGCCTACCACTTTGAAGATTCAAAATATTTTTTTGTGTGAAACAAACAAGAATAAGACAAAAAAACAGAAAACTTGAGCGTACATTACAGCTGCAAGTCTCTTGGGGTATGTCTCTATAAGCTTGGCACATCTAGCCACTGGGATTTTTGCCCATTCTTCAAGGCAAAACTGCTCCAGCTCCTTCAAGTTGGATGGGTTCTGCTTGTGTACAGCAATCTTTAAGTCATACCACAGATTCTCAATTGGATTGAGGTCTGGGCTTTGACTAGGACATTCCAAGACATTTAAATGTTTCCCCTTAAACCACTCAAGTGTTGCTTTAGCAGTATGCTTAGGTTCATTGTCCTGCTGGAAGGTGAACCTCCATCCCAGTCTCAAATCTCCGGAAGACTGAAACAGGTTTCCCTGTATTTAGCGCCATCCCATCATTCCTTCAATTCTGACCAGTTTCCCAGTCCCTGCCGATGAAAAACATCCCCACAGCATGATGCTTCCACCACCATGCTTCACTGTGGGGATGGTGTTCTCAGGGTGATGAGAGGTGTTGGGTTTGCGCCAGACATGGTGTTTTCCTTGATGGCCAAAAAGCTCAATTTTAGTCTCATCTGACCAGAGTACCTTCTTCCATATGTTTGGGGAGTCTCCCACATGCCTTTTGTGTGTGTATACAGTGGGGAGAACAAGTATTTGATACACTGCCGATTTTGCAGGTTTTACTACTTACAAAGCATGTAGAGGTCTGTCATTTTTATCATAGGTACACTTCAACTGTGAGAGACGGAATCTAAAACAAAAATCCAGAAAATCACATTGTATGATTTTAAATAATTAATTTGCATTTTATTGCATGACATAAGTATTTGATACATCAGAAAAGCAGAACTTAATATTTGGTACAGAAACCTTTGTTTGCAATTACAGAGATCATACGTTTCCTGTAGGTCTTGACCAGGTTTTCACACACTGCAGCAGGGATTTTGGCCCACTCCTCCATACAGACCTTCTCCAGATCCTTCAGGTTTCAGGGCTGTCGCTGGGCAATACGGACTTTGAGCTCCCTCCAAAGATTTTCTATTGGGTTCAGGTCTGGAGACTGGCTAGGCCACTCCAGGAGCTTGAGATGCTTCTTACGGAGCCACTCCTTAGTTGCCCTGGCTGTGTGTTTCGGGTCGTTGTCATGCTGGAAGACCCAGCCACGACCCATCTTCAATGCTCTTACTGAGGGAAGGAGGTTGTTGGCCAAGATCTCATGATACATGGCCCCATCCATCCTCCCCTCAATACGGTGCAGTCGTCCTGTCCCCTTTGCAGAAAAGCATCCCCAAAGAATGATGTTTCCACCTCCATGCTTCACAGTTGGGATGGTGTTCTTGGGGTTGTACTCATCCTTCTTCTTCCTCCAAACACGGCGAGTGGAGTTTAGACCAAAAAGCTCTATTTTTGTCTCATCAGACCACATGACCTTCTCCCATTCCTCCTCTGGATCATCCAGATGGTCATTGGCAAACTTCAGACGGGCCTGGACATGCGCTGGCTTGAGCAGGGGGACCTTGCGTGCGCTGCAGGATTTTAATCCATGACGGCATAGTGTGTTACTAATGGTTTTCTTTGAGACTGTGGTCCCAGCTCTCTTCAGGTCATTGACCAGGTCCTGCCGTGTAGTTCTGGGCTGATCCCTCACCTTCCTCATGATCATTGAAGGTGAGATCTTGCATGGAGCCCCAGACCGAAGGTGATTGACCGTCATCTTGAACTTCTTCCATTTTCTAATAATTGCGCCAACAGTTGTTGCCTTCTCACCAAGCTGCTTGCCTATTGTCCTGTAGCCCATCCCAGCCTTGTGCAGGTCTACAATTTTATCCCTGATGTCCTTACACAGCTCTCTGGTCTTGGCCATTGTGGAGAGGTTGGAGTCTGTTTGATTGAGTGTGTGGACAGGTGTCTTTTATACAGGTAACGAGTTCAAACAGGTGCAGTTAATACAGGTAATGAGTGGAGAACAGGAGGGCTTCTTAAAGAAAAACTAACAGGTCTGTGAGAGCCGGAATTCTTACTGGTTGGTAGGTGATCAAATACTTATGTCATGCAATAAAATGCAAATGAATTACTTAAAAATCATACAATGTGATTTTCTGGATTGTTGTTTTAGATTCCGTCTCTCACAGTTGAAGTGTACCTATGATAAAAATGACAGACCTCTACATG
Source organism: Coregonus lavaretus (assembly GCF_964263955.1). Lineage (NCBI taxonomy): Eukaryota > Metazoa > Chordata > Actinopteri > Salmoniformes > Salmonidae > Coregonus > Coregonus lavaretus. The sequence continues at coordinate 29,373,699 of NC_140009.1, forward strand.
CTTTGTAAGTAGGAAAACCTGCAAAATCGGCAGTGTATCAAATACTTGTTCTCCCCACTGTATGCATGCACCACTTTTCCGTTATTTATTTTTTAGAATTTTTTGAAACAAGTTATTTTTTTCATTTCACTTCACCAATTTTGACTATTTTGTGTATGTCCATTACATAAAATCCAAATAAAAATCCATTTAAATTACAGGTTGTAATGCAACAAAATAGGAAAAACACCAAGGAGGATGAATACTGTTGCAAGGCACTGTAGTACCTAAAACAGACAATATCGAACAATACGCAGCAACACATGCTTGCAAGTAAGATATCCAATGTATTCATTACACCTGGCAAATAAACAAACTAATTTGATTAGCATGCTTTGCAAAAATGCATCCCACATCCAATTCTAGGAGGAGGGGGGGGGTTAGAGAGGCATGGAGTGATCCGTACCTGCGACATGTAGAGGGGTCCACATGTGTCTGTTCTCGTTGAGGAGGCAGGAGGCCCCCTGGGCCAGCAGGACCTCTACACAGCGAGCGTAACCTCTCTGGGAGGCCAGGTAAAGCACAGAGCGGCCCGAAGCATCCTGCACGTCCACGTATGCAGCAGTCTCCGTCAGCACACGCAGCGCCTGCCAGTGGCCATTATCAGCCTGAAGGGGGAGAGGAGATGGGATACAACAGGGAACAGTCATGTTTTTGGCTAATCTATATGAACATGGCATCTTCTCCACACATACTCAGTCTCAAGCTATGATGTATCAGAGAGGATTTTAGGAAAGGCGCACTTACAGCTAAATGCAATGGACTCACTGGAATACTGCTCTCAATGTCTCCCAATGCGTTAAACGACATTTCCAGGAGCTAAAAGAACAGTCATGATGCATTACTGTCCACACACACAGCAAGGTCATGATGAAAAACAATTCACCTGTTTAGCTTGGTAGGGTATTGAACACAAACAGAAGGACTCACCAGTTCAAGGTTCTGCTTGTTGCCGTGGGAAGCAGCATAGTGAACAGCACTGTAACCTTTAGAGTTGACCAGGGATGGGTCGGCACCGTTGTCCAACAGATGCTCCAAGCAACTACTTACAAAGACAGAAAAAAGCAACAACAGTCAAGTAGTTGTCATGAAATAAACAAAATCTCTTTGGAGTCCTTTAAGCAGATCTTGAATTAGCATTTTTTTTTTTTTTATATATTATTCTGGACTGTAGACGCTATACAAAATAAAATGGTTGCAAACTCACAAATAGGACTCCTTCGCTCCATCCTCCTCCCTTTGAAGAGTCCCAGGGAAATGTCGGTCCATTCTGGAAGTGCAGAATTAACACATTTAATGACAAATTCAACACATAGCCATGTTTCCTGAACGCGTGTTGTCATGTGTCAGTGTATGTTGCGATGGAGTGCAAGCGTGAGTTCCTACCTGCAGAAGGCCTGGGAGGCAGCAGAGTAGTGCAGCGGAGTACAGCCTGTACGGTCAGGCTCGTTGACCTCAGCGCCAGCGCTCACTAAGGTCACGGTGCACTGGTACCTCCCATTAGCAGCTGCATAATGCAACGGAGTCCTGAGCGAGAGAGAGAGAGAAGGTCCACAGAATCATTATCAGTCCATTAATCAAATGCATTTATAAAGCACTATTTACATCAGCCGTTGTCCCAAAGCTTTTACAGTGAACCAACAACCTTAAATCACTGACTTTTCCACCGAACATTATCGCATACCCACACCAGCATGAGTATAAACAGAAAGCAAATAATCAGTGGCAAAAACTCACCTTCCTGACTTGTCCCTCTGATTCAAGTCGGTACCACTGCTTAAGAGCATGTTCAGACATTCAACATTTCTGTCAGAAGAGGAGAAGTGAGGAATACCATGATGAGAATGACTGACTCATTAGATTGTATTAACCAATACAATGGTTCAGAATAGGTCCAGTTTTGGAGTGCGATTCTGTGTCTTACCCTCCAGAGGCAGCAGCGTGTAGACAGGTCCTTCCAAAGTTGTCTGGGATGTTTATGTCAAACCCGGCTGATAGAACGTGCTCCTTACTCATTGATGAAACAATACTGTACAGCTGACCTGAGGGGAGAAGAGGCAACTAGAAATAACATCCAACCCATGACACTTGTCAGTCACAGCTCCTCCAGTGTATAGACCTTGTGAAATAAAATCCAACAGGTGTGAATGAATGATATAATGTATATAAGTACCAACCAGAGGAGAGTAGCTTGCGACAACAGTCTGAAAACCCATAGAGCACAGCCAGGTGCAGCGGGAACATCCCATGAATCCCTTGTCTGGCAGTATCTGCACCGTTGGTCATCAGAGTGCTGATCAGCAGCTCATGACCGTATTTAGCAGCAACATGGAGGGGGGTATTGCCATATTTATCCACACTGTCAATCTCTCCACCTGGGAAAAACAAACCAACAGGAAGAGAAGAATGAATAGAGAACCAGTGGGACAAGAGTCATTTAAAGCATCCTCACAGGTCAGTCAGAGGGGTTGTCATGGTTACCGTTTTGGATGAGGATCTGAGAGCGGGTAAAGCGTCCGTGAATGGCTGCCATGTGCAGGGGGCTCTTCCCTTCTTTACTCTGGAGATGAAAAAAAAAATGATGTCTTACTAGTCTTGCAGACAACAAATGATCCTTTAAATCACCACACAATAAAACAACCGTTCAGGGTGAAATGCTGCTAGGGATGGCATTAGTTAGTCTTAAAGAAGGAGTATGGAACTAGGATGAGTTAAGCCTTTTAGAGCATAATGAATTTGATTATCTGGACAGGAGGGAAGGGATCTGAGATCAGCAATCGTACTCAGAGACCCTTTTTTAATAGAATTGGGCCCCAAACCTGCTGGTTAACGTCAGCCCCGTTGTTGACCAGCAGCTCCAAGCAGAGGGCCCCGTTGGTGGATACAGCGGCCAGGTGCAGTGGGGTGTAGCCACTCCTGTTGGGCTGGTTGACGTTAGCTCCGTGGTTCACCAGCTCGTTGGCCACAGCCTCCTGGCCTGTGTAGCAGGCCACATGCAGCGCAGTGTTCCCAAAGGCATTGGGCTCATCCAGCTAAAAGAGCACCAACACACAAGACATGAGGAGTTAGCTAAGCAACAAAAGGTCCAAAAATAAGAAGATGAAACATAATTTCATTGTAATCAGAGATAATCCTCTGGCTCTTCTGATCATGACTATGGTTCATCAGACTATGGTTCGTAACAAGTATTACTTGCTATGGCTATCTTGAGAGTCCGTTTACCCACTTGAACTCCACACTCACCTCTGCCCCGAGCCTCAGAAGGTACTTGACGATGTCAATGTGTCCGCTGGCAGCTGCAGCGTGCAGAGGGGTGTAGCCCTGCTTGTCCTTGCAGCCCTTGTTTGCACTCCGAGACACTAGCAGCTTCACCACCTCCAGATGCCCTATAAGACATATGGGAGAGGCATTGTGTGAGAAGAGTGTGTCCTGTGGGTCCTGCAGGAGTCCTGTTTTAATGTCACCCTCTAGTGAAGAGTACATTCATACTGTTCATCAGAACGGGGATAACTGTAGTTTTAACTATGGTTTGTGGAAATTAACTTTTTCCCAGGGGAACAAATAGTTACTTTGGAGGTGACTACAACTATTTGAATAACAGATCCCAAAAAATGACTACTTCCTAAATCTATTTAAATAAAGGTCTCAGAAAGTGACTACTTTCCAAAACTATTTGAATACAGATCTCTGAAACTATTGGATAGACTGCCTTCAACTGATGGCAGGGCTGTATCTGGAACTGCATGTTAAAGATAGAATGAATTAATAGAGCACACACAATCTCCTATACTATTCCAATCTGTCTGACAGTCATATTTGATCTACAAAATACATCACGGTTATTATAGTAAACTAAAACTAATGTGGTTTTCCAACAGCAAGGCTCAGATCAACATGGCAGTGTTGCCATTGTTTCAGACCTGGGTTCAAATACTATTTTCAATATCTCAATTACTTTCAAATGTTCTTGTTTCAAACACACAAGGGATAGTTCACTCAGAATACAAATTAACATGATTGTCCACCTACCTGGCTGTAGTCGATTCAAGAAGGAAGTTTGGGGATATTTAGTTTCCTTTCTAAACTTAATAGCTATCTTTTTTTTTACTGTTATCATTCTCAGTAACACTTCTTGTGCCTGTGTAATAAAACTGTCATTACTTTTGGAGCAACATTTAATTAGCATGTTGTTACATTATACTTTGGTAATTGCATAGCAATGAGCAGAGTTTTTGTAACCACTGCACACTAGAGGAATAGTGACTGTTCTATACACCACTTTTGTAATAACTATTATGCAATTATAAAGCAATTTCCAAAGTCCTATGTAACACAATGGCGCTATTGTAATAGTCAAAGTTACTATAAATGTATAAGAACTTGATGCCAAGTGTTACTGTACTACCGTGTCTCACTCATTCTGAAAATATATTTGTTAGTCATTTTGAAGTTGTAAAAGTGGTCTACTCTAATGTTGAGGTGATTCCATGTCCCTCATGTGTTTCATTCTAGGCTTTAGGCAAATAACTAGCATATATTCAACTATTATTTGTTTTTCTGAGACCTGTATTTGAATATCAAATAAAAGAGTTGCCTTTTAGTTGAAATTCTATATAAACTATATATTTGACTACTTAGAGTATTTGAAAAGTTTGTATTTTCAACTAAACAACAAAATACAACCATGTTCTGCCCAGGTCTGCTGTTCATCCAACTTAAAACAGGACTTATGGAGAAACACTTCATATTCTCATCACCTGCCATTCACGGCAAGTTTATGAAATTCTGATGTAAAAAAAAAAGTTGGGGCAATCAGCAGTTAAAACAATAACAAAGCACTCTTCGCGCCACTGTTTCAGTCAAAGGCTGAGGGATGGGGCTGGAGAAATGTAACCATTCAAACTTAGAGCGTTATGGATGCAAGGAATGACCATCCATTATATAAAAATGATAGTTTGAACCATGTTTTGAGGCTATACAGTGTTTGTTTACATTTACTTTGTTTATAAAGTGGGCTCCCGAGTGGCGCAGCGGTCTAAGGCACTGCATCTCAGTGCTTGAGGCGTCACTACAGACCCCCTGGTTCGATTCCAGGCTGTATCACAACCGGCCGTGATTGGGAGTCCCATAGGGCGGCGCACAAATTGGCCCAGCATCGTCCGGGTTTGGCCGGTGTAGACCGTCATTGTAAATAAGAATTTGTTCTTAACTGACTTGCCTAGTTAAATAAAGGTTAAATAAATAAAAAACGAGTTTGTATTTTGGATTCTGATGGGATATGACAGCTATATGACTAAGCTCATGAGGCATTTATAAGTTACATTCTTCAAGAATCAATGGGTAAATATCATCAATCCAATAATGAATGTAGCAACTGGAGATTGTCCCTTGAAGAGTTTCCCAGGGCAGAGACCAGCTCACCCAAGTACGCTGCCCAGTGGATAGGCTGTCTCTCTCTCTTATCATTGGCACTCAAGTTGGCCCCTTTATTCAGCAGCAACTTCACCATCTAAGGACAGACAAAGTTAATCAAAAATATATTATATACATATAAATAATTTTCATTATTTATAAACCTGCTAACCTGGGTCCGTATTCCCAAAATCGTCTCAGAGTAGGCATGCTGATATATGATCACCTTTATTTTTTTTTCCAAATCATAATGAATAAGATGGGAGACCTGATCCTAGATCAACACTCCTACTCTGAAATGGTTTGTGAAAATGGCCCTGTTCAAAGTATAAACAATATTTCAAGCCCTCTCTTCTCACCTCCATGTATCCGCTCTGAGCAGCATGGTGCAAGGCGGTCCTGCCAGTACGGTCTGCCATGTTCAGATTGCTCAGTTGGGGTAGCAGGGCCTCTGCACAGCGTGTGGCTCTATTGGCAGCTGCAACATGCAGTGGTGTCTGCCAGAACTTGTCCCGTGCATTGGCCTCAGCTCCCTGCCGCAGAAGTAGTCCCACTGCCCTCTGGAGAGAGAAGGAATCAAACAGGACTTGAGAAAACACTTCTTGACAACACCAAAACATGGTACCAAACTGTTTCAAACATGGATACAGTGCTATATAAATCTTAACATGACAGAGATGATCAACATTGCTTACTTCATTCCGGGAGGCAGCTGCCCTGTGCAATGGAGTTAACCACACATTGTCCTTAGCATTTACATTTGCACCTATGAGAGTGTACAAGACAAGGAGCATTATTAGAGGGCCATGACAAGTACAGTAGAGTCATTTATTTCAAGTTGCAGTCATACCAATGAACAGACACTACAGTTTTACTACAACTGCAAGTAGACCAAAACCACCTTTTCATTGCACACACATTAGAAGGTCAGGCGGGGGCGGTTCTGTTTAGTGAAAATAAGTACCAGTGGTTGGTCAATTTTGGTCCCAATTACCTGCATTGATGAAGAGGTCCATTATATGAACATCCCCCAAACAAGCAGCAGCATGTAGCGGCGTACGGCGCTCTTGGTCCTGTGGGATTGAAGTAAGACACAAACTAACCATCTCTCCCTCTTGCCCTGGCAGCGACCAATAAGCATACTAGTGAAATATTGCTGAAAATTATTTACATTTAGGCCTTCTGTTGACTTTGTACTGTTTTATATATACAGCTCTGGAAAAAATTAAAGAGACCACTGCAAATGTTTCTTTTTTTCTCTACATGTATGACAGCCATTCCATTCCAGTGTCTGTTGAATTCCAACACAGGCACACCTCATTCTACTGAATTAGGTACTGATTAGGTGATCACCTGAACCAAATCTTATTTAACAAGGAAAAGTATAAAAACCACTGCTGTGGTCATCACTATCCTCTTGCAATAGGCCCAGCTGGATGGCAAAAACAGTGCTAATAGTACCTCAAAAGTAATATTAATCAAAAAATAAACTATTGACCATGCCAAAAGAGTTGAAAAGGAAAGTTTTGAGTGAGGAAAATAAGGGTTCAATTCTGGCTTTACTGGCAGAAGGATACAGTGAGCGTCAGGTTGCTTCCATCCTTAAAATTCCAAAGACGGCGGTTCATAAGAACAAGGTCAAGCAGCAGACATTGGAGACAAAGCTACAGACCGGCAGAGGGCGAAAACGACTCTACTGACCGCGATGACCGCCAACTCATTCGAAAGTCACTCAACAACTGTAGGATGACATCAAGTGACCTACAAAAAGAATGGCAAACAGCAGCTGGGGTGAAGTGCACGGCGAGGACGGTTCGAAACGGGCAGGGCTGAAGTCATGCAAAGCGAGAAAAAAGCCCTTCATCAATGAGAAGCAAAGAAGAGCCAGGCTGAGGTTTGCAAAAGACCATAAGGATTGGACCGTAGAGGACTGGAGTAAGGTCATCTTCTCTGATGAGTCCAATTTTCAGCTTTGCCCAACACCTGGTCGTCTAATGGTTAGACGGAGACCTGGAGAGGCCTACAAGCCACAGTGTCTCGCACCCACTGTGAAATTTGGTGGAGGATCGGTGATGATCTGGGGGTGCTTCAGCAAGGCTAGAATCGGGCAGATTTGTCTTTGTGAAAGATGCATGAATCAAGCCACGTACAAGGTTGTCCTGGAAGAAAACTTGCTTCCTTTTGCTCTGACATTGTTCCCCAACTCTGAAGATTGGTTTTTCCAGCAGGACAATGCGCCATGCCACACAGCCAGGTCAATCAAGGTGTGGATGGAGGACCACCAGATCAAGACCCTGTCATGGCCAGCCCAATCTCCAGACCTGAACCCCATTGAAAACTTCTGGAATGTGATCAAGAGGAAGATCACAAGCCATCAAACAAAGCTGAGCTGCTTGAATTTTTGCGCCAGGAGTGGCATAAAGTCACCAATCAATGTGAAAGTCTGGTGGAGAGCATGCCAAGAGCATGAATGCTGTGATTGAAAAATCAGGGTTATTCCACCAAATATTGACTCTTCCTAAGTTAAAACATTACTATTGTGTTGTTTAAAAATGAACATGAACTTATTTTCTTTGCATTATTCGAGGACTGACAACACTGCATCTTTTTTGTTATTTTGACCAGTTGTCAATTTCTGCAAATAAATGCTCTATATGACAATATTTTTATTTGGAATTTGGGAGAAATGTTTTCAGTAGTTTATAGAATAAAACAAAAATGTTAATTTCACCCAAACACATACCTATAAAAAGTAAAACCAAAATAAACTTATATTTTTGCAGTGGTCTCTTAATTTTTTCCAGATATATGTGTGGTTTCAGGGAAATACAAAATAAACTCATCACATGAACTGGGTAAAGGATCCACACGGCACCCCTCTACTTGCAAAAACTGGAGATAGTTAAATATCAAAGCCATAAACCCGAGCCAGTGCTGTAGCACTGTCTGCCACCACAAGCATACCAGTGCATTGACATCCTCGTTCTTGTTGTGCAATAGTTGTTGAATTTCATCGACATTCCGATTGAAAACCGCTTGGACCAGTGGAGGCTGGGGATAAGAACAGGAGAATGTCACGCTGTGGTTAGCAAGGAATGGTAGCTAGTTAGGGAAGTCAAGTGAACAGTTTGCATACAGCAATCAGCGTCACTTGGGCCGCGCCGAGGTTTAGCTAACGTTAGCTAGCTAGCAATCCTACGACACATTTTTTTCAGACAGATCCTTGCATCAAACGTTATTGAACTGGTCAACTTTCAGGAAATTGCTATCAAAACACTAGATTAGCTAGCTAACCGACAGTCTATCAGCTACCCAGCCAAATAGCCAGACTGGCTTTTCAACTACCGTTAGATAGCACGCTAGCTACTTGCTAGCTCACCTGGTCTGTAATGTTGAGTACTCCCATCTCCCAAAATCAGCCAGGACGGAGCTCCTTCATTAGGGTGGAACTGCAAGGTATATTAAACGATAGTTTTGATTTTCATTTTTCAAAGTTGACCCATGTAGCTAGCCATCTGTAAGATAACTCTTGATCTGTGTTGCTGTCCGTCTCTGCTTTATGTTTGTTTGTTGCTTCGGCTTTCTGCACATGCGCAGTTCCACGCCCCTCCCGCTTTGCTCGTTCTTATTTTATCTCAGTGGTTTTGCTCTCCCAGACAGTGCGAGGGCCTCTTTCTTTTCAAGGGGAACGGCAATTACATACTACTAATTGCAATTCAAAATAATCTCGTAATTTTTAAATGGCACTAGATTAACATGTAAGGAATCATGGTTTACTCCCAAAAATGTTATTCGGGAGCAGGACGGCTGATATTGTAGGCTACCTCCGACCCAGTTGGTGGCAGCAATGCATCCGTGGGGCAGTTGCTCTGTTTAACATCAGTTTGTCCAAAATCAGTATGGTCAAAGAACATCTATTGATAAGATAATGTCCTCAAAAGATGGAAGGCAGGCGTGATGAGGCGAGATCAGGTGGGACCATTCTAGCCAATGAGAGGGCACATACGCGTGTGAACACGCACATATCCCATATAAAGTTTTTTTTTTGAAAGTTTTTTTTTTTAATTGGGGGGCAAAATGCCACGTGCATCTATATATCAGTGCATTCGTAACACTTTAACCATTACGAAACTTATATTCGATCAAATAAGCCTCGAGTAGCAAATTAGCCTTTTTTATGAATTTGTTTGACCAAATTCGACACTCATACAAAAATTCCTCATCCGTGATCTTATTTTCGTGGAAAGATTTTGGGCAGAGTAAACCCTCTCGTTTCGCCTCGTCCTCTCTGGTAAGGTTTGTCCATGGCCTGACAGACCGGTATTTGTTTACTTTACTGAGTACAGAGAAGGACGAGATTTCAAGGGGTTGTCGTGGTATAGGTAAAACCCGAAAGCATAATTTATGCACCCTCAGTGACCCAGGACATCGAGCTTGGAATAAATAAACGACTTCATTAACGTTTTTATAATATAGGCTAAACGCAGCTTTTTTGGTTGCGTCTAGGCCTACTTGGATAAGTGAACTGCTTCAAATAGCCAATCCGAAGTGGACGAAGATCAGTGTTTTCAGCAGTAACCTACAGATCCAGTGATCCGTTGTTCTACTTGAGGTTGTGATAAAAGAACCCACATAAAATATAATGGCAGCCTCAGCAACTGCCCGGCGAATGCCGATGGGTGTGCGGACATTCAGTGAATTTCTGGAGATGGCTGTAGGCTCAAGTCGCTCACCTTGTCACACGGCGGGGTCAAGAGAACATATGAGACAAACCATCAGGTGAGATGAATAAATGTATAACTTTGAGTGACAGCGTGAACCAATCAGTGCAGTGCATGCGCATTTTGCATCTCTTTGAATCCCCTATGTGGCAGGTTTTTGTTCCAGCCAAGCACTGGTTGAAATAATGAAGGTCCACACTGAAGAACAATACGTGTTGTGCTTCCTGTTAATCATCTAATTTGCATTTAGGACTAAAACATTCCCTTTTATTTTATTTTACCTTTATTTAACTAGGCAAGTCAGTTAAGAACAAATTCTTATTTACAATGACAGCCTACACCGGCCAAACCCGGACGAAGCTGGGCCAATTGTGCGCCGCCCTACAGGACTCCCAATCATGGCCGGTTGTGATACAGCCTGGAATCGAACCAGGGGGTCTGTAGTGACGCTTCAAGCACAAAGATGCAGTGCCAATCACGTCATAGGCTATGCATATTGTGTTATCCTTCATTTTGGTTTCACTTTGTAAGTAGTTGCCTTGCTCTTTGTAATTCTATTTCTGACAAATTCTATTTATGAGTGTCACAGTTATTTGTAGTGAGCACCTGGGGTGTATTCATTATGCCGATTCTGTTGCAAAACGTTTGTCTGTTGCAAAACGTTTTGAAACAGAAACTGTTTACTCCAAACGGAAGACGTTTTGCAACGAATATTAGAGTTGCTATTGGACAAATTTGGGTAAGTCTCTCCCCGTTTAGTTCCGTTTGCTCGGTTTGCTTCCATTTGGTTCTTAAACGGTAAACAGTTTCCTTTGCAAGACTTAATGAACCGAGCACCCCTGGGGTGTATTCATTAGCCGAGTTCCGTTGCAAAACGTTTGGTCAGTTGCAAAACGTTTTGCAATGGAAACCGTTTACTGTTTACTCGTGGTCCTCTGTAGCTCAGCTGGTAGAGCACGGCGCTTGTAACGCCAAGGTAGTGGGTTCGATCCCCGGGACCACCCATACACAAAAAATGTATGCACGCATGACTGTAAGTCGCTTTGGATAAAAGCGTCTGCTAAATGGCATATTATTATTATTATTATTACTCTAGGAACCAAACGGGAGCAAACGGGGAGGGACCTACCTTAATTTGTCCAATAGAAACTCAAATTTTCCTTGCAAAACCTTTTCAGTTTGGAGTAAACAGTTTCAGTTGCAAAACGTTTTGCAACAGACAAAGTTTTGCAACGGAATCCAACTAATAAATACACCCCTGACTGAGTGAAGCAGCAAGGCTGTGGGATTGCATTACATATAGTTTAATTCACGTGTTTACTCAGAATATAGCCTATTAGTTTGTCCTGAACATTGCCGGATAGGATACTACTGACAACCTTTACCCCTTCTGGCAATATGTTATTTCTTCCCTGACTTTAATGGCAGGAAGCCTGCCTGGAAAAGGGTGTTTGTTAGAGATGTGCTATTTTTAACATTTCCACTCTTTCTCGCCCTTCCCTATCAGACACTTGTCATCATGCGGTATTGTAATGACCAGGACTCCCAGAGTGCTTTGCCACCAGCAGGATTGGGACATGATGACATCAGTTCCCCACAGCAGAACTTTCATGGGGTTCACCAATAAGAGAAAGGAGTACTCAGAGCGGAGGATACTGGGGTAAGATGGTACCACACCATGAAATAAAATATATTGTAGGACTATATTTCCGTATGTACAGGGTAAACGAGAGCTTGAATGCATACATTTTACATTTTAGTCATTTAGCAGACGCTCTTATCCAGAGCGACTTACAGTTAGTGAGTGCATACATATATATATTTTTTTCATACTGGCCCCCGTGGGAATCGAACCCACAACCCTGGCGTTGCAAGCGCCATGCTCTACCAACTGAGCTACACGGGGATAGAAAGAAGTCATGGAAAGGTTTCATATTAAAGTAAAAAAAATAGGGCTTTTTCTGTTTTGAAACACAACATGGAAGTGGAAGGGGTTATTAAGTTATTTAATGTTGTTTTCAAACTCCTCCTACGATGCTGCTTCAGGTACTCTATGCTGGAGATGTATGATGTGGTAGCCAACGTGGATGACTACAAACTCTTTGTCCCCTGGTGTAAGAAGTCCCAGACCATCATGAAGAGGGCAGGCCACTCCAAAGCTCAGCTGGAGGTGGGGTTCCCACCCATCGTAGAGCGATACACATCCATGATCAGCGTGGTGCGACCACACATGGTCAAAGTAAGTTCCTCCTGCTTAATTAAGGATTGAAAATTCTGGTAACTTTCCCTAAATTCCCAGGTTTTCCAGAGATCTTGGTTGGAGTATTCCAGATTTCTTGCTTATTCCCTCCTGATTCCAGGAATCTTCCAACCAGGATTTCTGGAAAACCTGGGATTCTTTGGAAAGTTCCCGGATTTTTGCAACCCTACTTAGTCCCGCTTAATTGTGGTTTCATGAATTATGATGATCATTGTTTGTTTGGTGATAGGCAGTGTGCACAGATGGAACACTTTTCAACCACCTGGAGACAATATGGCGCTTCAGTCCTGGCATCCCTGGTTATCCCCGCACCTGCACTGTGGACGTTTCGGTGAATATGACAGCCCTTGTCTTTATCTTATGCTGCCCACCTCTCGTGTAATCTTGCTCTCTGTTTGTGCGTACACCCTTTGCATGTGAATAGACTGACTAAGTTACACTATATATACAAAAGTATGTGTACACCCCTTCAAATTAGTGGATTTGGCTATTTCAGCCACACCCGTTGCTGACAGGTGTATAAAATCGAGCACACAGCCATGCAATCTCCATAGACAAACATTGGCAGTAGAATGGCCTTACTGAAGAGCTCAGTGACTTTGAACGTGGCACCGTCATAGGATGTCACCTTTCCAACAAGTCAGTTCGTGAAATTTCTGCCCTGCTAGAGCTGTCCCGGTCAACTGTAAGTGCTGTTATTATGAATTGGAAACATCTAGGAGTAACAACCTCTCAGCACGAAGTGGTAGGTCACACAAGCTCACAGAACGGGACCATCGAGTGCTGAAACATGCAGCGCGTAAAAACGTCTGTCCTCGGTTGCAACACTCACTACCGAGTTCCAAACTGCCTCTGGAAGCAACGTCAGCACAATAACTGTTCGTCGGGAGCTTCATGAAATGGGTTTCCGTCGCCGAGCAGCCGCACATAAGCCTAAAATCACCATGCGCAATGCCAAGCGTCGGCTGGAGTGGTGTAAAGCTCACCGCCGTTGGACTCTGGAGCAGTGGAAACACGTTCTCTGGAGTGATTAATCATGCTTCACCATCTGGCAGTCCAATGGATGAATCTGGGTTTGGCGGATGCCAGGAGAACGCTACCTGCCCGAATGCATATTGCCAACTGTAAAGTTTGGTGGAGGAGGAATAATGGTCTGGGGCTGTTCTTTATGGTTCGGGCTAGGCCCCTTAGTTCCAGGGAAACCTTAACGCTACAGCATACAATTACATTCTAGACGATTGTGGCAACAGGGGGGAAGGCCCTTTCCTGTTTCAGCATGACAATGCCCCTGTGAACAAAGCGAGGTCCATACAGAAATGGTTTGTCAAGATCGGTGTGGAAGAACTTGACTGGCCTGCACAGAGCCCTGACCTCAACCCCATCGAACACCTTTGGGATGAATTGGAATGCCGACTGCGAGCCATTCCTAATCGCCCAACATCAGTGCCCGACCTCACTGATGCTCTTGTGGCTGAATGGAAGCAAGTCCCCACAGCAATGTTCCAACATCTAGTGGAAAGCTTGTTATGGCAGCAAAGGGGGGACCTACTCCATATATGATTTTGAAATGAGAATTTTACTAGCAGGTGTCCACATACTTTTGGTCATGTAGTGTATTTCCTCTTACTTCTCCTTTTTTTCCTTTCTCTGTTTTGTATGTCTTCTCTGACTGATATTCTACCCTCTCCTTCCTTTCTGCCATACAGATCTCGTTTGAGTTCCGCTCCTTGCTCCACTCCCAGTTAGCAAGTGTGTTTTTTGACGAGGTGGTAAAGAAGAATGTGTCTGCCTTTGAGCTTCGGGCCGGCACGCTCTACGGCCCACAGACTTGCGTCCCACGGGAGTTAATGTTCCATGAGGTACACCAAACGTGAGGTCCATCTGCCATTGTGTGTCCTTGCCCCAAACCAGCCTGCACCTTAACCCTGGCAGTCCCCTGTATCTCCTAGCTGGAGCAGCATGACACTACACCAACCAGCCCCCATCAACCGCCTCCAGTCTCCGTTACCACGAGGCCCAGATGCCATTGGCTTGGTCCCAGGTCTGTTTGTGCTGTCTTGCCAACTCCTATGGTCACAATGGCATGACAGACAGCACTTCTGAGATCTTGGAGTATCTGTGACAGCAGATCTGGGACCAGGCTAAGCTGCCACTAGTGCATCCTCCTCACATTATAGAGTAAGGACCAATCAGTGTGGGCTTCAGCCCGGCTTATCACCCTACACAACAAGTTGACTTGAAAGTCCCATATCTTAGCCTGTATCATTGTCTTGTAAAAAGCTGCCATCTACCTCCTCACAAGGGTTACTCTTCAGCACAGGCCCCTTGTTGAATTGACGTGTGTGCGCAATTTAAAAAGAAGAATCCTTCTTCTAAATCTAATTGTAAAACAAAAAAGCCACTACACAAATCGGAATAGATTGAATTTATTCCTGTGTAATCATGAGTGAGCAGGACACAATATTGAGTGAACGAATGACATGGACCATTTTGAGTCTGTCTTAGTATGTGACTGCTGGAGACACTTTAGTTTGCTGTAGAGTGGGTGCAGGTGCACTCCACTTACCTGCTACATTCTAGTCGTCCAATCATGCAAAATTAATGTATCTTAAAGGGGCAATCCATAGTTGAAACAATAACAACTTAAGCATTCTCCCCACCACTGTTTCGGTAAAAAGCTGAGGGATGGGGCTAGAGAAATGTAGCTACTCTCAAATTCATGGTCAGAGCTATGGATACAAGGACTGACCATCCATGATATCAAAATTATAGTTTTAACCATGCTGATGTTAAAATATATATTGAGGCTATACAGTGTTTTTGTTTTTTTGTTTACATTTGCTTTGTTTACAAACATTGGTAGTAAAACAAGCTTATTTTGGTTTCTGATGGGGTATTACAGTTGAACTAAGCTCATGAGGCATTTATAAGTTATTCGTTAAGAATCAAATGATACATATAATTAATTTATAAGTCCAAAATGGATGCAGCAACTGCAGATTGCCCCTTTAAAGATATTTTAAATATACTGTATTGTTTATACCAAGAAGTGCTTTAAAAAAAAATTGTTATTAAGTTATTGATATATATATATATATATATATATATATATATATATATATACTTTTTTTTAATAGCAAGTAAACTGCTTTCCTTCACTTTGGTGTGTGTGCAGAGAGAATGTTGTTCAAGTGCTTCATTTGTCGTGGATTAAAACAATCATTGGTCATTTACGCCTTACACCCATTAAGCACATGATATTGTCTTCAGTGTTAAGCTTTATGTAAATGTGGAGAACAGGAGCTGTGAAAATTCTATAAAGTGTGTCAACACAGGCTGCCTAGCGAGTTCATAAATGAAACAAGACAAAGTATTGCAATTATTTATGCATGAAAGATATGGCTACTTGTGTAGGATATTTTATTTTGAATTGCATTTGTTTGTTTTGCCTTCGTTTTAATGGAAAGACATTTGAATTACATTTTAGTTAATGTGTAATAACAGAAAGGGCTCAGCAAAGTCAAACAGATTGTGTTTAATGTACCGGTATGTATTTGCCCTCTGCTATGATGGTGGCATTTACTCTCAGGGGTCATGAAAGGTGAACATAGGAAGCAAGTGTACGTCTTTTAGATTCAAGACTATTCATTTGTTATAAAAGCAAGAATCCCAGATTCATAAGCAATGTCTCAGTACTTCAAAGCAACTTCCTGTCTTTATCCAGTCTCTGGCATCAACAAACACATGTAGTAGTACTGCTTTTGAATCAAATAGCACCTGACAAGTAAAATAAATATAGTAAAAAAAAAAAAAAAAAGCCATAAAGCTAGGTGTTGATGCCATATTGCATTCATTTACCCAGTCCTTTCTTATCAGTGAGCTGTAGTAGACTGGATATGGAAAATGAAACAATTAAGTGTGTTGATATAAGGCAATTACATTTGTGTGCATGCTTTGTGTATTGTAAATGAAGATGGAGGAGGTAGAATGAATCATGTTACTGTATTCCTAATTAGGCCTACCTTTACTTATTCTTTCAGTTAGTTCTAAGTTAGCAATAATGCACAGATGGGTGTTGAAAACACATACAGTGTATGAGCATATTATGTTGTTTGAGTTTTGCATGCAGATCAAATTTGTTTGACCTGTTAATCATACTTTAGTGTGTATGCATTTCCACCTGTAGCCATGGTATCGCTCCTTTTCTTTTCCATTCGAAATTCTGCAAAATGTCACATTCTGGTTTTGACCATGAGCAGCTGGTCACTACTCACTACAAAATTAGTTATCAATGGAATGGAATATTGGGAATATGTGTGCATGCAATGTAGTCTTATTTATAGAGCCAAAGACATATTTCCATCACTCGTGAATGAGTTGTTGATGTAAAAATGTTTTAATGTGATTGTTCTGCTGATATACTTTTTGAGATAAATCACTGCTTTCAGAAGTTGTGTAATGTAGCAAGCTGTACAGCTCACCTTCGGGATTTGCTCAAGGTAGAACAATTTGGCAGGTGGAGTAGAGCTGTGGGGACTCTTGCTAAGATAATGCCTTGGTCCCACTAGATGAGCTTAGTCGTCTCCTTCTGTAGCGTGTCACTGACGAAAGCTGAAGTGTGCTAATGGGAAAAGTGTGAGTGGTGGTGGGTTTGTCGCTATGCAGCAAGTGACGTGACGGGGTGGGTGGGATGCAGCCTTTTCAAAGGGCAACCAAAGCACAAGAAACGAGAGCAGGGTGTTGGTATCTGGGCCAGTTATTAATAACAGCAGAGAGGAGATGGGTCCTTTGACTATTTGCGTATTATTACTATGATTACACAAATCTCCCATACACCACCATATCCATGACAATCAAATCACAAAATAAGTACCTAACCAGAACAATATCAATTGATTGTTGGACATTAAATAAAGTTCACTAAACAAAGCCCCACTTCCTTGTTAATCATTCAGCTGTCTAGCCCTGTATACAGAAACAAGCTTGGCCTGTTGCAGAGCCTCATGCCTGGTGGATTCACAAAAACCGTGACTACAGTTGGGGCTTATGCAACAGTGGTTGAGACTAATTGGTTGTTTCAGTGTGTGTAACATTATCCTCTGGCTGGTCTCATGACAGCAGTTCTCCACAGAGCCAGAAACAAGACAGGCAGAGCTGAGACAGGGATTGCTGGGCAGATTTGACACTTCCCCTATGGGAACCTGGTTGTGTGTACTTATACATGCACAGTACCTTAATTTCAACACCTAGAAATCCCAGACTATCAAAATCCTATAATGTAGTCATCCAGGACATTTGAAACCCCACCTCTTTAAGGAATACCTGGGATAGGATAAAGTAATCCTTCTACACCCCCCCCCTAAAAAAAAAAAGATATTGTAAAGTGGTTATCCCACTGGCTATAGGGTGAATGCACCTATTTGTAAGTCGCTCTGGATAAGAGCGTCTGCTAAATGACGTAAATGTAAATGTAAATGAGACAGGAGGCTGATCTGCCAGGAATAGATTACCAGTGATTTTGGAATTTTCCATTTGTTATTGAATAAAGCTTGTCAGTTTCCAACCTCTTTACACACCACAAGTAAAAACAAACACATGACACCAAGTGTTATTGAAAACATTTATTGGTTTTCCATTTTTTGTTCTCCTTAGCTCCTTTCTCCCATTTGACCTATCCAGCCCCATCCCGCTATAGTTTCCCAAATGCATCAAACTTCAATGGCTCTTCCCTGGTTTCACAGTATCCTACACCTGATTTGATCAGAAACAACCAGATGTTCCACAAGACAAACTAAGAATAAAAACACAGACAAATATGAAACCCAAAAGAGAGACAAATGCAAGGCTTATAAAATCTGAGGGGATTGAAGGGAAGTCTGAAACATTTAATGATTATTTAGTTGTTCAAGTGAGCAGGGTCCCACTGATGCTACACAAAACGGAGTGTTGATAACCCTATATTAAAGCAGACAAGGAAAGCTGCTATGGGCCTCGGACCAACTGCTGCTATGGCCTGTGAGCAAGCTTGAATCAGTCAAAGCAAACATCCCCTTAACAGCAGAAGAAGCCCATAGAAATGGGCAATATATTTATTTACAAGACAGCCAGAGTACGTACATCTACTTCATTGTAAGAGTAACTTTCAAAACATGTAAAACTGAAATATGGTGATGAGTGAGGTTGGAAGTCACACAGCTATATGACTGAGCAATATGGTTGTGTAGAGCTCATATATATTCAAGCGAAACATATATATTTATAACTATTTACACAACGCATAAATAAAACCACAAATGCTGTATCCACAATAGGATTATCCTCTCTATACATTACATGGTTATTCATTCAACACCCAAAACCTCTAATAAAAAGGACACAAAATCAAAATAGGGGTTTTCCTATTGCTAAGAAGAAGGGATTCCAAACTAGCAAGTGCTCATTTTGGAGTAGCAGCTCACTGAAGCGCTCTTCTGGGGCATAATTAACAACATACATTATAAACCAAAATAAGACAGGAACCCCAAAAGATAAAAAGCCCCTCTTGGCTGCATACTTATGTTCAAGCTTGCTCTCAAGCACATACTAAAAGCAGAAGACCTTGTCCTTCTCTCAATCCTTCAAATATACAAGTCTATGCCATTACTATCAGGCCTTTGGGTGCTCCAGGCTACAACCAAAGCTCTTCGATCATATGCTCCTACCTACACAAGTCAATCCTACATTACAAAAGATGCATAGACAGAAAATGAAAGGAAAGAATGTAGAACAATATTGAATGACAAAACAAACCAGGTTATTTTGATCATAGAGGTATGTTCAAGGTTAAATCCATTGAAGTCAGGGAATCTGGTGAGACAGAAAGATAGATGTAAAGGGGCAGTACTGTTTAATTCTGTATTTTTTACTGATTTGCATTCTTCCTTGGATAGATTGAACATCTTCAATAGAAGTTAGATACTTTTACAAGGAAGGACCTTTTTCCTTTACTGGAGTGTAGGTAGAGTATGGTCAGGGAGAAATTGCATAGAGAAATGTGGTGAGGGTTTCAGGCAACAACAAAAAAATACATTTCCCTGTTGGCTTAGATTAGGCAAGACTTTCCAGACAATATCGAAGCTTCAGCAAACATCAGCAGCAAAATGTGACTCAAATTAAAAGTTACTTGCATCCTTACTAAGTTTGCTAACTTTGTAAAAGGTTTCATCTTGATGTCAAACTACCACTCAAGTTAAATAGATATAAGAAATTACTAAAAGTGAAATCTCAATTGATGACCATTTGGGATTGCTCTGTAATTCCCCACATAATTACATTTTTACGTAGCCTGGAAACCAAACTGCTCAGAGTGAAACAATGGTAAAACAGAGCATAGCAGTTTGGATTGCATACTACTTTTTAAGCCCCATGCCATCTTCAATCAGTTGGTGCAGCCCAGTCCTCACAGGCACATGGGGGAGGCTGATGAGATGCCAGCAGACTGCATTGGCCTACTGTACTGAAAAAAACGACTCATAATTCACATCTTAAAATTCATAACATACCAACTGCCTCTGTAGTGAAAAACAAAAACAAATGTGAGCATAGACATTAATTTTTGCAACAACACACTCACTCATCACAAATTGTAAGGAAGCTAGTTACGGTGCCTCCTAAAGACATGATTGACATCAGGAATAGAGGGTGGGCTATCAGCTGATCATTGATGTTGATGATTGATGTAAATCTGCTAGTTAGCTAGCTCGATTGTTTTTACTGATTGGGATTTATCTTCAGTGCTCTTAAATAATAACTTCATAATATAATATTCATAATCTTCTAACTCAAGATATAAGGCTGGCTGGCTAGTGGCTTTTGTGGATATTTTTGTATATGGTGGTTAGCTAGCGTCTAGACTGCCTGGGTTGCTTCCGACTGAGGACTGGATGGAGTTGGGTCGGAGCAAGGGTCGTTGATGCACCAGCTCCTCTCGGTCTTACTGACTCTCTCTGCTGCACGTATCAGCCAACCAGACCGAATATTGATGATAATCAAGTGTTAATCAAATGTTATTCTGCTGCGGTAGTACTGTTGACATTTACACACACACACACACGACCGGTGACCGCATCTCAAGCCATGCAGGGTTTGGATACCAGCGTGCGCAATCTCAGTACAGGGTAGTCCGGGAAAAAAGCGCAACCTGGCACGCGTGAGCTCTGTACACGGCAGACCATCAGGGGCAACCAATGGACGGGGTGGGTGAACTTGACAACGTCACGACGACTTGCGGGTAATCGGTTCAGAACAACAACAAAACTTTATACAAAAAATTCTAATTATACCACCACCCAAAAGGGCACTTGGCAAGTGGGAGGGCCAAGGGGCAGGTGCTGGGTATATATTGACTCCTATCTGTGCACGTGCCTGCACTAAATAATGTAAATATTAAAAGCCCTTTTTGGATTAATTTAAAATGTGTACTGTCTCTTTGAATCTCTTCCATGGGGATGGGGGTGAGGTCAGCTTTTATTTGAATACGCCATGCAAGTGACGTGACAAGTAGCCTATTAGTTTTTGAACTTTTCTAGGCTTTTTGAATGGTCTTCAAATGGGCAAAAACGTAGCACAATGGTCGTTTTCATGAATTTGACAATATAAATCTTGAAGCCCATTCAAAAGACCAGGGACATGAACACGGAAGTATGATTTAGGAACAGGTCACTTGCACACGTTATTTCCTCCCCCTCATCTTCTTCAGCCGGACTTATTGGCCCCCACCAGGGTCATGAGTCCGTCCGTGCTCATGGACTTGGGGCGCTCTAGAGGGAAGCCCAGGGCTCGGCTCCAGATAAGTTGGGCCAGCACCCCCAGGGCTCGGGACACGCCAAACAGCACAGTGTAGTAGTTCATCTCTGTCATCCCATAGTACTGTAGTGGAGAAGGAGAGAGGTCAGGAGGAAGGTCAGGGAGAGGTCAAATGTTGTTTATTGCAGAGGTCAGTGATGATTGAAAGGCTAAACTCACAGGTGCTGTGATGCTTTTGATTGAAACACATCTGGCTAACAATGCTGACCAGTCAAAAAGCCCACTTACAAATTCAAAGTGGTTCAAAAAACAGATCTGTATTACATGACAATGTGTGCAGTACAATAGGACATTGTTAAGTAGAACACTACACCTCTTATCCTTTACCTGCAACAGCACTCCACTGTGGGCGTCTACGTTGGGCCAGGGGTTCTTGGCCTTGCCCTGCTCCAGCAGTACTGGGGGCACGATCTTGTAGAGCTGGTGCACCAGTTTGAACATGGGATCGTTGGGCAGGTGCTTGAAGGCAAACTCCTGCTGGCATTGGTACCTGGGGTCAGTCTTCCTCAGGACAGCATGCCCATAGCCTGGCACCACCTATGGGGGTGAGAGAGAGAGGGTGTGAGGGGTGATTAGCAAGGTTTCCACTTCTCTCTGGGTTAACTGGTTCTTGTTAACGCAAGAGATGTTTGAAACCGAGAGGCACAACATGGGATTACTTCTTGTAAATACTTTATGGAACTGGAAACCACGCTAATGATGCCATATGGCCCCCTAAGGCTGTCACGGTCACTGGTGGGTAAGGTAAGATGCGTCGTAGTAGTGAAGATGCATCCCAGATGTTTTCAGCCATCTCTTACCCTGCCAGACTTGAGTGTGTTCCAGATGTAATCCCTCATCTTCTCATCAGACACCTCCCCTCCCATCTCCTTCTGCAGGGCCGTCAGCCACATCAGCACCTCCTGCAGGGCATACAGAGAAACACATCACATCAGCAACATACTATAATATCAACCTCAGCAAGGCTAAAACAGAAATACTATTATAACACTTCTCAGTGACTGTTGTTGTGCTTATGATGTTTATAAGGATCATGTATATCTATCCATCCACTAATGACTCTGGGAGAGAGCAGGTCAGTGAGTCAAGAGGATGTCAATCCTAGTGGCACAGTGCAGAGCAGAGGACAGGCTTGACAGACCTGGTTGGCCAGCCCATGTAGAGGTCCAGCCAGCCCGTTCAGAGCAGCACTGAAGGAGAGGTAAGGGTCAGAGAGAGCACTGCCCACCAGGTGACTGGCGTGGGCACTGACATTACCTCCCTCGTGGTCACTAAAACAGGAACCCCAGAGACAGTTGGTTACTATGTTATTCATCACAAAATTGGAATTGACAGTAAATGATTACTAACATTTATACAGATCTATATTCAAATACAGATCTATCCAAGACACAATTTTCAATTGTGTCTAACATAGAATTTGTTTACTATCAAGTGCAGTTTATGAACACTAGAGGGCAGAGAATATTCATTTTTGAGGGTTTCACAATTCGCTATCCTGCAATGTCAGAATTTAATGGCAAGGGAAGGGGAAGGAGCTACAGCCAAAAATAGACAAAATGGCTGCCCCCCCAAAAGTCAAATAAATCAATGACATAATGGTTAATAATAATATGAATACAAGGGTTTTGTATAGCGCGTTTCAATGACCAGGGCCTGAAACTAACGTTTTGGTTCACCAGGCACTGTGGCAGGTAGATTTAAAAATCCACCAGCCACTAAAAAATTTTACCAGCCAATTTTTTGTTGTTGTTGCCATAATTACACCAACAAATATATAAATAAAAATGGTGAACATGCTTTGTAATGTTTCTAAAACAATAAAATGTATTACTAGTAAGAAGTGACCCGAGTCTTTTAACCGAAATCTATACAAAAAAAAAAAAAGCTTCTCCCCCCCCCCCTCGAGTCGTCAGAGACAGTGTGCCTGTGAGATAGACAATCTGACTACATTTACATTTAAGTCATTTAGCAGACGCTCTTATCCAGAGCGACTTACAGTTAGTGAATATATATTTTTTTATACTGGCCCCCCGTGGGAAACGAACCCACAACCCTGGCGTTGCAAACGCCATGCTCTATCAACTGAGCTACATCCCTGCCGGCCATTCCCTCCCCTACCCTGGACGACGCTGGGCCAATTGTGCGCCGCCCATGAGTCTCCCGGTCGCGGCCGGCTGCGACAGAGCCTGGATTCGAACCAGGATCTCTAGTGGCACAGTTAGCACTGCGATGCAGTGCCTTAGACCACTGCGCCACTCAGGAGACTAGTAGCCGATGTGTCTTCGCTAGCAGTTGAAGCAAACTCAAACATTGAAAACAACCTTGCTTGTGAACTAAACAATGTAAATAGCCAAGAAACACACCCTTTAGTAGACTTTAGTAAATTAGACCAACTTTTATGCCTGTGAGCAGCTCTTCTAAAAATTCATCTTCAGTGCGCACAGCTTCCCAGCCAGGCAGTGTTGCTGCGTGAGGTGGGAATATATATTATAGGATCAGCTACCAGCTATGAAACAAAATGACAGAAACACCTAAATGTGCTCATACTTGACTTCTAACTCTTTTTATTCACAAATGCAAGTGAAATGCTTGCACTGTGGAACCCTGACCACACCACCCTCCAACGTGGCTCGTGAAATAGACATCTTACCCGACAATGCCAAAATGTTATGCCCTGCCAATGACCCAAATACACCTAAACGGTAATAATGGTTGAAATGTACATCCTTTAAGGTTGGTTTCCCAGACAGTTTAAACCTAGTCCTGAAAAAAAGCTACTTAAATGGAAATTCTTCCGCTTAATCTGAAACTGGCCCATAGTACAATACCTGTGGATGGTAAGGTAGAGCCTCATAAGTTCAGTGAACTCAGCAGAGTCACTGTAGCCCAGCATGTTGGCAAAGTTAGCGGACCAGTCCAGGTTGGAGTCGATGGCGCCAATGCTGCTGCCCTCACGGTACAGGTTACGGTAGATCTTAGCAGCAACACACGGCAACTTGGCAATCAAGTCCATGGAGTCCTCATAGATGAACTGAAATAGAGTATGGTAGGTGGTTTAATCAACAGGCAGTAGACTGTCTCCCACAGGATCTAACTGAACTACATGATAAACCCCACACACACACAATTACCCCTGCAAGTATAGTTTATTTTCTGTTCACGCTTTGGTCTGTCGAATTCTGGGGCTGTAATTCCCTGCACCCCGCCAGAAAACAGTGTGGTGGTATTTATTTATTTGAGCCTAATCTTATTCTAACCAGGAAGTCTAGGAACATATTAATATGCTCTTTTTCAAGGGAGACCTGGTGTGCATGTTAACATTCACCATTAAAAAGAATGAACAGACACTTGAAAAGCACTTTAATCTGTCAAGGTTTAGTGAGGATGACTCATCCATCCAGCATCGCCCTCTGCTTTAATGCATTTACCCACACCTGACTGTATTGCATTGTAGTGTAATGACTACAGACCTGGGTTCAAATGGTATTTTACATTTTTCAAATACTTTGATCGTTGGCTTTAGCCTGCCTGGAGAGCCAGATGCGCAAGGTTTACACCTTTGGAACTATTCTGTTTGTTTCATTTTGCCAGGCAAGCTCAATCAAACACAGCCAAAGTACTTGAAAGATTTCAAATACTAGGTCTGTGAAGAATCTGTCTGTGTGTGTGAGACTCACCTCCCAGTACTTGGCCTTGTTAACGCCCTCAGAGTAGGCCCGTGCAAAGCTGCTCTCGCTGTTCAGAGCTGTGATGGCAGCGCTGAACTGGGACATGGGGTGCAGGTTGGTAGGGAAGTTATCTAGCATGGTGACCACGTGGGAGGGGAGTGCTGCCCTCTTAGCCCATTCTTTGGACAACCAGCTCACCTGAAAAGATGAGATGCAAATAGGATTGGTGAGTTTAAATAGGGACAATAAAAATGCCACAAGTCAGAACAGAAATGTTATTTAATCTCAAACACTATAAATCCCCACCACATGGCTACAGTTGTAGAACTTCAATGTGAGTCATCAGGAACAAAAAGTAAAACTCGATTGTTGCAATGCCTTCCTCCTAAACCATAAAATAACTTGCTTGTAGTATGCAATAACATAGGAAATTCCTCTAGCTGAGCCATATGAGGGTCCAATTAGACCTCATCTTGAGGTGGCTTCAAGACAGTGCTGCAGCAAACACTACTTCTGGTAGTTTTTCTGAATACAGTTTTCAGTTTCATTACAAGAAGGCAAATATACAAAGATGCGTAATAAACCTTTTTTCTTAACCTCCTTTTTAACTTGAGCAGACTGAATCCTCCCGTTCTAGCCCCTTCTCACCTGTTCCTCTGTGGGGACCTGTCCTGTGACCAGCAGCCAAAAGAGGCCCTCAGGCAGTGGCTCCTGACCTCCTGGAGCCTTGGGCAACAGCTGCTGACACTCCGGAATGCTGTAGCCCCGGAAACGGATGCCCTAAAGAAAGTAACAGGACATACAAGGAGTAATGCTTAATATAGTCATCATATATTGCAAATGAGCATTGTCTAAAATGCTGGCACAACAAACCACAACAAAGGGGGAGTAGTTACTGTAAATGCAGCTTTATCAACAGAATTATTTGGAAAATCTTAACATTCTAGGATTCTTAACTGCCACCAGCTGAGGTTACTGGAGGACCAGTGACACTTCCATTGACACGGATTTATTTTACAATTCAATTTATGTAAGTGGATGCAATTTAGATAAGTGCCTGTATGGCTTATACACAAGGGCCAACGGTGCTCAGCCTCGACACAGCAATCATTCTGTGGGTGTTACTGTTTAATGGATTGTGTGTGTTGTGAGGACAGGAAACACACCTCATCAGGATCCAGCACTGAGGTCTCGTACACAAGACCCTTCATGCCCCTCATCCCACCATAGACCTGTGAAACACACAAACACAAATTACATTCTGAACAGAAAGCTCAATTAAGGCTAGACTCATTTGCTCTTTGATCAGTCCAGAAATAGCATGTGTGTCTAAAATCAAATGCGTAAGGAATCAGATGAACCATGACCCTAATCCATCTGCATTATTCATAGCCATAATAAGGGTGAAGAGATCATGTGAATGATAAACATGTGTGGATGACACAGTCAAAGCTGAGGTGTGTGTGTGACCCTGGAGTGAGCCTGCTGTGATAAATGGTGTGAGGCAAGAGCTGTGACTCAGCTATGACTGTGCTCAGCTGGCAGGGAACTGGCTTAGACATGTGACATCACATTACCTCTAGTATACTAAAAGGGAGATGGCTTCAAGGCAACATCAGACCCAATTTGGTGGAATTTAGAAAAATATTTTACCATGGTTTCTCTGATCTACACTACCAGTCAAAAGTTTGGACACACCTACTCATTCAAGGGTTTTTCTTAATCTTTACATTATAGAATAATAGTGAAGACATCAAAACTATGAAATAAAACATATGGAATCACGTAGCAATGGGAAAAAAAGTGTTAAATCAAAATATATTTGATGTTCTTCAAATTGCCACCTTTTGCCTTGATGACAGCTTTGCACACTCTTGGCATTCTCTCAACCAGCCTCATGAGGTAGTCACCTGGAATGCATTTCAATTAATAGGTGTGCCTTCTTAAAAGTTAATTTGTGGAATTTATTTCCTTCTTAATGCGTTTGAGCCAATCAGTTGTGTTGTGACAAGATAGGGGGGGTATACAGAAGACAGCCCTATTTAGTAAAAGACCAAGTCCATATTATGGCAAGAACAGCTCAAATAAGCAAAGAGAAACGACAGTCCATCATTACTTTAAGACATGAAGGTCAGTCAATACGGAACATTTCAAGAACTTTGAAAGTTTCTTCAAGTGCAGCTGCAAAAACCATTAAGTGCTATGATGAAACTGGCTCTCATGAGGACCGCCACAGGAATGGAAGACCCAGAGTTACCTCTGCTGCAGAGGATAAGTTCATTAGAGTTACCAGCCTCAGAAATTGCAGCCCAAATAAATGCTTCACAGAGTGCAAGTAACAGACACATCTCAACATCAACTGTTCAGAGGGGACTGTGTGAATCAGGCCTTCATGGTTGAATTGTTGCAAAGAAGCCACTACTAAAGGACACCAATAATAAGAAGAGACCTGCTTGGGCCAAGAAACACAAGCAATGGACATTAGACCGGTGGCAATCTGTCCTTTGGTCTGGAGTCCAAATTTGAGATTTTTGGTTCAAACCGCTGTGTCTTTGTGAGACGCGGTGCAGGTGAACGGATGATCCCACCGTAAAGCATGGAGGAGGTGGTGTTATGGTGTGGGGTGCTTTGCTGGCGACACTGTCTGTGATTTATTTCGAATTCAAGGCACACTTAACCAGCATGGCTACCACAGCATTCTGCAGCGATACGCCATCCCATCTGGTTTGGGCTTAGTGGGACTGTCATTTGTTTTTCAAAAGGACAATGACCCAACACACCTCCAGGCTGTGTAAGGGCTATTTACCAAGAAGGAGAGTGATGGAGTGCTGCATCAGATGACCTGGCCTCCACAATCCCCCGACCTCAACCCAATTGAGATGGTTTGGGAGGAGTCAGATCGCAGAGTGAAGGAAAAGCAGCCAACAAGTGCTCAGCATATGTGGGAACTCCTTCAAGACAGTTGGAAAAGCATTCCAGGTGAAGCTGGTTGAGAGAATGCCAAGAGTGTGCAAAGCTGTCATCAAGGCAAAGGGTGGCTATTCGAAGAATCTCAAATATATTTTGATTTGTTGAACACTTTTTTGGTTACTACATGATTCCATGTGTGTTATTTCATAGTTTTGATGTCTTTATTATTCTACAATGTAAAAAAAAATATATACAAATAAAGAAAAACCCTTGAATGAGTAGGTGTGTCCAAACGTTTGACTGGTACTGTATATGTGGTTTATTTCTACATCAAAAGCCTTTCTGATTCTCTTGTATGGTTTTACTAACATCAGGTTCTGAGTTACTGAATATGGGTCAGTTACTTACCATATCAACAGTGATCGATCCAATCTTGGTTTTTCCAAACTGCTGTTTGAAGCTCTTGATCCTACTTTGTTCTTTTGGAATAAGGTCTGATAGAACATCCTTTAGATTCTGCAAAAACACAGCCATGTCTCACTAAAAGCTCAGTCGAAATCACATCAATTCAAAAACAGCCTATATAAAAGACAACTACAGAGAACCTAGTGAACCTCTGTGTTAGTCAAACAAACATTAGATCCAAAACAATAGCTTGAAAAACACTGGCATGGTCCATAATGGCAGAGAGAACAGAGAGGGAAACCATCTATTTTTGTCAATTCCTATTAACATTATGTTTAACTAACAATGATGATAATAAAGAGCAAATTGATGAGTTCCCTTGATGAGGTAGTCAGAGTACTTACTGTTGAGGAGCTGGCATGTCTGGACGCCACAAGAACGCAGGTGGCATTCTGCAGAGGAAAATGCAAGTATCAGAAAACAGTGTATGTGGTCGAAAACCAGCGTTGTTTAGCCCCGAGTGTAAACGAGGAATTAGAGAAGCTTCAAAGCACAACTGCACTCTGCTTTCCAATTTCTAAACTGTAATACTTGCAACTACTAGAACTAGGCCTAATTGAATCATTGAGCTGACAGTATCATGAACTCCTGATTGCTTGCTGCTCCTCAGTTAGCCATGATCAGGGTTCTCCAACTGTCGGCCCATGGGCCGAATTTGGGTCGCAAGTGATTTTATTTGGCCCCTCCAAGTTCAGAGCCAATTTTTTTAATATTTTTATTGTTGGACATAAAAGACTGTAAAAACACCTGCTAATCAGCTCCAAGTTATTTTAATTAGGGAAATCTGTTCCAAAGTATTTCCACGTATAATAGAGAGATATATGTAATTATGTTCCGGCCCCCTGACCATCCTCTCGAGAACAATAATAAATCGGCCTGCCACTGAATGTAGTTGATGATCCCTGGCCTAGGTATCCAACCCCACAGACTCACAACATCCACGACAGAGTTGACAGAGGGAGACCATTATGTTGTCAGAGGTAAATGGGGGGCAGCTGATATAATGAGACAGGATACCAGCTTCTAATAATGAATGAGAATGAGCCTACAGGGCTTAGAGCAAAAACATAGCAATATTTCTCACAATTTCAATGAACCATAATGTATGTCATTTTCATTCCACCAAGAACAAATAAACCTGACACTACTGCTGTAGTGCAGACAGACTGCAAAGGCAAACCCAGTTAATTCTGGGTATAATCAATTTTAATTAAATCACTTTTTGACAGCATCCCTTTTGATTTAAACAAACCTTCCATACATGTTTGCCCATTGAAGAAGTGGTCAGAAAGTGACTTTGGACCTGAATGCCAAAACATTCAGGAGATAAAGGTGCTCAAAATTGACCCATTTTGCACACCCCACCATACCATGAGACATCAATATCTTCATCGCTGGAAAGATAAACAGTTGAGTTTGATCCCATTTAAAAGCTTACAAACAGGGTTGTCAAACAATGTAATAATTTCTTGATTTAAATTTTTTTTTAATGACAATTACGGATTATTTTTTTTTACCTTTAACCCCCTATGGATCAGTGACCCGTATACGGGATGGTTGAGCTAACGTGTGCTAATGTGATTAGTAAGACTGTTGTAAGTAACAGCAAACTTTCCAGGACATAGACATGTCTTATATGGACAGAAAGCTTAAATTCTTGTTAATCTAACTGCACTGTCCAATTTACAGTGACTATTACAGTGAAAAAAATACCATGCTATTGTTTGAGGAGAGTGCACAACAACAAAAAACTTATCATGGCAACTGGTTTCATACATTCACCTCTGAAGGTAAATAATGTAATTACATTCAGTAATCTTGCTCTGATTTGTCATCCTAAGGGTCCCAGAGATAAAATGTAGCATAGTTTTGTTTGATAAAATCAATTTTTATTTTCAAATGTAGGAACTGGGTTATAGTTTGAACCCCTGCTGTCTCTGGCTCCACACACACCCCGCCCGGCCATCTAGATGTGAAAGTTAGTGTATAAGTTAATGATCCATCATGTATGACATTCCTGGGAGTGAGTAAACTTACATTTTGTATTACATTTTAGTCATTTAGCAGACGCTCTTATCCAGAGCGACTTACAATTAGTGAGTGCATACATTTTTCATACTTTACCATATCATTTTTGTATGTTCTCTATAGTTATGTACTTGAAAATGTATCAATTGACCAATTCAGCACATTTGGGCAGACTTTGTACAAAATAGACCAGTATTGCAATGTTTCACTGGATCAATCTGAAACTTTGCACACACTGCT
Source organism: Coregonus lavaretus (assembly GCF_964263955.1). Classification (NCBI taxonomy): domain Eukaryota; kingdom Metazoa; phylum Chordata; class Actinopteri; order Salmoniformes; family Salmonidae; genus Coregonus; species Coregonus lavaretus. The sequence continues at coordinate 29,404,289 of NC_140009.1, forward strand.
TCCATCTAGTGGCCAACATCTAAATTGCGCCTAAACTGCAATATTATATTGCGGCCTTTCTCTTGCATTTCAAAGATGATGGAACAAAAAAATAAATAGAAAACGAATGTTTTTTTGTTTGTATTATCTTTCACCAGATCTAATGTGTTATATTCTCCTACATTAATTTCACATTTCCACAAACTTCTAAGTGTTTCCTTTCAAATGGTATCAAGAATATGCATATCCTTGCTTCAGGTCCTGAGCTACAGGCAGTTAGATTTGGGTATGTCATTTTAGGCGAAAATTGAAAAAAAGGGTCCGATCCTTAAGAGGTTAACATAATTTCTCTCAAAATGCGTCAACTCAGATTTTTTTCTTCATATTCTCACATTGTAGCTTAGACCCTATTTTACATCATCTGAGGTTGTCGTCTTTTTTTTTTTTTTTACACAAAAAAACCCTAAACCGTTTGACAACCCTGTTTGTATGCTTTTGAATCATACCAATCTCAACCATTTATCTTTTCAAGTGATGAATACAAGGATGTACATGGTATGGAGGAGTATGCAAAATAGGTAGCTAAACTTTGAGCACCTTTATCTCGAATGTTTTGGCATTCAGGTCCAAAAAGTTACTTCATGAACTCTTCTACAATGGGCAAATATGTATAGAAGGTTTCTTGCAAGACAATGCTGACATAAAGGAACTAGGAAGAAATGCAACCAAGTTTCTGAATGGGCAAGCACTGTCCTAAATCACTATGCATCCGTCTAATTCAACATGTCACATTTGAAGTAGTCTGTTTTAATGGATGATATATCCCCTTGGATAGGCCTACAGGGAGGCATACTGAAATATTCTACAAATTCCCTCAAAAATGACAGTCCCTGAACATCAAATTCTAGCTGATATAATTGTGTAAGGTTGGTAGTTCTGGTAAAACAAAGACATTTCACAGATTCCTAACTGCAATGCTCAGAGAACTGACAAGGAATTACCACTTTGTACAAAGTTCAGAGAAGCAAACCCCTGTGCCTTCATCTCTGTCTGAGAAGTTGAAGGTGCACAGTCCTTCAAAGAAGATGGCACAAATAAAATGATTATTGTGATGTGTCAGCTGTCTGGTCAATAGAAATAGAATGATCTGCGCAGGAGGCTAATTGATTAGTCAGTACTGTAGGTTACAATCTAGTTACAGTCTGACTCCTGACCAGGAAGGTAGCAGTGGCACCCTGGAATCAATACTGACCTATATGAAACGCTTGAAATAGATAGACACAAGACAGAATGCAAATCAATGTGTGTTCTTAAGTATGACATATGCATTGACCTATTACATAATTGGATCGCTAAATTAAAGGGACACTACATGATTTTGGCCATGAGGCCCTTAATCTACTTCCCCAGAATCGGATGAACTCGTGGATACCATTTTTGCCATTCTTGCTACATAGCTAGCAAGATGGAGAGACTTGGCAACAACACAACACCTGAAAATGAACAAACCTAGATAGTTGCTGTTGTGTTGGCTAGTAGCTATGGCATTTAGCTATGAAGGAAATGTTAGCACTGAAGGTCAAATGAGGGGAATAAGGAGATGTGGACGAGCATGTTAACTTGCTACTGCTGACAGTAATAATAGCTAGCTATAAGAAATAGGAACGATTTTGATTATTCAAGCAACCAGTTTAACTTAATTCCACGTGAGAGGATGGATACCTAACAGTCAAACATCACCCTCCTCTGGCTATCTAACAGTAACTAACTAGCCTGCCATCTCCTATGTCAGATGACTAGCTCGCAGTTAACCTTAACAAACTTACGAAACGCGCCAGTGCCAACACAAAAATAGTTTACAAGAAAGAGGACCATCGTTGCCAAGTTCCAAAACTGTTTGGCGATGTGTAGCGTACATGAATGTGCTTGAAAACAACAACCTACATTTTTCCTGGCGAGCGTGCAAGCCTGTAACTTTTAGCTATCTAACGTTAGTAGAAGTTTACTTGCTAGCAAACTATTTAGCTACAGCTAACACTGACATCCACTCTACTTGGGAGATGTTCTTTGCTTCGGCTTACCTTTGAATTAAGGAGTCTTGGCACTAGCCTGCTGATACCGGTAGTCAGAAAGGACATGGTGTCTGTGGAGAAAATATAGTTTATTCTATTTGTGAAAGTCTCTGGTTGAAGGTGCCCCTACAGAAAAAGCACTACTGAAGGTTGAAGAGGGATTGGGGCCCGCAAGTAGACGTATCGTTGATTGGATGGTGGTTGCAGCGAAATCTAACCTGATTGGCCAGTTGAGACTCGTGTGTCTCTATCAATCGAAACGATTGGCTAAGGCAGACGGACAACTGGGGTATATTTAAGAACACGTTTCCGTTTCAGTCTGTCACGCAATTGAAATTAATTGAGTCAGAGTAAAACCAAAGATGGTAGAGAAACTCTGTGGTAAAACTATCATTCAAGTATGGTCAGGGGATGTTTCTGGACAGGACCATATAACGTCCAGGTGTAGATCTGAAAGAATTGGATACATATCAGCAATATGGTGAAAATACACAGCCATATTCTTGCCAAATCTATGGGTTCCGGCTGTTGGGGTCTAGGGAGAGTAGGGTAAAAGCACCTGACCCCAATGAGACAGTTTCAAGAAATTCTGCTTGACACAACAGACAGTTAGTTATTCATTCAGTATTTCAAACCTGGTACTTTGGCTGAGGCTCCACTTGTGTTCTCCAAAGCAGCCAGTGATGGGGAGCTTTTCCAGGGAACACACTAAATAATATTGCAAACAAGGACTTTATTCTTTATTGTAAGGATTTAGTAAAACAAAAAAAAGGAAACATTTCAAGTTGGGCATTCAATTGCAAACAGACTACATGCAGTGCACCATGGATGTTCCATGGCTTTGATTGGGAGGTGTTAAACATTTGCAGTTCACATTACAATGAACAACAAAGTATACATGACTATCAAATGAAATAAAGAAAAACATAACTAAATTCTGAAATAGACTTCCAAGAAATGTGCTTTTATCAAGTTATATTTTGTTGGGTTTGTTCATTCTGATTGTATCCATCCAAAGTGATCAAATACCACATGGAACTGTTGAAAAGAATCATGCAAAAAGCAGACTGACAGTAGGCCCATTCTGTATGTACATTACATAACAGCATAACAGGCTGATTTTAACTATAATAAATTGAACCAAATTAGGATCTGCCTGATTACAAAACATTGAAGAATGGTAAACCACTTTATGACTTCATGCAGCCATTACGACATGCATGTTTAGACTATTTTGTAAACATTACGTAGAATCAACATTAAGACCTGGCCACGGTCACTTCTTTGATAATAGATCCACACAGTGTAAAAAATCAGGGCAGACTCAATTCAAACAGCACAAACAAAATAAATGGTATAGATCCCAAAGTTACTCTGAAGTGGTACAGTAGGAAAGGCTGTGATCTGATATTCTTGGTCCGTTCCCACTCTGGTGATCTTGCTATGGGAAGAGACTAGTGTCTAGTAGTAGTCTGACTTGGGGCAATGCATAGGAGGGTAGTCCTCACTTCTCTGTATCTCCTCAGAGGTGGGAGTTCTCAGTCGTCCTCCTCATCCTCATCTGGCTCCTCTATGGAGGCCAGGAGGGGGTTGTGTCTCAGGCAGGTCTGGAGGTAGTGCACCAGGGTCTTTTGAAAGTGCTGGATGCTGCGCTGCTCCCTCAGGGTGTGGCCCTCGTCTGGGTACAGCTGCAGGGAGTAGTTGGCCTCCACCTTCACCAGACGGCTCAGGAGCTCCGCACTGTGCTGGAAGTGAACCCGTGCTGCATGCCCAAAGCCACAAACAAACACACAAGACACAATAACACAAATGATCAAGTAAGCATTCAGTTATTCATCAGTAGAATTTCATATTTCTGAAAAAACATGGACAAATGTAGATGTTAAAAGCAAAGCAAAGTCTCACCGTCTGCAGTCCCATGTAGTAAGAGGAAGTTCTCATCTTTAAGCTTGTGAACATCTTCCAATACAGAGGCCGTCTGAGGGGTCACAACAGAGACAGGAAGGACATTATAACATATAATAGATATCATAACGGAGGGAAGAACACGCCCCCATTCACATCGATGGGGCTGTAGTGGAGCGGGTTGAGAGTTTCAAGTTCCTTGGTGTCCACATCACCAACAAACTATCATGGTCCAAACACACCAAGAAAGTCGTGAAGAGGGCATGACAACGCCCTTTTCCCCTCAGGAGACTGAAAAGATTTGGAATGGGTCCCCCAGATCCTCGAAAAGTTCTACAGCTGCACCATCGAGAGCATCCTGACCGGTTGCATCAACGCCTGGTATGGCAACTGCTCTGCATCTGACCGTAAGGTGCTACAGAGGGTAGTGCGTACGTCCCAGTATATAACTGGGGCCAAGCTTCCTGCCACCCCCCTTTGTTTTTACACTACTGCTACTCGTTGTTTATTATCTATGCATAGTCACTTTACCCCTACCTACATGTACAAATTAACTCGACTAACATGTGACTGACTCGGTACCGGTACCCCCTGTATATAGCCTCATTAATGTTATTTTATTGTGTTATTATTTTAAATTTTATACGTTTTACTTTAGTTTATTTAGTAAATATTTTCTTAACTCTATTTTCTTAAAACTGCATTGTTGGTTAAGGGCTTGTAAGTAAGCATTTCATGGTAAGGTCTACACCTGTTGTATTCGGCGCATGTGACAAATGCAATCTGATTTGATTTGAACATATGGTGTTTGTGGGTAAAGATGATCCTCACCAAGTATGTGTGCTCCTCCTTAGCTGGGGGACCTAGATACCTCTCTGAGAAGGCAGCACCTATAAATGGTAGAACAATTGTGATAAGACTTAATGGCTGTTGTGTCCTAGTAAGTTTGACACTATTAATGATATGGTCTTCACTTACTGTAAAGTTTGAAGTCTGTTATGGGAGCCACAGCGGCTGCACATTTAAACAGCCGGTTAGTCGCAGCTAGCATCTTGAGGGATAAATAACCACCAAATGCCTGTAGAGAAAGACATGAGCGACATAAAACAAAAATATTTATGATTTATGCTTTTGCAACATGATGTATTTGGAACTCATGTGTCCAGATGACCAGATAATATTGGTTAAACGTTTTCTTAGTAAACAAAGTAACCTTGCCATACAGGGCAATCCGCCGATCATCAATGTAAGGCAATTGCATCAACCACCTGTGGGGGCCAAACAAAATACATCATAGTTAATATATACAGTCGTGGTCAAAAGTTTTGAGAATGACACAAGTATTGGTCTTCACAAAGTTTGCTGCTTCAGTGTTTTTAGATTTATTTGTCAGATGTTACTATGGTATACTGAAGTATAATTACAAGCATTCCATAAGTGTCAAAGGCTTTTATTGACAATTACATTAAGTTTATGCAAAGGGTCAATATTTGCAGTGTTGACCCTTCTTTTTCAAGACCTCTGCAATCCACCCTGGCATGCTGTCAATTAACTTATGGGCCACATCCTGACTGATGGCAGCCCATTCTTGCATAACCAATGCTTGGAGTTTGTCAGAATTTGTGGGTTTTTGTTTGTCCACCCACCTCTTGAGGATTGACCACAAGTTCTCAATGGGATTAAGGTCTGGGGAGATTCCTGGCCATGGACCCACAATTTCGATGTTTTGTTCCCCGAGCCACTTAGTTATCACCTTTGCCTTATGGCAAGGTGCTCCATCATGCTGGAAAAGGCATTGTTCATCACCAAACTGTTCTTGGATGGTGGGAGAAGTTGCTCTCGGAGGATGTGTTGGTACCATTCTTTATTCATGGCTGTGTTCTTAGGCAAAATTGTGAGTGAGCCCACTCCCTTGGCTGAGAAGCAACCCCACACATGAATGGTCTCAGGATGCTTTACTGTTGGCATGACACAGGACTGATGGTAGCACTCACCTTGTCTTCTCCGGACAAGCTTTTTTCCGGATGCCCCAAACAATCGGAAAGGGGATTCATCAGAGAAAATGACTTTACCTCAGTCCTCAGCAGTCCAATCCCTATACCTTTTGCAGAATATCAATCTGTCCCTGATGTTTTTCCTGGAGAGAAGTGGCTTCCTCGCTGCCCTTCTTGACACCAGGCCATCCTCCAAAAGTCTTCACCTCACTGTGCGTGCAGATGCACTCACACCTGCCTGCTGCCATTCCTGAGCAAGTGCTGCACTGGTGGTGCCCCGATCCCGCAGCTGAATCAACTTTAGGAGACGGTCCTGGCGCTTGCTGGACTTTCTTGGGCGCCCTGAAGCCTTCTTCACAACATTTGAACCTCTCTTCTTGAAGTTCTTGATGATCCGATAAATGGTTGATTTAGCTGCAATCTTACTAGCAGCAATATCCTTGCCTGTGAAGCACTTTTTGTGCAAAGCAATGATGACGGCACGTGTTTCCTTGCAGGTAACCATGGTTAACAGAGGAAGAACAATGATTTCAAGCACCACCCTCCTTTTAAAGCTTCCAGTATGTTATTCTAACTCAATCAGCATGACAGAGTGATCTCCAGCCTTGTCCTCGTCAACACTCTCACCTGTGTTAACGAGAGAATCACTGACATGATGTCAGCTGGTCCTTTTGTGGCAGGGCTGAAATGCAGTGGAAATGTTTTTTGGGATTAAGTTCATTTTCATGGCAAAGAGGGACTTTGGAATTAATTGCAATTCATCTGATCACTCTTCATAACATTCTGGAGTATACGCAAATTGCCATCATAAAAACTGAGGCAGCAGACTTTGTGAAAATTAATATTTGTGTCATTCTCAAAACTTTTGACCACGACTGTACATTATGGAAACTTTTTTAGTCTATGTAATCATGGCCCATAACATTGTAGGTTGGAAACTAACTCCACAACTCCTAGTTGATCTTTGACTCTGAGGGAGCTGAGCTTGCGGGGATCCACACTACTGATCTTCTGCCCCCAGCCGACCCCACTCCTTCCATCCACCCAGGCTAAGGCCACGTCATGAGTACTAGCGAGCACCTCAGGCCATCCCATAGCAAACTCCTCTGTCACCGACTGACTGCCTGGAACTCCGTCCCTGCGTCACAACAAGAGGAACAGGGTGAGCCGGTTTGGACAAAAATGTCAATTTGGAGGGACTGAGCAAAGGGCAGGGGTTAGAGGTTGTAAATGGGATGTGGAAGCCAAACAAGTGAACTTGTGCTTTAGCCTGTTGGTCAACTATGGGGAAATCAATGTCTGTTAAATGTTATGTAATAGGCCGTAAAACTATAAAAGTGAATCCTTGATATTGGCTCATGTTATGAGGCTTAATACAATGTCATTAGCATGTTATAACACCATTGATGAGCTTAGTGTATAATGCATTCTAACTTACACAATGATGAGGAGAGGGAGCAGCTTGGCCTCATACCTCTGGGGCATAGACAGCTTCAGGTGCAGATCTAAATGAAAATAAACAAAGGTGGGCCCACACACAGTCTCAGCTGAGATACACTATATATACAAAAGTATGTGGACACCCCTTCAAATTAGTGGATTCTGATATTTCAGCCACACCCGTTGCTGACAGGTGTATGAAATCGAGCACACAGCCATGCAATCTCAATAGACAAACACTGACAGTAGAATGGCCTTACTGAAGAGCTCAGTGACTTTCAATGTGGAACCGTTATAGGATACCACCTTCCAAACATGTCTGTTCATCAAATTTCTGTCCTGCTAGAGCTGCCCCGGTCAACAGTAAGTGCTGTTATTGAAACGTCTCAGAGCAACAACTGCTCAGCGGTGAAGTGGTAGGCAACACAAGCTCACAGAATGGGACTGCCGAGTGCTGAAGCACGCAGCACATAAAAATTGTCTGTCCTCAGTTGCAACACTCATTACCGAGTTCCAAACTGCCTCTGGAAGCAACGTCAGCCCAATAACTGTTTGTCGGGAGCTTCATGAAATGGGTTTCCATGGCCGAGCAGCTGCACACAAGCCTAAGATCACCATGCGCAATGCCAAGTGTCGGCTGGAGTGGTGTAAAGCTCACCGCCATTGGACTCTGGAGCAGTAGAAACGCATTCTCTGGAGTGATGAGTCATGCTTCACCATCTGGCATCCCACAGACTAATCTGGGTTTGGCAAATGCCAGGAGAACGCTACCTGCCCCAATGCTTAGTGTCAACTGTAAAGTTGGGTGGAGGAGGAATAATGGTCTGGGGCTGTTTTTCATGGTTCGGGCTAGGCCCTTTAGCTTCAGTGAAGGGTAATCTTAACACTACAGCATACAATGAGATTTTAGAAGATTCTGTGCTTCCAACTTTGTGGCAACAGTTTGGGGAAAGCCCTTTCCTGTTTCAGCATGACATTGTCCCCGTGCACAAAGCAAGGTCCATACAGAAATGGTTTGTCGAGATCGGTGTGGAAGAACTTGACTGGCCTGCACAGAGCCCTGACCTCAACCCCATCAAACACCTTTGGGATGAATTGGAAAGCCGACCGCGAGCCAGGCCTAATCGCCCAACATCAGTGCCCAAACTCACTAATGCTCTTGTGGCTGAATGGAAGCAAGTCCCCGCAGAAATGTTCTAGTAAAAGCCTTCCCAGATGAGTGGAGGCTGTTATAGCAGCAAAGGGGGGACCAACTCAATATTAATGCCCATGATTTTGGAATGAGATGTTCAATGAGAAGGTGTCCACATAGTTTTGGACAAGTAGTGTATACAGAGATATTTGGTAAAACTTCAATTAATAGCCCGGGCGTTTTTATGCTTCAATCACTGAACACAATCGGTGCTTATTAGAGACAGGCTTCTATTTGAGTCAGGCGTCTGTTTCCTTAATGCACAAAGCTTTTGCTCAATAAAAAGACTACCACACTTTATTGTGACCAGTATGACCAGTATAAACATTATAACAAATCCATAGCAGTCGCAGATCAGACTTGCAAAGGCTGCCCATCATTCACCCCCAATTTCATGCTTCAGCACCATACTTTCACTTGTTGCACCTTGTTGTGCTTTGTATCCCCTGTAGTTGCAGTGAGATCACAGCAGATAGACTTCAGTATTCAACACTTATCCTGTCGGGAGACGCCTTCAATACCGTCCACTAGGGGCAATGTGAGCACGTATTACTTTATTCATAACCATCCAATTTTTTTCTTTTTTAACAACATTAACTCTAACCTATTTTCACTTCACCCAAACATTGAATACTGAAGTGAGACCGTGAAATCTTGTTGGCATATGAGCCGACCATGCCAAGCCACACTGCTGTTTCATGCATGGCAATGATGTTGCTCTCCTTTATCTTCTATTGTAAAATGTTTATGGTACTCATAAACAATTCATTTAGACCCAGCGTTTATTTGCTGAAATGTGTGGTGATGCCTGGCAATCAAAAGGGACAGGCTGCTATTCAAGACTCAGCGTTTAACTGAAGTTTTACGGAACATTGTAGCAGAGCTCATCAGTATTCTCCCCCTGAAACCTATGGGCACTAAACTAAAGCACCAGTAAATGAACACCCCTGAGTCCTGTGTGTCATTATAACAATGAGTTAGTTAATTGAGTATGTTTACAGTGCACACACCCACACACACACACACATCCGCACACGCACACACTGTCCTCACCGCAAAGGGAGAGCATGAATCAGGCTCTCGCTCCCATGGATACCTAATCAGCTAATTAAATAAAGTATTTTCTTGATGGGTATGCTGCTATATTTGGCTTGTTATTTAGAGGCCTGAGATAAGTGGAACCAGTCTGTTCTGTGACCATTTGAACCTAAAACAGTCTGTTTTGTTATGTCAGTTCATGTGAATGATCATTTTAGACTCTGTGAGTATGGGCCCAGAGTGGTATCACATGCCTACCATGGTTGTCTGCTGTGAGGGTCTTAAAGACAGTCTCTGGGAGTCTCTTCCCATGTAGGGCCTCAGAGAGTGGTGTGTTGTCCTCCAGAACTATGTATCCTAAAGGAGATCATACAAAAATATATTGACATTTATACAGTCTATTCATAGCTACTCCCTACTACCCAGTTTCTGAAACTGCTTTAAACTATAGGTTATGTTTGTTTGCACATACTGCCCTTTACTGGCCACTGTCAAAAGTGTCTGATGGTAGAAAAAGTGGCGCAGGCTAGTCAGAGGAACCAGACTCTAACTCACTGGAAGGGTCCTTCGTGCTGTGAACTGTCACCTTGGGGACTCCGGGGCCTGGGGAAACATGGATCAAAGACAAAGAAAATGTACATATTTGATTATCCTTGAAATGCGGTTTTAATTCAAGCAGGAGGGTGTGCGTGTGCACGCATGTGTGTGTGGAGCACCTACCTAGGCAATAAAGTGTGAAATATTTCTGATTGGGGCTGAACTCTGCTTTGAAAAAGCTGCAACCATCTAGAAGGTAGCAGGTCAGACACTGCCGTTGAAAGATCCCTTCGAGGTCCGCACTGAGAGAGAGGAAGAGAACAGTGACCAAACACACCTTAAAGAACTAGTGGATCTGAAACTATTCAGCTGTCCCAATCAATACCTTATTAAGGTTGTAAATTACACCTTCATTAAACAATAATACAATGATAGCAATGCTAAAATGAATTACTGAGTTGACTTCTCAAACAAGAATACGACTGACTTCTCAAACAAGAATACGACTCTTCAAGGTTGAAAATAAAGGCAACTTTTTAAATAAAAACTATATTTCAAACCTCTCAATAACTATCTCTCTCCAAGGGAAGTACCAAAAAAGAATGCATACACCTTCCCCAGAAAACCCACTTTAAACCAGACACCTTTCTCTCCCTCTACTCTATCATCTGGCGAGGCCCAAAGCAGAGTAATACAAAAACTATATAAAACATATAAGGTGAATGACCTGGGGGGCTGAGTACATTAATCACAGGTTGTGGATCAGTCTTTACGTCTGCGTCCCAAATGGCACCCTATTCCCTATATAGCACACTACTTTTGACCAGGGCCCTGGTCAAAAGTAGTGCACTATATAGGGAATAAGGAGCCATTTGGGACTTTGGGACGCAGCCTTTACGTCCTAGTGATGCATTCTCTACCACAGCACCATCCCATCCACTGAGTTGGCTTGGTCCCCTCTCTGATAAATGTGTTAGGTGGGCAGTCTGCCTAAAGCGCACTGGAGAGGAATGGCTTCAGCTGCTGCACAATATAACCCTTCAGCTCAAAGCTCACTTCTCTCACCATCTACCTTCTCATGAAACCCAAAAGTTGTTGAGCCACCATTACTTTGACTTGAATTTCAAGTAACTAGTTTTGTTTCATTGGCTGCTAAACTAATATATTTTGTCTTAAAAATAAGAAATTACATTCAGTAAAACAAGGGCATGTTTTAATAACTAAAATGTATTGATTTGGGATATAAACAAATTTCACTTAATCAGTCAAAGCCAGCACGCCTTCGAAGGAGGAAATTCTGGATCAAGTAGTTTTTGACAGGGGATGGCCTCACCTGTACAGGTGTCTGCTCTGTCTGGATTCTTCTGTGCTGAGGAAGTAGCTGCAAACAGAGAGGACATAGTGATGCAGTCAATAGGAGACAGTCAATCAACTCCCACATTCCAGGACCGCTGAATGTGGAGATACTGTATGTTAGTCCATCTGGACTCTATGATATTTATGATTTACACACTTCACTCAACAACTTCCTAGTATCAGTTGATTCGCAGACACTCTCGATAAGGGTGAATTACAGAACATGCCCAGTGATTTGAGTCTGACTTTGAATCCATTGTCTATACAGCAGAAAGTATAGTATATGAATGCTATGCAGTATGAGTGTCTTGCTTGGAGGCAAACAGCCGTGCCAGCCACCACACGGGCAATTCCCGGCTAGCACATTTGATTCCTTGGAAGTTGTGGGAACGTATGTTTTTGGTTTCACATTGGTTGTGGGAACGAAGCTATGAGTTTCCTGACCGGTAAAACTGAACATTTTAAAAATGTTCTGAGAAGAGAAGTGAACCTTTCGCCTGTTCTGGGAACATATATTTTTAGGTTGCAGGGAGGTTCTGAGAATGTTTTACTCTGGCTCCCTGAAAGTCTTCCTGGGAGGTTTTATTAATGCTATAAGAATGGAAATTATAGGTTATTTGGTGGTTTTCGAATTACTTCCTTAAAACTATTTCAATAAGACTTTTAATAACACTGCTAGCTTATTTGCATTAACTTTTTGAACTCCAAGCACATATGGAAATTCATTTCCTTAGGCATTAATCATGCAAACACATTTATTTTTTATTGTGACACAGCATCAGTGAGATTTGAACCTATGATCTTATGTTCTCTATGCATGGAATTAGTCCACCGCACCACCAGAATGGAGCTAGTGTGCCATTTTTTTTAACGTATACAAAGCTGTTCATTTTAGTCTATTCAAACAGACCCCTTTTCAAAGGAAACAAGCACTCATTAAGATCAGGTGTGGCCAATTAGTGGGCGTAGCCAACACACCTGAACACACTTAACAAGATAGAGGATAGAGAGAATTTTGTTGATGCTGAGAATGGAATGTTTATGTTTTTTAATTACATTCTTAGAACGTTCTCTGAATGTTACTAAAGTTTTCTTGTGGTTTTTATGGACATTTTTCTTCATGTTATGAGAACGGAATTTAGAGCTTATGAACGTGAATGTGTACAATATATACACTACCGTTCAAAAGTTTGGGGTCACTTAGACATTTCCTTGTTTTCCATGAAAACATACATGAAATTAGTTTGAATAGGAAATATAGCAAAATGCATATGAAATGTAGTCATTGACAAGGTTAGAAATAATGATTTTTTAATTGAAATAATACTTGTGCCCTTCAAACTTTCCTTTCGTCAATGAATCCTCCATTTGCAGCAATTACAACCTTTGTTGAGGTAATCTGAAGCGATTTCACCCCATGCTTCTTGAAGCACCTCCCACAAGTTGGATTGGCTTGATGGGCACTTCTTACGTACCATACGGTCAAGCTGCTCCCACAACAGCTCAATAGGGTTGAGATCTGGTGACTGTGCTGGCCACTCCATTATAGACAGAATACCAGCTGACTGCTTCTTCCCTAAATAGTTCTTGCATAGTTTGGAGCTGTGCTTTGGGTCATTGTCCTGTTGTAGGACGAAATTGGCTCCAATCAAGCGCTGTGCACAGGGTATGGCATGGCGTTGCAAAATGGAGTGATAGCCTTCCTCTTCAAGATCCCTTTTACCCTGTACAAATCTCCCACTTTACCACCACCAAAGCACCCCAGACCTTCACATTGCCTCCACCATGCTTAACAGATGGCATCAAGCACTCCTCCAGCATCTTTTAATTTGGTCTGTGTCTCACAAATGTTCTTCTTTGTGATCCGAACACCTCAAACTTCGATTCGTCTGTCCATAACACTTTTTTCCAATCTTCCTCTGTCCAGTGTCTGTGTTCTTTTGCCCATCTTAATCTTTTCTTTTTATTGGCCAGTCTGAGATCTGGCTTTTTTTTTTTTTTGCCTAGAAGGTCAGCATCCCGGAGTTGCCTCTTCACTGTTGACGTTGAGACTGGTGTTTTGCGGGTACCATTTAATGAAGCTGCCAGTTGAGGACCTGTGAGGCATCTCTTTCTCAAACTAGACACTCTAATGTATTTGTCCTCTTGCTCAGTTGTGCACCGGGGCCTCCCACTCCTCTTTCTATTCTGGTTAGAGCCAGTTTGCACTGTTCTGTGAAGGGAGTAGTACACAGCGTTGTACGAGATCTTCAGTTTCTTTGCAATTTCTCGCATGGAATAGCCTTAATTTCTCAGAACAAAAATAGACTGACGAGTTTCAGAGGAAAGTTATTTGTTTCTGGCCATTTTGAGCCTGTATTCGAACCCACAATTGCTGATGCTCCAGATACTCAACTAGTCTCAAGAAGGCCAGTTTTATTGCTTCTTTAATCAGCACAACAGTTTTCAGCTGTGCTAAAATAATTGCAAAAGGGTTTTCTAATGATCAATTAGCCTTTTAAAATGATCAACTTGGATTAGCAAACACAACGTGCCATTGGAACACAGGACTGATGGTTGCTGATAATGGGCCTCTGTATGCCTATGTAGATATTCCATAAAAAATCTGCCGTTTCCAGCTACAATAGCCATTTACAACATTAACAATGTCTACACTGTATTTCTGATAAATGTGATGTTATTTTAATGGACTACAAAATAGCTTTTCTTTCAAAAACAAGGACATTTCTAAGTGATCCCAAACCTTTGAACTGTAGTGTAGATATATATATTTTTTTTATGTACCTTCCCAGAATGTATAACGTTCCCGGAACAAATTGAGAACATTACTTTAATAGAACCATTAGGAAATCTGTAGGAAAAGTTATGCTGAAATACTGAAATTTCCACAGAAGAACGTTGTTTCTTAAAGTTCTATGAACATTACCAAAATTGAAATGAAATGTAATCATGTTTGAACTTTTAGGAAACATTCTGTTAAAGTAAATGAAATACCAAAATATAAAGTTCATTAAATGTGCAGGAAATGTTCTACAGTCAAGCAACTATTATGCACCATTCACAGAAAGTTGTGGGAAGGTTGTATGCTAAATAACCATAGGACAACCATGCTCTCACCAAGCTCTAAGAAACAAATGGTTCTCAGAATGTTATGTGCTAGCTGGGTTGGGACATTGTGCAACCATCTGGCTACACCTCCGGTTCCCATCATGCTCTATGAGGATGATGCTAGCGCACACACACACACACACACACACAGTACACATCAATTTGTCTAAGCATGAAGGACTTGTGCCTCGAGCCTGGTACTGACAGAATAAAACAGTGGACTGCTCAGTCTAAGAGCATCTAATTCTGTCTTGTTCCGTTTCAGCTGACTTGCCCTGAGCGAAGTCAAAGCCAGATCTGTTTTAAGTGAATACTACATGTTCTCTTTAATTTAGATCCATGAACTGTTAGGGATCATGGGCTAGTTATTTAAAAGGGCAATAATACCTGTATGTGTTTTTCTGTCCTAATCATCGTTCTACGACAGTAGCCTACTTGCAGGGTTGGGTAGGTTACTTTCTAAATGTAATCCATTACAGTTACTAGCTAGTTACCTAACCAACATATTTGCTGGTAACGTAACTGATTACAGTTACATTTATTTATTTATAGGATTACTGTAACTGACAACATGCAATCAGTTACTCCCCAACCCTGCCTACTTCTCACTTCTCATCATGCAAAGCAAATAAATATAAGCCCATGATCATTTTAATGATAATTTCTCCTGCTGGAATACTTTGCCCCAGCCTTTAACTATGCCTGTATAAAATCTTAAAGAGCTGTGGGGGGATTCTAGCATCACACACAGAGGCTCTTGCATACATTTTATTCTATATAGCATCAAACACAGAGGCTCTCACATACATTTTCCCGTTGTCCTCGTCCAGGGCACACAGCACAGTGACATCCCAATTACCGGATGTCAGAAAACGAGGAGGGACAGTGGGGATGGCAGGCTGTGTCACATTGAATGAGAGAGAAAGAGAGGGGGATGAATACAGAAACAGACAGACTGCCAGTGGAGAGGAGATGCAGAGAATAACATTGTCAGAGAAATGTAGAGTTATTCAGACACATACAATTCAGATACACAGTCACAGATACCTAAAATAATCACTGCCAAGACAAGACTTCAGGTCTCTGCTATTAAGATCTGTATAATCATATACTGTTGCATGTCACCCTGTTGAAGACTTAACAAGCAGTCTGGCATTAAACCATTGGAGGATGACGCAGGGGTATAAAACATTATTGCCCTCACACTGACCTGGGCAGGGAGACTGGCAATGTGGCGGAACTCCCCTCGGGCACCCTGCTTCGCTGGCAGTGTCAAATAAAACCAAGAGCCATCGGATGAAAACAATGGCACCTCCTGTTGGACAAATGAGACAGGCGTGGTCAACAATTACAATCCAGGAAATATCACAGGTGGGTATACCAGTTTCAATGAGTAGCAGATTTGGGGAAATGAGTGATGCCTACCTGTCGTTGGTTTTGCATTAAGTCCATGACCATTGTGTGTTTCTGTAGAATTAAAACAGAGATACAAAATAAAGAAAATATATCAACATAATTAAGCAGCCAAAGTTAATATTGTAATGAATCCATAAGGACTGGTTGGAGAGAGATGGCAGAGAAATGCTGCAGCAGATCATTGGAAATTCATCACAGGCAGTATAATTGACCTTATTTAAACTGGAAGGAACATATATGGTGGCTTAAGGAAATCAATCCAAATCCACCAGAGTGTAAAGGAGATGAAAATGCTATAAAAGTAATGCATGGCAGCAGAGCGAGGAGATCCTATTGGATTACTTTGAAATAACCTTTTACCTCTCACCTCTGAGCATGCCCCTGTGGTGGCCTCACACACACAGAGCTCTGATTGGTTCTGGGCCCGGTTCAACCAACGCACCACCAGACGAGTGCTGCTGATCCACTTCACCATGGAGATGTAGCTGTCTCTAGGGAGACGTTTGAAGAAAAAAAGATAGAAAGAGAAGGTTTCTTGGACAGTAAAATAAAATATCAACGTTAACAACATTAGTCCTTAGTTGAGCTACAGTATGAAGTTATATTTTGGAGGTAGTACCTGGCCCTGAGAGAGTCTGGAGGGATCATCTCTAGAGTGTGAGCTGGACCATAGAGATTCACCACAAACAGGCTGACTGTGGGGATAGTAGAGCCAGCCTATTCACACAGACACACAGGTTCAGACTATTACATTAGTATTACATTAGTTAGATGACATGACAGTCTTGGAGCTTTTACACATTACATTATTGGTTAATTATATATTTTAAAATCAGTGTTTACTTTGGGGTAAGGAAAGAAAACATTGGAGGGATAGACTCCACCCAGGAAATAAGGTATCTCCATTAGGGGTGTGGCAGAGTTGTTGATGGTGAAGTATGCCAAGCGAGCGCCATCTTTGGACCACCAGTGGGCAGGGTAAGTCAAGAGCACTTCCTCTGTAAACATTTGACAAGAGAACAACGCAATCAATTTCAATACACATTTGTTATTCATGGTGTTCCAATTGTTACACATTGCCAATAGTGCAAACAATGTATCAAAGTCATACAGTGGGGGAAAAAAGTATTTAGTCAGCCACCAATTGTGCAAGTTCTCCCACTTAAAAAAATGAGAGAGGCCTGTAATTTTCATCATAGGTACACGTCAACTATGACAGACAAATTGAGATTTTTTTTCTCCAGAAAATCACATTGTAAGATTTTTAATGAATTTATTTGCAAATTATGGTGGAAAATAAGTATTTGGTCACCTACAAACAAGCAAGATTTCTGGCTCTCACAGACCTGTAACTTCTTATTTAAGAGGCTCCTCTGTCCTCCACTCGTTACCTGTATTAATGGCACCTGTTTGAACTTGTTATCAGTATAAAAGACACCTGTCCACAACCTCAAACAGTCACACTCCAAACTCCACTATGGCCAAGACCAAAGAGCTGTCAAAGGACACCAGAAACAAAATTGTAGACCTGCACCAGGCTGGGAAGACTGAATCTGCAATAGGTAAGCAGCTTGGTTTTAAGAAATCAACTGTGGGAGCAATTATTAGGAAATGGAAGACATACAAGACCACTGATAATCTCCCTCGATCTGGGGCTCTACGCAAGATCTCACCCCGTGGGGTCAAAATGATCACAAGAACGGTGAGCAAAAATCCCAGAACCACACAGGGGGACCTAGTGAATGACCTGCAGAGAGCTGGGACCAAAGTAACAAAGCCTACCATCAGTAACCCACTACGCCGCCAGGGACTCAAATCCTGCAGTGCCAGACGTGTCCCCCTGCTTAAGCCAGTACATGTCCAGGCCTGTGTAAAGTTTGCTAGAGTGCATTTGGATGATCCAGAAGAGGATTGGGAGAATGTCATATGGTCAGATGAAACCAAAATAGAACTTTTTGGTAAAAACTCAACTCGTCGTGTTTGGAGGACAAAGAATGCTGAGTTGCATCCAAAGAACACCATACCTACTGTGAAGCATGGGGGTGGAAACATCATGCTTTGGGGCTGTTTTTCTGCAAAGGGACCAGGACGACTGATCCGTGTAAAGGAAAGAATGAATGGGGCCATGTATCATGAGATTTTGAGTGAAAACCTCCTTCCATCAGCAAGGGCATTGAAGATGAAACGTGGTTGGGTCTTTCAGCATGACAATGATCCCAAACACACCGCCCGGGCAACGAAGGAGTGGCTTCGTAAGAAGCATTTCAAGGTCCTGGAGTGGCCTAGCCAGTCTCCAGATCTCAACCCCATAGAAAATCTTTGGAGGGAGTTGAAAGTCCGTGTTGCCCAGCGACAGCCCCAAAACATCACTGCTCTAGAGGAGATCTGCATGCAGGAATGGGCCAAAATACCAGCAACAGTGTGTGAAAACCTTGTGAAGACTTACAGAAAACGTTTGACCTGTGTCATTGCCAACAAAGGGTATATAACAAAGTATTGAGAAACTTTTGTTATTGACCAAATACTTATTTTCCACCATAATTTGCAAATAAATTCATTAAAAATCCTACAATGTGATTTTCTGGATTTTTTTTTCTCATTTTGTCTGTCATAGTTGACGTGTACCTATGATTAACATTACAGGCCTCTCTCATCTTTTTAAGTGGGAGAACTTGCACAATTGGTGGCTGACTAAATACTTTTTTTCCCCACTGTATACTATCTGCAATACCATACATCTCAGGGAACAGCTTTCAATATGACAGACCTAATTTTGCAAACAGTTGGCAATTTTGGAACAGTTGGCAACAGTTGGCAATCAATGGCTATGTGATAGAGATATGTTAAAGGAAAACTCACCCAAAAACTATATTTTGGTATTTGTCCATTGTTGTCATAGTCCCAAAATGTTTTAATGGTCAGCACTCAATTTTTAAGATATGTAACTTTCAAAATACAGAAATAATTTCTGTATGTTGCATCATATGATGCAAAACGCAGCATCATATGATGCAAAATGTATCATACGGGGATGATTTCTGTATTTTGAAAGTTACATATCTTGAAAACTTGAGTGCTGGCAAGCAAAACATTTTGAAACTATGTCAACAATGGACTAATGAAACGAATACCAAAATATAGTTTTTGTGTGGAATTTTCCTCTAAGACGTTAGTGGATGTAGCTACAGTATCTCTTACCCTCATACATCCAGTCAGATAGCCCATTGACCACCAGCCCCTCTCTGCCTGTGGATGTAAGGCGTAGGGGCTTACTGGTCATGGCTGGCTGGTAGTAGATATCTCCTTCAAACACATAGGCCTGGCAGCAACAGAGAGACGGTACTAATCCATTATCAAAGCAAGGCAGATAGAGAGCTCAGTGTTGGCTGGCTGAATCAAACGTTCTATTGGCTCCAAGTGGGAATGCATCAGCCAGCCAAGTTACAGCCCATTACATCTCAACTTGCCACTGACTGAATGTGTTGAAGTGCCATTGGAACACAAACATTGCACTGAAAACACTTTGCATTCAAAACACATAATCCAATATTAATCTGCAACAAACACTCAAATTATTATTTTTATTTTTATCATTATAACTCAGCTAAATAGAGGCATTATAGATTTGTGGTCTTAAATGCATTTCTAGCCCACCAGACACTGTTGAGGTGGAATGCAGAATGAGTGAGAGCTGCTGCCTTTTACCAGCTGGTTCCCCTGTGGTCCCCAGGCTGCGTACTGTATCACTGCCTTCTCCCCCGCTGGAGAGTTCAGCTCCAGCAGATCCCTGAGACAAACACAGACAGAATCCCTCCATTAGGAACAAATGGCCTCTCTAAAGCCACTAGTGGTTAACGGAGTAGAAAGTAGATCCGTCCATACCTGTTCATAAGCACTTGAGAGATATCGTAAAAATACAAGATGCAAATGCAAAACCATACAGAGATTGAGGTCGGTTCATGCAATGGATCAGTACCTCTTAATGCATTGGAACAACACTATGTTCCTCCTAAACACAGGCAGGCATCTTGCTACAAGACAAAACCAGACATTTCATTTTTTGTAAGACGAGCAGATCCTTCTGAATTTCTCTGAGAGGCATTGATGCTCCTCACAAAGCCCAGGCTTTCATCCAAAGATACAGGGGAGCTCTTCTTTACTGGTGGGCCAGCAGGTAGTAGGAATCTCTGGCTGTCAATTTCCCAACTTACTCTGATAGTTAACTATAGTCAGAGAGGACAATGTTAAGAGTAATGAATATGTCTGACATAACAGATAACGTTCAGATGAAAAGAGACACACTTGGAGGTGCTTGGTCAGTCGAGGCCAGGGCCCGCTTGCGTTGGCAATGTACATGCCCAGTGCAGCCCATGCATTAGCATTCATGGATCTACAGTACCTACCCATTAGCTACATTGTAGATGGCATAGGATGCTGTAAAGGACTGAGAGAACACCTGTAGGAGGTAGAGGACATGATGGGCACAGTGGTCCAGAGTTACTCAAGAACACACTCAATCTCAAACATACACACACACACACACGTACGCACGCACAGACACACGCACTACAATTAGACCATAGGACAATCCAATTAAGCAAATGAACAGCCAGCAATTCAATCAATCACATTGCATTGTCGTAAACATAAATTCCAATTATCCAATCAAACAGCTCAAACAATGATAACCCAGTCTCTCCTAACAGAGAATAGGAGACATTAGAGGAATGATGTCATGTGTGGATTTGAGAGAGAGGGGTTAGAGAAAGACATACTCCGTAAGTAACATAATTACAGCCAATATCCCTCAGATTGAAAAAGATCCAGAGTGGCAACTCATCCTGACCAGTGATCAGCTAGGCATGTTGAAGAGGACACTCCATTTCTAAAACAAAGACTTGAAGTGTTTTGTTTGCCCACTAGCTTCTTAAAGAAGCCAAAGGAAAAGCTTTGGAAAGCGTGTCCCTAATGTAATTGAATGTCAAGTTTCCAATAGCATACTTAACAGTACAATTGGATTTCTTCCCATGTTGTTAGTCCTCTAAACTGAGAAATACAGAGAGGCAAAGGAGCAGGACTATAAAAAGAAGGGCTATGTTTCACACCAGAAAATGTCACCCTGAGAGAGAAAGGTCACTTTCTTACCAGCGGGACATTGCTTCTGAGGAAAAGGGCACTGCACCCAAAACAAAACACAATAACAACAGAAAACAGTTAGATCTGAAGAAAACTGAGGCACCAGGGTAAAGGATGAGGGTCTGAGCCAGAGGAGTTCACGGCTATTTAACAGGTCACAGAGTGAGCAGTGTGGTGGCAGAGTAACGAGTCTCAGTATGTGTGTGTGTGTGTGTGTGTGTGTGTGTGTGTGTGTGTGTGTGTGTGTGTGTGTGTGTGTGTGTGTGTGTGTGTGTGTGTGTGTGTGCGCATAACTATGTGTATGTGTGCATGTCTGAGAGCGTGCGTAGCATGCATGCGTGTGTGTTACAGTTTCTGTGTGTGTTCGTGGGTGTGTGTGTGCGTGCGTGCATGCGTGCATGTATCTGTGCTCACCCTTGTATGCGTGTCTAAGAGAAAGGGAATTAATTCTAATGTGGCCGCTAAGTACTTAAGTCATAAATCTTTCCCCAGTGTTCCACCAGATTGTTCTGCTTCCTCCCCATGACTTTACCCCAAATGGAGGAGCAACACTGTAAACAGACCAGACCAGTGTGTGTGTGCTCACGTGGGACCTGGCGACAATGGGACAGTAATAAGATTACAACAGTCCGTGTATGAGGCGAGATATTGGTAGGTGTTGTTGCGGTGCAGTAGGGTCGTTCCACAAATTAGGTGCCTTTTGAGAAGTGTAACTTGATTTTAAAAAAGTTCAATTTTACCTAATTTTAACATTTTGTCATGGAGAGCACATGTGCAGCCATGAAAAACACATTTCCCCCCTTTTAACTCCATGGGAACCAGGCATCCCACAGCAAAACAAGTTTGCTCTGCCCTCATATTTAGCCTCACACTGAAGTGTTTTCAGGACAACCAGGGCTGCAAGTAGAACACAAAACAATTTGACATAAACAGTGCATGCAAACGTTTTATTGATAAATGTCTGACAAGCAAAAACCTGATAGAAAATGAATTTATATGAATGCTGTAAGTAGAACAATGTTTGCTCAGTGGGAAATTAATATCCAACTAGTCAGTGTCAACTGTGTGGAGTTTGGAGTTTGTGACAGCAACTATGTGAG
Source organism: Coregonus lavaretus (assembly GCF_964263955.1). Taxonomy (NCBI): domain Eukaryota; kingdom Metazoa; phylum Chordata; class Actinopteri; order Salmoniformes; family Salmonidae; genus Coregonus; species Coregonus lavaretus. The sequence continues at coordinate 29,426,562 of NC_140009.1, forward strand.
CTTATTACAGTATTATAGACACTATGTACAGCGATTTCCTATGATTTTCTATGTAGAAGAAGCACTTTACCTTCTAACGACTCTTGTGTTGCTTTGGATCGTCATAGAGCAAAATATGTGCATGTTCGTGAGAGTCGCAGCTTTTCATAGATAGGTCATAATAGTTTGTAGCTCAAACTGTTCTCACTTTACAGACATTTTTGTGAGAAAACCCGTTTTCGGGATCTGCCCTTGTCTCATAAACAGCGCTCTATCTCAGCACCCGTTAATCACACCAACTAATCAAATAAAATAACATGTTAAATACACGTATTTAGCAGATGTTATTGCGGGTGTAGCGCAATGTATCAGCGGATGCAGCAGATATAGACGAATCCAATGCAACCCAGCGGTCTGTTGCTCAAACGCACAATGTTTAAATGGGGTTAGAATTCCAAAACGTGCTGGCATTACCGTGGGACAAAAAAAATACTATAGTATAGTAAGTGCCTATTAAGTGCCAAATAAAGTAACAGGGTTGACCATAACAGGGTTGACCATTACAGGGTAGAGAATTTCATCTTAGATCAACCATAAATCCCCTTGTGATGGGGAATGGAAGCTTGTTGTGTGCAACAGGGTGTGAACATTGAATGCAAGCTTCACCCCAAAATATGATTGTTAAAACATTTCTAGCCTGTCTATCTATTGGTAACAGGGTTGACGTGTTATGCTCGACCCACTCAGTTTTCCACCACAAAAATGAAAATGACCAAAAAGAGCAGAACTAGCTCACCTGCTTTTACAATATGATTTGACTATTAGATGTTCAATGTTTCTTTAGATGTTTTTTGTTGTTGAAGGAATAGTTTCACCATATTAAAATGAGAATTCAGTTCACATAACAGGATTTAAATGAGGGATAGTGTCACGCCCTGGCTCTGGGGACTATTATATGTTGAGCCAGGGTGTTAGTTTCTATGTTTAGTGTTCTATGTTCATGTTCTAGTTCATGTGTTTCTATGTTGGCCGGGGTGGTTCCCAATCAGAGGCAAATGTGGCTTGTTGTCTCTGATTGGGAACCATACTTAGGCAGCCTGTTTTGCACTTGTCATTTGTGGGATCTTGTTCCGGAGAGGTTTGTGTTTTGTTAACCTTAGGACTTCATGTATCATTTTGTTGTTTTGTATATTTGTAAAGTACTCATTAAAAGATGTACGCATATCACGCTGCGCCTTGGTCCGTCTCTTATGACGATCATGACAGAAGATCCCACCAAAGAAGGACCAAGCAGCGTGTTCAGGAGCAAACACCGGGAAAGGAACTGGAGAAGTTGGCGATGTCCCAGGTGGGCGAATGGTGGTCTTGGGAGGACATGTTCGTGGGCAAAGGGCCATGTGCAAAAGTTAAAGCCCTGGCGAGAGAGGAGGTACGGCGCCAACCGTGCCGTCGTCGGACAGGCGAGAGGCAACCCCAATAAAAAATGTTGGGGGGGCACACGGCATGGACGACGGGGCTGCTGGAGGCAGCTACAGGGCGAGTTTGTGGACTACGAGAGGAGGCCACCAGGTTACAGGGGCTATTGGTCATGAGGGGGAAGGAGAGTGTAGAGGCACAGCGAGAGGTACTGCTCCCCGCACCAAGCCTGTGGTGCGCGTCGCCAGCCCGGCCCGGCCCGTTCCTGCTCCCCGCACCAAGCCAGTGGTGCGCGTCGTCAGCCCGGTCCGGCCCGTTCCTGCTCCCCGCACCAAGCCAGTGGTGCGCGTCGTCAGCCCGGTCCGGCCCGTTCCTGCTCCCCGCACCAAGCCAGTGGTGCGCGTCGTCAGCCCGGTCCGGCCCGTTCCTGCTCCCCGCACCAAGCCAGTGGTGCGCGTCGTCAGCCCGGTCCGGCCCGTTCCTGCTCCCCGCACCAAGCCAGTGGTGCGCGTCGTCAGCCCGGTCCGGCCCGTTCCCGCTCCCCGCACCAAGCCAGTGGTGCGCGTCGTCAGTCAGGGACGGTCCGTGCCTGTTCCACCAGTGCCTGGTCCGGCACCGGTCAGCTGCTCCACGCCGGAGCCAGATCAATCCGCTCCACCGGTGTTCAGTCCAGCTCCGGTCAGCAGGGCCAGACCACGAGGGCGAGAGAGAGAGGGGTGGTCACGCCCGGAGCCGGATCCGCCTCCGAGGCGGAATGCCCACCCGGCCCCTCCCCTGTGGTGTTTGGTGGTCGCAGTCCGCGCCTTTGGGGGGGGGGGGGGGGGGGGGGGTACTGTCACGCCCTGGCTCTGGGGACTATTATATGTTGAGCCAGGGTGTTAGTTTCTATGTTTAGTGTTCTATGTTCATGTTCTAGTTCATGTGTTTCTATGTTGGCCGGGGTGGTTCCCAATCAGAGGCAGCTGTGGCTTGTTGTCTCTGATTGGGAACCATACTTAGGCAGCATGTTTTGCACTTGTCATTTGTGGGATCTTGTTCCGGAGAGGTTTGTGTTTTGTTAACCTTAGGACTTCACGTATTGTTTTGTTAATTGTTTAAAGTACTCATTAAAAGATGTACGCATATCACGCTGCGCCTTGGTCCGTCTCTTACGACGATCGTGACAGATAGACGTAAGTGAATCACTTATCACATTAAATAAATAATAATCTTCAGAAATGACTTTCTTAAAACAACAGAATAATAGGGCTTTACAATGATGGTGAAAACTTGGAGAAATCTTGGGGTTAAGTGGGTTAAAATCTTCCTAGAAGTCACAGAGGGTTCACAGAGGGTCATGTCAAAATGCTGCATTCATAAAAAAAGATTTATTGAATTCTCCATGTGGTCTATATTAAAAGGGGAATTCATTTAATATAACAGGCTTTTAAAATGCAATATTGGTGCACAATTTCTACTTTAAACATCAAAGGGAAGCAAAAGGGACTCATTTCGTGGAACGACCCAGTACACACAATATAAGGATACTAGATTTCTTCCCCCAGCCCATTGTTAGTGCTAAACCTGCATTTCTCTCTGGTAGTGCCTCAATATGCTGTCTTTGATTCAAGCACCTCATTGTCTGTAACTGCAGAGCAGACCCAACTCTCCATTTGTGATTTGTTTCTTTCTAAATGGCACAGTCTTGGCAGTTTCCACCTGTCTGGCTCTGGCTGCATTTCCTCATCTTTTCCACTCTATCTCCATCCATCTTCTCCTTCCCCTCTTTTTGTGTCAAACAAACGGAACAACTCTCACAAGCACTGACGCACACACACACACACACACGCACGCACCCACGCACGCAAACACACACACTTATCAGACTATTGGGGATTTTGAGGAGAGATTGAAACCTCTGCTACAAAGGAGGTGTGAATTCCTTCTCTCCCATATGCCCCCCCCCCTCCCCCCGCCTCCCCCCGCCACCCCTACATCTAACTATCCCCCCCCCAAAATCCATTTATCTTCGCCCACTAGGCACAAACCTCCCCAAAGCCTCACAGCTAATATGAAATCCAGGGGATAAGCCTTTCAACTTACCATACAGCCCACTCATCCATTTCCCACCAGTGCAGCCCTCTCCTCTAAGCATGCATCCCACTCATTCTTTTACACCCCTTCTGATTGATTTCGATTGGACAGGGTGATCTAAAGGCAAATGGTGTGTATCAGATATTTGTTCTCCCCCTATTGCTATTGCATCTCTCCCTCTACCTCTCTGTCTCACTCTGCCTCTCTGTCTCACTCTGCCATTCTCAGCAGCACACCGCTCCTCTCCCCAATAAGAAAGCCGGTGCTTGCGGCAAAAGGCTATTGTCAGCAGAAAACCCCCAGAGATAGAGAGAAAAAAAAGTGAGGTAGAGATATATAGAAAGAGTGAGGGAGTGAGAGACAGGCAAAGCAGAAAGAGAGCAAACGAGAGGGAAAGACTGATCTTACTCCATTTAATATTAGAGTAAAACCATGTGCAATCAAATATTATGCGTTTAGCTGACTAAGATCAAGAAATGGTAACGAGAAGCGAACGCAAAAAGTATTATTTAATACTTTTGTAAAATGAATGATAACATTATACAAGGCATAATGCTTAAGTTACAAAGCATTACAAGGCATTATTCTAAGCATGCTCAAAGAGGGAGAGAGGGAAGTCATAGCCTGAAAGGCCATGCCTCAAGAGTCCATGGGGCGGAGAGAGTATCTCACCAGTGCTGGTCAGGAACAAAGAAGACAAAAACAATGAATCTGAGACCGCTTTATAACATCTGAGTTGTTCGGATTCAAAATCTGAGTGGTTGACCAATAGTATTACTGTAAAGTGAACCTCCAATCAGATATCAGACCTACAGGACGTAAAGACAATAGAACATCTGCTTCTTAAAGGTGACACAAGAGAGGGTTGGAGAGCAACACAAAGAAGGCTGAATTCCTAAGACAACACAAAGGAAATCCTTGCATACAGTGTAAAGAGTCACTTCGGGAGCTGGGCCGCCCTACAAAGGTATATGATCATCAACTACTAAATGAGAAAAATTAGGAGAGCAGATCCTAGAGCAGAGAGAAAGGAGGAGGGAGAGGGAGGGAGAGAGAGAGAGAGAGAGAGAGAGAGAGAGAGAGAGAGAGAGAGAGAGAGGGAGAGAGGGAGAGAGAGAGCAGATCCTATTCACATATCTGTTCTGGGCTCTTTAATAAGGTGAAAATTGTGCTGAAGGCACCCCCCCCCCCCCCCCCATTACCCGTATATTACACCTCTTGCTCCCTCCTTTGGGGACACAGGAAGCTATTTATTAAGCGAGCGGTTATTTACAGAAGGAGAGGGTCAGCGGGGGAAACAGGGAAAGCTATTACAAGGGAAAGAGAGATGGGAAAATACATGTGTTATTAGAGTTGTTTGTTATGCTGGGGTTTGCCTCGAACCACCTGCAATTGTGCATTATACATTAGACTCTCGTATAAGCTCCTCATTAACATTCCCCACCAAACCAGCAGGGCGATTTCATTACTGCATGCAGCTCCAACTTTACCACCCCATCTCCCTCATCACATCTCTGCCTCCCCCTCCCCACACACTGCTATCTACATCAAACTGATCCATCTCTCTCAGCCATCCAATTCCCTCCATCCTTCTACACCCCTTCCCCCATAATCACCCAGTCTGAATATACCCCATACATTTTGCCAGTGATGTGACTATTGGCTGTGTCTGAATAGCATGCAGACTGCTGCAGTACTGTAGTAGCATCACTAGTTTTCTCTCTCTCTCTCTCTCTCTCTCTCTCTCTCTCTCTCTCTCTCTCTCTCTCTCTCTCTCTCTCTCTCTCTCTCTCTCTCTCTCTCTCTCTCTCTCTCTCTCTCTCTCTCTCTCTCTCTCTCTCTCTCTCTCTCTCTCTCTCACGCTCTCTCTCTCACGCTCTCTCTCACGCTCTCTTTCTGTGTCTCTCTAACTGTTTCATAAGGGACTTTCCTCCCCCTCGTTCATTCCACTGACTGTAAAGGCTGGATTAGAATGCATGGCATTGTTGTACTACAGCCACAATGCAGTGTGGAAATAGACCTGTCGTTAGTCGCAAACAGAAACAGATTTGACTCAACTGATTTTCTATGATGGTCTGGAATAAGTTTGTGGCGCTGCTGTGCAAAACGGTGTGTGAGTGAGTAGGAAACCACATTGCATTCAAGTCATCTTTGGTGTCATTGGGGATTGCTATGGCTGTGAGTATGATAATTGATCAGAATGATTGACACAGTAAAGAAGATGGAAAGAGCAAGCTATGAGCATGTTACTTGGTCAGAACAAGCATCACTCACCGGCTGAATGTTGTATGCCAACAGGACAAACCTCTTGTCTGCAGACACATGGAACTTTGTGGTAGTCAGGTCCTGAAAACATGGAATGAACAACATATCAACAACATGCTTATCTCCTAACATTACAAGAGACACATGTCAGCAAATTACTTAGATCTCATAAGAGCCTTAACCTTCAAGAACAACATCGCCTAGGGGCTTATATGGATAAAGTCAGGGATGGCACTTGGAAAGCCATGGCCCTAGGTACAGTATCCCTGCCTATATCATCCACCAAATGCTAAATAATGTTGTAGGCTAACAGCTACAGTGTGGGATTGATATAGCAACAGAGATGATAAACTGGTGAGAGCCAGAGGAGACATCTTCCCATCTTGACAACAGAACCCCGCTTAGCTCCTAGGCAATGACCCAGATACGTTTTCCAGTGTCGCTTTGCCAAACCAGGCACTCTTCAAAATTAGGCCATTGCTAGAAAAATCTCTTTGAAGCCATATGTTGAGGGCTTCAGTTGAACAGTGATGGAACCAAATAGACCCCAAAAAGCTTAAACTGTCACCTCCTCTGCATAGCTATATTCCAGTGAAAGTTACTACTGCTCTCAATTTTTTCTAAAACTACAAAAGTTTTAACAGTCATTCTATATTCTCTCTCCATCTGGGAGGCCCTCTCAGTCTCTATTGAACGGTCCATTTGTTTGGCTGTCTCTGTAAATGAGCCAATCAATAATGGAATGAGTCTCCTCTCCTGTGGGGCCCCGGGGCCGTTACGGGGCCGTTACTCACCAGGGAGCTGTTGTCCAGCAGTGTAGCTGTGAGGTTGGAGTGGAGGTTGTAAGACAGGACGTGACCCTCTCTGGTTCTGAGAGCAACCTCATTCTCTGGAAGAGACAACACAGGTCCAAGGGAAATGTGAACCTTTCAGTTGGTTCACTCGATTACCACATGAATGGAAGTTTGCATAGGCTTCCCCATACATGTTGTATCTTGTTCCCCTCCTTCGGGGTATCAAGGTTTATCCGGTACATAACTGTCGGTTATTTGTTCTTACGTTTGACATGGACTCAGTAATACCTCACTAAATCTCCTGATACTGACATGAACCAGCTATACTATCAGATATCAAACAGAGGCAGCAGGCTAATCTGGGTTAGCTCAGCTAGAGCTAGAAGCTCTTACCATTCAACCAGGTCACACAGGGGTTGTGAATTGTATACTTCTCGCTCACTAGATCCTCCATGGTGAGATGGGATTGCAGTAACAAGTGAGACTCATCTTCCAGAGAGAGAGAGAGAGAGAGAGAGAGAGAGAGAGAGAGAGAGAGAGAGAGACATAATATGACAGTGAAATCTTTAACTTGTGTGAGTGTAATATTTACTGTTGATTTATTTCACTTTTGTTTATTATCTATTTCACTTGCTTTGGCAATGTAAACATATGTTTCCCATGGCAATAAAGCCCTTTGAATTGAATTGAGAGAGAGAGAGAGAGAGAGAGAGAGAGAAGGAATGGGAAAGTGGGAGAAAGCAAATAGGTATAAACACTCTGTTTGTGTACACCATTTCCACCCAGGAATGAACATGAAGCTTGCTCTATTCACACAGAGCCAAGGCACAGCTGTTGCTGGGGCTCAGCCTGTTCTTAGCATAGCACTGGAGTCTCCGCTTTTGTCTGAGTATCTTTTCAATGTAGGGGAACTTTGTATTTGTCAGTGTTGGTTTGTTTTGTCCTATTGGTAATGTTATTGTTAATATGTTTGTCTGATGGAAAGTCTTGTGTATCCGTTCCCACTCCTCCTCCCACTGCATCCTCTCTCCTTCTCTCTCTCTCCCTCCCTCTCGCTTACTTCCTCTATTCTTCCACTCTCCCCCTTCACTCCATCCCTTGCCTTTATTCCCTTCCTCTAACCCTCCTGCGTTCATTTTCTCTCTTTCTTTTTTACCTCTACACCTTTCTTTCCCTCCCCATTCCTTCTCTTCCCTCTCTCTCTCCGTGTTTCTTCTTACCAGGTGTGAGCATGATGACTGAGAGGATGACCAGTGAAAGAACACCCACAATCACCACCATGGCGATCGCAATGCCCTTCCAATTCCGTGGTGGACCAGTCGAACCATGCATGTCCTGCCAAGAGAAACACACACACATACACACACACGCACATACACAGTGATGAACGTTGTGTCCACACACACAGCTGAGGGAGAGAACATTAGTGCTGCTTCATTTCCACAGCCTCACAGTGGGGGTTTCTCTCTCAGACAGGCGGATCGGTGGTTTCAGGCTACATTGAGACTCTGGGGGAATAATAGCTACTCACAGCCTCTCACTATGACAGCAATCTGTGTGATTTAGAGTGATTCTCCTTAAAGCAGAGCTAAAGAGTTTGCCTGTGAAAACCTTGAAATTAATTGCAGACTACTATTTTCTGTCATGGTATAATTTCTCGCTACTGTCGCCTCATTTCACCTGTTACAGCTTTAATGGGGCATATGGTAGGGGTTGGGAGGGGGAGAGGCGCACTTTCCATGAAAACTAGAAGACCAGAAGACATTCTGCAAGAAAAGCATTTGTTGGAAACATCTGCATAGAAGTCTGTGGAGCAACATGATAAATCAAACAGACTTGACGGGAGTTGAACACAAAGTTTAAGAACACAAGGCAAAACATAAATAAGATGGGGCATTACAGTACAAGAAACAGCTGCCGTATGAATATTATGTCTGTATATTCTCCTCAGATGCTCCTCAGAGCTCTGATGGAAAGAGGGAGCCACAGTATCAGTCACAATTAAAGACAATGGCAGATGAGCTGCTCTGTGATCCCTCAGAGTGTCTGGCTGTCTTTGACAGGACGCTGGAGCCCCATGCTCAATGATGTGTGAGAGCTCAATCACAGAGCAGCCATAAAGCTCAGCCTTCATTATGGCCGCTTGCCTCTGTAGCCTGGCCTTGTCCTCGGAGCCACAGAGCCACGGCCGGGCTGCTGTCTCCCATCACCATCACCTTCCTCCAGGCCTTGATGGGGCCTGGAAACAGCCATGCGGATCGCTGGTTGACAGATTGCTGATCCTCCATCCAGCCCCGTCTCTGAACCGCCACTATACAGCCACTGTTGCACTCACACACACACACTAATTTCTCAATCCCCAATCTTGGTCAAACATACTCAGAACCTGTCCGCATACTCAAAACTTGTGTGAAATGTCTCCCCATGGGGAGGCAACGAGGAGACAACTCCTATATCTTGACTGGTTGCCAGCATAGATTTAATTTTATTAGGATACCCATTAGCCGATGCCAATGGCGACAGCTAGTCTTACTGGGGTCTGACACATAACGAAAAAACATTAACATGTAGTCTGTGTGCATCTATCAGTTACACATACAGTACATGTCAGTACATACACACAACAAGTAGGTCACATGGGGGAGAGGCTTTGTGCCGTGAGGTGTTGCTTTATTTGTTTTTTTATACCAGGTTTGCTTTTCACTTGCGCTATATGAGATGGAAGGGAGTTCCATGCAATCATGGCTCTGTACATTACCTTGAATTTGTTCTGGACCTGGGGACTGTGAAAAGACCCCTGGTGGCATGTCTGGTGGGGTAAGTGTGTGTGTCAGGGCTGTGGGTAAGTTGACTATGCAAACAATTTGGAATTTCCAACACATTAATGTTTCTTATAAAAACAAGAAGTGATGTAATCAGTCTTTCCTCAAGTCTTAGCCAAGAGAGACTGGCATGCATAGTATTAATATTAGCCCTCTGATTACAATGAAGAGCAAGATGTTGTCACGATCGTTGAACGGAGTAGACCAAGGCGCAGCGTGATGAGCGAACATACTTTATTATCTTTAGTGATAACAAGAACAAAACAATAAACGAACAACGTGACGTCCTAGGTTAAACAACCAACACGGAACAAACCAAACGGAACAAGATCCCACCACTACTGTGGGAAAACAGCCTGTTTAAATGTGGTTCCCAATCAGAGACAACCAGCCACAGCTGAAACTCGTTGCCTCTGATTGAGAACCACACTGGCCAACATAGAAATAGAACACATAGAATACTGACATAGAACAAGAACACATAGAAACTACACACCCTGGCTCAACATATAGAGTCCCCAGAGCCAGGGTGTGACAGTACCCCCCCCAAAGGCGCGGACTGCGACAGCGCCTTAACATAAACCAAACAGGGGAGGGCTGGGTGGGCATTCCTCCTCGGAGGTGGTTCCGGCTCCGTGCTTGCCCACCACCCTCCAATAATCCCCCCGTAGCGCCCCTGGTCCGGTCTGGCCCCGCTGGCTGGAGCTGGACTGGACATCGTAGGAGCGGATTGCTTAAGCTCCGGTGTGGAGCAGCTGACCGGTACCTGACCAGGCACCGGTGACCCAGGCACGGGTTGTGCCGGACTGACGACGCGCACCCCTGGCTTGGTGCGTGGAGCAGCAACGGGCCGGACCGGGCTGACGATGCGCACCCCTGGCTTGGTGCGTGGAGCAGGAACGGGCCGGACCGGGCTGACGATGTGCACCCCTGGCTTGGTGCGTGGAGCAGGAACGGGCCGTACCGGGCTGGCGACGCGCACCGTAGGCTTGGTGCGAGTGGCAGGAACAGGCCGGGCCGGGCTGGCGACGCGCACCGTAGGCTTGGTGCGAGTGGCAGGAACAGGCCGGGCCGGGCTGGCGACGCGCACCGTAGGCTTGGTGCGAGGAGCAGGAACAGGCCGGGCCGGGCTGTGGAGACGGATAGGAGGCCTGGAGTGAAGAGCTGCCACAACCCGTCCTGGCTGAATGCCTACCTTCACACACTCTGTGTGAGGCATCAGCACAGGACGTACAGGGCTGTGTACCCGTACTGGCATAACAGCATGTGACACTGGCGCAGGATATCCGGGACCGAGGAGAGGCACTGGAGGCCACGAGCGCTGAGCCGGCACACTCCGTCCTGGCTGCATGCCCACCTTCGCACGACACGTGCGGGGTGCTCGCACAGGACATACCGGACTATGCCGGACCACTCGTGGCACAGTACGCAGCTCCGCATACCCCGGAACCTGCCCAGTCTCATGCTGCCATGCCTGAGTACGGGGAGTTGGCTCTGCTCTCCATCCAGGCTCCGCCAACCTGCCTTCTGGCCCCCCAAACCCGGTGGCCTCCTCTCCTAATCTCCCGATTCGCCCTGTGGCAGCCTCCTGCTGCCCAGTCGCCCATGCCGTGTGCCCCCCCCTAACATTTTTTTGGGGTTGCCTCTCGTCCGTCCGACGACGACACTGTTGACGCCGTTGCTCCTCTCTCGCCAGGGCCTTAACCTTAGCCCATGGCCCTTTTCCCCCGAGCATGTCCTCCCAGGACCACAACTGGCCCACCTGGGCCATCGCCAACCTCTCCAGCTCCTTACCCGGCGCTTCCTCCCATGTCCAGGCTGCCTGCTCCTGGACACGCTGCTTGGTCCTGGTATGGTGGGATCTTCTGTCACGATCGTTGAACGGAGTAGACCAAGGCGCAGCGTGATGAGCGAACATACTTTATTATCTTTAGTGATAACAAGAACAAAACAATAAACGAACAACGTGACGTCCTAGGTTAAACAACCAACACGGAACAAACCAAACGGAACAAGATCCCACCACTACTGTGGGAAAACAGCCTGTTTAAATGTGGTTCCCAATCAGAGACAACCAGCCACAGCTGACACTCGTTGCCTCTGATTGAGAACCACACTGGCCAACATAGAAATAGAACACATAGAATACTGACATAGAACAAGAACACATAGAAACTACACACCCTGGCTCAACATATAGAGTCCCCAGAGCCAGGGTGTGACAGATGTGCTGCTCTGTTCTGGGCCAGCTGCAGCTTAACTAGGTTTTTCTTTGCAGCACTTGACCATATGACTGGACAATAATCAAGATAAGATAAAGCTAGAGCCTGCAGGACTTGCTTTGTGGAGTGTGCTGTCAAAAAAGCAAGCATCTCATTAACACGGACAGACCTCTCCCCATCTTTACAAGCATTTAAATCAATATGTTTTGACCATGACAGTTTGCAATCTAAGGTAAGACCAAGTAATTTACTTTCCTCAACTTGTTCAACAGCGACACCATTCAATGCCAGATTCAAATAATTTCCTAAGTCTGGAACTTAGGAAATGATTTGTACTAAATAAAATGCTCTTAGTTTTACAGATGTTCAGGACCAGTTTATTAATGTTTATTACTGGCTCCCCATTCTAAAACTGACTGCAACTCTTTGTTTATGGTTGCAGTGATTTCACTAGCTGTGGTTGCTGACACGTATAGGGTTGAATCATCAGCATACATGGACACACAGCCAATGTCTTATCTTTATTAGATCATCCTGCTGGGCCAGTAGGGACAACCACAAAGTTATGTTTCACCCCCACCGCGGTCCAGAGAGATACCAAACCAATTGATGTGCAGGCAAGATCCTCCCAACCTCATCTACTGTGCTTGCCTTGCTTCTTCCGGGCAGTATAGGAGCATCATGGCAAAAACTGTCAGACTGGCCAATAGCTTCTACCCCCAGACCATCAGGCTGTTGAATAGCCACTAGGCAGCTAACTGCTACCTCTGTCCCCCTCTTGCCCCCTGGACTTCCTACCCCTCCCCCATTGCTGCTCCCCCATGGGTATTCTACATTTACCCTGTCCCCACCCCCCAAATGGACATTTATCATTGCTACAGTTGTAAATGTGTATATATTATTATTACTATTGTTATCTCATTCCCTTCAGTTCTTTTTACCTGCACTTTTGGAGCTCAGAGCATAAGAATGTCACTGTACCCTACGATTACATCTGCGACCCTGTGCATGTGACAAAAAAATGAATCTAATCTAAAGCAGACACACACGCACACACACACACAAACACGTGTAGAACCTAGCAGAGACACATGGTTCATCTAATTCCTTTGCTCTGATGAATCTACCATAGACAATGTTTTGATTTCAAAGTCCTTCCCTAATTACTGCATACAACACTCTGCTAAAATCAGATTCCACCGCTCCCCAGAGAACAGAAATTAGACTACACTTCCAATTAAGGTCGCATGCACCGTTGTAAGAAGATAGAGAGGGTGAACACTGTGCATGCTGGCTGGGAGAAGAGGGAGTTTTGTCAAAGTTGCAAAAGAGACACAGATACAGGAGACAGGAGACAGGAAGAGAATCCCAAGTGTGGATACACAAAGCCACCACAGTCTGGGTGGGTTTCAGTGATGGTGACACTACATCTGAGGAATTGAGACCCCAACACAGCACTGGCTGCCAGAAGAGGTGGACAGATGAGGGATTAGGTCCTGTCAGTGAGAAACCTGCTTCTAGGAGTTTGATGTTAGCGCACACGTTCTGCTGACCCAGAAAAGATCATCATAAAATGAAAATAAAATCAATAATGTGTAATACACTCCTCAGTGAGCCATCCATCCAAAAGAGAGTTGAGAGGAGCCTATGATAAAGCTTTGATGAAGCTGTCAGTCAAACCAACACACAGGCAGTCTATAGCTATGCAAAATTGAGATTTGTATGGGCAACCAACCATGGATCTCTTGGGGAGAGCACCTTGTGAGAGACCTCCACAAACATTTGCAGTGCTCACTGAGTTCATTGCATCAGTAAGAGGTAACAGAGCTCCACTCCCAACATGGCAAAGATACAAAACGCCTCAACAAAATGAGATGATTGATACAGTGTGCAGCTGAATAAGGTCCAGTGGGAAGCAATTCATAGAAGGAGAGCAGCCCGTAAAGGGGACTTTTAGATGGACGGGCCACTGGAGAGCGTCCCTCCCCGCAAAATATGACACCTTGTGGAATCCCTGGACCTATACCCTGACCCCTTCTTCACTGAGAAACTCAACTAACGAGTACAGATAACAGCCTCTTCTTTAAATTAAACACATGCTGTATGTACACTGTAATCAAATTAATTGTATTGATTGGCTACAGACACAATAAGGGAAACCACACAAAATACAATGAATTACTCAATTTGCTCCCAATGCACCAGAGCTAGCTGGTGAGAGATTCCATAGGGCTGTTAACAATTCATAAATTAGACTCTGGGGATCTCCTTAACTCCTTGTCTGTCTGTCTTTGGAACAGGCGGTGGAAATACCACAATAAATCATCTGAAGCAGAATCACACCGCTAGTGAAGCTACTGTTGACACGTGCTGACTCTCATCTACATATGGGCATTTCCATTGAAAAGGACCCATGAGCACCAACATGTGAAGTTCATACTAGCATATCAAATTGGGTGTAAAATGGAAGCTAAGAATGTATATTTTGGGGAAATTAAGGCATAGATTCATTTTTCAACCATTTTCCATCCCTCCAAAAATAGGCATAAGTAAAGGCTTTGGTTTCTGGATAAACAGATGGAAAAGGGGCCTTAGAAAACATCTACCAGGAAAAGTCTTAAAAGGTATAAGAAATACATCAAAACACAATAATATTGACGTAAAGATGCTTATATTTCGTTTTGGAGAAATTGTTTACCTTCTGTAAGTTTAACAAATAGTGCCTTGTGCCTTGTAATTCCATTACCAAAACCCCTCATATCTTTAAGATATTTTCACATTTCACTTTCTCATGAAGAGAGTGTGTAGTGGGTGATTTGGACGGAGTCAGGCACAGGAGGTGTAAATCACAGAATAATGGTTTATTCGGCCAATACAGCGGTTCGCAGCAATGCGTAAAACAACTACAGTGCGACTTAATGGCGCACTAGGAAAAAACAAAACACACGGGTGAATATCCCAGCGATGAAGTACAATATGCTCCACTGAGCTAGCGAAACCTCCACCTGGAAACAATAACACACAAAGACATGGGGAGCAGAGGGAATACTTATACAGACACTGATGTGGGGATATGTACCAGGTGTGTGTGAAAACAAGACAAAACAAATGGAATGATGAAAAGAGGAGTGGCAGTGGCTAGAAGGCCGGTGACGACAAACGCCGAAGCCTGCCCGAACAAGGAGATGAGGCAGCTTCGGCGGAAGTCGTGACAGGGAGGATAATGAAAGTTCACAGAAGTAACAACTAATTGTAGACCTACCAATTAGTTATAGTTTTTTCACTGATATTAATTTCTTTATGAATTATTAAATGAAATTGGTAACAGAATTACCAAAATATCAGTAACTAAATTATTGCAACTGAATTGGCTACAATGGGAAATCATAATAGTCACAAACCACAGTTGGGTCACCTGCTACTGCCCTCCCTTCCACTGGCACACTGTTATGTTCAGCTCAGAACTGTTTTCTTTGTCTTTCTGATATCTGGAAAACCCCTCCCTCTCTCTTCCCCTCTCACTCTCTCTCTGCCTCTCACTCTCCAGTTAATGTCAACTCTCCCAGCTCTTACTGGGAGAGTTGAAATTTGGTCATTGCACCCTGGCCTTCATGTTAACGTCCACAAACGGACTGGACTTGACCAAATCTGAACCTATCATAGTTTGGATAGCACAGTACAGTTCAGTACAGTACAGTGAGTAGAGCACAGTAGAATACAGTACAATACAGTACAGTGAGTAGAGGGGGGGACAGATTATTCCCAACACATGTTGGTGGGTCATAGAGAAAGATTCGCTGTTTTATAGCTAATTTCCTGCAATTCTACACATTTTGCTATCATATGCTTTCTGGCGGGCCACATAATGTAGCACTTGCCTCAGTCACATGGAACAGACCCACAGCTTTAGCCTTCTCTGCTGCAAGGCATTTTCCTTTCCCTTTCATGCATCCCACCAAGCATTAGCAAATGACTTTACAAAAGGGCTCTGGGTGGGTATTGTATGACTGCTGCCCCCGCCACACATCCAGTCCTCCTTAACCTTTCCCACTCCCCTCATAGTCGTGTATGCCTTGGGGAGAATGGGGTGTGATGCCACTGTAAAGCATGGGGGAGAGGAGAGGTACATGAGATATGAGAGAGATGTACACGTCCTTTCAGATACAGGCACACACGACTGATAAATACAGCCTTTTAAAGCACAGACTCTTCTGGTTCACCAACCCCATCACATATAAGAGCTCCCTATCAGTCTACAGAAGCTTGAAATCTGTGGAGACATAACCAAGCACTGAGGTGCAGTAGCTACATGAATTGCTTGGCTGTGTAAAATAAAAGGCATTGATTGGGACTGGGCCATAACACAGAGAGACATTTGCCTGGGAAACGATAAGGGATACGGATACGCTGACTAGTGTTTGTGGCTTCCTTGTTTAACCTACAAAATTGAAGAGATTCATTCTAAATTGAGGGGATATGTAAAACATTCCCAACTGGCCACTTCAGACATTAAAGACATATAATCTATTTTCAGTTATTTACAATTTCGCACACTATAAAAAATACCAATGCAACCTAATACAGCACTGACACATGTTTTGTCAGCCATGCATTAGTGCAGCTCTGAACTGAAATGCTGCCATGGTTGAATTGTTGCTGTTACTGAGAAGGTGATGGGTGATGTGTATTCTTAATTAGATCATTTGGAAAGGCTGTAAAGTATTGCTGTACTGGATATGGAAAGCATATAGCAACAAACTAACTCATCTCCAGGGGAAATGTAATTCTCAGAGAATTCATTTAAAAACAATGTTTGCAGCGATCAGCAACTGTCCACAAAGATGCAACCAACTACAGTCACATTTAGTCACTAAGACATTTCTTGGTGTCAGCAATTCTGCAACCTATTGACAGCCTGTAAGTAGAGCTACTGTACATAACATGAAAACACTGTTGCAACTTCTTACTTCTCTGTTTGGATAGGCTCACAGAACTGCTGAATGAGTATGCAGTGGGCATAATTCATTACAAGGGGGCAAAGAAATATGACATTCAAATCTGTGGCAAAAAAGTGTGAAGTGTAAAATGCTGGAAAAAATTAAGTCTGGTGTTAAATAATTGGCTATTTTGATATTCAGATTTGACATCAACTTAATTGAGTGGGTAGATTGCTTATACACTTTATACAATTAGGCAACAGAATAAAATGGATTGTCCATCCATCACCTGCTTATTCACACTATGTGATTGCAGATCCCTCTCTATCAGCATGCTGTATAAATATATAATAAAGTAAGATCAGCCCCTTTGGCATTGGTAATCTGGCCATGATTTCACTACAGATTATGCTACAACTGAACAGGCATGTCAGATCTATTCATAAAACAAAGAGACATTTTTCAATTGTGATAACAGCAACGGGAATGCATGAGGTGTATTCAAATCTACAAAATTTGACTGAGTCAGTTGAACAAAAAGTCACCACATTAAATCAGTTTGTGGTTGAAGAGACGAATGCTGATATGTTACTGGGGCTACAATGCACGACCACCGCAGTCAGTGCAGTCAGAACACAGAAGCTTGTTCAAGAAATGGCTGTATTAATTAGATATATAAAGTAAGAATGAAAGAGTACAACGTAAAGATAGATACTTATCGATAATCAAATCATGTTGATTTAAATGAAAAAAATGCTGACTGGTCACAACAGAGAAATACATACAGGCGCATTTACAACAGTAGCCTACAAGCGCATATGCGCATATTCACGCACACCCGCACAAACACACAAACACAAACCTCTGCGACTTCAATGTTTATGCATGCTTATCAGAGAGCTGCATCAATAATATTTACGCAGATACAGCTCAATTATATTTTACAACAAAAACAAATCGTGGAAGCAACGTTAAAATAATTAAACTATTCAGCAAGCCATTTACCAGGTCCGTGGTCATGTTCTGTTGAGTAGTGGCAATCATCTTTGCTGTCTTCAACAAGCGTCTTCCTATAATTAAAACGTGCTCCTTTTAGCACCTGGTTTGCAAGCATGCGTTGTTCGCAAGTTGTCCAAGTGAAAACATTGATCTCTCTCTCTCTCTCTCTCTCTCTCTCTCTCTCTCTCTCTCTCTCTCTCTCTCTCTCTCTCTCTATCCTCTGTCTCTGCGGGATGGAGATTTTATGTGTGTGTGTGTGTGTGTGTGTGTGTGTGTGTGTGTTGTTCTGTATATGGTCATTTGTCAATTCTTCATTGCTTTTCAATCCATACCACTGATTAGCTCAGAAATTAATCAAGACACGGGTCATTACCTCTGTCTCAGCAACGTTTCATGGTCATACCCACTGGGCACACACTGGTTGAATCAACATTGTTTCCACCTCATTTCAATGAAATTATGTTAAATCAACGTGGAATAGACGTTGAATTGACGTCTGTGCCCAGTGGGTAAGTAGTTGTGGGGCTGAAGGCTGGGCTGCTGGTCTTACTGGGGCAACACATCAGCACTAAACAGCTACTGAATTCAAATAGCCTAATAATGATGACAAAATAAATATAACATCACAATAATCAATATGATATAATAAGAAGAATAAATACGAATGTATGTTAATTAATACTAACACTTAATAACTATCATAATAATAATCACCATTAAAACGTAATATGGATTATTCTAGATTTTCCCAACTGTGCATTCATATTTTCCCCCATTTTATTTAGGCTACTGTTGCATGCTGCATTTTGAGCTGATTTGTGCTGGCATCGCCTGATTATTCAAATATTGGGGGAATCAATTGCACCAATTTACAATAATGCATATTTTGTGTTTATTTTAATTGTACCGTTATTTAACTAGGCAAGTCAGTTAAGAACAAATTCTTATTTACAATGACGGCCTACACCGGCCAAACCCGGACGACGCTGGGCCAATTGTGCGCCGCCCTATGGGACTCCCAATCATGGCCGGTTGTGATACAGCCTGGAATCGAATTCTGTAGTGACGCCTCAAGCACTGAGATGCAGTGCCTTAGACCGCTGCGCCACTCGGGAGCCGATATAGAGGGGATCAGTGGAGATTTTAGCATGTAAATCTTGGTGGGGCAAAAAAAAAGTGGGATGCATGCCAGCAAAGCCACAACACAACACAACACTAAACAATACATTAATTGCACTATAACGGTGATAAACGGTGCCCACAAACTGTTAGGGCCTACATAAAGCTGTCCCAACAGCTGTCCCAACAGCTTACCACTGCTACACCTGGCTATCAGCGGAGCCTAGTTTGGCAGCGAAACAGTTCATTCAGCCTCATTTACTGCCTTATAAAAAAACATAGCTGATATGGCTGACTTGCTTAAACAAATGCGGTTTCTAATGACAATTGAGATGTACAAACTATGGCATAAGGAGACAACCAGCGTAATTTCGAATAAGATATTAATGAGCGAGCTAGGACAGACGTAGTCAATATAACTATTTGTTTAGCACTTTTTAAATGTAAAGGGACAGAATTCAGAACATGGGCCGTTCTTAGTGTTCTCCCTGTACACCAAGTCAGAACCGAAGGATAAATAAAGAGGGCATATAAGCAGACAATGAAAGCTCTTACAATATTAAATTATTACATTTCTCTATAACAGGTTATAGGCTACATGTGCACCACCAAGTCATAACAGTAGGCAAAATTAAGAGGGGTAAATAGACCAAATTATTAGGGTGAGGCACATGGGCTACTAACATCTTACTACACAACATACACTTATGTTTACTTTCTTAGTTACAGCATACATATCTCCCTGGCATATTACATCATTTATGCAGCAGCATACAATACATTTTTGGATTCACCTTGTTGTACTGTGCTCACTTGAACAGGAAGATGGCAGGGTGGTCCTTCGTGGGCAAATTTTGTCATCAAAGAAAGAGAATGAGGCCGGATTTACAATTCCGAGTTGGATGACCGTTCAAAACGTATTTTCCCAGTTGGAGCTCGTTTATTCCCAACTTCCCAGTTGCAATGCTTGCAGTTAGCCACTGTCAGCGATTACTTCCAAACCACTCATTGTTGAATTTGCGATTTCCAACTTGTTGTGTAATGTTTATGTACAATGGCTGATGAGCACCGATACGTTTTATTTATAATTTCTCTTCATTATTTCTCTTCAAATGACAAGGATTAAAAAGGATTTGCCAGTAGATTGTCGACTTGATTCATGATGATGACTGCTAGCTAAGATTTTGAAAGTAAGATGTTGACATGATCAATCCAATCAAAGCTACTGTACATATAACGTGATTTGACGTCATTATATCTATGGCCAATGACCTTGAACCTTCTTGGAAGGGCACTTCTACTGTAACTCTATGGCAGCAACCAAGGGGCTTGAATTTTCTAAGTCTACCCTTAGACTTGGCGATGACAGAACACTAAGGCAATCACGGCGCAACGCTCCGTATTTTCTGCTGGTTTGCCCCACCACCACAGAAAGCACTGAGCTAGGCTGAAACACCATGTTTGTATGCAGCTTTATTAACTCAATGATATCTCTTTTTATTTTTTACATTGTTTGCAAACTGATATGTGACAAGTATTAATGGAAAAATAACATGCAAAACAGGCAAGCCCCCCCCAAAAAAAAAAAATTCCACTGGAGGGAATTAATGTATTCAGTATGAACTGATTTTTCTTATAAAACTGCTCTATGTGGAGGACACTGGCCACTTTAATAATGGAACACTAGTCACTCTAATAATGTTTACATATTTTTGCTTTACTCATCTCATATGTATATACTGTATTCTATTATAATGTATTTTAGTCTATGCCACTCCGACATTGCTCATCCTAATATTTCTAATATTTATATATTCCTTAATTCCATTATTTTACTTTTAGGTTGTGTGTATTGTGTGTATTGTTGTGAATTGTTAGATATACTACACTGTTGGAGCTAGTAACACAAGCATTTCGCTACACCCGCAATAACATCTGCTAAACGTGTATGTGACAAATACAATTTAATTAGATTTTGACAGGACTGTCTGATCCTGGATCAGAGCTAAGAGGCACCCTTTTTTATGGGGCGGCTGGCCCCTGTGCGCGTTGACGTACAGTTGCGTAAAGAACGTCAGTTGATAATCATTGGTTAGTGTGTAAATTTGAAATGGAACGCGCCTGTTTTGCTTGAATACACACTTCCAGGAGCTGAGCGTGAGGTGACCCAAACAAATGAATAACACAACACACTTGCTCATCCAGTGCCAAAACATTTGATTGTGAAAAGGTTTTGCCTGCCTTATTTCATTACTCAGAGTGGTGGCTTCAATAAACGGTATGTAAATGTAACGTTAGTTCTTCTATTAACGTTAGCAGTTAGCATGCTAGCTAGCTAACGTTAACTGTTGGCTAGCTGTAGTTTTTTGAATCATAGCTACATCACCAACAATGTTGGCTAGCTAGCCTAGCTAAATCTACTGTTGCTTAGGAACTAGCTAAATGTTTTGTATGTGCAAGTTAACATTTATTTTTATCAGCGTTAGGACAATCAGACTGTTTAGTCACATCTTGAACGTTAGTTAGATTACTATAATAAATAGAGTACAGAGTAATGTCGTCTTTTTGTAGGCACTAACTCCGCCATGGTTCGTTGGACAAAGCCTATGAGAAAATTAATGGAGTTTTTGGATAAACGCCGAAAATAAGGTCTGTGGTAAACACAGGTTTAGGAGATTTTATACGTTTTGTTTTGATATTATCTTAATCTAACCTCACTTTTTGTGAATTTTGAAGATTTTATGTAATAAAAAAAAGCACAAAGGCTTCATAATTCATAAAGGTCATTTTAACTGACTGATATTATCTCATAAAACAAAACGTATAAGATCCTCTAAACCTGTGTTAACCTTATTTTAGGAGATTATCCAAAACCCTATTCTTTCCCCATAAGAATGGCTGAACGAACCAGAAGTAACTCATTTCCGGTTTATAGGACTACAAGGTGGCGAGCTCTATGATTAGGGTTCGCCACCAGACACTTCTGCCCTAGCAATTAGCCTGGGGATGTTATTCAATATTGACATTTAGCAAACTTATTTTTAAAAGCCTCATAGAAGTTCATTATCAGTATTGGTTTCTATGTGGCCTTTATTTTTTTTCAGAAGATGGACACTGCTGTGCTGAACCTACACAGCTTGTTTGGCAATCTGCGGTCTCATGTAGACATACTCAATGAGAGCATTGAGCCCCGTAAGTCATTCGGTTTAATTTGATTTGACATGGAGATTAATAATATAGACGATGGACAAGATGTATTTAAAGCTATCACACCTTATTGTCCATCTTCTCTTATCAGAGTTCATCCAGATGGCCCTCAACTTTGAGAACTGCCGTCGTAAATGGCTCAGGGTTGAGCAGGACCTGGGATCCTGCAAGGAAGTGCTTGCCAAGGCAGAAACGGAGAGGGGAGCCCTGGAAGTCAAACTCAAGCATGCTCGAAATCAAGTCGACGTGGAGATCCGCCGCCGCCAGAAGGCAGAAGCTGACTGTGATAAGTTGGTGTGTATGCACAGACAAAGTCTATATCTTAATATTTGATTTTCTTCTCTTCACTGGCACCCTCAGACTGGTTCACTCTTCTCCCAATAAACTGTTGAATGGCTTCATACAACTCCTCTCCCTGTGTTCTGCTGTGTTACAGGACCGCCAGATCCAGTTGATTCGGGAGCTTCTAATCACTGAGGGCTCCAGCAACAGCATCCAGCTGAATGAAGAGCAGCGTTCAGCTCTGGCCTTCCTTAACGCTCGTTCTCAGGCGGCACGAGCCAACCTTAACACCAGCCGAAGGTAAGGACCCACTGCTAGTGCCTTGCTCCTGATCATGAGTTGGAAAGCTTACCAACGCCTTTTCTATTAACATATCAACATCTGAAGGGTTACTGAAGTTACAGCATTTAATTTAGCTATTTTCCATAGATTGAAGACCATAGATGAGTCTGCCTCCATTTTATCAGACATCAGCTATGACAAAACGGATGACTCTCTGGTAAGTTTATCTTTGTCATGTCTAAATGCTTAAGCCTCTGAATCAAGTATATCACTCATATCCAAACCATTAGTATGGAGCTAAAGCAACCAATACATAATATCATTGAGATGATAAGTTGGAATATTTTGCAATAATGTTAGTTTGATAAACCATTCCAGGACTGGGATTCATCCATCGTGAGAACTGTGCGACTGAAGAAACGTGAAAAGAGGGTAAGCAGTTCATTGGAATTATTTATTGAATGTGTGAATGAAGGGGGGGGATTGTATTTGTTATTAACATGTTTGGCATCTTCATTACAGCGCTCTGCATCCAGGAATTTCATTGATGGTCCCCCATGTGCTTCCAAAAGGTCACGATCAACAGGCAGAACTTCTGAGAAGGTAAAGGTTTTAGTTTCATTTAATTTCTATAAATATGCCCATCGTCCGAAAAAATCTGAAACCCTACCTCTTTAAAGGGTATCTTAAATAAGACATCTGTCTTATACAGTGGGGAAAAAAAGTATTTAGTCATCCACCAATTGTGCAAGTTCTCCCACTTAAAAAGATGAGAGAGGCCTGTAATTTTCATCATAGGTACACGTCAACTATGACAGACAAATTTAGAAAAAAATATCCAGAAAATCACATTGTAGGATTTTTTATGAATTTATTTGCAAATTATGGTGGAAAATAAGTATTTGGTCACCTACAAACAAGCATGATTTCTGGCTCTCACAGACCTGTAACTTCTTCTTTAAGAGGCTCCTCTGTCCTCCACTCGTTACCTGTATTAATGGCACCTGTTTGAACTTGTTATCGGTATAAAAGACACCTGTCCACAACCTCAAACAGTCACACTCCAAACTCCACTATGGCCAAGACCAAAGAGCTGTCAAAGGACACCAGAAACAAAATTGTAGACCTGCACCAGGCTGGGAAGACTGAATCTGCAATAGGTAAGCAGCTTGGTTTGAAGAAATCAACTGTGGGAGCAATTATTAGGAAATGGAAGACATACAAGACCACTGGTAATCTCCCTCGATCTGGGGCTCCACGCAAGATCTCACCCCATGGGGTCAAAATGATCACAAGAACGGTGAGCAAAAATCCCAGAACCACACGGGGGGAACTAGTGAATGACCTGCAGAGAGCTGGGACCAAAGTAACAAAGCCTACCATCAGTAACACACTACGCCGCCAGGGACTCAAATCCTGCAGTGCAGACGTGTCCCCCTGCTTAAGCCAGTACATGTCCAGGCCCGTCTGAAGTTTGCTAGAGTGCATTTGGATGATCCAGAAGAGGATTGGGAGAATGTCATATGGTCAGATGAAACCAAAATATAACTTTTTGGTAAAAACTCAACTCGTCGTGTTTGGAGGACAAAGAATGCTGAGTTGCATCCAAAGAACACCATACCTACTGTGAAGCATGGGGGTGGAAACATCATGCTTTGGGGCTGTTTTTCTGCAAAGGGACCAGGACGACTGATCCGTGTAAAGGAAAGAATGAATGGGGCCATGTATCGTGAGATTTTGAGTGAAAACCTCCTTCCATCAGCAAGGGCATTGAAGATGAAACGTGGCTGGGTCTTTCAGCATGACAATGATCCCAAACACACCGCCCGGGCAACGAAGGAGTGGCTTCGAGAGAAGCATTTCAAGGTCCTGGAGTGGCCTAGCCAGTCTCCAGATCTCAACCCCATAGAAAATCTTTGGAGGGAGTTGAAAGTCCGTGTTGCCCAGCGACAGCCCCAAAACATCACTGCTCTAGAGGAGATCTGCATGGAGGAATGGGCCAAAATACCAGCAACAGTGTGTGAAAACCTTGTGAAGACTTACAGAAAACGTTTGGCCTGTGTCATTACCAACAAAGGGTATATAACAAAGTATTGAGAAACTTTTGTTATTGACCAAATACTTATTTTCCACCATAATTTGCAAATAAATTCATTAAAAATCCTACAATGTGATTTTCTGGATTTTTTTTTCTCAATTTGTCTGTCATAGTTGACGTGTACCCATGAGGAAAATTACAGGCCTCTCTCATCTTTTTAAGTGGGAGAACTTGCACAATTGGTGGCTGACTAAATACTTTTTTTCCCCACTGTATCCCCACACACTTTTAATGCACTTGTCTTTTCCTTGTCTTGACTTTGCTGATAAATTATTTTTTGAGAAAAAATGCACTTACTACGACTGTGGTTGTCTCACCTAGCCATCTTAAAGGGAAATGACATCATTTTCAACTTCATATTAATAATCTCTAGCACCACCCGAGCATCAACATATGTGAAAATGGCGCGTTTCTATGTTTTGTATTAAAAAATGTGTTTCCAATGACATCAACCAATTAGTAGGCAATTTATAAGGCAATGCTTACTCATTGGTTAAAATCACATGATGTAATTGTAAACTATTTTTTTACTACAAAACATAGAAATGTGCCATTTTCACATAAGTTGATGTTGGGGTAGTGATAGAGATTATTAATATGAAGTTGAAAAATGATGACATTTCCCATTAAGATGAGTGCACTAACTGTAAGTCACTCTGGATAAGAGCATCTGCTAAATGACTAAAATATAGATAACTGTGAGCGGTTACTCAATATACTGTTGAGGTTTACAGTGACTTGACTGATGTTATGTTTAATGGTCGTAGGGAAATGAGTCTCTTGTGGCCAAGACTACAGTGACCGTGCCTGCTGACGGAGGACCCATCGAAGCCGTCTCTACTATTGAGGCTGTTCCCTACTGGACTCGGAGCAGGAGAAAGACTGGTAACAGCTCTTACTCATTTACTGTGGATTTGATCAGCTTTAAAATAGAAGATGGTATTTTTTTGTGTTTTTATGTTGAAGCATGTTAGGATATTTATTTGGGAAGCAGAATGCAGCTGGACTACATTAGTTTATCCTTGACAATGTGACAAATGTTCATAACTCATCATAGCTGCATTGTCAGAGCAGTATTTGACCTCTTTCTCTCTTCCTCCTGTTCAGCTACACAGGAGTGGGACTCTGAGTCAGTAAAGTCTGAGGATGTCATGTTCAAACAGTCCAGCCGGCCAGAGAGAGACAGCAGGCCCCAGGAACCCAGCACGCCCCAGGGCAACGGGGGTGTCCGTCTTCACGAGTTTGTCTCCAAAACGGTAGAAATGTCATTTGTTTTCAGGCAGAGGGGGTTATTACATGGGTGACTTGAGATGAATTTAGCAAGGCAGAAAAAGCTTTTATTGAATTAGCTTTTGTGATAAAAATGTATGTTGCTTTGGTTCTTATTTTTGGGTTAAAATGACAACACATTTATGGTTTGTGTGAAATTGTATCAACCAAGCTTTGTTTTACCTCATGCTCAGGTAATCAAGCCAGAGTCGTGTGTGCCTTGTGGCAAGAGGATCAAGTTTGGAAAAATCTCCCTGAAGTGCCGTGACTGCAGAGTGGTCACCCATCCAGAGTGTCGTGAACGCTGTCCCCTGCCATGCATCCCATGCCTGGGTGGCACTCCTGTCAAAATTGGACAGGTACGGGGGTGTTTCTTATAAATTCTCGACTTGTATTTTAATACTTAAACAATACGTTAATTCTGATACATGCAATATCTCATGATTTCAGTGTCCTCTAATGGGATAACCATTCTCTCTCTTACATTTATGACCATCCCAGGGCACGCTTACAGACTACGTCTCCCAAGTCCAATCTCCAATGATTCCCTCTTTAGTGGTGCACTGCGTCAATGAGATTGAGCAGAGAGGCCTACATGAGGTGAGTTGTTGTCTCCAGTCTGTCAACATTTTTGTCCAGACCGCCTCCCACTGGGCTGAATAAGTCTGTGTTTTTTACAGCTTAGTTTATACAGTAGTAATATAGCTTCGAGAACGCTTTATCTATGATTGAACCCAGTTTCCCCGTGCTCTTTTCTCTCCCAGACCGGCCTCTATCGGCTGTCCGGTTCTGACCGCACGGTCAAGGAACTGAAGGAGAAGTTCCTGCGTGGGAAGACTGTCCCGCTGCTCAGCAAGGTGGATGATATCAACTGCATCACTGGGCTCCTCAAGGACTTCCTCAGAAACCTCAAAGAGCCCCTCCTCACCTTCCGCCTCAACCGCACCTTCATGGAGGCTGCAGGTGGGTGTTGGCCCTATTGGGATAAAACAATACAACTTTATCTGTGGTTGGTTCGGCCAGTGGTTGACTAGTAGACTGGATAAATGTGTCTTAGTTTCTTTGCATAGCCATTTTGTCCTTGGGCACACTGAATGTTTTGGTTAGTAATACAGTCAAATGTGGTTGTGTTCCTTCATGATATTCTTAGTCACCAATAAATGTAGTTACTAAGTCCCTGCAATGTTCAATTCTTCCTCTGGAGTAAAACAAATAATAATCAAAATGTCTACAACTCAACTTCTGTGCTCTCTACTGACATTTCACTTTGTCCTCAGAGCTTGCGGATGAGGATAACAGCATTGCCCTGATGTACCAGACCATCAGTGACCTGCCACAGGCTAACAGGGACACCCTGGCCTTCTTGGCCATTCATCTTCAGAGGTTAGCATCTGCTGTGAAGCTCTCCTTATTCATTTTATATTTAATTGTTGCTCCCTATCTGACCCTTTGAGCTCTATTGCCTGTGTTCCCCCTCCATAAATGGTCTCCTTATTGAACAACATTCATTCTCTTTCAGGGTTGCACAAAGCCTGGACACTAAGATGGACATCACCAACCTGGCTCGGGTGTTTGGGCCAACCATCGTTGGCCATGCAGTGCCTGACCCAGAGCCCATGGCAATACTGCAGGACACCAAACGCCAGCCCAAGGTAACTCATTACAACAACAGTCTTGGTTTAACTTGCAGTAAAAATACCATGGTTACAATTAATGTGTAATTATTTTAAGTCTTGGAAGTTGTTTGATCTGTCTAGCCCCTGCAGAAGATGAGACATATGCTGTAATTCCTAAGGAAAAAATAGAAGCTAATGGTTATCTATTATTACCCAGGTTATTGAGCGTCTGCTGGGCCTGCCGGTGGAATACTGGAGCCAGTTCATGATGGTGGACCATGACCAGCCGCACCCTGATCACATGATTATCGAGAACAATAACTGTTATACCCCTGACCACAAAGGTGAGCCTAGTCAAGCCTTATCTCAGCAACCCAGTACCAAATCTCATGTGAGTGCTGGCCTCTGGCCAGCTCCTCGATTAGGTTCATGTGTTATTATATTGAAGATTTATGAAAATATGTTATATTTAAAAACGAATGCAAATGTACAGGTTGGTAATCTGGTCCTCTGTAGCTCAATTGGTAGAGCATGGCGCTTGTAACGCCAGGGTAGTGGGTTCGATCCCCGGGACCACCCATACGTAAAAATGTATGCACACATGACTGTAAGTCACTTTGGATAAAAGCGTCTGCTAAATGGCATATTATTATTATTATTATTATTATTATATTATCTGACTAATGTTGACTGTGTATTGATATTGTTCCAGTGAGCATGCTGGGTCCTCTCACCACTCCAGAGCACCACCAGATGAACAAAACCCCGTCCTCCAGCTCTCTGGGTCAACGCATGAGGTCCACCCTGAGTAAGACTACACCCAAGTAAGCACTCTGTCCTGTCATGCATTTTACTTATTCAGCATTTGTGTTGTAGGTCACTGCAATGTGTATGTAGATCCTGCCTGAAGGACTTGGGTTGTCACTAGTCTCAATGCAAACGCCATTGTTCAACAAAACAGACAGACTTGAGTTCATGTAGATGACCTCTGAATAAGTACTTTCACCAAGTTCTTAATTTGCTCCCTTTTAACTTTGGCTTCTATTGACTAATGCTAATCTGTTTTTTGTGTTGTAATTTTCAGATTTGGGAGTAAGAGCAAGTCTGTCGTGGGAGTGGGATTCAACAGTCGCCCGGGAAACTTCTTTGCGTCTCCGCTCCTCAAGTAATCCAAAGCAGCTGCAGAGCATCTCTCTGTTAACTAATGTTCAATACCTAGCAATAGATAGATTTTTACTTGTTTTATTTTACACAATTTTACACAAGACTGAGACAGTAATGCATCCACAGATGCTTTGTTATGTGTTTTTATATATCTAAATGGTAAGATTAGTGTTTTTACGTGTGTAAAAAAAAATATATATTTCTAATCAAAAGGGAAGGTCTCTTTTGGAGCTCAGATGTTTTTTAAAAGTTGGCTCCGAATCAAGATGCTTTCCATTGACTTCTCATAACCTCAGGCAGTGATATGTACTAGGTTTGTAGATACAATTTAAGGTTTTCTTCAGTATCCTCCTGTGATATATTTACAAAGAAACATTTGAACATTGGTTGAGAATGTGCGTGTCTGAATTTAGGCAGGTGAAAAAAGATTGATCTTATATTAATATATCTAACATGCAATTTGCGCATCACCGGTTAGAAAACAACTTTGCATAGAGCTTTTTAAGACGGGCTTGAACTGAGTTATTGCGGGTGGCATTATATTTCTGTTTTGATATATTTTCCTGTCTCTTTGTATAATCACCTTTGAAATGTCTACATGCTTTAGCAGTTTGATCGTACATGTTTAACTCCATTTCTTTTCTTTTTTTACATACTCTTAATACGATAAGATGCAGCATCATAAGTCTACAGTGTTCTTTAGCTATAATTATCTAACATAGAGATAACCAAGTAGCTGTATGCGTGGTGAGTCCAGTACATTTTGCCATTGAAGAATCATATTCATCTTACTTACAAAACTTCACCTGTTTCCTTTCCTGAGTGTTGTATAATATAGCTTACACTCCAAGTGGTCCTCGGACATTGATTACTTCAGTTTGACTTTCTCTTTATGACCATTTTGTTTGCACAATGGAAGGTTGGTTCTGGCTATAATGTTCTGCACGCCTAACGGCATAGAATGCTGCATCAGAGAACCCGTGTGTAGAAATGGTGGCATTTCCACAAGAATGTCAAATTTGCTTTGATCAAAGCGCTTTCTGGTCCAGTTGTTTTGTTCAAGTACATGCTGTATGATCTGTGATTTGTAAAAACGGTATACAGTACATTTAAACTGGTCTTTCTCATTGCCTTTTGTTGTGTTGCGGTACTAACTTGAGAAAATACAGGTAACTGCCAAAATAATGGAAACGCTTGCTCAAATGAGGGATACAAGGTATTGAAAGCAGGTGCTTCCAGATAGGTGTGGTTCTTGAGTTAATTAAGCAATTAATATCCCATCATGTATAAAAATGCTGGGCATGCTGTTATTTTGGCTACCATGGCTATGCCCCTATAGGATGACAATGCCCTCATCCACAGGGCACGAGTGGTCACTGAATAGTTTGATGAGTATGAAAACAATGTAACCCATATGCCATAGCCATATCAGCCAGCAGATATCTACCCATTTATGGGAGATTCTGGAGCAGTGCCTGAGACGGCGCTTTCCACCACCATCAATGACACACCAAATTAGGGAATTTCTCGTGGAAGAATGGCGTCGCCTCCCTCCAATAGAGTTCCAGACACTTGTAGAATCTATGCCAAGCTGTATTGAAGCTGTGGTGGCACAACACCCTATTTTTTTAAAGACACTATGTTGGTGTTTCCTTTATTTTGGCAGTTACATGTAGCAGAATGTAGATAATTCAGAATGCTACTGCAGTCGGTCAGGTCATTACTCCACAGTTTCCGTGTTCTCACTATTCCTCTCTACATGGTTTATTTTGCATTTTTACTCAGAAATGTAAAAAACTTCCAATGGTGTAAGGAATAACAGTCCTTGCATATCATCCAAAGCAGACTAGAGAGAATAGCACTGATACAAGTAGGTCTACTACATCAACTGACTTTTGCAGTGGAAAAATACCCAATCGTCATACTTGAGTAAAAGTAAAGATACCTTAATAGAAAATGACTCAAGTAAAAGTGACTCAGTAAAATACTACTTAAGTCTGGTTTTAAATATACACTGCTCAAAAAAAATAAAGGGAACACTTAAACAACACAATGTAACTCCAAGTCAATCACACTTCTGTGAAATCAAACTGTCCACTTAGGAAGCAACACTGATTGACAAATTTCACATGCTGTTGTGCAAATGGAATAGACAACAGGTGGAAATTATAGGCAATTAGCAAGACACCCCCAATAAAGGAGTGGTTATGCAGGTGGTGACCACAGACCACTTCTCAGTTCCTATGCTTCCTGGCTGATGTTTTGGTCACTTTCGAATGCTGGCGGTGCTTTCACACTAGTGGTAGCATGAGACGTAGTCTACAACCCACACAAGTGGCTCAGGTAGTGCAGCTCATCCAGGATGGCACATCAATGCGAGCTGTGGCAAGAAGGTTTGCTGTGTCTGTCAGCGTAGTGTCCAGAGCTTGGAGGCGCTACCAGGAGACAGGCCAGTACATCAGGAGACGTGGAGGAGGCCGTAGGAGGGCAACAACCCAGCAGCAGGACTGCTACCTCCGCCTTTGTGCAAGGAGGAGCAGGAGGAGCACTGCCAGAGCCCTGCATTGTGGCCTCCAGCAGGCCACAAATGTGCATGTGTCTGCTCAAACGGTCAGAAACAGACTCCATGAGGGTGGTATGAGGGCCCGACGTCCACAGGTGGGGGTTGTGCTTACAGCCCAACACCGTGCAGGACATTTGGCATTTGCCAGAGAACACCAAGATTGGCAAATTCGCCACTGGCGCCCTGTGCTCTTCACAGATGAAAGCAGGCTCACACTGAGCACGTGACATACGTGACAGAGTCTGGAGACGCCGTGGAGAACGTTCTGCTGCCTGCAACATCCTCCAGCATGACCGGTTTGGTGGTGGGTCAGTCATGGTGTGGGGTGGCATTTCTTTGGGGGGCTGCACAGCCCTCCATGTTCTCGCCAGAGGTAGCCTGACTGCCATTAGGTACCGAGATGAGATCCTCAGACCCCTTGTGAGACCATATGCTGGTGCGGTTGGCCCTGGGTTCCTCCTAATGCAAGACAATGCTAGA
Organism: Coregonus lavaretus; assembly: GCF_964263955.1. Taxonomy (NCBI): domain Eukaryota; kingdom Metazoa; phylum Chordata; class Actinopteri; order Salmoniformes; family Salmonidae; genus Coregonus; species Coregonus lavaretus. The sequence continues at coordinate 29,458,149 of NC_140009.1, forward strand.
CCTCATGTGGATGGAGTGTGTCAGCAGTTCCTGCAAGAGGAAGGCATTGATGCTATGGACTGGCCCGCCTGTTCCCCAGACCTGAATCCAATTGAGCACATCTGGGACATCATGTCTCGCTCCATCCACCAAAGTTGCACCACAGACTGTCCAGGAGTTGGCGGATGCTTTAGTCCACGTCTGGGAGGAGATCCCTCAGGAGACCATCCGCCACCTCATCAGGAGCATGCTCAGGCGTTGTAGGGAGGTCATACAGGCACGTGGAGGCCACACACACTACTGAGCCTCATTTTGACTTGTTTTAAGGACATTATATCAAAGTTGAATCAGCCTGTAGTGTGGTTTTCCACTTTAATTTTGAGGGTGACTCCAAATCCAGACCTCCATGGGTTGATAAATTTGATTTCCATTGATAATTTTTGTGTGATTTTGTTGTCAGCACATTCAACTATGTAAAGAAAAAAGTATTTAATAAGATTATTTCATTCATTCAGATCTAGGATGTGTTATTTTAGTGTTCCCTTTATTTTTTTGAGCAGTGTACTTAAGTATCAAAAGTAAATGTAATTGCTGAAATATACTTAAGTATCAAAAGTAAAAGTATAAATAATTTCACATTCCTTATTAAGAAAACCAGACGGCACGATTTTCTAGTTATTTTTTTTACGGATAGGCAGGGGCACACTCCAACACTCAGACATCATTTACAAACAAAGCATTTGTGTTTAGTGAGTCCTCCAGATCAGAGGCAGCAGGGATGACCAGGGATGTTCTCTTGATAAGTGTGTGAATTGGACCATTTTCCTGTCCTGCTAAGCAGGTACTTTTGGGTGTCAGGGAAAATGTGAGTAAAAAGTACATTCTTTAGGGATGTAGTGAAGTAAAAGTTGTCAAAAATATAAATAGTAAAGTACAAATACCCAAAAAAACTATGTAGTACTTTACACCACTGGACTTTTGACATAACTGAAAAGGGTGGGGTAGTTAAAATCGTGGATTTGAGAAACAGAAGAGCACAAATGTATCAGATGTAAACATATGCAACAGTATGGCAGCAATTGCATATAAATAAACCTGTTTATCAAAACATTTGTGCAAGTACAACATTCATGTCTGTCAGAATTTCTGGGTGTTTTATCTGGGTGACTTGTGTCACACCATAAAGTTAAAACTTGAAGTTTCTGTGTGTGTATGTGTACTTCGATATGAGAATATCAAAGACAACCAGCAAATTGGGTACTTGATGATTACAGTGGTCCTGTTCAGTAAGTTCCCCTTGTGCCAGAACACCCTATTAGAAAGTATGTAACACATCAGAACTTGGGAATTGGCCAAAGGAGAGGAGTGTTCTTGACGTAGTTTTGGAAAGCAGGGTCTGAGCCCCACTTCTTCATGGCCTGCTTCTCCAAGATGGGAATGCCACTGACGTGACGCAGCAGGAACCAGACAAACAGAGGAGATAGCACACTGGCATACTGGGGACCCTTCATCACTGACGAGGCGGAGAGGAAGAGTCCAGACCACTGCAGTATCTCGCCAAGGTAGTTAGGGTGACGGCTGTAGCCCCACAGCCCGCTCTGGATGAACTTTCCCTGGAGAGAATGGAAAGGCTGGGTTGAGGCTATTCTCTGGGTAAATAAATATACTTTAAACTAATATGCAAATACAGGACGTTTATTTTCAATGGTTTGAGAGTGGTCGTGTTTGCATGACAGCATGTTGTAGTGATGAATACTTTGCAACTACCCAACTGCGTCCATGACAATTATAAAAGTTCAACGTCCCCTAAACAAAGAAGCCCACCAAGCTCACTCACAGCATTATCTGGGTCTCCTTTGAAGAACCACTTCTGCTGGTCAGCAATGGCTTCCGTGGCAAAGCCAAGGCCCCATATCCCCCAGCCCAGGTAGTCCCTCAGGCCCAATGGCTCATCTCGCTGCTCACTGTTCAGGATGAGGGTAGGCAGGAGGGTCATGAACACCCAAACAGCTGAAATAAAGAGGAAGAAATTATGTACTGAACCAATGGTAGAATAGTCCACAGAAATGGCCTATTCTACCAATCTATAAATAATACTTGCATACATGTTGTCAAGATAATGCTCCTACTCTCAAGAAGACATTCACCTGGGTCCAAAATTGAAAACATTTTCAAAAGAGTACTGTACGGTCAGTGTCCAATGGTAACCCTCATTTATGTTTTCTCCCTTTGGGCACAATACCCTGATATCAGTGGCTTTTCTAATCTGGTTTCATACATTTCTAAAGAGCGAAAAGACTGAGCAGTGAATTAAAGTGGATTGCTCAAGGATGATAGAAAATAACTGCTGTGGTGGCTGAGTGAGAAAAAGAAAAGCCGGCGACCATAATGACTCAAAGTACCTTGAACACTCCAGTACACAAAGAATGTCCCTGGGCTGTCTCTGACATTGTTAAACCTGCGATCCTGGCCGTCCTTCAAGATCCGCATGAAGAGGAATGTTCCAAGCCTGCAGAAGTTAGAACATAGGCATTAGTTTCACATTAACCCTGCCATTATTCATTAACTCAACTTTAATGAGTCACATCCTTAGAGGGTTCTGCAACTGGGAAGGGCCAAACCTCAGCCTTGGATAAGACTACTAAACTGATACAACACTTTGTTGAATGAAAAGTAAATGGTTAGAGAACACTAAAGCTCTGCAGGTGTTTATAGCTTTTTGTTCTTCTCCATTGTTAGGATGGGAATACATTGTTGGGCATAGCAGGTATCATTAGATTGGAGACCCTGCTGTCACCCTGTCAAGCTTACCTTACTCCCCATGCTGTCACCAATCCAGTCTGCACATTTTGCCTCAAATGATGAGTCCCTCCCCAATAGCGACTCAGGTGGGCGAGTAATATAAATGTGCCAGACCCTAAAAAATACAATCATCAAGGTTCATCAGCACAATACTTGTCCCTTTGGGCATGGTACATGGCTCTGCCCACCCCTATCACACATAAGTTGCACAGTAAGGCGTGTTCAATGAATATTTTACCCAGGAGCCTACAGATGGAGTGACAATCGGCTCCAAAGTACAAGGGTAAAACTTTCCAAGAGCACAGACAGATCACAGAGGAGCGGCACAAGAAGGCAAGTTAAGAAGCTTGTCAAGAAATGTACTGAATTTGTTGCATTGACAAGGAATGCCCATTCATCAGTGTCTACAGGTAAGTTGCAGTGTTTTACATAACTAACGGTGAAGTAAATAATGTTATTTCTGAATGGCACATACTGTCCAATAAGTTTTGACTTGCCCATTGAACTTTGACAGTTCATATATAGATGTCGACACTATTATACTGTACTAATGCAAAACCCTACAACAATTACCTCACTCAATGCTTCAAATGCATGGACTTACATAACTAATGCTTTATTTGGTTTACCATTGCTATTGTCGGAAGATCGACAAAGACGGGCTACAATAAAACGGGGTACTCGAGGACCGGAGTTGGGACTACTGCACCAATTGCAGTCGCGCGAACTACAACCTAACAATGTGACAAACATCTCGCGATAGTCCTACACAATTAACACCAATCTCGCGCTAAAATGTGAACATGTGTCAAATCATCTGGTGCGCTCGAAGCTCAGTTAATCGATGATTGTTTCAGCATTATCTGGCCTTATTGTAACCCTTTTGTGGAGGCTTGTAAAACTGAAGTCAGTTGGTCGTAATGATGAACTAAGCCGATTTCCGGAGGCTACTAACAAGCTTAACTATGAATGAGGGAGGAGTCCTCGAGTTGTTTTACAACACAGCCATTTAGATAACAGTGGTTTTGTAACATTGATATTCATCAGATACATGCTATACTTTAATGAAAAACACTGCCTGATTCCAATGCATACGTTTGGTTTGACCGAACGAATGTTTACATTTTATGACAAAACCGAATACACTGGGTGATTTAATCAACCATTTACAATATGAAATCACAGCGATTCACAAAACAAACAAAACGCTTCGGCGAGAATTAACATACCTGTAGGCTTAAATCAAGTGTTATTACCTGCTAAGTCATAGAACTTCTCGGTTTTGAGAGCTGCTGCTATGGCCCATCCAGCCCACTGGATTCCCAGGTCTGTAGCTGCACATTTCACTATCGTACTGCCCATGATCATGTCCAGTAAAATCTGAAACAACTGGTATTCCAACATCGGACCACCCCCACTTTTTTCAAAAACAATCCTGTATAAAGGTCACTTCTTCTTCTTCTGTGGGTTTTATGGCGGACTACAACCCAAAAAGGTGTATTGCCGCCACCAACTGGACGTGTTGAAAAACCAAAACAAGGTAAAAAGAAAATCCATATGTGATAGGGAAACTAACTTAATCAACCCAAATTGGCCGTCATTGTAAATAAGAATTTGTTCTTAACTGACTTGCCTAGTTAAATAAAATAAAAAGTACATTGACCAAAACAAAACTCCCACCTCTTCCTTCTTTAAAATCTCCACATCTCCCTTCTCAGGCTGTAACTCCTCCGCCGAGAAATCTTTCAGACCCAGGAACCGCTCCGCCGCATCCACAATGATATCTATCTTCCTGGACCTTCTCTCCACCTTGGCAGTGCCATTCATCACCATAGCTATAAAGGCCACAAAGTCCACCTTCTTAACCTTTAAAATGTTAGGATCCTGCTGGTGAAAGGCAACCCCTGCAGCCTGCAGTGAAGGTCTATCCACCACCATGGACTCTCAGGAGCACCATCCAAACCCTCAACCCTTTTAACAGCTGCTGCATATGAAATGCTCTGGCCAGCCCTGACTTTGGCCACCTCATTCTCTTTCACCTGGTCGGGCAATCGAAAGATGTAGGTTCATGGTTCCTACCACAATTGCAACATGTCACGTTTTCCTCACTTGAAACATGACCAAAAGCTTTACAATGATCACACTGCATTGGTCTTGGGATAAATGCTCTGACTCTGTAGTTTATATACCCCAACTGCACTTGAGTAGGGAGAGACTCCATATCAGAAAACAAAATAACAGATAGACTCTTCACTTTTACACCATTGACCACACGATTCATCCGACGTGCATCAATCACTCCAGGAATATTTTTAATCTCTTCAAAATCGACTTCCCACGAGACGCCAGATGTAACCCCCTTGAGGGGTGCCCTGTTCCGAAGAGACACACACAACACTTCAAACGTATAAAATTGGGTGAGACGCAACGCACGTTCCTTCTGATCCGCAGAAGCACAAAAAATCTAAACAAGCCCGCCTCTCGTGATCCTCACAGCCTTCACTTTACCCAGCGCTCTCTACACCAGTTTGGATATCTCAAATGGTTTCTTCAAGATTGGTACTCTGCTCAGCTGCTCCTCATTAACAAACCATACTCCTCCTAGATACGAAGGGACATTCTCATCACTGTACACTACTTTGATCCGTTTTTCATTATTTTGGACAATACTCAATTTCTCCTTGATTCTACCGCCATTGGATTCAGAATACAATTCATCGTCCGCTTCCGCCATCTTTTTCCGCTTCCAGCTAAAGTTAACTTCTTCCATTACAGTACTTCTTATTCGGTGGGGTTTATCGGCGGTTGGCATCCAACGTTATGGTGCATTACCGCCACCTACTGTACTGTAGTGTGGGCCAGAGACTGGGAGAAACTAAATCCTACCTGCCAGCCTCGTTTCTCTTTTTAAAAAAAATATATATATTTGAGACTATATCTAACGATGTTCTACTTAATATACTATTTAAACAAATGTCCTGTATCCCCTTCTCCATCATACTAGACCTCAGCCTCTCTCTTTCCCTCTCATACTGCCCACACTGTATCAATACATGCTCCACTGTCTCTGTTTCCTGGCAATAATCACACTTTCCTGATGGATGCTTTCCTATCACATTTAAGGTCTTATTCAACTGGCTGTGTCCCACCCTTAATCTTGTAAAAATAGCCTCCTCTCTTCTGTCTCTTCCTGTCGTCCTCCCCTCCCCGACTTTCCTCTGTACTTGAAATAAATGCCTGCCCTTAGTATCTCTATTCCACTGCTCCTGCCATCTCTGCACCATCACTGTCCAAACCTCTGCCTTGCTCATTGAAACTACAACATCAACATCCCCACTACTAAGTGCTTGTTTAGCCAGAACATCAACTGCTTCGTTCCCCTCCACCCCCACATGGGCTGGGACCCAAGTAAATCTTATCTGTATACCCATCTGTCTAATCCTGCCATGGGTTTGTAGCACCTCATAAAGCAGGTCTTGTCTGCTACGTGAGCTAAAGGACTGCAGACTCATTAACACTGCACATGAATCAGAGCAAATACTGTAACTACTCTGTCTGGCTTGACTTCCTCCACCCACTGCAAGGCCGACAGTATGGCCATCAGCTCCGCCGTATATACAGCCAGATTATCTGTAATACGTTTCCTGACTGCCACCCCACATTCCTGCACTGCAAAAATGCTGACCCAGCACGTCCTGTCCTTGGATCTTTTGAACCATCTGTGTAAATGGCTACAAAATCCTGATACACAGTATCCAGACGTCTTTTAAACAAATCAGATGGATCAACACACTGCCTATCTTTCCGTAGTCTCTCCAACACTTCTAGATCAACTACTGGAGGCGGGAGTAGCCATGGTGGGTTTACAGGAATAGCTACTGTTGGAATAAACTCTCTTCCATACAGTCCCATCGCCTGGGTATTCCCCACCCACCCAAAGCTTGTGTTCTGTCCTCGCTCATGTTCCCAGCATGCCTGTAAAATCCCTTTCGCAGGATGAGACACCCCATGTCCCTGTAGGTTGACCCAATAATTAATTGCCAGCTGCTGTCTCCTAATGTGCAGTGGCATATCCCCCATCTCCACCTGTAGTGCAGACACTGGGGAGGTCTGAAACGCCCCACTACATATTCTGAGTCCTTGCCCCTGTATGACATCTAGACTTTCCAATGAGGTCCGGGCTGCCGAACCATACGCTATAATACCATTGTCTATTACAGATTGGATCAATGCAACATACATGGTCCTCAATGAGGAACGCCACCCACTCATTCCCTGTCAGACAGCGCATCACATTTAGCACCTTCTTACACTTTCCCACCACTCTCTCCATGTGTTCTGCCCAGGTCAGCCTAGTGTCAAAGTACACCCCAAGGAACCTGATGGCCCCCACCCTCTCCAAGTTTCTCCCATATAACCTCAAGTGTACCTCATCTCCCACCTTCCTCCTGGTAAAGAACACTGTTTGAATTTTCTCTACAGAGAACCTGAATAACCACATTAATGCTCACCGCTCTACCTCATCAATTGCTTCCTGTACCTTCTTGACTATATAATTCCATAATAGTATTTAGGAGTGGCTTGACTTGGAAAGACCTGATAGGCGCGCTAAGAAGACTGGGAATTGTAGTCATAAAACTGTCTTACCTAGCTACACTTTAGCATGCCGCCAACTTTTTGTATATATATTGTAACGACCCTGGGTTTATAAACGCGGATATCGACTCTGCCACGCGAGCATGCTTTTGGGGCACAGTCGATGACGCGTTGGGACTTCGGGCTAGAAGGTTGAGGGTTCGAGACCTGCTCCATTACAATATAGATATATCTGAAAGGTATTGCCGGCAACAAATGCCGCATTCAAAACAACTGGGGACTCGGGAAAAAAACGAGCTCCTACTGGGAAACATCAATTTCAACTGTCATCCAACTAGGAATTCCAACTCGGGAAGGCCTCTTTCTAGAGCTCCGATTTTCCGACCTAACGATCACTGACGTCATGATTTGACGTCGTATTTTTCCGAGTTCCCAGTTGGTTTGTACGCGACACGAGCCTGTACTTTTATTTCCGCCGTCCGACCCTCGCCATGACCAATGACGTATATGCACACATCATTGGTCATGACTCACGATTGCTGTAATGTTTAAAAGTCCCGCCAACCCCTCAGACAGTATAACCTCATCATCTTACTGGCTTTGGCACTCATCAACAATCTATTATTGTTCTCCGACATCAAAAAATGTGTAATTGTCATTCATATGAAAAAGTATAAACAAAACAGTAGTCTGCATGCAGCCAACATCCTGGTCCGGCAAATATTACCTGCTAAATTCTTTGCACCAAAAAACCCATTCGTTTTAAAATGTGGCTATTTAGGATATGTAAATCTGGCTATTTGGGATATGTAAATCTAGAAAGCCAGGCAACTAAAAGCTACTTTCTAGCCAATTAAGTTTTGGTTTGTTGCTAGCTTGTAAGCTAGCTAATTTAAATAGCTGTAGCTGGCTAGCCAGCTCATTATTACGAGAACATATCTGACAACGTTTCGAGTTGAACTGTAGCCAACTTTTTATTCACCATAACAGGAAAATTATCACATTACATGGTCATTATTTACCAATTTTCTACAAGTATGGCGAGCTGCCAACTTACTGTTTGTGAATGTGAAGAAATGGAAGCAGTGCATTGCAATCTGTCCAATTGGAGGAATTTAGAAGGTCTGTTACCATGACAACGGTCGTAACAACAAAGGTCAAAGTTGAATGTTTCTTGCTCAGTTGCCATAAAATAAATAGAGCCCGCACACTCATAAGCGCCAACACGTACCTTTATACACAAACAACGTTTCGATCTGCCCTGCAAGGATCTTCGTCAGGTTATTCCTCGTTATTCCTTATTTTTGCTCAGTTGCCGCATAAGTAATGGCTATATAAAAGGTGAATGCGATGTAAAGATAGTGCTGTTTAAATGTAGTGATGTTTTTACAGGCAACATACCGTGAATCCTATGTGAAAGAAGTAATACACTTTAGACATGATGCACTTTTGACATGATGCACTTACTGAACCCTTTGTAAATGACTGCAAACTTGATGACAGTATATATGTCCCACCATATTCTAATCAACTACTTTTAGGTTGCCAAATGAGAACTCTCAATTCTATACAGACAGATTCATGTTTGTAATCTGTTCTTTCACCTATCTCTACATTCCCAGGGATAAAGAAAAAAACTCAACAGGGAAAAGCAAGAAAAGAAAAGGGGAAAGTATGTCAGAAGGCCACAGTCCAAAAGGAGGTGCTGGGGTCTTTGCCAAAAAAGTCCAAAGGCAACTGAGCAGGGGCAAGGAGAAAGTATGCTTTAACTTTCTCAATAAAATGCACAGCATGATCTCCCAATGCCTCTCAATCTAACTTTAGAAGAAAAGAATAAAGGTTCAAGCCATTAGAGGTAGCTTGACATGTGTACATGTATTTTGTTCCCAACGTTTTAGGTCTTGCAGAAGTTTGGAAAGACAGTGGAGACCAAAGATGAAAGATTTGAGCAATGCCTCCTAAATCTCACTGACCAACAGGTAGTCTCCATGGGCAGTCAGTCTCCATGCATGAACCAATAACAAATATTAACAGATATTTTATGATTTAGCAAAGGCATGTAAATCTGCGCCTGTAAATGCCCCAAATGTATGTATAGCCTACAGACGACTCTATAACCTCTGTTTTGCAGATTGATGGGAACCGGTTATACAAAGATCTAAAGCATTACCTTAGTTCTGTCAAAGGTAAACATTTGTTCTGTCTGATATTTTATTTGATTAATTAGGATCCCCATTAGCCGACGCATATAAATAAATAAATAGGTCATTTAGCAGACGCTCTTATCCAGAGCTTAAGTGCCTTGCTCAAGGGCACATCGACAGATTTTTCACCTAGTCGGCTCTGGGATTAGAACCAGCAACCTTTCGGTTACTGGCACAATGCTCTTAACCACTAAGCTACCTGCCGCATATGGCAACCGTCAGTCTTACTGGAGTCCGACACATAACGAAAAAGACATTACAGACAAAATACTTTACAGTTGACATACATTTAAAAACATGATGTATGATGATGTGACATGTATGATGTTGTCCCTTAATTGCATGGTTTTCTATAGCTTTACCATCAGTGGTGCCCAGAGCCTGATAAAATGTGATCCATGTTGTCCACTTTTTCACAGAAATGCGGGAAGCTTCAAAACGGCTTTCCCAGTCTCTGTATGATGTCTATGAGCCGGACTGGGATGGAGAAGAGGACCTGGGGGCCATTGTAGAGGTCAGTCATAGCTCCGCTGTATTATTAAGGATGACATGCATGACCTCTCCGTTGGTTATTATAATGCACATTTTTGTAAAAAAATTAAAATAAACATGATCCTGTGCCAACAGGGTGAAGACCTCTTGTGGAATGATTATGAGGCGAAGCTGTTAGACCAGGCACTTCGTACCATGGAGTCTTATATGAGCCAGTTCCCAGATATCAGGGTAAGGGTGGAAAATGCACGGGCGGCACACACACACACTTCCTAAATACAGTATGTTATCTTTCAAGTGCATCCTTCCTCTCCTCTAAATCCCCAGGAGAGGGTGGCCAAACGAGGCAGGAAGCTGGTTGACTATGATTCCTCCCGTCACCACTTGGAGGCGATGCAGAATGCTAAAAAGAAAGATGATGTCAAAATAGCCAAGGTCAGACAGACAAAATACCCCTGTCTACTTAATTTGCACAGCAATTATCATTTAAGCTAAGCTGCAAAACTCATCTTATCATGGTGGTTCTCTCTGTACAGGCAGCTGATGAGGTGAACATAGCCCAGAGTGTATTTGAGTGCATCAACAGAGAGCTGAGGGATGAGCTCCCTGCTCTCTATGACAGGTAAGGAGTCAGAAGTTAGCACAGAACCAGATAGCAGAATGATATACCATTCAAATACATACATAATCAGGTCAAGTGTCTAATAAACTATTTATATGAATAATGTTTTTTTCTTTTCTTTTGTTCCTGAAGCCGAATTGGATGCTATGTGTCAGTCTTCACAGCCATCACAAATTTGCGGGACACCTTCTTTAAGGAAATGACAACGGTATGTGCAGTTCATATTATGCTCAATAACTGGGGTGGGAATACACATCCAAAAATAACAGTCATGTGGGGCTTTGCTTTGGTTTATACAAATGAACGGAACTGTTTTGTCTGCATTTAGGTAACAAAAGTCGTAGCTCTTTCGGTTTATATCTATTCTTGAACTGGTGTAACTTCCTCTCTTTCAGTTCAACAGTGATTTGCAGAATGTGATGAAGGATCTGAAGGATCAGCATCCAGACAAGGTATTTGTCATCAAGGGGTTGAATCGGTAAGTTGGTAAGGATCTCTCACCAGAACATTTTATTCTTTCTTTATTAACTTTCCATCCATTTGAGTCTATCAATGGGTTGTGGTTTGGGATGAACTAAACAGAGAGTGTATTATAAAGCATAACAGTAATCAAAGCAAAAGTAAGTGTATCAACATGTAGTCATATCCCCCCTCTCACATATCTTTCAGGACTGGCTCTCTGAATAGGCGATCTCTCATGTCCCCCAAGTCATGGAAGGCCAGCTTCTCTGACTTCCATCAGAGTTATAGTCCAGGCAAGTCAGGCACCCTGACTAGAGACAGGTCCAGCTTCAGATCCCCTAGTAGTCCTCGCTATGATGAGTCACTCACCAGCACCCCTGCAGTCTCCTCACGGCCCCTACCTATTGAAGAGCCCTCCTCAGAGGCCAGAGACCTGGATGCAGACTCCACCCGTAGTGAGGGTCCTACTGCAGAGAAGAAACCTGGGTCTGAAAGCAGGGATGACACCACCAAAGAAGGGGCCTCCGGCAGTGGTCAAAAGTCAGGGGAAGAGAAACTGGCGGAGGAAGAAAAAGGCGTTAAAAAGAGAGCGTCTGAGCCTTCTTCCGACCAGCACTCCACCACAGATAAGAAAGGAGAAGTAGAACGCCCTGCTGCATTAACTGAGAGTACCTCCGAAGTGACAAACTCACATGACTCAGAGAGTGTTGAGCTCCAGCTCTCGGCCATAGACACCCCCCAGCTGACCTTAGAGAGCTCTGTGGCCCGTGAGGACTCTGGGGCCCATGGTGTGCAGAACGGAGCGGCTACTGATGGCTCTGATTCTGACATAGAGGCCACTGGGCTTGTCCAAAAGGTGAGTTGTCAGGATGAGATCTCACTGTAAAAATACAGACGCAACCTTTTATGGCCTTTCGTATGTGGTACATTTGATTTACATGCCGGTCTACTCTAATCAAGACAGGCAGTATAATAACGGGATGCCATCGACTGCTGCTAGACCTTTTGATCTACTGGTCTATAACTTGTTACTTTGGTATTTTCTTTTACTTTTAGGCAGAAAAATTATATATCCAGGAGCCAGAGGATGTGAAAAACACTGTGGTTTAATGAAGGATCTCTGAAGAAAAGGTTGGTTCCTGTTTGAAGTAACTATAATTATGGATAAGTTATGAGTTATGGATAAGGCTGCTTTTCTTATTTGTTAACTGTCAAAATGTTTTGTGTTTGTTCACAGAACTAGTTGTAGTAATAAGGGAGAGGGGCTGAATACTGCACAAGGGAAATAGGATAAAAATGAAGAGCCTTCTCAATATTACAGTCGGGAAATAAGAATATCTGCTGTTTCCACCAGCTGCCTAAGATCTGAAAGCTCTTGCTTGTGGACAATATATTTTCAATATAGCTGTTTTGTTTTTATTAATAAAATGAATGGTATGCGTGTTTGTGCTTTGCATAGGTTTGTGCCAATAATCCAATAACTGTGTCACCCAATTCTCTTTTAATTTAATTGTAGAGAAACAGCAAGTTCACTAAACTGTAATTGACTTGAATTGAAATTCAGCTTTGCAAAATTGTATAGAAAATGTAATAAAAATCCATAGAAAACAACAATTTATTTTCTGTGTGTGCTAAATTGTACATGAAGAACTTGGTTATTGATTAAACTAATGTATTTTTATAATGGCTTGTTGAGTGATACTGCTGTAATTGAAAATCTCAAATGACTGAATGTAAATCAAAGGAAACCTAGAGGTATCTTTTGATGAATTTTGTATTTCTATACAATTTCTCATTAAAGTGATAACATCTCTGCCCCTAGTGTCTTTATTTGTCAGTACTGTAAATATTTTAGATCTGCAACAATGTTGCTGCAACATCAAACCTCCCAATAGCTATTGTTGCAATTTCACGGGAGCGAGCACACATGCGTCTCATGAACGCAGCGTTCAAGGCATTACAGGAAAGTTTGAGCAGTGAGCACACCTGTCTATTTTTTGTGTTTTCTTGTTCGTTGCTGGCTTACTAAAGCTAGCTCGCTTAAAATACTGTATTTCGAACCTTTTTTGTTGTTGTTGTTATAAGAAAAGTTGTGTCTGAAGCAAGGTGACCAGCAAGCAAATATCGCTCTCAGCAGATATCTCTACTTCCTCAGGTAAAGTAGTTGGGGAACCCTCAACTCCTTTGTCTTATATCGAGGCAGAGTTGAGTTTTGATGACTGGTCGAGGGATATGCTAGAAAGAACATTGTGTCGCTATCAGTCGATTCTTGTAAAAATTTCACATCTGAAAACGCTTTCCTGTGCCTATGTGTGTCCTGTACAATAGCGGTCATTCCACGGGTTGCTGAAAATCATTTAAAAAATAAAAATAATTAAGCGAATAAAACCGACTTTTTGCTCGTACTATGTAAACAGATTCAATTGGGTTCATGCTATGAAGGATCCTTTTGATGTCTACCCCATTGAAGTTGACCATTTAAATGGTTACGGGTTAGCTAAGGTTTAGGGTAGGGATGTCCCAAGCATTCTGGATAACACGGACCCAATTGAATCCTAGTTTAAGTACGCAGCTGCGTGATGAACAATGGCAGCATTGAAAGTGTGATGTACCCACCTAGCCAGTAAACATGCTATTCCAGGCGACATCTTGATTAAATACCTCAATGATTGATATTCAGAAATGATACGAATTTACTACCCTTTATTGTATTTTTTATTGCCCAGCTACGGCGGTAGCTAAATCAATTTACTACATCACTAGATGACTCTCATTGCATTTCTGTATTTGCATCCATTATTCATATGTCCTGATAACCCAGGATCATTGAATGAGTTTCTAATCTTTGCAATAAACTTTGGTTTTATATTTTACTAATTTACATAATAAAAGACAAAATAGGTTTCAGTGAAGCCTGTTATTATGAGGAAGTGAGTGGGGACTAGATATTTAGGGAGACTGGTTTCCACGCTTGCCAGGTCTAAGTACATTTCTAGCCCAATGCCCATTCAAAACCTGCCCACAACATTATTGTGAAATGGTGTTAACACAATGTTAAACATTTTGAAACAGTGTTAATAGAAGTCACATTGCTCTAAAATAATCATATTTTCAACTGGAGTATAAAAATCGAAAAGCCCCGAAAGTTTACTTTTTTTGCTTATTTTATTTCACAAAAATGTAAATTCATGTTGCAGCCTGATGTCCCAGTAATCCATCCCTCTGGAGCAAGATGGAAATGACAGAGAAAGGAGATCCATCATGAGTCCAGTACATCAATAGTTTTATTCTACTGTTAATCAATCAATTGCTACTATTATTATTATTATAATTTGATAGTCAGTAATGGAGTTAATCGGTTCCTCTCTGTGCCACTGCGCGCCGCTCTCTCTCCTCTGACTTCAACTTTCTGGCCAATGTTAGCTAGCTAGCGTGCTGCATACAGGGCTCGAGACTAACTTTTTTCATCACCGTCCAGAATCGTCCCAAAGTGAAGATGAACCGTCCCAAATTAATATATATATGTTTTGATATGCCAACATGGGTCTACTCATAGGACCTAGGTCATTCACAGTGATTTAAAAGTCTAATAAGAGTAGCCTACTACTGAAATAGATAAATGGGGCTCTCAACTGAGCCAGAAATTCACATAAAACATTTCTTGCCTCTAAAAAAAGCCAACATTGGAATAATATTTAAAGTGGCAATATTTACATTTTTGGCCAACCTGACAAATTCACATAGAAATGTGTGTTATAGATCTCATTCTCATTGAAAGAAATTTTAAGAAGCGGTAGATATGTTCTATGTGCTCTATTTCTATGCTTCCCATTCTTAAAGGGAAACTCCACCCAAAAGCTAAATGTTGTAGCTAGTTAGTGCTACTTAATTAGTTCATTGTTCTCACATCACTTGTCATGACTGCCTGCTGCAGCGCTCTCTCAACACCACTGACTGTGCTCAACACACACACACACACACCTTCTGCCCTCCCCACCACTCACTCAGCAACAGCCTGCATCACTGACTGATAGTCAGCAGTAGCAGGTCACAGTGAAATTAATAAAACATTTTTTAAAGAGATGTGGTGCAATTTAGAAGTAGCCCAAAAACCTGCAACCAATACACTTTCACCCACAACATCGTTTTCAAAGTAGCCCAATTTCTGGCCTCAGCTATAACCTCTACCACTGTAAATAGCCTACAGGATTCAAACATGATTACTTTTTTCTACAACTCTCTACCCTGAATTATTGTAATGTTACCTGCATTTAGTACTGTTGGTTGGGAATAAAGGGCTTTTTACTTATGAGTTTGTGTGTTGTGTAAACAATGACTGTACTAATCAGTATACTTTTCATTTGTTCTATAGCTTGTGAATCTGACATCAATCACCATGACTATTCCACCCATGACAGGTAAGTGGGACATGTCATTTTTGTGCTAGAGATTTGCCCTTTTATGTGGCACTTATTTCTCAAAGACAAAATACGTTTGATGTTATTTAAAGTCAGCTTGTCAATAAAATACTGTAGCCATATTTTCCTTTAGAGTTGATGATGCCCAACCCTTTTCATGATGGCTCTGTTGTTTACCTCTGATTATTAAGACATTGCGTAATGTCATATAGATTCAGAAATTAAACTTCAGCATGACCTGAGGTTCTGGCATGTTTCAGTGTAGCCGTTCATAAACATATTACTGTGTTATAACACAGTTCAGATTGCAGTTTCACAAGTTTATACTAGCACAGCCTACAGTATTAAACGGATTGTTTGTGTCAATGCTTTGTCTTCAGCGACAGAGATGAGTACTACAACGCCACTTCCCACACATACAGACTCCTCTACTGTCATTGGAGGTAGGCCTAATTTATTTGGACTATTTTCTTTTTACTTCACTATGACAAAGAAAATAAAAATAGATACCTTAAAACTGTGTTTTGCCAGTTATCTATCATTAGCTAAACTTCACAGTCCCTATTCTAAAAGCAGTTGACTCTCTCTCTCCCCAGTGGTCATCGTAGTTGTACTGCTGATGCTAGCTGGCCTGGGTTTCCTTCTGTACCGGTACTTGTGCCACAACAAGGGTGCCTACACAACCACAGGAGAACCTTCCCCGGTGGAAGACCCTGATCAGGCCCACGGTAACATTGTAACTGACGAAAAGAAGGAGTACTTCATTTGAACATGATGGAAGGATGAAAAGGAGGAATGCGAGGAGAACTGTGGGTGGGTGTTAACAAAATGTTATCTGCCAAACTGAGAGGAAACAGGAAAATGACAACCATCTTTGATGGCCATCTACGGGATTTCCACGGTTTTGGGGAAGACCTACATAGATTTAACCCAAGAAAACACTCACTTATAGGCACATAAGCTGGGCAGGAGATGAGATGCATTAGTAAAAGAGGTGTGTGTGTGTGCGCACACTGAAGGGACTTGCAACGTAACAGTTGTGTGCACATAAAAGATCGTTGTGAAACACTGGTGGATGGAAGACTTTATGAGATTCTTGCGGGTAAATGTCTTAAGATGACATCATAAATATGCCTCCATTTCAGTGTCATCACAATTCAGTTATATATCTGCTCCCCATGTCAGCTCTGAAGGCTTTTAATTTTATGTTTTACTTTAACATTTTCTGTATTTAATGAATGAGTATCCTGGGGTGCTAAATGGGGAATTTGATTTGGTGATCAGTAGAAGGCACTGATTAAATTGTATTATTCTTATGCCATTATCCATACTTTACAAGTTGGGCAAAACGATAAGGATTTTACTATTGTCTATCTGGGCAGCTAAATGGAAAATGTATTGTATCTGTTACTATTACCAGCTAGAGATTGTATGATCTTATTGAAGTATCTGCCAAAGGTAGTAAGTGACATGACAGACCTCAAGACGGCAGGTCAGATATGGCAATAAAGCTTTTTCCTTTTTTCACTCATTGTTGAATGTCCTTACAGCTATAAGTGATAGGTGGACAGAACATTGAAGAGAATCATTCTCGCACCCCGCAATGTGTATTTCATATAAGGCTGGAGTTGTTCATTTTCATCACAGGGAAGGCATCTATGCACTGTAAACATTTCCTCAACTCTTACGATTCATACAGGGCCACTTGAGCTGCTTGAGAGTCCTGATGCATGTCACAAACATTTTTCAAAATGACGGAAAAGAACTCGGAACAGGTAGCATTTCAATTGTCCAAAATATCCTTTATTCTAAATTGTTGTTATATTTTACGTTTATAAAAAAACGTTGTGCTCCAAAGTTCCTTTGCAGAGTTCTTTCTTCCAGATGCATGTTTCAGCAAACCAAAGTAACTCATCTCCTTAATCTTAAAATAAAGTGTACCATAGTCCATCAAATCACTTTAATACATATCCATATTATAAAAATGTTAGAGAATCCCTGAACTATAAATGTCCATAAATCCTTCAATGTTTACTCCACACTGGCTGTGGTTGGCATGGCATCTACTGGTAAGCATTACAGTAAATCATATTGCTGGGTCTAAGCCACCATTATGTTGCTGCATTACAGTACATCATATTGCTAGGTCTAAGCCACGATTATTTTGCTGCATTAAACAATATTGTCAGGCCTTGGACAGAAAGAAAACAAAAAATTACACAGTGTTTGAAGGAATAGATTTTTTGTTTACATTTTGAAAGCTGTGACCCCTTTTTAAACGGTATGAAGCATCAATGTGTGTTTGGGAATGGGATACACATTTACAGCCGCGCTAAATATGAGTGACATGATAACCATGTTTGGAATGGAAGCTGGTCATGTGATCAGTGTTACCAAGAACAGCTGCAGTCTGATAATACATGTGCAAATAGGTTGCATGCTAGGCTAGTAGGTTACCAGACAACTTACTGACCAAAGTGACCTGGAATTCACATTTCAGTGAAGACTACTTCTGTTTCCATGAGGTCTACAGCTATCAAATCTAGGCTATTATGTCGGAAACCCCAGTGACTTATCAGAACATGCAAGACGTTACATGAGGAAAAATAAAAACAGCAAGGAACCATGTTATGTTTCAACCAAAATATCAAATTCTTGAATGCAGACATGGTCTCACAAACTAGATCAAACCTAGTGTTAGATATTTATTACTTAAAGTTTATCCAGTAGTTTAATTAGCAGCACAGAAGTGTATTGGAAAATAAACAGTTGTCAACAGTTGTAAGCTCCACTGATGCAATGCATATTTTTATTTATAAGAAAATGTATTCAGAAATAATGTGGCTTAACACTATATTAAACAAATCGGGAACCATATGCACGTGATTTTCTGCAGTCCTAAAACATTTAGGAACACCCAACACCCCTTTTGGAGTGAAAGTACATTTAAATTAATTCTAAAAAAGTTGGACAGGAAAGAGTAACATGCATAGCACTGTATTTGCAGGTTATTAGCATTTGTACTAAAAACAAGTAGCAAAATCTAATTTCCAGCAGTGCACATAAATCAATGCTTGTGGTATTTCTATAAAAAATTAGCAATGATACATCTTTACAAAAATCAAAATTGTACAAAGCAAAAGTGCAAAAAAGCATGCAGAACCACCTAGTCACAATTACATTAAACATTTAAGCACCCCATTAAAAAATACAGCAACAGCAATGCCAGATCGAAGGTCTTAAGTACCATCAAACTCATCACTGTTCCTTAAATCTGATGTTTGCTTTTCAAAATGTGCCATATTTCAATTACTATAATTATAAGTCACAACCAAATATTTACTAGTGCAGTCTAGACCATTTCTTTGGTACAACCAGCTAATTGGTTATACTAACATTAACTAATAATTAATTATAACAAATCACTTTAAGATGTGCCCGAAAGTGATAAATACTGAAAAGAAACAAACTGGTTACATTGTAATTGAACCCTCACAGTCCTTATAACGAAGGATTAAAGTAAAAAGTGTTTAACTCTTAATAACCCCCTGATTTTAGTAGATTATTCTAGTTTACATGACAGTGCTTTTAAGTGTTTAAGAACAGGTGGGTGCCATTGTTTTACTTAAGGAAACCAAACACTGGGATGCTGTACAACTCTGGGTATCCAATTTAGGGAAGAAAAAACCCCGGCAAAAATTAAAACCAATAACTGCGCAAATGTAAAGCCAACCAACCCTTTCGATTATCCAAATCTCAACTTCATTCTTGAAGTATTTTAAGTCAATTTACTTTTATTTAAGTCACGGTGCTCTTTGGCACCCGATGATGTTAATCTACAGTTGCCCAAGAAGGTACAGTAAACCACCATGGCATGTTATAATCTGGTAATCATTTTGTAATCCATTCTTGTTTGGGTTCTTGTTTAACATACTAGTATTTATTATACTACAACACACATCTATTTGATCAGATTCAAATTAATCCAGTGGTCGCAGGAACTGATTTTAGATAGGCCTACTGGGCATATTCAACATGCCATGCAACAGTGAAAACTAAAGTACATATGATGCTCTACTTGGATCAGTAGCACTCTTTGTGAGGAAGACATTAGGCCAAGTCCAATGAGTGTTTATAAACATGAACAGAAGTTATCAAGTACAAAATGATGACAGTGTTAAGAGTGTAGATTGATGTCATGCATTAAAAAAAGAAAATATAACCAGTGAGATGTGTTTTGACTTAAGACAGCAGCACTATCATTGTAAGGTCAGGGAACCAGTTCAGCAGCCCAAATTATGAATCAGTAATTAGGACTGTTTTGCTTTGGGATCGGAAGTGGAGTACTGTACCTTTTATCAGGGCTCTAAAATATTACATTCCGTTAGGTGATATCAGTATCCCGGAAGGGGTTGGCGGATGGGCCAGGAGAAGGAGTCATCATTTTGAATGAGGGAGAGGAGAATGGGGAGAGGTTGCGGAAAACACTGGCTGTTACCAGATGGTGTACCCGCCATTGGAGCCACCCACGAAGAAGTTGTTCTTGCGCTGTGTCATCATGACGTTGGCACCCTGCATGGCGGCCAGCTGAGCTGCATTAGGCATGTGGCCAGGAGGTGGGGGCTGTGATGTGTTTAGGTGAGGGGGAAAGAAATAGTCACATACATGAGTAACTTTACCAATATCTGTTATCAATTACACAGGATATATATTTGGCTCCAGTACAATATGAACATTGATTTATGATAGAACCACATGACGTTGAGTAACATATAAGCCTGGGGTGTCAAACTCAATTACTGGGAGGCCGAGTGTTGTCAGGCTTTCACTCCTCCCTTGTACTTATTAAGGTAATTGATTACTTCCCCTCATCAGGTTGTCTAGGTCTTTAATTGGACACTTGTTAAAAGGAAATAACAAAAAACAGCAAATTCACAGTCATCCAGGTATTGAGTTTGACACCCAGGATATATCCTAGGCGTTTTGAGGATACTCACCGGGATGGAAGCACTGTTGCTTTGACCAAAGCGAGCACCAGCATCATATCCTCCCTCCACTAGCACAGTGGAGCCAGGGGGATACATGGCTCCCATGGGGTAGTATGCCATTGGGACGTTGTGGCCCATTGGTCCAACAGCCATGGACTGGGGCAGTTGCATGTACATCTGAGTGCCAGGGTACTGGGACATTTGCTGTAGCTGGCCAGCCTGAGATGGGTGCACATACCTGGGCTGATAGATCTTTGGCGTAATGGAGAAAATATGAAAAGGGGAGAGTTAGAGTCAGTCGGTCAGTGTGTTTGTATTGATATGATTGGTAATACTCTTCACAAAAGTAGATAGACATTTATATTTGGAATAAACTTGTTACCTCAGAGTATGCAGGTGGTGCGTCTGAGTAAGGGGGTGCCTGGGGAGACACTTGCATCGCAGGTGGGTAGATGGGTGCACTACTCTGCTGAGGGTACACAGCTTGCTGGGGATAGGAACCTGTGATACACAATATTATACTATTATTGATACATAATATTATACTATTATCAATACCCACATTTCTCTGTTTTACTCAATCTTCACACAATAGCAAAACATTATTCAGGGCTAACGTAGTTTGGAATCTACTACCAACCGGTCTAATTTAAGAAACGTATAGCTAGCTAACATAACATGCAGAAAATACTTCTTTCATCAATAATAATTAGTTAACGTTAGCTAGCTAAGTTAATATTGTCACAACAAAACACTTACCCAACTGACATAATAGTGACTATGACAGGTCCTAGAGCTAACTGCAAAAGCTAGCTGGATAGTGATATTGAGGTCAGAGTATGCGGCTACAAGCTAATTAGCATGTAGTAACTACAGCAAGCTTTCTAATGTTACGTATTGGGCAACATTAACGTTAGCTACCTAGAAAGCTAGCTGGCTACTTACATGTCGACTCTATTACGATTTAGACACCAGTATCTACCTTAGTGGTTGGGCTAATTTATAATGGAAACAGAAAAGACTTCGGTCAAGTAGACCTTTTAGTCTCGATTGTTAGCTATCTAGCTAACTAACCCTTAGCCGCTGTTGTTAGATAGCTAGCATGTGAGCTAATACAATGGTTGTGGACGTTAGCTAAATTACCTTTGTTGTTCATTGTCCTGAATTGGTGTGCGGTTTAATGCGTCGAATACGATTATTCTGAAGCTAAAAGTATTTTATATAAGGACCGTTTGAAAACTAAAAATTGAGATAACAGTTCAGAGTTACGTGACCGTTCACTTCCTTGTTTTTCTCTAGATTTGTGTTGTGACGGTGGATGCAGTTACGTCATATGTGCTTCGCCACTCCCATTCTACGGGTGAAAGTGCGTGCGCTGTGTAAATTATTTTACATTACCTAACTGGCTCAATTTACTTTGTAGTTTTCTTTATATTTAATAAATGTTCCATGGCATGGGAAAAGTGGGCACTGAAGGTGCTCAACCAGACCTAGACATAAACTGTTGGATAACATTCAAGATAATTAAAATGTATATATATATATTTGCTTTACGTTTCCTGCTATTTATTCTGCTAGTCTTCAAATACTTCCTAGTCTAAAAACCTATTTGACGTTGATCATTATAAAAAAATTATTGGTTACTTTTTTGATCCATAAGAAAACAATTGGGGGTACATCACCACATCATCACTAATGCCCATCAGGGTGATGATATGGAGGATGATATAGCAATTTTATTCAAAATATTTTAATACACTATTCTGATCATTAAGTGACAGTTAGTAAATTCTTGGCAGGAATATTTCAGCTTCGATGATAGAGGACATTGTGATTGAACAGACAGTAGAGAGCACTTGCCATGGGGCTAATTAAAGATTCAAACATCTCAGCTCTCCCTTTGAGCTCCATGGCAATACACTACAAATGCATGCAAATGCCAGTGTCTGCCAGCTGGCAAGAAAATGGAGAGAAAACACACCAAGGACTATTCCTCCAAGAGAAATGCAGTGAAATATGGTGCTAGTAGGTCATATATAATCAATCAATACTCTGTACCAACGGTGCATGTGAAATGTGACAACATGTTACAATTATGTAATGAAAACACAAATCCTTAGTATTTAGGGAAACAATTTATGCTCATGGGTGTGCCCTATCTGTCCAATGAAGTAATTACTTCTGGACAGTATTTCTAGGCCAGAGGACCCCTTTTGACCTCCAGAGGGAAAAGTTCCACGGAGTCTCTTTGCTGCTACATTCTATTCTGTACCACATATATTTTTTTAAAAGATAATAAGCAACTGATCCCTATTCACCTTTGCCAAAGTGCTAAACTGTCCTTTTAAAGATGCACTTTCCCTTTAAGGCAGCCATGGCTCCTCTCAAGTCGAGGCAGACATTTTTCAATGCAAGATTTTACTTGCATAAATTATGCTCATGACGTAGTGCAAAAGGCCAGATTTGTTGTAATTTTAGTGGTATTTTCCATTGGTCTTTACAGCAGAAATCGATTTTAGATGGTATCTTGAGGAATATAGGTAATCTGAATTGTAGTACCGAAGGGACCGTCATTAAATATTAAGAAAAAAAGGATCCCAACCCTCCTTATCAATGCAAATGACTCTTTTGTGTGCAGCCACAGCTCCTGTCTGGAGCGGTGAGATGGATTTTTAATTATGTGTGACTAAAACAAACTGTGGCAAAGATTTAAAAAAAGGGGAGAACCTCAGAAAATAAGACACATTTACGGTAAGTTGCTTTGCTTTGCTTTCAGTTTAAGACTCCCATCCGCTATAGCGCGACGAAATGGCGAGAGGAAATTCGTTTTTTTGTTAATATGCAATGCTCTTAATTAGCATAATTTATATATTTATGATAAAGAGAGGGAAACACATAAAATACAGTCCCCAGGCATGGAATGGCGGGTGATTTTGGTCGCAGCATGTTTAATGGGTAACATCGTGTCCTCAAATAAGTACACGGCGATACTTTTATTGCGGCTAGGTTGGGGGTGGTGTATGGGGATCAACACCTGCCGAAGTTTTGACAGATCTATAATTTCTGTGTTGGGGTGTGCTGCGCGCCACTTATCTTTTTGACGTTACGTTAAAATATTAGAATCTCGAATAGTTTTTTTCAGCTGTTATCGTTCTAGAAAGCTAGATGTTTGGGGAGACGCAGGCGGGCCTATTTTCTAGGGCTAGGCCACTTATGATCAAGAAGCTGCCTATTCATGGTGCATTATTCATATGTTTAATTTGACATAAAGACTTTGCCTTTATGAAAAATCAAGTCATACAGTCTATTATTACTGTGTGTGAGCGTGCACCCCTGTAGTCCCCAGTACAAGTAGGCCTACACTGTCCGGACTAAATCTCCTAGTTGTGACTTCTATTTCTAGTGCTCTCACTTTTGAGCCATCATTTGATTAGTTGTTTTTATACCCTTTAACTTAGTGATGGGCAACTTTGATGGGAGTGTGGGCCACTAAAAGATACATATATATTTTGGTTCTTGTGGAAATTTATCCGCGGGCCTACAAAAGGGGTCCGCCAGTTGCCCATCCCTGCTTTAACTACTACTATAAACCAAATTGTCATGGCTACAGCTGCCTGCCTGCACATCTGACCACCATTTTATTAGATAAGCCTATCAGACACTAAATGTAGGAGGGTTATTTGAACTATTTGCTATTGAACAGTCGTTTTTAGTAGCACTAATGTCTACAACCTTTATTTCATAGAGTATATAGAAAAAGTATCAGCACACCACATAGATGGAAAACACAATTCACATAGGCTAGCTTAATACCTGGTAGTTTTGATGGTACAGTATTCTCCCGCCTTACTTAGAATATCAAGACAGTGACTGCTTGGTGGTGAGAGCACTGAACCATGGACCCTCAGGATCTCCCTGCTGCTGACACACCCCTCACTGTCAATGAACAGGTACCACTAACCTCTCTGTCAACACTACCTGATATCATGTTAGTAACACACCCCTGCCCAACTTTCCAAAATCTATGTTGCCTCTGCTTTATAGTCTTCTGTCATGAACTGTTGCCACCTCCATGTCACCATATATTTGGAATGATTAACCCCACACAGTCATCTTGAGGTTGACATACACACTATATAAAAAGTATGTGGACACCCCTTCAAATGAGTGGATTTGGCTATTTCAGCCACACCCGTTGCTGACAGGTGTATAAAGTCGAGCACACAGCCATGCAATCTCCATAGACAAACATTGGCAGTAGAATGGCCTTACTGAAGAGCTCAGTGACTTTCAACGTGGCACCGGCATAGGATGCCACCTTTCCAACAAGTCAGTTCATCAGATTTCTGCCATGCTAGAGCTGCCTCGGTCAACTGTAAGTGCTGTTATTGTGAAGTGGAAACGTCTAGGGACAACAACGGCTCAGCCGCGAAGTGGTAGGCCACACAAACTCACAGAACGGGACCACCGAGTGCTAAAGCGCAAGCCTAAGATCACCATGCGCAATGCCAAGCGTCAGCTGGAGTGGTGTAAAGCTCGCCGCCATTGGACTCTGGAGCAGTAGAAAGCATTCTCTGGGGTGATGAATCACGCTTCACCATCTGGCAGTCCGACTGATTAATTTGGGTTTGGCGGATGCCAGGAGAACGCTACCTGCCCGAATGCATGGTGCCAACCTTACATTTTGGTGGAGGAGGAATAATGGTCTGGGTCTGTTTTTCATGGTTCGGGCTAGGCCCCTTAGTTCCAGTGAAGGGAAATCTTAACGCTACAGCATACAATGACATTCTAGACGATTCTGTGCTTCCAACATTGTGGCAATTTGGGGAAGGCCCTTTCCTGTTTCAGCATGACAATGCCCCCGTGCACAAAGCGAGGTCCATACCGAAATGGTTTGTCGAGATCAGTGTGGATGAACTTGACTGGCCTGCACAGAGCCCTGACCTCAACCCCATCGAACACCTTTGGGATGAATTGGAAAACCGACTGCGAGCCAGGCCTAATCGCCCAACATCAGTGCCCGACCTCAGTAATGCTCTCGTGGCTGAATAGAAGCAAGTCCCCGCAGCAATGTTCCAACATCTAGTGGAAAGCCTTCCCAGAAGAGTGGAGGCTGTTATAGCAGCAAAGTGGGGACCAACTCCATATGAATGCCCATGATTTTGGAATTAGATGTTTGACGAGCAGGTGTCCACATACTTTTGGCCATGTAGTGTAGTTTGCCACTTAATATGTCATCAATTAATACCGCTTCCGTAACACTTCTGAGTTTGCGCTATACTCTTTCATGCTTATTGATTAATTGTGTATGTTCACTCCGGCTGTGTCCTTTACACTCATAGTCAGCAAACTAAAGCAATTTATTTCTTGAATTATGAGAGGAGCTCTCAGAAAGCATCGCTTGAGCTGCTTGTTGGCTGACACTCTTTGTTGTAGTTTTGTTGAACTAATGTTTTTTTTTCATTTGTGTGCTTTTGTTTTGGTTCATTGTGTCCTAACGTGTGTGCTTGGCCTCTCTGTTGTTCTCCTTAGCCATTCACTGTCTGACTGCAGACATATTTTTTCAGCCATTAGGTTCCTGCACTTTGAAATTCCCTACCAAAAACAACCAGGTATGCTTTCAGTCTTTCCTGCATTGCACTGTCTCTCTGTCTGCACCTTGCCCTCCAGCTCAGGTTTTCTGTGCCTCTCCTTTACACCTTTCATGGCTGCATCCACGCATGCATCATGTCTTTGCTTTGTTATATTTACTAATAATATACAAATAGGATAATTAGGATAAGGCTAATTACTGCTGTTACTCTGTTCCACAAGTAACCAATAGACATTGTCCTCTACCTGGGTTGTCTCAGTAGATCGAGACCGAATGGTATGGCAACATTTAGATAATTTTAATGGAGTAACACTGAGCCTAGCCTGGATGTATATGCCTTATAATTATATAATTACTACATGATGACCTATATTCCTGGTCATGGCTCGGAACAAAAACATTTACGCTGCTGAGAATAGATGATGAGTCATTTATTGTGTAGTTGCGTGACTTGTGCTTGTATTCCAATTAAGCTTCTCTCAGTAGGAGTGCTGGTCTAGGACCAGGTCTCTCATTTCCATGTAGTCTTATTCATATGATCTAAAAGGCAAAACGGATCCTAGATCAGCACCCCTACTCTGAGACACTTTTTGAATATGAGCCCTTGTCTTGTGCTCCCCACTGCTGCACAGGTGATAGTGATGTCTGGTCATGAGACCATCCGTGTCTTGGAAGTGGAGGTAGATCAAGCCTCTCTTCCATCCTCAGTGCCTGATGGGAGGACTGGTTTGGGGGGTGAGGATGTGAGTAATCAGGCTATGCAACCTGAGGCAGGAACACAGGACAGCCCGCCAGCACCCCACAACACTGGGGGAGTAGGTGAGCCCTTTGTAGGATACCGATACGGTAGGTTAGACTCCATGCAATACAGGTTAAACTGCATCTTGTTTAATGCTGCAGTGTAAAAATGTTTCACAAATGTTTTAAGAGTGATGTGGGGTGTGTGCTGATGGTAGACAAACAGTGTGTTCTCTCTCTGTGCTGTCAGTGCTGGGGGAGCAGGTGGTGGCTGTGGATTCTGCAGCCTCTGCTGTCCAGAATCTTGCTCAGACTGCAGTTCCCATCAGTGTATCCCTGTCGCAGCCACAGGCCACCATGCCCATCACTGTGCAGAGCTTGCAGGGCTGTCAACAGGTGAGAACAATTAAACTAAAATACATACTTTTTTTGTGTAATGTGTGGTTCCTTCATCTGCCAATAATTTTTATCCTGTTTATTTGTCACCCCTCTTCCTAATAACCCCCTCCTCCTTCCCTGTAGGTCCTGACCCAGGATGGTCTGGCCACTCTGATGACAGGGATGATGGCCCAGACAGGCTCCCTGGGCCAGCCCCTGCTCATCCCCCTCAGCATGGCAGGGTCCATGGGGGGCCAAGGCCTGGCTGTCCTCACCTTCCCCACCAGCAACGTAGCCACACTCCCTGGCCTTTCAGCTGCCAGCCAGTCCGGAGGCCTCCTCAAACTACCCTTTGCCGGCTTACAAGGCTTGCAAAGTAAGACATGGCAGAGATACACACCTCACAGAATATGTATCTCTGCATTAATCCACATTGAATCAACAGTCAATCGTTTTTTGGCTACCACATGGGGACAGTGAGGCTTTATCTGTATGTGTTTGTGCTCTTCTTTCCCAGCAGCCACTGTGCTAAACCCTGTCCAGGCCCAGCAGACGGTTTTCCAGTCTCAGACAGCATCACTACAGCAGGTCCAGGCAGCTATGCAGCAGGCTCAGCAGAACACGCAGGTGACCGCAGCCCAACTGGCCCGGGCCATGCCAGCCGTCTCTCAGCCCAGTGTGTCTGTGGCAACACTCCATTCTGCAGGCCTCTCCATCAACCCTGCCATTGTAAGAATGTGTTTCTGTATTGTCGTGTATGTGAGTTAACCTTTTACACTCGTGGAAATTGGCCTACAGTATATGGATAGGGCTACATTTAAATGTTTCTTCAAGAATAAATATGAAAAGCATAAGCATGGGACAATTTGTAGACCAAAGTTGAGGACACAACAGTTCACCTGACACAAGACTGAATTCAAACACTACACTGTTGATTTTATGTGCATTTCCTAAGTAATTTCAATGCACTTTCAGGACATAGTCTTCAACTATAAGGTGCTTTTTAAAAATCGTTCCTAGCTGTGCCGTTGAGGAACTAGAGCAAGCATACTTGTTTTGTTTGGAACACAACCCTGCATCCCCGCCATCACCGTTGTTCTTTACACAATCCAAAGACAGACCATTATAAATCGCAATCTGGGTCAGGTGGGCATCATTCGAAAGCTTGTTCTATTGCCAACATGACTAAGTTATAAAATACGATCTTACAGTGTAAGGCTTTCACAGGGCAATTCAGAGAAACGGATCGTAATTTTGGTGCTCATAGAAAGGAGTCGTGTGCATTCAGGTGTGTGTTCTGCAGCAAATTTTCTTCACAATAGACAAACAGGCTCATTCTGTTCAGAAGAACCCAGGGTATGACGCCATGTCATCTTGTGACTGTACATCAAACATAACAGTTGACACTGTATATGACATGAGTTTTACACTCTTAGAAGAAAAGGTGCTTGGAAGAAAACCCTTTGAAGAACCCTTTTTGGTTGCAGGTATAACCTTTTTGGTTCCATGTAGATCCCTTTCTACAGAGGGTTCTACATGCAACCCAAAATGCTTCTACCTGGAACCAAAAAGTGTTCTATGGGGACAGCCGATGAACCCTTTTGGAACCCTTTTCTAGGAGTGTATGATATGGAAATGTGAAGTGCTCATTTGGACTCATGGGTGTTTGGCTTGCTTGTATGACATCAAAGTGGTATTTATTATAATCCTCAACGTCTCATCTTTCAAAATACATTGAGTCCTCTTAATTCACAGCGTTTCTCTCACTCTGACAACAAAAAAATTGCAAAAGTTGCCCAATTAGCGGGTGGATCGGGGCAACGGTAGGCCGTCATTGTAAATAAGAATTTGTTCTTAACTGACTTGCCTAGTTAAATAAAAAATAAATAAATAAACTTCTTGTCGCATGCGGTGCTCAAGTTCAGAATGGCTATCAGTCAAAACCCATAGAGAGCTGTGAAGCGCAGAGCCTGAACTCTGACTTAATGTATAGCATATTACTGTACAGCTACTGCGTTCTAATTTCAAATCTGCCATTTCCAACCTGTATACAGGTACGAGTGTAAAGGGTTAATGTGATGTGCGTGTATTTGTTTTTCATGTTTTTAACTTTAAAGTTTGGACATAAGTCTGCATAACTTGAGCAGATGGTTTAACATTGCCTTGTTGTTCATCCACACTCTTGAATATAGTGTACCTTATATTCAAAATGATGACATTATCGATAGTAGAACAATATGTTCTGGATGCCTCCGTTTCAATCCTCTCAGATCAGTGCTGCATCTCTAGGGGCTCAGCCTCAGTTCATCAGCTCCCTTACATCCACTCCCATCATCACCAGTGCCATGTCTGGAATCACCAGCCAGATCATCACCAACGCACAGGGACAGGTGGGTTACAGGACAAACATAACCACCAAGCAAACATGCTCACTATTTTTCAAGGATCATAGTAAGAATCACACAATTTCAACTAATGTCTTATGACTATGTTGTTATTATAGATTTATAAACTTGTATTTATCTATAAAGGTTATAGTATTATGATAATCAGTTAATAAACAACTTATAAACTATTTATAAATCCTTTTGTATAGTGTTACTAATAAGTATATGCCCTAATTCTTTAAATGTGGCATCCAGGTGATTGGAACCATCCCCCTGATGCTGAACCCTGCCTCACTGACAGGAGGGGCTGCTACTCAGGCTCTGAATCTCCAGGGATTTCAAGGCCTGCAGGTCCAGACAGTCCAGCCACAGCTGGTTCTGAACAACCAGGGCCAGATCATTGCCACCATAGGGAATGGACCTGCTACAGTCCCCACTTCTGCTGCGGTTATTCCCAAGCCTAATGTTCCTGTGACATTCTCGAAGCCCAGCACCCAGGTACCCTTCTCCACCAATTTTGTCCTTATGAGTGCTCCATCAGAATTTCAGAAAAATTGTAAATGCTGTTTTTATGGGGTGTTGGTCGAAATTGGTTTAAAGTGAGAATGGTGAGTCTTTGTTATTGCCTTTTGGATGTTACCATTAATCCATTGCTGACAGAAATTTCCCCTCAGGCTCAGGTAACAACTGTTACGCAGTCACCTGTGGTCATCGCCCCACAACCGTCTGCAATGAAGACAGTCACTCCAATCTCCTCCTCAGTCCCTATCACCTGTGGGGAGACACCCACTGTGGGCCAGCTCGTCAGCAGTACGTGGTTCACTTTTATTTATTTATTATTAATTTAATTTGATCGTATATTTAACCAGGGAAGTCACATTTGAGATTTACATATTTTTCAAGGTAGCCGGGCCAAGAAAAAGCAGCATCTTACATTTTTTTACATTTTAGTCATTTAGCAGACGCTCTTATCCAGAGCGACTTACAGTTAGTGAGTGCATACATTATTATTATTATTATTTATATTTTTTTATATATATATATTTTTTTATTTTCATACTGGCCCCCTGTGGGAATCGAACCCACAACCCTGGCGTTGCAAACGCCATGCTCTACCAACTGAGCTACATCCCCATCTTCTCTACAATCAGAGATATTTTTACAAGTAGGTAGATATTTATATCTGGTTCGTCTATTCCCCTCTTTAGAGCCACAGCAAGGGTGCACAGATGAGGAGGGCATTAATCTGGAAGAGATTCGAGAGTTTGCCAAGAACTTCAAGATCCGCCGGCTGTCCCTGGGGCTGACGCAGACACAAGTGGGACAGGCCCTTACGGCTACAGAGGGACCGGCCTACAGCCAGTCTGCCATCTGCAGGTAAACTCCTCTGGCCTACTGGGTGGGGGTGGTTGCAGGCAGCACAGTACAAGGTTTCTGAAATCCTTTCTATCAAATATGATAAATAGTGTATGTTTGTATGCTATGGACATTGTAGTTCTAGGGTTATATTTTGGAAGTCTTGATACTATAGTAGGAATGTCACAGGATAGTAGCTCTGACAGTTAAATAAAGATTAAATGGGGTCAGGTACTCTGGTTGATCAGAGGCTATTGTGTTATTAGTTTATAAGTTGTTGCTTCTTGCAGGTTTGAGAAGCTGGACATTACACCCAAGAGTGCTCAGAAGCTGAAGCCTGTGCTGGAGCGGTGGCTGGCTGAAGCAGAGCTGTGGAACCAGAAGGGTCAGCAGAATTTGATGGAGTTTGTGGGTGGTGAGCCATCCAAGAAACGCAAGCGTCGCACCAGCTTCACCCCGCAGGCCATCGAAGTGCTCAACACCTACTTTGAGAAGAATGCCCTGCCAACGGGCCAGGAGATTACGGAAATCGCTAAGGAGCTCAACTACGACCGTGAGGTTGTGCGTGTATGGTTCTGCAACAGGCGGCAGACACTGAAAAACACCAGCAAGATCAATGTGTTTCAAGTGCAGCCGTAAGCCTGTGCAGTAGTAATTGGCCATTGACTAGTAGGTAAGTTGGAAGGACCGCATAATCAGCTAAAGAAAAACATTTTGTAAAGACCGTAACACAGTCAACCTTAGTAAGTAAAAAATTATATGGACACTGAATGACACGAACTGAGTCTTACTATATGGACATAGAATACTCAGTTATCTCCATATGTTTTGATGTGTGTGTGTGGGAGAGAAAGAAAGACATTGCATGTGAAACGTGATTGGGTTAATGTTCACAGACCCTCTATTGTCAGTTTGACAACCTCTTTCATTTATTGATATAATGCCGTTTGTAAAGCAATGGCTGGAATTTTGATACACCTGGTTTTATACACATACAATACAGTTTTGCAAGTGGCTGTCTATGAATTTTGTGGCAATAGCCTCTAAAGATATTTGGTTACAGTTGTACAACATCTGATCAATCTGTTCTGATATTATGCTGGTGCCACCAAAATAGGTTTGGAACTGGTATGTACAATATTTGTGCGTCTAACTTTCTCACTCATCATTATTCACGATTCATTCAGGATTATCAGTAATCATGGTAGCATCCACATTAATGTAGAAGTGTTTAGAAACATATTATATTCTTATTTACAATAAAAATGACTCCAAAATGACACAATACATTTTTTAGCATTAATTTCTATTCGGCACAAAATAATTTGAAACACAACCACAACACACAAACACAACACAAACAGCAAATGCATCCAAAAGCAATGCCCCTTTGTTTACCATGGTAAAGGTTGTCATTTTGGATTAGTTCATCTGTAAAAGCCACTTGTACATTATTTCAAATAGTTAACAGATGTCAGCCTTGCATGGTCCATCCGCAGATATCACAGAGTCAAGAGTTTAAAACACAGCCTGTCTCAAGTGAGTCAGGCGTCAGTGCGGTTTAATGTGTACTGTATATTGAGAATACTTACGTGACATAAAGAATTATCTAATTAATCAAATTGATTGAATAAAACAACTTGACTATGTGAATGAATTGATTGTTATTATTAATGTATATGAAATACAGATTCTCAGCTAAAAGGAATGGTATTTTAGGGACAAACAAAATTGAAGTACCTAATGGCTTCCCCGCCCTTTTCTATAACCTCGTAATTGTTTGCACTTTAGAGATAACTTCTGAAAAGCCTTGATTGCAGATGAAGAGGGATGCAGCTTTGTAGGTTGGCGAACGCTAAATTAAGTTTATTATATTTGGAAATCTATCATTTTTATTGTTCTAGAAAATGTTGAATCTTCATTGGTTTTTATGTCTGGTCTATCCAACATATTTGAAAATGTAGCAAATGACAACTGGTTACCCAGCATATTTAAGTGGTTGATCATGTTTTGCTTGACATACAGACGCAAACATTTTTTAATGGTCAGACTTCAATGCCTAATGAGCATCAATTTTGTAAGGTTATCTTTAGCCAGTGTGGTACATGACTGAATGAGAATAAACTACAATACTTGGTCGTTTGTGGTCCCAAATTGATATAATTCATATTCTGATGTTTGTCTATGTCTGTGATATGCCATGCTGAACCGTGTAATTAATTTAATTTGTTCCCCATAATTGCCTTTTAAGATTGATAATATGTTTTCAGAAAGGAAGAAAATAATTGCTATATGAATCATGTGTTATGTTACACAACTGCCATTTCAGAGGTATCTATAACCTAAAACTTTTTTAGGATTCTCCCCAGTGAATTGTCTTTTGTCTGAATAATTTTGAGATGACAGAATGCAAATGAAAATCCAAGGTGAACACAGTTTAATAGTGTTGTTTTCCGATTTTAACTAATTATATCACACATTTTGTTGATGTTGGGCATAACAAATATTATTTACACTTGTTGTATAAGGTGTGCAGTATAAAACCAGTAATACATCTGAATAGATTATGTGTGAGATGAGGTCATGAGAGTGACTATTATGTTATTTTGTATCTGGACATTCTCTGCCAAATAAAGGCTTACTGAACACTGCCTGAGTCTTTTATTGTCTTGACTTCTGACTTAAAAAATAGGTCTAAATCACACTAACAATCCCTTGTCCTTTCTCTAGACCTTAACCCCTTGCTTATGACATCTCTAGTAAAGATTATTTGTGGCTTCCAAAGGGATTCTGTCATATTTCACACATATCCAGTCTCTTCAGATCCACAAATGCCATAGAGAATGATAAAGGACTCTTCTTTTTATTTTTTTTATTTTTTATTTAACCTTTATTTAACCAGGTAAGCCAGTTGAGAACAAGTTCTCATTTACAACTGCGACCTGGCCAAGATAAAGCAAAGCAGTGCGATAAAAACAACAACACAGAGTTACATATGGGGTAAACAAAACATAAAGTCAAAAATACAACAGAAAATATATATATATACAGTGTGCGAATGTAGTAAATTATGGAGGTAAGGCAATAAATAGGCCATAGTGCAAAATAGTTACAATTTCGTATTAACACTGGAATGATAGATGTGCAAAAGATGATGTGCAAATAGAGATACTGGGGTGCAAATGAGCAAAATAAATAACAATATGGGATGAGGTAGTTGGATGGGCTAATTACAGATGGGCTGTGTACAGGTGCAGTGATCGGTAAGCTGCTCTGACAACTGATGCCTAAAGTTAGTGAGGGAGATAAGAGTCTCCAGCTTCAGAGATTTTTGCAGTTCGTTCCAGTCATTGGCAGCAGAGAACTGGAAGGAATGGCAGCCAAAGGAGGTGTTGGCTTTGGGGATGACCAATGAGATATACAGTGCTATGAAAAAGTATTTGCCCCTTTCTAATTTTCTCTACTTTTGCATATTTGTGATACTGAATGTTATCAGATCTTCAACCAAAACATAATATTAGATAAAGGGAACATAAGTGGACAAATAACACAACAATTACATATTTATTTCATTTATTTCATAAACAAAGTTATGCAACACCCAATTCCCCTGTGTGAAAAAGTAATTGCCACCTTACACTCAATAACTGGTTGTGCCACCTTTAGCTGCAATGACTCCAACCAAATGCTTCCTGTAGTTGTTGATCAGTCTCTCACGTCGCTGTGGAGGAATTTTGGCCCACTCTTCCATGCAGAACTGCTTTAACTCAGTGACGTGTGGGTTTTCAAGCAGGAACTGCTCGTTTCAAGTCCTGCCACAACATCTCAATTGGGATTAGGTCTGGACTTTGACTAGGCCATTCCAAAACTTCCAATTTGTTGCTTTTTAGCAATTTTCATGTAGACTTGATCGTGTGTTTTGGATCATTGTCTTGCTGCATGACCCAGCTGCGCTTCAGCTTCAGCTCACAGACGGATGGTCTGACATTCTCCTGTAGAATTTTCTGATACAGAGCAGAATTAATGGTTCCTTCTATTAAGGCAAGTCGTCCAGGTCCTGAGGCAGCAAAGCATCCCCAAACCATCACACCACCACCACCATGCTTGACCTTTGGTATGATGTTCTTACTGTGGAATGCAGAGTTTGGTTTTCGCCAGGCATTACTGGAACCATGTAATTTTTCTGTTATTTGTTCACTTATGTTCCCTTTATCTAACATTAGGTTTTGGTTGAAGATCTGATAACATTCAGTATCACAAATATGCAAAAGTAGAGAAAATTAGAAAGGGGGCAAATACTTTTTCATAGCACTGTACCTGCTGGAGCGCAGACTACGGGTGGGTGTTGCTATGGTGACCAGTGAGCTAAAATAAGACGGGGATTTGCCTAGCAGTGATTTATAGATGACCTGGAGCCAGTGGGTTTGGCGACGAATATGTAGTGAGGGCCAGCCAACAAGAGCGTACAGGTCACAATGGTGGGTAGTATATGGGGCTTTGGTGACAAAACGGATGGCACTGTGATAGACTACATCCAATTTGCTGAGTAGAGTGTTGGAGGCTATTTTGTAAATGACATCGCCGAAGTCAAGGATCGGTAGGATAGTCAGTTTTACGAGGGCATGTTTGGCAGCATGAGTGAAGGAGGCTTTGTTGCGAAATAGGAAGCCGATTCTAGATCTAACTTTTGATTGGAGATGCTTAATGTGAGTATGGAAGGAGAGTTTACAGTCTAACCAGACACCTATGTATTTGTAGTTGTCCACATACTCTAGGTCAGACCCGCCGAGAGTAGTGATTCTAGTCGGGTGGGCGGGTGCAAGCAGCGTTCGGTTGAAGAGCATGCATTTAGTTTTACTAGTGTTTAAGAGCAGTTGGAGGCTACGGAAGGAGTGTTGTATGGCGTTGAAGCTCGTTTGGAGGTTTGTTAACACAGTGTCCAATGAAGGGCCAGATGTATACAAAATGGTGTCGTCCGCATAGACGTCCAATTATGGCGTCTGTGAGCGCCAATTATGTGTATAAACCAATGATTCACTCAACAAAAATATAAATGCAACATGTAAAGTGTTGGTCCCATGTTTCATGAGCTGAAATAAAATATCCCAGAAATGTTCCATATGCACAAAAAGCTTATTTCTTTCAAATTTTGTGCACAAATTAGTTTACATCCCTGTGAGTGAGCATTTCTCCTTTGCCAAGGTAATCCATCCACCTGACAGGTATGGCATATCAAGAAGCTGATTAAAGAGCATGATCATTACACAGGTGCACCTTGTGTTGGGGACAATAAAAGGCCACTAGAATGTGCAGTTTTGTCTCACAACACAATGCCACAGATGTCTGTTTTGAGGGAGTGTGCAAATAGGATGCTGACTGCAGGAATGTCCACCAGAGCTGTTGGCAGAGAATTGAATGTTCATTTCTCTACCATAAGCTGCCTCCAATGTCGTTTTAGAGAATTTGGCAGTACGTCCAACCAGCCTCACAACCGCAGACCACGTGTAACCACGCCAGCCCAGGACCTCCACATCCGGCTTCTTCACCTGCGGGATGGTCTGAGACCAGCCACCCCGACAGCTGATGAAACTGAGCTCCCCAGTGGAAATCTATAGATTAGGCCCTAATTTATTTATTTAAATTGACTGATTTCCTTATACGAACTGTAACTCAGTAAAATCATAGAAATTGTAGCATGTTGCATTTATAATTTTGTTCAGTATAGATACAGTTTAATGGGTTGGGGGGCTTGGAAGGGTTTTTATTTATAACAAATATTAATTATTATTATATTAATTATTATTCTTATTTAAATTCTTAGTGGTATAGAATTAGGCAGACTAGCACAGTAGGTGGCGGCATACACCTTAAACGTTTGTTTGCGGACCGCCATAATTTCATAGAAGAAGAAGACGAAGTAGCAGCAGCTTTTCTAGCCGAGTAGATAAACAAACATATTATTTGGTTTGTATAACGATTAATGCAGATTTAATTAACTACCATATACGACTCAATTAGTGCTCATGTTGTTAAATTCAAATAATCAGTGTCCACAGCGCTGTTTCCCCGAAGAGTAGTTAGCTCATGTTGGAGATAGCTAGCTAGCTAACGTTGGTTATCTCGATATGGCGAGAACGAGGGAGCAACATGGCATGCAATGGTCGCAGGGTTAGCTAGCCAACTTACTTGGTTTCAAAGGTAAGTTCGATAGCTATCTAAGTACTAGCTAGAAGTGCGTTCATAATTTAACACGACGAACTCCGTTGAGCTGTAACGTTAACTAGCTAAAACATTCATTCACAATCAGTCAAGTTCGCCAGGTAGCTACGTTACAGTAGTGAGTTAGCAAGTAGTTAACGTTAGGACAGTAACATTATGCCATATGTGCATAGCAAAACTTTTCATTTTGTACATTCGCTAGCAACTAACGTTACACACAACATATAAGTTAGCAGTCATTCTAGCTTCAATATCTTTAATGTGGTATAGTGCAATACCTGCCAGCTGTGTGATGACATTTTGTGGTCCATACAATCTGGAATCTCTATATCTGTCAATTCGTTTGCTAGGCCTATGTTAAACCAATAGTCTTTACACTGATACTGAACTGTGTATGTCTCATGGCGTTTCTCTTCCAGTTTGGTAGCAGAAGACATCTGCCAGGCTGTAAGAAATTTGCAGTTTGGAATTTTGAGGCTAGGGATCTAGAATTTGAGACAAGTTCGACTGCAATCAGATCCACGCTTCGTCATGGCTTGGGCTCTGAAGTTGCCGCTCACTGATGAGGTGATTGAATCAGGTCTGGTCCAGGACTTTGATGCCAGTCTCTCTGGCATTGGACAAGAGCTTGGAGCTGGCGCGTACAGTATGAGGTATGAATCATAATTGGAAGTCTATTGAAATGTTAAAATGGCAAGACATACTACTTTGAACTTTCATAGAAATCTGTCTGTCAGTGAAAAAAAAAAAAAACTGCATTATTTGTCTTGAGGAGTAGCCTATTCAAGAGTAGACCCTATCATCTGTATCAGTTAGCCTATAATGAGTTGGTGGCCGTTGCTCTCTAGTAATTTGGCATTTTGCATGGTGTCGGGTGGTGCTGCTTTAATTGTCAGGAGTGTGTGTTTTCAGTTCAGCGAGAGCGTCAGCAAAGGAACCTATGAATAGTGAAGCTGTAAAGTACTGTGTGTTATAGAACACATGGAATGCATTTAGAATTGATCCTATTCTCAATGTTGCTAAATTGTCTCTCCTACACTATAGTTTACCGTTTGCCTACTATTTGTGTTGGTGGATAGGACAGCATCTCAAAATACTGTGTATGTCAAATGCAGTTAGTTTTTTGTGTTTGTTTTTTTTAAACACATCACACACACATTTTGTAGTGTTTTACAGAAAAAGCTTTTTTTTTGCCACAAATTCATGAGTTTGCCCGTTCATAGACTACCATTAGCACCTATTGACGATAGTATCTTCTGGCCGGGGGAGTTTTATTAAGAGCCCCGACGCTTGCTCTAAACGTTAACACGCATCGCTTGTACATAAGGAACATAAGGAATCAATCTTTCATATCAGGGAGAAATAAGACTAAACATTTTAAAAATATTCAATTACTACACACCTTTGTAGGGTTAGGGTTCCCACACGGCCATATTTTCATGTTAGTGTTTTTTTAACGGAGAACAGACGGAAGACAGTCGACTACCTGTGCTAATTAGCCATCTGTCTCCGAACACCTGTGTGTAAACAGAAGACGGACACCATGAACGTGTTGTCACTGGAAAATACTGTTGGCTTTAAGTGTTAAAACCGGTTAAAACACTGGACAGTAAGTGTAAATAATTTTGATGTGATATGAAAGTAAAGGGCTTTATGGTTCTAAAACCGTACTGCAATTGAGCTTCGATTCACGTTTAGATGTAGTATTTGCCTGTTTTGGTTGCCAGACCCAATTCGCCTCTAAACAGAACAAGGTCCTTGGACTATAATCTGTAAAGTTAGGCTCCTTTAGTCCATTATTGGGCTAGCATAGGCCTAACCTTCCATCAGTTCTCTCTTGAGGGTTGTTCTTATGCCAGAAAAGAGGAGGCCTTAATCTGTCAGTCTTGGGATTCTTCCTGCGTCAGGAACAGTTTTTGTGTAAGGGATACATCCCTCTCTTTCAGACTGCTCTTTTGTCAGTATTGTAAGTGTTCTGTTACATGATACTAAAGTGCCTGAAAAGTGCCTCATTGTCAGTGTAATTCTTATGTTGAGGGAGGATGAGATACCCAGGCTGCATAAGTATTCATCCCCCTTGGCATTTTTCCTATTTTGTTGCCTTACAACCTGGAATTAAAATGGATTTTTTGGGGGGTTTGTATCATTTGATTTACACAACATGCCTACCACTTTGAAGACGCAAAATATTTTTTTATTGTGAAATAAGACAAAAAAACAGAACTTGAGCATGCATAACTATTCACCCCCCCCCCCCCCCCAAAGTCAATACTTTGTAGAGCCACCTTTTGCAGCAATTACAGCTGCAAGTCTCTTGGGGTATGTCTCTATAAGCTTGGCACATCTAGCCACTGGGACTTTTGCCCATTCTTCAAGGCAAAACTGCTCCAGCTCCTTCAAGTTGGATGGGTTCCGCTGGTGTACAGAAATCTTTAAGTCATACCACAGATTCTCAATTGGATTGTGGTCTGGGCTTTGAC
The DNA here is from genome assembly GCF_964263955.1 of Coregonus lavaretus. NCBI lineage: Eukaryota > Metazoa > Chordata > Actinopteri > Salmoniformes > Salmonidae > Coregonus > Coregonus lavaretus. The sequence goes on from NC_140009.1 coordinate 29,497,863, forward strand.
TAGGCCATTCCAAGACATTTAAATGTTTCCCCTTAAACCACTCAAGTGTTGCTTTAGCAGTATGCTTAGGGTCCTGCTGGAAGGTGAACCTCCGTCCCAGTCTCAAATCTCTGGAAGACTGAAACAGGTTTCCCTCAAGAATTTCCCTGTATTTAGCGGCATCCATCATTCCTTCAATTCTGACCAGTTTCCCAGTCCCTGCCGATGGAAAAACATTCCCACAGCATGATGCTGCCACCACCATGCTTCACTGTGGGGATGATAATATTAATAATAATATGCCATTTAGCAGACGCTTTTATTCAAAGCGACTTAGTCATGTGTGCATACATTTTTTACGTATGGGTGGTCCCGGGGATCGAACCCACTACCCTGGCGTTACAAGCGCCATGCTCTACCAATTGAGCTACAGAGGACCACAGGATGGTGTTCTCGGGGTGATGAGAGGTGTTGGGTTTACGCCAGACAGTGTTTTCCTTGATGGCCAAAAAGCTCAATTTTAGTCTCATCTGACCAGAGTACCTTCTTCCATATGTTTCGGGAGTCTCCCACATGCCTTTTGGCAAATGCCAAACGTGTTTGCTTATTTTTGTCTTTAAGCAATGGCTTTTTTCTGGCCCCTCTTCCGTAAAGCCCAGTTCTGTGGAGTGTATGGCTTAAAGTGGTCCTATGGACAGATTCTCCAATCTCCGCTGTGGAGCTTTGCAGCTCCTTCAGGGTTATCTTTGGTCTCTTTGTTGCCTCTCTGATTAATGCCCTCCTTGCCTGGTCCGTGAGTTTTGGTGGGCGGCCATCTCTTGGCAGGTTTGTTGTGGTGCCATATTCTTTCAATTTTTTAATAATGGATTTAATGGTGCTCTGTGGGATGTTCAAAGTTTCAGATATTTTTTTTATAACCCAACCCTGATCTGTACTTCTCCACAACTTTGTCCCTGACCTGTTTGGAGAGCTCCTTGGTCTTCATGGTGCCGCTTGCTTGGTGGTGCCCTTTGCTTAGTGGTGTTGTAGACTCTGGGGCCTTTCAGAACAGGTGTGTATATATACTGAGCTCATGTGACAGATCATGTGACACTTAGATTGCACACAGGTGGACTTTATTTAACTAATTATGTGACTTCTAAAGGTAATTGGTTGCACCAGATCTTATTTAGGGGCTTCATAGCAAAGGGGGTGAATACATATGCACGCACCACTTTTCCGTTATTTATTCTTTAGACTTTTTTTAAACAAGTTATTTTTTTCATTCCACTTCACCAATTTGGACTATTTTGTGTATGTCCATTACATGAAATCCAAATAAAAATCAATTTAAATTACAGGTTGTAATGCAACAAAATAGGAAAAACGCCAAGGGGGGTGAATACTTTTGCAAGGCACTGTACCAAGGTAGTTGATTGTTTGGCACAGGTTTTTACTATCATTTGTAATGAACTGTGAAGAAAGAGTGTTATAAATCACTTGTCCTTTTCCAGTGGCTCCTAGTGAAATATTAATTTCATTACATTTATTGGGTGGGTACAGAATTTCCTCACGTTTTAATTTGATTTGGATTTTTTTTTTCTATTTTATGAGTTGAGCTCACCTTCTCAGTCTGTCTTGTATTCTGGAGGTACACGTTCTGTTGAGTTGTTGTTTCAGACAGTTCTTGATACTATGCCAATGTCAGGTGCTTGTAAAGGACCGTGGCTTGCCAGTTCATTGACCATGTTGTCTTGCGGTTCTTTCTCCAGCGACGTGCTGGCCCTCCCTATTTTTAAGCAGGAGGAGTCTAACCTGCCGCCTGACAGTGAGAACAAGATTCTTCCTTTCCAGTATGTTCTGTGTGCAGCTACCTCGCCTGCTATCAAACTGCATGATGAAACACTTACCTACCTCAACCAAGGTTAGCATCTGTCTGTTTTTCCATTTCCATTACATGCTTTTCTTGTGAATTTGATGCTAATTTAAAAGAAATAGCCAGACGATTGTGTGTATATGTGTATGTACATACAGTACCAGTCAAGTTTGGACACACCTACTCATTCAAGGGTTTTTCTTTATTTTTACTATTTTCTACATTTGTAGAATAATAGTGAAGACAATGAAACTATGAAATAACACATATGGAATCATGTAGTAACCAAAAAAGTGTTAAACAAATCAAAATATATTTTAGATTCTTCAAAGTAGCCACCCTTTGCCTTGATGACAGCTTTGCACACTCTTGGCATTCTCTCAACAAGCTTCACCCGGAATGCTTTTCTAACAGTCTTGAAGGAGTTCCCACATATGCTGAGCACTTGTTCGCTGCTTTTCCTTCACTCTGCGGTCTGACTCATCCCAAACCATCTCAATTGGGTTGAGGTTGGGTGATTGTGGAGGCCAGGTCATCTGATGCAGTACTCCATCACTCTCCTTCTTGGTCAAATAGCCCTTACACAGACTGGGGGTGTGTTTTGGGTCATTGTCCTGTTGAAAAACAAATGATAGTCCCACTAAGCGCAAACCAGATGGGATGGCGTATCACTGCAGAATGCTGTGGTAGCCATGCTGGTTAAGTGTGCCTTGAATTCTAAATAAATCACAGACAGTGTCACCAGCAAAGCACCCCCACACCATCACACCTCCTCCTCCATGATTCACGGTGGGAACCACACATGCGGAGATCATCCGTTCACCTACTCTGCGTCTCACAAAGACACAGCAGTTGGAACCAGAAATGTCAAATTTGGACTCATCAGACCAAAGGACACATTTCCAGCGGCCTAATGTCCTTTGCTCATGTTTCTTGGCCCAAGCAAGTCTCTTCTTATTGGTGTCCTTTAGTAGTGGTTTCTTTGCAGCAATTTCACCATGAAGGCCTGATTCACGCAGTCTCCTCTGAACAGTTGATGTTGAGATGTGTCTGTTACTTTAACTCTGTGAAACATTTATTTGGGCTGCAATCTGAGGTGCAGTTAACTCTAATTAACTTATCCTCTGCAGCAGAGGTAACTCTGGGTCTATTAGTTTCATCATAGCGCTTGATGGTTTTTGCGACTGCACTTGAAGAAACTTTCAAAGTTCTTGAAATTTTCCAGATTGACTGACCTTCATGTCTTAAAGTAATGATGGACTGTCGTTTCACTTTGCTTATTTGAGCTGTTCTTGCCATAATATGGACTTGGTCTTTTACCAAATAGGGCTATCTTCTGTATTCCACCCCTACCTTGTCACAACACAACTGATTGGCTCAAACGCATTAAGAAGGAAAGAAATTCCACAAATGAACTTTTAAGTAGGAACACTAGTTAATTGAAATGCATTCCAGGTGACTACCTCATGAAGCTGGTTGAGAGAATGCCAATATGGACTCATGTAGTAACCAAAAAAGTGTTAAACAAATCAAAATATATTTGAGATTCTTCAAATAGCCACCGTTTGTCTTGATGATGGCTTTGCACACTCTTGGCATTCTCTCAACCAGCTTCATGAGGTAGTTACCTGGAATGCATTTCAATTAAAAGTTAATTTGTGGAATTTCTTTCCTTCTTAATGCGTTTGAGCCAATCAGTTGGGTTGTGGCAACAGTTACAGTTATGAAGGATGCCTGTATCCTTGTAGTGACAGGGTGTATTGATACCCCATCCAAAGTGTAATAACTTCACCATGCTCAAAGGGATTTTCAGTGTCTGCTTTTTTTTTTACCCATCTACCAATAGGTGCCCTTCTTTGCGAGGCATTGGAAAACCTCCCTGGTCTTTGTGGTTTAATCTTTGCTTGAAATTCACTGCTCGACTGAGGGACCTTACAGATAATTGTATGTGTGGGGTACAGAGATGCGGTAGTCATAAAAGAAATCATGTTAAACACTATTATTGCACACACAGTGAGTCTATGCAACTTATGTGACTTGTTAAGCACATGTTTACTCCTGAACTTATTTAGGCTTGCCATAACAAAGGGGTTGAATACTTATTGACTCAAGACATTTCAGCTTTTCATTTTAAATTAATTTGTAAAAATGTTTAATTTCACTTTGACATGATGTGGTATTGTGTGTAGGCCAGTGACGACAAAATCTAAATTGAATCCATTTTAAATTCAGGCTGTAACACAACAAAATGTGGGAAGTCAAAGGGTGTGAATACTTTCTGAAGGCACTGTGTGTGTCCTATCCTATCTATCTAAAGATTATGTTTCGATTTCAGGACAGTCTTATGAAATTCGAATGCTTGACAATCGGAAATTGGGTGAACTCCCAGAAATCACTGGCAAAATGGTGAAGGTAAGATTAACAAGAACACTGAGTCATGACCATAGGCATGAGAGTGAGTGATTGCATTGGCCTGTTCCAATGACAATTTCCCATGTGGTCTATCAGTAGTGCAGGTACTTCCTGGTTCCTCAGTGATGTTTCTGTGTGTCCCCAGAGCATAATCCGAGTAGTCTTCCATGACCGGCGTCTTCAGTACACAGAGCACCAGCAGCTGGAGGGCTGGCGCTGGAACAGGCCTGGGGACCGCATCCTCGACCTGGGTAAGCTCTCTGTCTGGGATGGGTGGTGGCCTTCTCTGAATGAAGAAGGATAGGATGGGGCTGCTTTTAAGACTTTATCTGCTGTGGCACTGACATAGCTTAAATTTAACACTGAGTTGGATCTTAAGTGAAAGAAATGATGGTTGACAACAGGCTGCATAACATAGACTGAGTGCTCACACAATCCTTCTGATAACTTGTCTTATGTTGCTCCATTGTAGATATCCCCATGTCAGTTGGCATGGTCGACCCCAGGGCTAACCCTACTCAGCTTAACACTGTGGAGTTCCTGTGGGACCCTTCAAAAAGAACCTCGGTTTTTATCCAGGTAGCATGATAAACACAACCACATGGTTTTTTCATAATGCTGGTCGTAGCTTATCTTCTAACATCAGTCCAAGGCTATCTGAATGGAATGGAAACAAATGGTTTTCAAGCCAAATAGAGTTCGCTCTGTGTTTGTACTGAATAAAACAATTAATAGTGTTGTACTATATGACAACTTTAGCAAAATCCTCCAGTTTTCAAATAGTCCTGCCAATTCCTTGTTTTAGGTTCACTGCATCAGCACAGAGTTCACCATGCGGAAGCACGGGGGAGAGAAGGGCGTGCCTTTCCGCATCCAGATTGACACTTTCAAAGAGAACGATGGCGAAGAGTATACAGAGCACCTGCATTCTGCCAGCTGTCAGGTCAAAGTCTTCAAGGTGAGAGGAAAGTCTGACCAAAGACATTTACTGTTGCCATAAAAAGTCATTTGATCCTGGTCACGGTACTATCTATTATAAACATATCTTTACCTCACCTGTGGCAGCCTAAAGGTGCAGACAGGAAGCAGAAGACAGACCGAGAGAAGATGGAAAAGAGAGCGCCTCAGGAGAAGGAGAAATACCAGCCCTCGTACGAAACCACCATCCTAACAGAGGTTAGAGTCAGTGTGTTGAGTGAATGGGATGGAGGAAAATGTTGGATATAAGAGGATATGGAGAGAAAGATGTGGCAGCAGTCAGTATGAAGTCTAAGGAATGAAGAAACATGAACAAAAATTATGCTTAATTTAATATTTGTGTCAGTAATTCCATCATAATGCATAGAAATTCTGTACAACACAGGATTTCTTTCTGAAGTAAAAACTTACGTCTGGAGAGCTGGATTATGTAAAGAGCCTAGTTCCCTCCCTACTAGAATAACATAAATGTTCTCTTGCAGTGCTCTCCCTGGCCAGAGGTCACCTATGTAAATAACTCTCCATCGCCTGGCTTCAACAGCCCACACAACAGTTTTCCAGTGGCAGAGGGGTAGGGATCAGGACATAAACATTCAGCCTGCACTGAACCACACTGCTTGCATTACAAATAGTTTATTTTGTTTTATATGTACATTTATAAAAGATGGAGGATGCAATGTCTAATACACCTGTTCTTTGTTCTCTTTGGGAATTTCTGTCGGTTTTCCTTCTATTCCCAGAATGTCCATCCCAACCTTTTCTCATTCCTGTTCTCTGTCCCTCCCAGGAATGGATCCCCCAGTCACCAGCCAGAGCCAGTTGTTCAGGTGGCAGATGTAATTACCTGTGTCCCTTCCCTTTGTGTGTCCTAAACCCACCTATGGATCATAGTCTCCTACGCCATCCCTTCCCTTGTCATCAACCCCCACATCTACATGTTTAAAGTCCAGCTTTTTTCACATAACTGAAGTTGGCACATTGTGGTCATGCTTTAAGTTCACATTTGGCCTTTGCTTTTGGCAGCAGCACTAGTGAAATACTGTAGGAAAATATCTAGTGGGCTATTTAAACTAAAGTGAAAGAATGAGGGCTGAGGAAGACTGGCTGTGTAACTTACTTTGCAATCAGTACGTTATTTTATTTTCAAAGCAGCACACACTTTACATCATCCTGTTTTCACATGATAGGTGTCATTTATTTTACTCGTTCACCATTGATCACATTTGCATGTAGTCGAACATAACATTAACAAAATAATGAATATATATGACAAAACTGTTTTGTACTTTGCTTAATTGGTTTTCTGTCTGAAATGATTGACAACAGTTGGGAAAAGCAAAGGCTATGCATTGATAAGAAGATTTGATTTAGAATACCTGACAAATGTATAAGAACCTGCAGAATGAGAAATGTCATTTAAAAGAAATGTGGATAGGTCCATTTGCTTTCAACAGTTATATTATTTAGTGCAAACATTGTGAATTAGTGCAGTGCTCTTATTGAATTGTTCTTCTCTTGTGACTCCCTCTGTTTTCCCATTAATGGATACATAGAAACCCAGTTATTAATACATGGATAAAACATGCCCTTTTTTTGGGGGGTCCATCAAAGCAACCATTCAACTACTGTAGTAGACTGTCCTCCATAATCTGTATCACATGCATCCCCAATTATTAATATGGTGGATGGATGGAAACAGACCTTGAAATAAGCCTAGATAGCCATGTCCCTGGACATATCGGTTCAGTTTTATAAAGGGTGTGTGCACCTTTTCTCCCTTCTTTTTCCTGCATTATTATCCAATATAGATTGAAAGCTGTCTGACTGATACAATTGTAAGTTTCCAACATTTTCTAAACGTCTGACTCTGATTTAAGATGCAGACTTCACGGTTTAGACCGACTCAAACAGAATGTGGGAATGTGCAATATTCACTGATGTATAATATATCAACTTTAAATTATTGATTGCACTTATTAACCCTATTACTTGCCGTCTGATAATATGATAAGTATGTATCCAGTTGTTTTGGGTAGTTTGTAATAATTTGTAGGCAGCAACATCTACCTTAACTCTCCCTAAGGCCTGCTTGAATTTTTTACATAAATAAGTGGTGTTTGTGTCAAACGAATGTAATATTTGCCTGAGTGCCAGTCTGTTTGTGCCATCATGCAAACTCCTAGTCATTCATTCAGTTGGCTAGAGCACAAACAGATCTGGAACCAGGCTGCTGTAATACTCCCAATACTTGTACCAGCATTTATTACAATGCCTCTACATGATGTACGTAATAGTCATGTAACCATTGCATTTCAAAGTAGTTTTGAAATAAATGCAGCGCCAAGTGTATATAGCGATAGGATGTGCAGTGCATTCGGAAAGTATTCAGACCATTTCCACATTTTGTTACGTTACAGCCTTATTCTAAATGGTTTTTCCCCTCATCAATCTACACACAGGGCACAGACTCAGGGCTGGAATCCCTGCCAAAGGTGCTTTAACAAAGTACTGACTAAAGGGTCTGAATACTTATGTAAATGTGATATTTCAGTTGTGTAATGTTTTTGCTTTGTCATTATGGGGTATTGTGTGTAGATTGATGAGGGAAAAAATTATTATATTTAATCAATTTTAGAATAAAGCTGTAACATAACAAAATGTGGTGTAAGTCAAGGGGTCTGAATACTTTCTGAATGCACTGTATTTTGACAATAATGTCGCTGTTTGCACTGTCCAAATATCACCCCTTGTGTTTTACCCCCATTATAGACAGAAATACATTAGCAACGTTTTTGGGGGGGTTTGGGGAGGTTTTGAAATATGATGATACAATACAATTTTAAAATTGAGACATTCTGCCTTACAGTTGTCGTCCCATCTACTTACAAGAGACGGTGACAGTATCCATCAGGTATATATTAATTTATTTGATGGTTTCTAGTTTGAATGTCATTTTTTTTGCCTTTCAAAGCAAAAGTGGGATATTCAGGTAACTGCCAAAATAAAGGAAACGCCAACCTACAGCGTCTTAATAGGGCATTGTGCCACCACAAGCTAGAACAGCTTCAGTGCACCTTGGCATAGTTTCTACAAGTGTCTGGAACTCTATTGGAGGGATGCGACACTTCTTCCATGAGAAATTTCATCATGTGATGCGTTTTGTTGATGGTGGTGGAAAACGCTCTCAGGCGCCGCTCCTGAATCTCCCATAAGTGTTCAATTGAGTTCAAATCTGGTGACTGAGACACGCACACACACCCTTTAAACCCCTTATATTCCTTTGAGACCCCTCTTTCATAGTGAGATCTCTTCTTCTAGACATGGTAGCCAAAGTAATGGACATCTGGGCATTTTTATACATCACCCTAAGCATGATGGGATGTTAATTGCGTAATTAACTCAGGAACCACACCTGTGTGGAAGCACCTGCATTCAATATACTTTCTATCCCTCATTTACTCACGTGTTTCCGGTATTTTGGCAGTTACCTGTACATTGCACATACATCTTCTCTGAACAGGCTCCCAGCATATATGTTTGTGTGTGTGTAGAACAATTGAACAACGACAAAACAATATCATCTTTGTGTGTTTTTGTGCAAAAGTGGATGACTCCTACCGTGGTCTATGAGAATTTGAGTGTGTACTGTAAACTTCTTTGAAGTTGTATTCTATCTACTCTGACATTGTAATGGGTCTGTATTCCTCCATGTAGCATGTTCTGGGATGGGTTAGCTTAGAGAAACTGCTCATACCTGGCTGTATATATCTGACCTTAAAGTGGAATTGATTGTACACTTTTAAAACCAATCTAAAGTGAATTCACATCATTTTGATGGTTTTTGCTCCACCTGTCTCTCTCTTTTGGAATAAACAGAACCTGTTACCCGCGGCAACACCACAGGATGCACAGCAGTGGCTCCATAGAAGCCGCTTTTCACCGTTCTGTCGGCTCTTCACAAATTTCTCTGGTAGGAAGGTCAATATGTAATTTATTGCAGTGAATTTATATTCTCAACATTGTTGTCATGTCATGGAAGTCAGTCTAAAAGTATGCTGATTGTTCTGTGTTCCAGGGGCTGATCTGTTGAAGCTGACCAGGGAAGATGTCATTCAGATCTGTGGGCCGGCAGATGGTATTAGGCTCTTCAACGCATTGAAAGGACGGTAAGTCTTCTTCCTTACCACTACTTCCGTATTGCAGCATTCAAATGCCTATTGAATTTAATAAATACTGTTGTTTCTTATTTCGGTGTGTGTGTGTGTGTGTGTGTGCAGGGTGGTACGTCCCAGGCTGACAGTGTATGTGTGCCAGGAATCCCAGCAGGCTCGGGAACAGCAGCAGAAACACGAGAACAGAGACGCAGCTAGCAGCACTTTTTTCGGTATGCGTGTGTGTGTGTGTTATCTGAGTATACTAAACATTAAGAACACCTTCCTAATATTGAGCCTCAATTTGTTGGGGCATGGACTCGACACTGTATTGAATGCATTCCACAGGGATGCTGGCCTATGTTGACTCAATGCTTCCCACAGTTGTGTCAAGTTGTCTGGATGTCCTTTGGGGGTTGGACCTTTCTTGGTACACACGGGAAACTGTTGAGCGTGAAAAACCCAGCAGTGTTGCAGTTCTTGACACAAACTGGTGCGCCTGGCACCTACTACCATACTCCGTTCAAAGTCACTTAAATATTATGTCTTGCCCATTGACCCACTGAATGGCACACATACAAAATCCATGTCTCAATTGTCTCAAGGCTTAAAAATCATTATTTAACCTGTCTCCTCCCCTTCATCTACACTGATTTGAAGTGGACATCAATAAGGGGTCATATCTTTCACCTGGTCAGTCTGTCATGGAAAGAGCAGGTGTTCTTAATGTTTTGTATACTCAGTGTATAAAGCATTCATAACGCATGCTTACCTACTTGCTGATGGCGGTGCAATGTGTCATTTGGCATAATGCTAGCTCTCTGTTAGGGCATACCACACTGTTTCAAGTTGTATTAGTTATATGTACAGAATACACATGGTATACACCGTCCAACTAACTGCATACTTGCAGGTTCCTTCTCGACAATGCAACAATAAGAAATAATAAAAGATAAGAATACGAACATAAAGTAAATGGCTCAGTAGAATAGAATAAACATTTTAGCATAAGTATAATACAGGCACAATTTATAGTCCAATATTTACATGTTTTGGGGAAGGGGGGATTGGGGGGCAAGGTGCTATGATAATTATTGACAATATATTCCTGTACACCTGTCGTCTTCTGCAGTGTACCATGCCATCTACCTGGAGGACTTGACAGCAGTTGAGCTGACCGAGAAGATCGCTCAGCTATTCAACATCTCATCCAGACAGATCAGTCAGATCTTTAAACAGGGACCCACTGGTATACATGTCCTGGTCAGTGATGAGGTAAGGCTGTCTTTAGTCTACCTTTTGTGTGTCCGAAAAGGCACCCTATTCCTATGTTGTGCCCTAGTTTTGCTCAGACTCCCAAAAGTGGTGCACTACACAATAGGGTCTAATTTGAGACGCAGCCTTTGTCTCAGGCTCAGTCTGCCTTAAGGCTCTCCTAATGTATACAACGTTCCTGGCCTCTAAGATGGAATATCTCGTTTCTCACAGATGATTCAGAACTTCCAGGATGAAGTATGTTTTGTTTTGGACACAATGAAAGGTGAGTGCCATTCAATCATTTTCTTTTACCATAAATATTGTAGGGTGGAGAAGTGTGTGTGTGTTGTAGCTACGCTTGTAAAATCACCCTTCATGACATAGGCTCTTTCTTTATCGTCAGCCGAGACAAACGACGGCTACCACATCATCCTGAAATGAAGACTCTCTGGGGGATTGCCTAGCCCCCGCTCTCTCCTTACACCCTGCCAGCCCCTGATGTTCCTGGACCATGCTGAAGATGACCCGATCGTTTCACTCAACGATTCTCTAGGGGCTGCTCGCTACGGGGAACATTTGACTGAAGCACCTTGCCCATCCTCGATACCTTATTGTCTTTATTTTAAAGGATTGACACTTTCAGCTGCCATATTGATGCAACTCTCCAGACTCCTCCCCTAATAGAAACCCTTTTAAATGGTTGAATTTTCCTGCTTTGTTGCTCATGTGTTTGAAAAAGAGAATGGAAGACACCCTGCCACTGCTTCAGAATCAACGACTTTGCTGTACTGTTTTTAGAATTCAGTCTTGCATGGAAAGGGATACACAACAAGCGATGCAGAGTGCGTATACAGGGTGCCAGTGGTCTCCAGTCTTCATCTCCTACTACTAGGCTGCTGGACACCAAGGAGCCATTTTGTGAGGACCGTGGTGAGGACCGTGGTCATGGTTAAGTAGCTACAGCAACGAAGCTTGCACAGGAAATACAATCTTAACTGGGTTAAAGATAACCTAGGTTAAGACAAAAGGGTTCTAATATCCCGTAACTCTTTGCATAAATGCGGAAGCATTCTAGACAACGGGACCAGCAATTGTGAGCGAAAATGACTGGCGGCAGTACAGAAAGTTCGCCATTAAAGTGGAAAATAAACACAATCGTAGGGAATTTAGGCTAACTACTCAGCAAGCACATAGCATAACTGTTTTACTGCCGTTTTATTCATTTATAGGTTTTACAAATTATCTACAGCCATTACTTGATTACCTGACCGCTGGTCAAGTTTTCAATGCTAATACTGTGGAATCCAACAATGGCGCTGGTCCCATGAATTTGTTTATTTGGAATTATTACATTGTCCTAACCTGGATATCTTCAACCTAAAATCTTAATGATGTCATAATGGATAATGAAAGGGACACCAGCAGCATCTATGAAAACCCCTCTGTTCTCCCAGTGAGTGCTGTGCTCCTGTGAAAGCCCACAGTCTGTCAAGTTGTACCTGTGTCATCCTCTGTCCATCTGTGCAGCTTTTCTAGGCCTTTCAACACTGTCAAGACCGCATCAGTATACTGTTCTGTTCATCATGATATGGCCCTCCCCTTATTCATTAATCTGATTGACACACTTTGACCACACACCGTGGCAACCCCAACAACCTACTAGTCTCTGTCTTGCCCGCTATCCCTATTTATCATTGTACTGTATCAGTTTACAGTGTCATTACGATGGATTTGGACAGTTCACAAACTTTTGAGTAGATAGTTGTTTAGAAGGTATGAATTTTGAATCATGTTTTACTTTGACTGTTTTATAAACATAAACAGACTTGTGTTCCTACCTTATTTAGGGAAAAGCAGTCTGCATTGTTTTGGGATATTACCACTATGAAATATATATATATATATATATATATATATATATATATATATATATATATATATATATATATATATATATATATAATATAGTAGTGGGTTGTTTACTGTATGCCGAAGCTGCATGTGGAAAGCTAGAGTTGGTTCTCATTCAATAAGGTTCTACTGAACGCTAGATGTTGCCCACCTTTGCCCCTTGTCCAAGTCATCAGAACGATTAAACTACTTACCCAAACATTGCCCGTTTGTATTTTCCTCTGATGCCTAGCTTTGAGAAAATGTTTTAGAATGTTTTGTATTCCTTTATCCCTAAAGCTTTACTGTTCTCTATAAGCAGTTATTTTCAGCCTGTAAAGAATTGCAGAGTTAGAGGCAATCTGTGCTTCGAACATTAACAAATCAATGGCCCTGCCACTGATTTGGTAATCTTGGTTAACCCAGAACTAAAATCTCACATCATTTGGTCAGATGCTTGATTTAGGTAATGTTTCCACAAGATATTACGGAGTTGTTAAACAGTTGAGGGATGGGGCTGGAGAAATGTGACCACTCATGGACAGAGCTGTGCATACAGGGACTGACCATCCATGATATCATGATATACATTGTTTTACATTTACTTTGTTTACAAATGTGTAAAAGAAGCTTATATTTTGGGTTCTGATGGGGTAAGACAGTTAAACTACGCTCATGAGGCATCTAGAAGTTACCAGTAGCCTATATTCTTCAAGAATCAATGGGTATATATTAAATTAAAAGTCTAAAAATGGATGATGGCAAGATTCAAAGGCAGATTCCCTTGAATGCCTCTTTATATTAGAAACACCTTGAGAGGAAGGTGTGAAATATAAGGCATATATTTCAAACTCTTAAACTATGATCTAAAAAATCTAGTCATTCGCGCGTTATCCGTAATATTGTGTATTGCTTATCATTACAAAATGTGAATTGGATTTATGGAATGCATGATCGCAGAGAATGGACAAAGAGCTCATAATGACTACACTTCCCAGCATACGTGGCGCATGGTACGTTTGTGATGTCACAATGAGTATACGGTTACACTGTAGCATTCCTTACTCTATTGTTACTTTGTAACAAACCGGGGCAGAGGCTAGGAAAAGGAGGACGTCAATCTGCCTACAATTCCGTAACATTTTGATATTACTGTAGCAAACAAGGCGAAGAACATAACGGTCATTATACTTGAAGAAAAACGACATTGAGCCGATTGAAACCACCATTGCAAAGAAAGGATAAACGAAACAGACGTCAGCGGATTGCTCTTCCAATACAAGCATTTAAACGCTCAAACCAGGAAGATAAGTCATCCAGCAGTTATCTCAAATTTTAACATCTTAGCCGAAACGGATAATGTCAGTAGCCTAATAAATTTCAACTAAACTGTTTGACGTCCTTCTTTCCCACCGCCTGCCCCGGCTTTAGGATTGCTACGTCAAAGTTAAATGGAACATGCACTCCTGGAAGCGACCATAAAATACATTTCCTTCATGTAGTCCAAGCAGATCTGCTTGAAGTCGGTGTAACAGTTAGTTCCTTACACTATTTCTGCATTAGTAGGCTGACTATTACAGAAATAGGTATTCATACTGAACAAATGAACAATCAGTTTTACTGTAAAAAAAAATAATCGGCAAAAATCTAAATAGGGCGTTACAAGATCCATGAACAATCCTCGGTGAATAAAAGGAACGTTCAGCGATTTGATCGTGAGAAGAGGGTCCTTTTTCTGCCGAAGGTAAGGGGCCCTTGGGGGTTTATTAACGTTTAACATGGCAGTTTGCCATTGTCAAGGGGGGTGACATGGTACGCTTGAGAGACGGGGCCGGTCGAGGCTCCTGTGTCTGGCAGTTAGATTTACATCATTTCCTACTGCACCCAGTCATTCGATCCTTTCACGAAATCTAGTTTGTTGTCGTTTGCGGCGGTTTGAGGCACTCCGTCGTTGAAAGGTTTATTATAAGCAAGAAGCCTACACTCTGCGTAGTTTTAGGACTGCTCCTCTGATTGCCATACAGTATTGTCCTCCTTTACTCTATTGTAAATGTATAATATAGAGTCCAGCCTATGTACAGTATTGCCATTCTAATAACATAGTATAGGATACTGGCTACTCTCATTTGTTTCAACTGAATTAGGTCATCATCATGGGATGTGTTTCATTGGGTTCTTCTGATAGCCATTTGTAATGTCTAATGCCTTGCTGAAGAATATAGAAATGTAACAGATTTTGTATTCTACAAAGCCTACCAGCTCACAGTATGAGAATCAAGGTCTGATACATTGTCCTTTGTATGTAATAGGCTAGTCATTAACTGATTTTGGCTGTCTGGGCCTGTTGGTTGTGGACAGTATCACATGATGAACCTGCATGCTTGTAATCGTGTCAGTCAAATCTTTTAGTGATGTTTAGGAACTTTCTGCAATAACTCCACTATGTTTTGTGTAAGAGATTGGTGCTGCCTCATGAAAGGTCATTCTGTAACAAGTGTCATACGTAATGTGCATCATGCATATCATACTTTTCCACTGTAAAAAACAAATGGAGACATATTTACTTGCTATGCAATCTCTATAGTAATAATAAATAGGCTAGATTCTAGTGAAACTTCAACAGAGAAGCAATAAGTTGCAGTCCCTTATTTTCCATAGGGCTATAGGATCACATTTGAATTCTGAAGGTTGGTTTCACATCGTGGGATGGGATGCTATTTATATGGATGTGAAGTTCATTGAAACCATGAAGGGGCACAAATATGGCCTACAGTAGGCCTACACAGGGGTATGGAGAGGGAGTCTATTCAAATGTCTCAGCTTGGCCCTTATTTGACCTGTCTCTGGCATCCAAATCCCCTGTTATTGAAGGGTCCTGCTCTTTGTTTTGAAAGGAAAAGCTAAAGGGACATAAGGCTATCTATCTACAGAACAGTTTGTTTTTCCTAAGCCATTCATATAAACCCCTGGCTGCTTTCCTAGTTGCCATGGTGACGTTTCCCAGACTCGATGATTTTGGAGCAGGATTTTCATGCGAGACAGAAGGAGAGGGAGTGATGGGTTAGGAATACTGATGAAAGGAGAGTAAGGCTATAGCAAAAAGGTGATGTCAACTCATTGTGGTATCAGGAATCGGTCCAGATTTGATTTAATGAAGATATGTTTATAAACAGTTACAGTGGAATAATATAATGTTTTGTTATTCAGATGGGAGCATAAGATATATTTATTATTACTATGCCTACTGTGTTTTATTCTCATACCTTGGCTTGATGAAAGTTCATTTTTATGTAAAATGTCTAGATATGCTTCCCTGGCCTTCTGTATTAATTAATTAATTCCAATTGTGTACCTACGCATTTGTGCCAGACTGATACTCTATCTCTGTCTGTGACGACTGCCGACCATCTGTCTGTCTCTGAACATAATTTGTCTGATTCTCCACCTTCAGACACCAAGTTTCCATGGAGGCAGTTTCGTCTCTCAGCCTCAAGCGAAGATTTGAGGAGGTGGACAGTGGCTCTCCATACTCTACACCAAAGGACTCGGACGATGAAATCTCCAGCAGTGACAGTGCTGACAGCTGTGATAGCCTCAACCCCCCCTCCAGCACTGCACTAACACGTAAGGGCTTAGCTACACTGAAAAAATTGAAAGTTTTTAAATGGTTCTTCCTCAGCTCTTAAGGTTCCTTGGAGAACTCTTGCCTGATAAAGAACCTTTGATCAAATCAAATCAAATCAAATCAAATTTTATTGGTCACATGCGCCGAATACAACAGGTGCAGACATTACAGTGAAATGCTTACTTACAGCCCTTAACCAACAGTGCATTCATTTTAAACAAAAAAGTAAGAATAAAACAACAACAAAAAAGTGTTGAGAAAAAAAGAGCAGAAGTAAAAAATAAAGTGACAGTAGGGAGGCTATATATACAATAGAATAAAGTGACAGTAGGGAGGCTATATATACAGGGGGGTACCGTTGCATAGTCAATGTGCGGGGGCACCGGCTAGTTGAGGTAGTTGAGGTAATATGTACATGTGGGTAGAGTTAAAGTGACTATGCATAAATACTGAGTGGAGGGTTCTTGACGTGGCATCTAAAGTTCTTCAGAATTCTAAAAGGTTCTTGAAATGTTTGGAAGCCTGCAGATGTGTCCCTTTCATAGCACACAGCAAATTGCCCAGTGTTAACTAGTGTTGATATTTCAATGTAAAATTTATATTGTTGATTCATGAGTTAAATTAACACTGTAAAGAGTTAAATTAACACTCAGTGTTGTAAAATAACTCCAGTGTTGGTGTTAATAACCAGAGTTGAACCAAAACCACGCCCATCAGTGCCATATTTCTCAGCATGCTCTAATGCAAGTAGTTTTTTAGAATTGTTTGTTTCAATATCAATGTTTAATTGATTAATAAAGCTTATGCTACTCAAATATAAATAACATACATTTTCTAAACTATTCCAATCTGTTACTTGGACTTATTGCCACCGTTACTGAAATGGTTGTTCCAGTTTAGATGTTTAAGGTAGTCTCATACTGTATCTTATGCTGTGTTTAGATGGTACGAGGTAGACGGTAGACGGCAAACCGGGTGTCATTGTTTTCAATGAGAGCACGGCGGTAAAATGCTGTTGAGGCTGGCGGTGAATGCCGTCAGCTGCCAAGGTAGACGGGACTTGCCGCCAGAGTTAAAATATTTACCTTATGACAACATACTTAGGATCACATAGGATCTCACTTGGTGAATGCCACAGGACAGAAAATGGATGAATGCAACAACCATGTCTCTGTCACTAGCAAACACAGTCATGGGTGGTACTGGTAACTCTAAAATTATCTCGAAAGGAACCCCGTGAAATATGCAAATAATGCTTAAAACCTTACAGCAGGGCTTTTCAATTCCTGTTCTGGAGGCCCGAAACATTTCTGGTTTGGCATTTTTGTATGGTTCTTCAAAGAACCATACCATTTTTGGTTCTTCAGATCGCTCTCAAGAACCTTATTTGGTTCCAATTTGCACCTTTATTTTTAAGAGTGTACAGTACAACCGGCATTACTTGTTGGCTAAGGTTCTCACCAATTAGACTGATGCATGACTACTCTAGGCAGATCGTTAGTGAAATAAAAGGACAATTTCAAGTCCGTCAAAAAATAGGCTTGGTTTTAAAGTGTATGATGGATTATTACTCTATAATAACCCTTATATTATCTGTGGTAATAACCAGTCTATGGAAACTGTTCACCCATTCTTACCCCTTTCTCTTCCCCGCTCTTTCCTCCACCTCCCTCTCCAGCGACCTCCATCCTAAGACGGCACAAGCCCTCTCCAGGCCGGAAGCAGGTGCGGTTCGATGTGGTGACGGTGTACTACTTCCCCAGGCGGCAGGGCTTTACCAGCGTGCCCAGCCAGGGGGGCAGCTCCCTAGGCATGGCACGCCACCACTGCTCCATCCGTCGATACACACTGGGAGAGTTCGTCCTCGAGCAGGAGACCAGTCACCGCCACGCCCTGCGCCAACACCTCCGCCAGGAGAAGCTCAACGCTCGCAAAATAAAGGTGAGGTCAAGCATTGGTCATTCAGAGAGACCTGAAAGTTATGGTTTTAATTTAAGGACCTCCTGAGGTTTAAATAGGGGAATCCATGTTCTGCACTAGTTACACAAGCATATCTTAAGTTAATATTCAGGTTTTAGTGAGGAACATATACGTCTAACTTCCACCCCTCCTCTCTAGCTGACGCGTAACGGTACGGTGGAGTGTGCCCAGGCCGACCTGCTGACCCTGGAGGACGTGTCAGACGACGACCTGGACATAGAGGGGGTGGAGGTGGACGACTGCTTCTTCCTGCAGCCGCTGCCCACCAAACGGCGTCGGGCACTGCTCAGGGCCTCTGGCATCGCCCGTATAGATGCCCGGGAGAAGGCTGAGTTACGGACCATCAGGCTTTCCAGGGAGGAGTGTGGCTGCGACTGCCGCTTCTACTGTGACCCCCGCCACTGTGGCTGCAGCCAGGCTGGCATCAAGTGCCAGGTGTGTTAAATCAAATGAAATGCTTGCAAATGAGCCCTTCCCAACGATGCAGAGTAAACAAATAAATAAATAGTAACACACAAAATAAAATACACAAGAATGGAGCTATATACAGGGAGTATCAATACCAGATCAATGTGCAGAGGTATGAGGTATTTGAGGTAGATATGTACAAGAAGGCAGGGTAAAGTGACTAGGCATCAGGATAGATAATAATAAGAGTAAAATAAAGAACAGAGTAGCAGCAGCAAATTATGAGTGTAAAAGTGTATGTGTGTGAGTGTGCGTGTGTGTGTAATATGTACACTACCAGTCAAAAGTTTGGACACACCTACTCATTCAAGGGTTTTTCTTTATTTTTACTATTTTCTACATTGTAGAATAATAGTGAAGACATAAAAACTATGAAATAACACATATGGAATCATGTAGTAACTAAAAAAGTGTTATACAAATCCAAATATATTTTATATTTGAGATTCTTCAAAGTAGCCACCCTTTGCCTTGATGACAGCTTTGCACACTCTTGGCATTCTCTCAACCAGCTTCACGAGGTAGTCACCTGGAATGCATTTCAATTAACAGGTGTGCCTTGTTAAAAGTTAATTTGTGGAATTTCTTTCCTTCTTAATGCGTTTGAGCCAATCAGTTGTGTTGTGACAAGGTAGGTGGGGTATACAGAAGACAGCCCTATTTGATAAAAGACCAAGTCCATATTATGGCAAGAACAGCGCAAATAAGCAAAGTGAAATGACAGTCCATCATTACTTTAAGACATGAAGATCAGTCAATACGGAAAATGTAAAGAACTTTGAAAGTTTCTTCAGGTGCAGTCGCAAAAACCATCAAGCGCTATGATGAAACTGGCTCTCATGAGGACCGCCACAGGAATGGAAGACCCAGAGTTACCTCTGCAGAGGATAAGTTCATTAGACTTACCAGCCTCAGAAATTGCAGCCCAAATAAATGCTTCACAGAGTTCAAGTAACAGACACATCTCAACATCAACTGTTCATAGGAGACTGTGTGAATCAGGACTTCATGGTCGAATTGCTGCAAAGAAAACACTACTAAAGAACATCAAGAAGAAGAGACTTGCTCGGGCCAAGAAACACGAGCAATGGACATTAGACTGGTGGAAATGTGTCCTTTGGTCTGGAGTCCAAATTGGAGATTTTTGGTTACAACCGCCGTGTTTTTTGCGAGATGCGGTGTGGGTGAACGGAGGATCTCTGCATGTGTGGTTCCCACCGTAAATCATGGAGGAGGAGGTGTTATGGTGTGGGGGTGCTTTGCTGTTTACACTGTCTGTGATTCATTTAGAATTCAAGGCACACTTAACCTGCATGGCTACCACAGCATTCTGCAGCGATATGCCATCCCATCTGGTTTGGGCTTAGTGGAACTATCATTTGTTTTTCAACAGGACAATGACCCAACACACCTCCAGGCTGTGTAAGGGTTATTTTACCAAGAAGGAGAGTGATTGGAATGCTGCATCAGATGACCTGGCCTCCACAACCCCACGACCTCAACCCAATTGAGATGGTTTGGGATGAGTTGGACTGCAGAGTGAAGGAAAAGCAGCCAACAAGTGCTCAGCATATGTGGGAACTCCTTCAAGACAGTTGGAAAAGCATTCCAGGTGAAGCTGGTTGAGAGAATGCCAAGAGTGTGCAAAGCTGTAATCAAGGCAAAGGGTGGCTATTTGAAGAATCTCAAATATAAAATATATTTTGATTTGTTTAACACTTTTTTTGGTTACTACATGATTCCATATGTGTTATTTCATAGTTTTGATGTCTTCACTATTATTCTACAATGTAGAAAATAGTAAAAATAAAGAAAAACCCTGGAATGAGTAGATGTGTCCAAACCTTTGACTGGTACTGTATGTGTGTGTGTTTGTGTGCATATATAGTGTATGTGAATGTGTGTGGGTTTTGTGTGGGAGTGTCAATGTAGTGTGTGTTTGTGCGTAATAAGGAGATTATAACAGAAGGCTATAGAGTTGAGAGGTACTGTATCCGTGCAGCACTCAGTACATATTAGGGCTGTAATGATACCAGTATCACAATATTTTTTTCCATGGCAAAAATGAAAACACGAAGAAGACCAAACTCTTTGGTCCTTTAAAAACCTGCTGTATGTAAAATATTGTGTGCTATAGCTTGGAAAATAAATAACTGTGACTCTGGATGTTTCCAACATTAGGGCTGTTTTCCTAAAGAGGTTACATCCGCTTCGTGTTTTGTTTCCTTAACCACGATACTAACGAGTATTGCGTCCCTTCCCTAAAACATTTGGCAGAATTAGTATAAAGATAAACAGCAAATCAATGTCTTACAGACAAATTGCCTTTGCTGAATATTTTATGACTGTGTATATTCTCTCAAATGTTGTTCTCTTTCTAGGTGGACAGGATGTCTTTTCCCTGTGGCTGCTCTCGGGATGGCTGTGGGAACTCGGCAGGCCGCATCGAGTTCAATCCTCTCCGCGTGCGAACACACTACATGCATACCATCATGAAGCTGGACCTGGAGAAGAGGAGGCTGATGGGGCAGAAGGCGGGGGTCGGGGGGGAACAGTATGCAGAGTCTGACCTGCTCTCCTCCCCCTCCTCCACCAGGCCTCCCTCCCCAGACCTTCACCTGTCCACAGGGGCCCATGGCCTGGACTCTGAGTTAGAGACAGAGGAGAGAGAGGTCCAGATGGTCTTAGAGGCTCAGGACCTCCTGACTGACCAGGCCTGCCTGGAGCGGGAGAACGAGACCGCTGTGCTCCACCTGCAAAGTGCAGAGGAGCAGGAGAGGATGAGGGAGGAAGAGGAGGAGGAGGAGGCAAAGCGGGGCAGGGGGGGAGGAGGGGGCCTGGGGGAGCAGGCTTTGTGCCTCCTGCCTGGGGCCCTGCAGGGGGAGATGTGTGGGGACACAGGGGTGGGGGTTGGGGTGGAGGGGGTCCCGATCTCCCTCCTCCAGGGCCCGTTCCCCACTGGGGCTACCCTGCTCTGCATCACAGAGAACCAGGAGGGAGATGGGGAGGGGGAAGGGGACAACCCCTGTGGTGGCCTCAAAGACCCGGCCTCCTCCCTGCTCTACTACCAGATAGGTCCCATGGAGAACGAGACATTTCACAAGTCTCTGCCTGGGCAGGAGGAGGCGTGTGTAGAGAGAGAACCAGGGGGAGGAGAGCAGCGAGGGAGGGATGAGGATAGAGGTAATACCTGCGGGCAGGATGAGGCCGAGTTTTCGCCACCGGTGGCTCTGTGCTCAGAGAATGGCATGGGGGCTAAGGAGTTACCATTCAGCCCCCAGCAAAGCTCCTTAGAAGGGCAGTGTCAGGAGGAGGCCTGTCTGGCCACAGAAGGAGAGTTGTACCCACCACTGCCCCCTGAGGTTTAGTACTAGCACCTCTGCAGATGTTTTGCACAATAGCTTCATTTTGCGCTGAATAAAGCCTACACTACATGGATAGACAATGACTATGATGTTACAGGTTAGAATTCATATTAGTAACTGTCATTACTACAAAAATCTATTTGGAAGAAATGAGCATGTCCATTAAAATAAAGTGAAGGAGGGGAAATCATCCTGAAAGCACACACAGATCTTTCCCCTGCAGTAGAACTGTCAGTTCAGTTGTAAGTCAATGAAATGCTCTTATTCTAACGGGGGTGGAGATAATGGGACCTGCCCCAAATGGCACCCTATTCCCTATATAGTGCACTACTTTTGTCCAAGGCCCATAGGACTCTGGTCAAAAGTAGTGCACTATGTAGGGAATACGGTGCCATTTGGGACGAAGCCTTGTTGGCCTTAACGAAAGAAATGACTCCAGAAGCACGCATATTTCTGTGGGAGGTGTAACTCAGTAATTGAGAACTAAGTATTATTGTTTTTAGTTCCCGGCACCACAAAGAGATGATGTGGTGGTGTGAGTGTTAACATTTGCTCTTGGAGACATTGGTCAAGGGAGCATTTCAGAATCATTCAGTGGATTCCAATGGCTTGATTAAAACAGGACGGTGGGGTTAAGAAGAATATGTGCCCTGTTGTATACCGTAGAGCGATATAATAAACACCAGTTGAATAAGTTTGACTAATTGGCTAGCATTGTAAATGTCACACTGGTCTGGTACACATTTTCCAGCTGTTTAGCTGTAAACTTTGAAGCCAAATTAGGGCCACTGGCAGTACTAATCATCTCCCCCCCCCCCCCCCCCCCCCCCCCCCCCGACTGAGAATAGACCTAACAAACAATCCTGGAAATACTTGTTTTTGGTGTACTGTATAAGTGTTTGAAATGGGCATGGCAGAGCTGAAAGAGCTGCTTGTTTGATCTATGTGTATGTTGTGGTCTGTCTAAGGACAGGGTGGGATGTGCCCCTCGCTGCATTGGGGCAAAATGGTAAAACATTTGTAAAGATCAGAAGGTTTGCACCGGCTCCTCTTTCTAAATAGCGTCTCTCCAGATCTACCTACCTTAGACCTCTCATGCAAACACAGTTTATTTATTAAAAGACAAGTTTACCTATAATAGTGACCATTACAATGTTATGACGTTATTACACTTCTTTTAACAATGTGTCTTTGTAAAATTGGGATGCTGTTGATATTGAGCAACAACAGAAGTCTCTGTGATCTCTGTTTAATCAATGAATGAAAGAAACCTGTCTTTGTTTTTTAGTTAGCATGTCAGATCATTCTACAGGTGGTCAGAGTCCATGTGAAGCTGTGACCATGTAATGCTGAAGGGACAAAATAGACCTCCCTTAGCCGTCACATCTTCACCTCATATAATGAGTCTATAGGGGGAGAGTTCCAGGATTCTCTATGAAACACAGCTATTTTACGTTATACGACGTTATTTTTTATTTAACGAGTTAAAAGAAACTGAAAGCCTAAAGCTGTTTGAAGTAGTAATACAGAAATACAGAATAATTATATGATGTTGCTAAATTATGTAAAGAGGATATGACAAAACCTGAATTGCATTCGTTTTGTTGGGTGTGTATGAATGTGTGTGCACGTTGTTCGATTGTGTCTTTGAGTGTGTTGGGGGGGGGGGGGGGGTGCATACAATTAGTCATATTTCCTAAAAGGTGCTGTTATAGGTTAAAACATTTTTTACTTTTTCCTGACATTATGAGAAATATATAATTTCAAGAACTACATGTATCTTGATGGACGTTGAATCATGAACGTTTCTGATTGAAAGTTTGATCTGAAATCCACAGAAATGGCATTGTAACCAACCATTTCTGTGGCGAGGGAAGCATTACATTAAACCCTCTGACACAGGGATGCAATGACTATTGCACTGTCTGCGAATTATGATAATTGCTTTGAATGACATACTGTATAGGTTGTCAGTATATGTAAATGCAATCCTATAACATCCTATAACATATTTTGGTCTTTTAAATGTATTTTTGTGCTGTGTGTTTGTGCTGGCCTATGTATGTGAGTGTGCTGACTCATCATGCACAGTCTTCATCTTCGCTTGACTGATCTATTTTAAAGCTTGTAGACATCTTGCCCAGTGTATCATGTACTGTATATGGGCCTAACTAACACAGGATGAGATGCTGTGCATGAGGTTTCTGATATGTCTTTTTGCCTTCATTTGTTGTATTAACAATATAATAATGCTTAAGAGTTGCACCAAAGCAGTGGTTTCAAACCTGATTCGTTGCTGTCTTCATCCACCAGTTTCTAGAAGATTTTATAGGAGACCCCAGCTCTGATTCATTCTGAAGACTTGTGGTGATCTTCTCATTCAAATAGATGTATTTTCCACCATTGCTTACCTTGACACAGTTCCAGCCTCTAAGTAATTGGTGAGTGAAACTGAATAGCTGCCTATTGTTGAGTCTTCGTCTTTGGCTTCCTATGAATAGATTTAGGTTTGGGACCACTGCACTAAATGAGCTCCAACCCACTATGTGATTATATGATTATTATGTTTGTATGTGTCTGTGTGTGAGAGCAGAGGTGTGTGTGTGACTGAAAAGATGGACTGAGGTTTGGTTGGACTTCATCTCAAAGCTGTGATAATTACTCTTATGCTAACTGTTGCCTAAAGTGGACAAAAATGTTTTATACAACAACAAAAAGTCAATTAAAACATACATTAAAAAAATAAAACACAAACTCCTGTTTTGATTCTATGATGTACTACTTTTCTCCTTGACTCTATTTGTTGTGTGGTTAACATTACTCACTCCTTGTCTTTCCCAGGTGGCGTACATGAGCTGTAAAAAGGACAAAATGTCATCAACAACTTCCGAAGCCATTCACTAGAGATTTCACTCTGTGACCTGGATAACATCCAGGCTGAAGACTTTGTGCAGTGGCTGGCTAGCACCAAATTGGAGAGTTAAGAAGCACTGCCACATATAAACTGAAATGTAGATGATACTTTTGGAAAAAGTTAGTTTAATCTATTGATGATCTCTCCAGTGCCAAAGGGACACATCTGAATTTGGATAAAGTTAAGTACGACCAATTCTTTCCAAAAATGAGTAGGTTCACTCAATGCCATTTCAGCTCTAAACTGACCCCATATGTGAGAAGAGAGTTCTACCACTTGTACAAGTCATCGTCATTATAATCATGGGTTACCACCTTATATTATATGGCCACTAGAATGCAGCATTGATTCAGTTTTAAAGTGTCGCTCTGCAGTGTGGACTACCCCTGGCTGCCCATGTCAAAAGGCAGTCTATATTTTGGGTTGAACACAACCTTTTGTTTTGAACCGACAATTTATACATATTATATCTATGTTTTTGTTTTTACAAGTCTCTCTCCTCTCACCCCTATTTTCCTTTGGACCCAGAGATAAATCTGCAGATTTGAGAAAGCCCTACCTTTCTCTGTGTTTATCATCAGTATGTGCTGTGAAGCCACTTCTCTTCCAAGGGTCTCCTTCGCAATTTGATGGAGTACCAAAAAGACTAGGTATATTGATACAGTCTACTGCAACAGGACCTCCCTATAGTTTACTTATACATCAGACACACTGGGAGAACAACCCTCAGCTACCATCAGACCAAAGCCCTGGCTGATAACTCACCCTCTCTAACATAAACTCATCATAAGGCAATTAACTATGTCAACTTCAACCATCTTATGTCTATCTCTGGACAAGCACATACTCCTACTCTTTCCCTTTTCTAAGAACAATTCGACAGAAGTTCTACCCTTCAGTAATGCCAAATACTTAGGCTAAATGCTTTTGCTTGGGAAACTCATCATATTTTCCCTTTCACTTCAATGGCAGGAAGCTACTTGCTGGGAAAAGTCACACAATGTCTCTCCTCTCTTTCCCATGAGTGCCACTGGGTAGAAGTGACTTTCTGTCAGTTGACGCTTGCTGCCAATGCAGGCAAATAACAGACATTGGCGTTCTCAGCTTGCAATGAGTTCCAGGATCAGGATGCAAACAGAAGCCTTGTTTACACTATGCGCTAACATGTGAGTTTCGTCATCCAATCACTATCTGATCAAGGTTTGTGCCGTCTACACATTGTGTCACATGTGTCTCTTATCCATCCACTGTGTATGCATTTTGACCAGATTAGCTTGTGCCTCTCTGTATGCAAATTAAAAATAATATTTATTTATTTTAAAGACAATTACTGATGCCATAAATCAATGGTGCTACCTACCTGTCAATGATTTTAGAGGCTGGTATATTAATTTAAATGGTTTGACCATCCAGATCTATTTACAATTGATTGATATCCAGACACAAGGAGTGCCTGACTACCTCCGAAGGTGGTCAGGAAGGACAATCAGTAATGTACTGTTAAACCAAAGTTTTTCTGGAATTTACGGTAACACACTGTATTTGTAAAATTTTGACAGTAACTTACTGGCAGCCTTTTTTTACAGTGTACTGTAAGTACAGTGACTTCAGAAAGTATTCATACCCGTTGACTTATTCCACATTTAGTTACAGCTTGAATTCAAAATTGATGAAAAATTAAATAAATCTCACCCATCTACACACAATACCCCATAATAACAAAGTGAAAACATATTTTTTTGAAATGTTAACAAATGTATTGAAAATTAAATACAGAAATATCTAATTTACGTAAGTACAATATTCACACCCCTGAGTCAATACTTGTTAGAATCACCTTTGGCAGCGATTACAGTGGAGAGTCTTCTAGGTACGTTTCTAAGAGCTTTGCACACCTGGATTGTACAATATTTGCACATTATTATTTTTTAAATTCTTCAAGCTCTGTCAAGTTGGTTGTTGATCATTGCTAAACAGCCATGTTTGAAAGCAGACTGAACCAGGTTTTCCTCTAGGATTTAGCCTGTGCTTAGCTCTATTCTGTTTATTTGTATCCTAAAAAAAATCCTAGTCCTTGCTGATGACGATCATAGCCATAACATGATGCAGCCACCACCATGCTTGAAAAGCGAAGAGTAGTACTCAGTGATGTGTTGTGTTGGATTTGCCCCAAACATAACGCTTTGTATTCAGGACATAAAGTTCATTTCTTTGCCACATTTTTTGCAGTTGTACTTTAGTGCCTTATTGCGAACAGGAAGCATGTTTTGTAATATTTTTATTATATACAGCCTTCCTTCTTTTCACTCTGTCATTTAGGTTAGTATTGTGGAGTAACTACAATGTTGTTGATCCATCCTCAGTTTTCTCCTATCACAGCCATTAAACTATGTAACTGTTTAAAGCCACCATTGGCCTCATGGTGAAATCCCTGAGTGGTTTTCTTCCTCTCCGGCAACTGAGTTAGGAAGGACGCCTGTATCTTTGTAATGACTGGGTTTATTGATACACCATCCAAAGTGTAATTAATAACTTCACCATGCTCAAAGGGATTTTTTTTTTAACCCATCCACCAATAGGTGCCCTTCTTTGCGAGGCATTGGAAAACCTCCCTGGTCTTTGTGGTTGAATCTGTGTTTGAAATTCACTGCTCGACATAGGGACCTTACATATAATTTTATGTGTGGGGTGCAGATATGAGGTAGTCATTCAAAAATCATGTAAAACACTATTATTGCACACAGAGTGAGTCCATGCAACTTATTGTGTGACTTGTTAAGCAAATCTTTACTCCTAAACTTATTTAGGCTTACCATAACAAAGGGGTTGAATACTTATTGACCAAGGATATTCTAGCTTTTCATTTTTTATTAATTTGTAAAAATGTCTAAAAACATAATTCCACTTTGACATTATGGGGTATTGTGTGTAGGCCAGTGACACAAAATCTCAATTGAATCCATTTTAAATTCAGGCTGTAACACAACAAAATGTGGAAAAGGTCAAGGGGCCCTGTATAGCTCAGTTGGTAGAGCATGGCGCTTGCAACGCCAGGGTTGTGGGTTCGTTTCCCACGGGGGGCCAGTATGAAAATGTATGCACTCACTAACTGTAAGTCGCTCTGGATAAGAGCGTCTGCTAAATGACTAAAATGTAAATGTAAAAATGGGTGTGAATACTTTCTGAAGAAACTGTAATGGTCAGAGAGCTGGAGAGAACTGAGTGGAGGGGTGCCACACCACATAGCTCCATTCCACCAATCTGCAAACTGTGCTTCAGGGCCTGGAAAGAATGTGCTCCCTCTGTGAGTGACGTCAGTGCTATGCCATCATTAGGGTTTCATTGAGCTCAATCCCTCTTAAATGGTACTATTCATAAAAGTTGCCCATGGCTATTTCCGTCCTCTCTCACATGCTGGTGGAACTGAGAGTTATAGAATAATATCCAGACCCTCCACCATTGAGTTAAGACTCTGGTAGTTCAGTTGACAGCAGCAGACTCAGATGCCTCCCAAGAGGCCTGGAAGAAAGAAAGACAATGAGGCAATGTGGTGACGATATCTGACGTGGAGAATATGATTAGTGTGTAAACCACAACCTAGGGAATAAAGAGTCTTTAGTCACTTTAAAAGGTTAAAAGTAATTGGTTTTCATATCACACTCACTCATCTGCCAGTCATACCCAGAACAATGGGGAATACAGTGAGAAGAGAACAACATGGACCTTCTACCACTGGCGTAACACCCCCCCCCCCCCCCCCCCCCCCCCCCCCAAGGTGGGGGGCCCACACGTTTTGGGGGCCCCCAACCCACAAGCTTTGGGGTCCCCCCGGAGGTCGGTCCCCCCAGATAGCGTATGAACACATCATAACCCATTAAAAAAATGTTTAGAATGACAGGAAATGTGCTTTAAAAAGGCACCATTTTCTCTCAGCCTCATGGCAAAATATGTAGAATAGCAGGAAATTAGTTCAGAGATTCTTGAAAGTCGGGACAATCCTTGTCCAGCAGGAAAACTGTATTTTTATAGTAAAGAAAAAATATTTTGTTGCATTATTTGAGCTTAAAATGTACATTTAGGGGAATTTTATAAGGGAAAATATTTGTTATTGGAATTTTCAAAATGCTTTGCTTGGACCTTGCAGGGGCCCTGTGAAACTGTGGTACGCCACTGCCTTCTACAGCAGCTGAAAAAACAAATAACATCAGAGAAAACATACTGTATGTTTCTCTCTCTCTGTGTGTGTGTGTGTGTTAATGTTGGACATCATTCTATTTGTATGACAGCAGCTATTTCCCCTGTGCCAAAAGTGAGTGAGCCAAAAGCCATAGATATACCATTCAAGTACCTCAAACATACTCAAAAAGTCCATTGACTTTTTTTCTGCCTGGGCCCTACATTTCACAATACAGTCCCCTTTCAGTGATACTCAGAGTCAGACTGCTGTAGGTACAGTATCTTGGGTTCCAGTTTAATAACACACACTTAACTTCAACCGAGGATAACCCATTTTCCATTGCTCACAAACTCTGTTGAGCAATAGCATTAAACTATACTGCCCTACAAACTGAGAAAAATGGCTTGAAAGTATTTTTGCTAGCTAGCCAAATATGTTGTAGGTAGATAAGTGATAATCCACTGATGTATCATCTTATTATGAATGAATGTTTATGCATATCAACCATGACCACTGATTTGACCTATGATCCCTAAAATGCAGATACTGCAGTCTGTCTTTGTTTGACCTTCAACAACTACAGTGAGGGAAAAAAATATTTGATCCCCTGATGATTTCGTAGGTTTGCCCACTGACAAAGAAATTATCAGTCTATAATTTTTATGGTAGGTTTATTTGAACAGTGAGAGACAGAATAACAACAAAAAAATCCAGAAAAACGCATGTCAAAAATGTTATAAATTGATTTGCATTTTAATGAGGGAAATAAGTATTTGACCCCTTCTCAATCAGAAAGATGTATGGCTCCCAGGTGTCTTTTATACAGGTAACGAGCTGAGATTAGGAGCACACTCTTAAAGGGAGTGCTCCTAATCTCAGTTTGTTACCAGTATAAAAGACACCTGTCCACAGAAGCAATCAATCAATCAGATTTCAAACTCTCCACCATGGCCAAGACCAAAGAGCTCTCCAAGGATGTCAGGGACAAGATTGTAGACCTACACAAGGCTGGAATGGGCTACAAGACCATTGCCAAGCAGCTTGGTGAGAAGGTGACAACAGTTGGTGCGATTATTCGCAAATGGAAGAAACACAAAATAACTGTCAATCTCCCTCGGCCTGGGGCTCCATGCAAGATCTCACCTTGTGGAGTTGCAATGATCATGAGAACAGTGAGGAATCAGCCCAGAACTACACGGGAGGATCTTGTCAATGATCTCAAGGCAGCTGGGACCATAGTCACCAAGAAAACAATTGGTAACACACTACGCCGTGAAGGACTGTAATCCTACAGCGCCCGCAAGATCCCCCTGCTCAAGAAAGCACATATACAGGCCCGTCTGAAGTTTGCCAATGAACATCTGAATGATTCAGAGGAGAACTGGGTGAAAGTGTTGTGGTCAGATGAGACCAAAATCGAGCTCTTTGGCATCAACTCAACTCGCCGTGTTTGGAGGAGGAGGAATGCTGCCTATGACCCCAAGTACACCATCCCCACCGTCAAACATGGAGGTGGAAACATTATGCTTTGGTGGTGTTTTTCTGCTAAGGGGACAGGACAACTTCACCGCATCAAAGGGACGATGGACGGGGCCATGTACCGTCAAATCTTGGGTGAGAACCTCAGCCAGGGCATTGAAAATGGGTTGTGGATGGGTATTCCAGCTTGACAATGACCTAAAACACATGGCCAAGGCAACAAAGGAGTGGCTCAAGAAGAAGCACATGAAGGTCCTGGAGTGGCCTAGCCAGTCTCCAGACCTTAATCCCATAGAAAATCTGTGGAGGGAGCTGAAGGCTCTAGTTGCCAAACGTCAGCCTCGAAACCTTAATGACTTGGAGAAGATCTGCAAAGAGGAGTGGGACAAAATCCCTCCTGAGATGTGTGCAAACCTCGTGGCCAACTACAAGAAACGTCTGACCTCTGTGATTGCCAACAAGGGTTTTGCCACCAAGTACTATGACATTTTTGAAATGGGTTTTTCTGGATTTTTTTGTTGTTATTCTGTCTCTCACTGTTCAAAAAAAAAAAAAAATATTATAGACTGATCATGTCTTTGTCAGTGGGCAAACGTACAAAATCAGCAGGGGATCAAATACTTTTTTCCCTCACTGTATATGGGTAATGCAAAGGCAAAGTGCAGTATCTCCAATCTTAATGTGTTTATCCAAATGTATTGTTGTTTTTCTGTTTGATGTAACATTTGAGAGTTCTAACTACATTCCAACTGTATTTAATGGTTTTATATAGTAATGTTTTCATGTATTGAATGTTGTATTGTAGTAACCCTCAAGCATTTCTTCGCCATCTCACAGAATGTTTTTACTTAAAAATAATATTTGACTTTGTGCAGTATCTACAATCTAAATGTGTTTATACAACTTTCTTGTTGTTTTTCTGTCTGACTTTGTATAGTCATTTATTTGACTTAGGGGTCATAGGTCAAATCAGTGGTCATGGTTGATATGCATAAAAAATTACTTCATAATAAGATGATACATCAGTCCATTATCATTTATCTACCTACAACAGCAAATAAACTTTAAATCAATTTTTGTCAGTTTCACTGTTTGCGTAGTCACTGCTTTTTGCCTATGTAAGGCAGAGCGGGTAGCTGCAGTCATAACATGGTGGAACAAAGCCAAAGTGCAGTAACTTCAGTTACTGCTGTTTGCCTTGATTTTTAATTGAACCAGGACACTTTGTCACAAGATAAAACAGATACTACAACGTCTGATTTCAGTCTTAACTACATTTTGACCAAAAGTGTAGTTACTGCGTTTTGCCTTTTTAGGCCAGTATAATAACCCCCCCCCCCCCCCCCCCTCTCCACCCACCCACACCCACAATCACCCACCCACTCACTCACCCATCCACCCTCCCACTCTTCCATTATTCGATCTATAACTCTTCTGACAGTTAGGGGCTGCTATTTTGTCACAACTGGGCCAAAACCAGATGATTTCGACTATGTCATCTACTCAAGGTATAAGGAACGACGATGCAAAAATAAGTGAAAAGAAGGGAACTAAACAAAAGCAAAAACATGACAGCGTTGCCAAGCTATGTCCTGGGGAGCTGCTTTCCCTGTTCTGACTCTGTCCCTATGGGGAACTTCGTCAACTCTAACATCCAACTTCCCTAACAACGGGCTGCAGTCGCCATGCAGTCTGTTTCTGGAACATACACAACATAGAAAAACTGTTCGGATAGAAATGTCCCTGTTGTTTTTCCTGTGTTTTTTAATCATACATATTGTTACTACTCAGTTCTTGTTTCTATCAAGTAAGTGTCTGCTTCTGCAATATGACCATCCAGACCATTAGCTAAGCAGTTGGCTCTATGCCAAGTTCCCTCTAAGAAGGTGGATGTTTGAATGTCTATAGGCTTACGTAGTTTCTTTACAACAATCAGGGATCACCTCTATCGTACACAAGACAAGTGACTTAATACCACAGTTGTCTGGGGAAAGTGGATGTGGGGGCATGTGGCAATGGTTTGTACATTGACTGTTTGGTCTAAAGCCATTATATGCTGATACATTTGCTGAATGTGAACAAGTAGAATTTCACTTCAGACTTTACTTTAACAAAATTGACCTTTGGTGTAAAATTACGATTTACATGGTTTTGGGATATTCCCATGTTTCCTTTGCTGTGATTGGACACGGCGGATCCAGACAAAGGGCTCTTCAGTATCAAAGGTCATGTCTGGGATGACTTATACCAGATAATGGTAATGTAATGTGGGCTGGTGATGCTGATGCTAATGGTTGGCTGGTAAAATCATCACCCTCATATTGTAGCATTATGCCATTGCATTATAATGACAGAGTTACTGAAGTCATAACAATGACCTCAATCTTAATAATCACATCGAGCATTCGAACGTGAAATAGAAAGAACCCACAGCGAATTTGAGATGTACATGAAAAGCACAGTATTATTACTGTAATATAATTATCTACCAATTCCACAGAGGATTCCGACACAGTATGCAAGTGTTCTCAAGGTATTCAAGGTATGACTGAGACTGATCTCTCACTCATTCAGGTCATCACTCTGATTCTGTATCTGGACTTTTTTGAAGGGTGTGAATCCATGACGAGAAACAGACTCAAAACCAAAAAAGAAGTCATTCACATTTTCGCAACCTGGTCTCATGTCAGTCACACTCATCAGATGAGGAAAACCTTGAACTATTGAACTGGTGAGACAAATGACTCATTCTGTAAAAGGTTCTTAATCTCTATGATGTACCACTGCCTTCAGAATTGGCTGCTGTGATGTGCAAAGGAGTTACCCAATTTTGGTTTCTCCTTGTTTTCTTTCAAAACCATGCTCTTTCTGCATCTCCTGTTGTGTCCATTGCTGCTGGACTGTGCTGTGCTCCACACGTTCAGAATGTTCAGAGAGTGGAACATCAACTATAATGAAAGTTAAGACCAGACAGAGGCAGTATACAGGAGCTCTACAAGACGTGACTTCATTCTTGACAGGCAACCAGCATCTCAATTATCTCACGTGACACACACCAATTTATAGGGACTCGTAAGGCATTACTAATCAATCACTAACATCCAATTCCTATCCTTACACTACTCTTGCCTCTTCTCTCCATGTGCCTCTTGTGGCCATTGCCACTGGATGCTGCCTTCTCTTGCCAACACTGCCATTTACTGGCCTCTCTAGACTCTTGCCAGCTGCTTTTTCCCACTTTCTCCCACAACTTTCTATACCCTCTACACTGCTGCTTCGCTCCCACTGCATATTTTGCCACTTCATATTGTTCCTGACCTTGACCCTGCCCTGGACCCCGAAAAGTCAAGAGGGACTCTTGAGAGCGTGAGTGAGGAGGAGGAAGAGGTTTACATTTTATTACACAGTGGTGGAAATCTGAGGGGGCGTATGTGATTGTAAAGCTGGGAAAGGAAGGACGAACACTTCCTTTCTGAGTATCCTATTCCCTACTGAATAAGTCAATCATCATCAGATGCAAAAGTTCCTGTTTATGGCTAATCTCAAACTTTGCGCCTGCTGGCCAGTTGAATTCACAAGTTCATTGAAACCATTTACTGTTGTTCATTATTTTATTTATTTATATTTCTGTCTTGCACATTTGAAAGGACTAATGTGACCCAGCAGGGGACAAACTGAAATCCTGTTTATGGAGGTTTCAGTAGCAGTCACATTTATTGATCCCTGTTTCTACTTTTTGATAACACAATTTCGTGTTACACAGTGGCACAAGAGGCTACCTGTGTAAACAAAGCTTTGCCCTGTCTTTCTCCTCCACTGAGTTTCCACACACTGTGCTTGGCTTTTTTCTCTGTTGGTGTCATGGAAATGTGTATCTTGATGCAGGCCTTTTGGTATAAGAGGGGGTTCTTTCCACTAGTGGAATAATCGGGGAGGGGTAGGGTTGAAGCAGGGCAATGTAGAAGGTTGTTTTTCTTTATCATATGTTTGGATAAGAGCATATACTGTAAGCTGCTGTATGTCAATGAGGACTACCTTGTTTATGTGTTTTGACTATTTATTGGAAAGATTCCACTTGATAATTATCTCTTGTAGGATACCTTTTTAGAGGGAGGGAGTTCCCCCATGTCATTTGTTTCTTGTGTAATTGCTCCCACTGTGAGCTTGTACATAGGAGGTTGTAAATCAGCCCATCCTGTCAGTAGTAGACTGATTCAATTTCCCATCCGTTAACTTGTTTCTGAATGATCTGCTTGGGCGGTGTCACCACAGGGGTCTGATGTCATAATAAAATGTGGTTCCTGTTTTGGAGTGATCTGCTTGGGTGGGGAGATAATGTACAGCTAATGAGGGGAATTCATTCAAAGGAACTTTGACATAAACAGGTTCATAAGATGGACGAAAGTAAGACACCAGATGCCTTTTATCTTCCTTTAAAGCACTGTTTTGTCTGGTATCTCTGTTATTCCTGGCCACGCACTCTACTCCCCTAAAACCCTATCTCAGATTACTGCTGGGAAAACAGAACTAGCAGGAGTCCAACAGGTGATGGAGGGGTGGAAGGAGAGATGGAAGGAGGGGGCTAGCTGTCATAATACCCCAGGCTCCTCTTCACCAGGGAACTACGACTCACATTAATGACCATTTGTGATGACATCACTGGGTTATTTATATCTCCTTTCCAGGGTTCCAGGGGCTTTAACCCTGTGTAAAAATGCAACAGGTCCTAAACCCATGTCAAACACTACATAGTTAATCTCCTTAAAACCCAGATGTATCTCTTAGAAAAAAAGCTTGGGTCTCACTTAAGAGAGAAAGGGGATCTCCTCATTGAGAATTGAAGTATCCAGAACTCTTCTCCACTCTAAGAAGAAAAGTGAGTAACAATTCTTCTTCTAAACTGATATTTTACTGCCAAGCGATGTGAGATGTGTGCATGCCCTGTTTAGCTGCCTTTAGGCTTCCTCTTGTGTATCAGTGTGTGGGTCTACATTTCAGAGTTGTTTTCCTCTATTATTAATCACCAGATGACAAGAGGTCAATCCAGCCACTAAAAAGAGAGATACAGTACTCTGGCATGTAGAGTTGTAGAGTAATGTGTAGAATTTAGAGAATGTAGAGTAAAGCAAATCAGTCATAAAGATAAAAAATTAAATAAATGTGTTTTCCATAAGGAAACTATTACCGCTGTAAATAATCTGTCTGGTGCATGTATGTACAGTATGTATCATATTTGTCTTGCATTGCTCTGTTAATCAAGCGGTACCCCATTCTCAGTAACAGTAGGAGACAGGGTTGAGGGGTTGAGGATGGATGTACTGGACTCTGGGGTCATCTGAGCCCACTGATCTGGGACTGGGTGATTTACTGCCGCATTCTGGTGGAGATTTAGGGTGTCACGCTGCCCTGTCTCCTTCTTCTTGATCCCCCTCTTCTTCTCTTCTTTTAACTGCCAGTCTGTACCAGCTGTTTCGTTCCAGAGCGTTCCAGAGCTGTCTAGAGCGTTTCCGGCTCAGCACTTCCCATCCCGTGGTGCCGCGGTTTTCCCAATGAGCCTCAAAGGGAGGAGATCACATAGTACAGGGTCTTCATTTATCTGGATTTTAAAAACTATGTCTGACAAGGAATTTCTGAGAACTTCGGAGAGGACAGATCTCATATCTCACTCATTTTACATCAATCCCTTCTTGGATTATTTCCAGGGCCGCTGATAAAATAATTTGAAGTGTAACCCTATACTCCTGTCCCTGGGATCAATCTCAGATTAGAGGGAGTGGTGGGGGATCCAAAGTGCCATACATTCTTGGGCATGTACGGCACCCCTCTCTCTCTCTCTTTCTCTTTCTCACTCTCCCTCTCTTTCTCGCTCTCTCTGTTTCTCTCTCTCTCTCCCCTACACCACGTCTGTTATGAAGTCCACACTGCAGGCACAACCTGATTCCCAGAGGCTGGACAACATTAATGATGAAAGTTATTGTTTCTTGTTGAGGTGCATAGGTTAAAAATGGATTCAATTAGCAGTCAGGAAAAGCATTGTCTTTGGTGCCTCCTGCTTCCATTTACTGGTGGAGGACTTAATTAAGACGGTTTAGGAGGAGGTGGGCACCACAGACCTCTTGGGGATGTTTTGGCTATGAGAGCGGATGCACTCTCGCCCCACTCCCACCCGTTTCTCTCAACAGCCGGGATGGCAGAAGGTCCAGTTAGTTCATGGGTAATTCCTGTATTCCACCATACCTCAGGTCTCTAATGGCCAGACACCTTTTCCATTAGACCAGCAGACCTCAGTTGCCTTGCATTCAAAATGATGACATCATTCATGTGTGCTTGAAGAGGTCCCTCTAATATTCACTTAGGCTAGAAAGAGCATGCTAGTAGGGTAATTGTGGAATAGTAAATCATGCTCTGTGATTTAAATGGGGACAGGGGAGTGTGCTGAATGTGAGTCCACTTTTTCAGATAATACACGTCCAGGGCCAGTGCACCTTGTGTAGGGTGTCACCGGATCACCAGA
This sequence comes from Coregonus lavaretus, assembly GCF_964263955.1. Taxonomy (NCBI): domain Eukaryota; kingdom Metazoa; phylum Chordata; class Actinopteri; order Salmoniformes; family Salmonidae; genus Coregonus; species Coregonus lavaretus. Next base: position 29,534,907 of record NC_140009.1, read on the forward strand.
TTAGAGGACTCTTAGATACTTAGATACAGGTGTCTGCCCCTGAGGGTGTTGGGTGTTCTCCCTCCTGTGTTTCTGGCCCTTCATTAGGCCCCTGCAGAGTGTGTCCACTCACCCAGGGAGGAGAGGTCATCTCACAGCCCTCTCTAATCACAGACCCTCTCTCTCTAACAGCCTTCCTCTCTCCCCATCCCTCCCTCCCTCCCTAGCCACCCCGACCCAGCAAGCAGCCCCCTCCCCACCCCACCTAACTGACCTCCACAGGCAGGTGAATCAACGCACTCTTTGTTGAGCCACCTGAAGTCTTTCCCCCCTGGATCCCTCATTTACTGATTAGTGGCTTGCTTTCCCAATGGAGACACCAGTGATTCAGAGCTTCTCTTTGTTAGTGTGGAGGGCTGGAGGTAGCAGCTGCCTCTCATTCGTTACCTCCTCACTGTTTTCTTTGCCATCGTGGAGAGAATACTACTCTAAGGAACGTTTTTTGTATATGTTATTGTGGTAGTTGGAGTGGTCGTGTGTGTGCTGTTGTTGTGTAATCAGATACTCATGTTTTCTGTTGAAAAAGGGAAAACGCTTTACCTTTTTGCTTCAGTCTGGTTGTTCTATATTTGACCAAAACTCATTTAAAAGTTAGTAAAAGGTGGAATAAAGATATCACAAAGAGGTCAGGGTGAGGAGGGGGTAGTGGTGGAATTGTAGGTAGTCTAGGGGGCAGGGTGTGTCTTTTATTGGAGAATAATGGAGGGGAATACAGTTACAGACACATGCTGTGTTAATGAGTGGGGCATAGGCATAGCCTCTCCACAGCATGGGTGCTCTCTCGTGGAGCATGTGGCGGGAACCCTTGGTAGTTGAATGGTGGTTCTGGTCCTAAGTAATGAAATCGTTTCATCCTGGGCCTGGTCTTTGTTGGAGACAATGTAGCCTACACATGATTCAATGATGTGTTAGTGAGTTAGAGGTCTCTCTCTTATTTCCTACATTTGTCTATGTGTGTTTACCATACATCACGGAAGTGGGGGATTCCATTCATCCAGAACTCTTCATCTTCTACTCTTTTATCCTCCTCAGAGCCCGCCTCCCAATATAAACAATGTCATAATGACCAAGATTGACAATTGCAAAGATATCAATTCACATAAGATGCCAAGGGGTCAGCTGAGGTATTTCACAGTTTAACCCAAACATGTTACTCTCTGAATAGTGAATGGCTTTTTTGTCACTTTACCGTACCACCTCAAATGTTGTGGAGTTTCATCATAAAACAAAAGAGGTGGAGGTCTTGCTTGTTTCTCAAAACTATTTTTGTGAGTGAAGGTGTTGCAATGCAGCTTGTCTCTAGGCATCTACAACATGGCTTTTCCTGTCTTGTCTCACTGCAGAGCTGTGTAAGTAGTGGTTCTCCTCTCCCATGAGTCACTGCAGCTGGACAGCTGTGAAAGCTGTGAGAGCTGTAAATATTTTCAGCAACAGTGTGGTTTCTCTGGCTGCTGATTACAGTGGACATACACATGGAGACTACTACGAGTTGTATGATCACTGATACAATATGTCCTTGAGTATAGTTAAATAAGTAGCCATCACCCCCCCCCCCCCCCCCCCAGACATTGGAAGAAGAACTCTGTGCATCCTCTCTATGACTCAAACCCTTTACTGTAACAATGCAACCAACACCAGACATCCATGGTGAAATTCATGTGGTCTGCTCACAAACAAACGCTCTACTTTTCACCAAGAGGTAGGAATTTTGTGCCAGTCACCAGTCAGTCATGTGACTCGGAGGTAGGCCTAGCTCAGTCGGGATCAAACCCAGTCAACGAGTGCATGATAACTCGTATCATACTGGGGTTAGAGACTATGTAAATCATAGCGGCTGTCAGTAGGTTTTTACTTTGCTCCTCAAGAATAAATTCTCCACATGGATTCCTTCTCCATGGCCGTCCTTGTATCACCTCTTCTCTGCCATATCAAAGAGATCTGATTTGATCTGAGGGATGGGCAGGAACACCTGGTACACAGACAGACAGACAGACAGACAGACAGACAGACAGACAGACAGAGGTCAGCACAGTCAGTACAGAGCACCTGTGGAATTCAGACTGAGACTTCTCACCTGTCTGCTGTTGGTGAATGGAGGTTTAAGAGCACCTGATAGTCTGTACACAGAGTACTCTCTTTCACTCTCTCCATCTATGTCTGTCTGTCTGTCTGTAGCTTTGTTGGTAGAGCATGGAGCCAGGAAAGTGGGTTCGAGTCCCGGGACCACCTGTACGTAAAAGATGTGCATGCATGACTGTAAGTTACTTTGGATAAAAATGTCTGCTAAACGGCATACCATTATGTTCTGTCTGTTTGTCCCTTCCCCTCTCTCTGTCTGTCTGTCATCTTCTCTTTGACATACAAGTATTTTTGTAAATATTTGAGTATATCTTTTCATGTGACAACACTGAAGAAATGACACTTTGCTACAATGTAAAGTAGTGTGTGTACAGCTTGTATAACAGTGTAAATTTGCTGTCCCCTCAAAATAACTCAACACACAGCCATTAATGTCTAAACCGCTGGCAACAAAAGTGAGTACACCCCTAAGTGAACATTTCCAAATTGGGCCCAGTTAGCCATTTTCCCTCCCCGGTGTCATGTGACTCGTTAGTGTTACAAGGTCTCAGGTGTGAATGGGGAGCAGGTTTGTTAAATTTGGTGTCATCGCTCTCACACTCCCTCATACTGGTCACTGGAAGTTCAACATGGCACCTCATGGCAGAGAACTCTCTGAGGATCTGAAAAAAAGAATTGTTGCTCTACATAAAGATGGCCTGGGCTATAAGAAGATTGCCAAGACCCTGAAACTGAGTTGCAGCATGGTGGCCAGGACAGGTTCCACTCAGAACAGGCCTCGCCATGGTCGACCAAAGAAGTTGAGTGCACGTGCTCAGCATCATATCCAGAGGTTGTCTTTGGGAAATAGACGTATGAGTGCGGCCAGCATTGCTGCAGAGGTTGAAGGGGTGGGGGGTCAGCCTGTCAGTGCTCAGACCATACGCCGCACACTGCATCAAATTGGTCTGCATGGCTGTCGTCCCAGAAGGAAGTCTCTTCTAAAGATGATGCACAAGAAAGCCTGCAAACAGTTTGCTGAAGACAAGCAGACTAAGGACATGGATTACTGGAACCATGTCCTGTGGTTTGATGAGACCAAGATAAACTTATTTGGTTCAGATGGTGTCAAGCGTGTGTGGCGGCAACCAGGTGTGTCTTGCCTACAGTCAAGCATGGTGGTGGGAGTGTCATGGTCTCGGGCTGCATGAGTGCTGCCGGCACTGGGGAGCTACAGTTCATTGAGGGAACCATGAATGCCAACATACTGTGACATACTGAAGCAGAGCATGATCCCCTCCCTTCGGAGGCTGGGCCGCAGGGCAGTATTCCAACATGATAACGACCCCAAACACACCTCCAAGACGACCACTGCCTTGCTAAAGAAGCTGAGGGTAAAGGTGATGGACTGGCCAAGCATGTCTCCAGACCTAAACCCTATTGAGCATCTGTGGGGCATCCTCAAACGGAAGGTGGAGGAGTGCAAGGTCTTTAACATTCACCAGCTCCGTGATGTTGTCATGGAGGAGTGGAAGAGGACTCCAGTGGCAACCTGTGAAGCTCTGGTGAACTCCATGCCCAAAAGGGTTAAGTCAGTGCTGGAAAATGATGGTGGCCACACAAAATATTGACACTTTGGGCCCAATTTGGACATTTTCACTTAGGGGTGTACTCACTTTTGTTGCCAGCGGTTTAGACATTAATGGCTGTGTGTTGTGTTATTTTGAGGGGACAGCAAATGTACACTGTTATAGAAGCTGTACACTCACTACTTTACATTGTAGCAAAGTGTCATTTCTTCAGTGTTGTCACATGAAAAGATATACTCAAATATTTACAAAAATGTGAAGGGTGTACTCACTTTTGTGAGATACTGTAGTTCTGACTACTTATTATTTCATTACATTTGAGGCTTCAGCACTATACTCTTAGAAAAAAAGGTGCTATTTAGAACCAGGGCTCTTCAGTTTGTCTCCACAGGGGAACCCTTTTTGGTGCTAGGTAGAACCCTTTGCAGAGGGTTCTAGCTACCTAGAACCCTCTATGTAGGGTTCTTCATAGAACCCCCTGTAAATGGTTCTACCTAGAACCCTCTATGAATGGTTCTACCAATAACCCTTTTATCTTTGAAAGGTTCTTCCTAGAACCCTCAATGAATGGTCGCACCAGCCTTATTAGCCTTTAAAATTAAACTCTTTATGACAATACATTAATATATCATAAGGCCTTTGTTTGAGGGCCTAGTTATACCCTAACACAGTGGTGTTAGGAAACTCCTGGTTTACAGGCCACATCAGGCCTGCAATTGGAACTTGAATAACCTGCAACCTGCATTCAGAATGACAAATGAGACTGCCTAAATCATCTAAACTGGAACAGCTATCTCAGTAACGGGTGCAATTAGGCCAACTCCTAACAGATTAGATTAGTTTGGAAATGATGGGCGTGGTTTTGAGTGTTTTACTCTACATAGAGTAAAAATGACACAATCACACTCAACTCGGGTTATTAACACCAACACTGATGTTCACTCATACTCCCTTCTATACTTATTTGAAAGACAGAAATCATGGCAAAGATATCAACTATTTATTTATTTTTTATTTTTTATTTCACCTTTATTTAACCAGGTAAGCCAGTTGAGAACAAGTTCTCATTTACAACTGCGACCTGGCCAAGATAAAGCAAAGCAGTGCGATAAAAACAACAACACAGAGTTACATATGGGGTAAAAAAACATAAAGTCAAAAAATACAACAGAAAATATATATACAGTGTGTGCAAATGTAGCAAGTTATGGAGGTAAGGCAATAAATAGGCTATAGTGCAAAGTAATTACAAATAGTATTAACACTGGAATGCTAGATGTGCAAGAGATTATGTGCAAATAGAGATACTGGGGTGCAAAAGAGCAAAATAAATAACAATATAGGGATGAGGTAGTTGGGTGGGCTAATTTCAGATGGGCTGTGTACAGGTGCAGTGATCGGTAAGGTGCTCTGACAACTGATGCTTAAAGTTAGTGAGGGAGATAAGAGTCTCCAGCTTCAGAGATTTTTGCAATTCGTTCCAGTCATTGGCAGCAGAGAACTGGAAGGAATGGCGGCCAAAGGAGGTGTTGGCTTTGGGAATGACCAGTGAGATATACCTGCTGGAGCGCAGACTACGGGTGGGTGCTGCTATGGTGACCAATGAGCTAAGATAAGGCGGGGATTTGCCTAGCAGTGATTTATAGATGGCCTGGAACCAGTGGGTTTGACGGCGAACATGTAGTGAGGACCAGCCAACAAGAGCGTACAGGTCACAGTGGTGGGTAGTGTATGGGGCTTTGGAGACAAAACGGATGGCACTGTGATAGACTACATCCAATTTGCTGAGTAGAGTGTTGGAGGCTATTTTGTAAATGACATCGCCAAAGTCAAGGATCGGTAGGATAGTCCGTTTTACGAGGGCATGTTTGGCAGCATGAGTGAAGGAGGCTTTGTTGCGAAATAGGAAGCTGATTCTAGATTTAACTTTGGATTGGAGATTCTTAATGTGAGTCTGGAAGGAGAGTTTACAGTCTAACCAGACACCTAGGTATTTGTAGTTGTCCACATACTCTAGGTCAGACCCGTCGAGAGTGGTGATTCTAGTCGGGTGGGCGGGTGCCAGCAGCGTTCGATTGAAGAGCATGCATTTAGTTTTACTAGTGTTTAAGAGCAGTTGGAGGCTACTGAAGGAGTGTTGTATGGCATTGAAGCTCGTTTGGAGGATTGTTAACACAGTGTCCAATGAAGGGCCAGATGTATACAAAATGGTGTCGTCTGCGTAGAGGTGGATCTGAGAGTCACCAGCAGCAAGAGCGACATCATTGATATACACGGAGAAAAGAGTCGGCCCAATAATTGAACCCTGTGGCACCCCCATAGAGACTGCCATAGGTCCAGACAACAGGCCCTCCAATTTGACACATTGAACTCTATCTGAGAAGTAGTTGGTGAACCAGGCGAGGCAGTCATTTGAGAAACCAAGGCTATTTAGTCTGCCAATAAGAATGCGGTGGTTGACAGAGTCGAAAGCCTTGGCCAGGTCGATGAAGACGGCTGCACAGTACTGTCTATTATCGATCGCGGTTATAATATCGTATAGGACCTTGAGCGTGGCTGAAGTGCACCCATGACCAGCTCGGAAACCGGATTGCACAGCGGAGAAGGTACGGTGGGATTAGAAATGGTCGGTGATCTGTTTGTTAACTTGGCTTTCAAATACTTTCGAAAGGCAGGGCAGGATGGATATAGGTCTGTAACAGTTTGGATCTAGAGTGTCACCCCCTTTGAAGAGGGGGATGACCGCGGCAGCTTTCCAATCTCTGGGGATCTCAGACGTTACGAAAGAGAGGTTGAACAGGCTAGTAATAGGGGTTGCGACAATTTCGGCGGCTAGTTTTAGAAAGAAAGGGTCCAGATTGTCTAGCCCAGCTGATTTGTAGGGGTCCAGATTTTGCAGCTAAGACAACAGCTTGTAATGACGACACAGTTTGGGCTGAGGCTAAACATAAACAGGATGCAGTACCGTAAAAAGGAACAGTCCAGCAGACATCAACTGTATAGCTGAGTTATCATAAAGTCCGGTGAACAGCAATAGGATAGTTCGGAGGTAGTTCGGGGGCTGCTAAAGCACTAGCGAGCAAGAGGCCACGGCTAGCGTGTGCTAGCGGGCCGGGGCTAGCAGATGGAATCTTCGTGGTTGACGTCGTACTGTGTATGTAGAATGATTAAGAATGATTAAGAGAATCGTTGCACAATATACAGTTGGTACATTTTAAAACATATTTTTAAATTGATCAGATTATTAAAACAAATTACAAGAAAAAAGCTTATTCAGATTCTAGGTAGAACACTTTGCCTTACAAAGAACCAAAAAGGGTTCTTCAGATGAAAGCGGTTCTTGGTAGAACCCTATCCCTCCGCAAATAACCTTTTTGGAACCCTTTTTTCTAAGAGTGGACAAGTGTTAAAGAATTAGAGCAAAAATACAGTGGCTTGTGAAAGTATTCAACCCACTTGGCATTTTTCCTATTTTGTTGCCTTACAACCATTAATTAAAATAGATTTTTGGGGGGATTGTATCATTTGATTGACACAACATGCCTACCACTTTGAAGATGCAAAATATTTTTTGGGGTGAAACAAACAACAAATAAGACAAAAAAACAGAAAACTTGAGCATGTATAACTTTCCCCCCCCCCCTCCAAGTCAATACTTTGTAGAGCCAACTTTTGCAGCAATTACAGCTGCAAGTCTCTTGGGGTATGTCTCTATAAGCTTGGCACATCTAGCCACTGGGATCTTTGCCCATTCTTCAAGGCAAAACTGCTCCAGCTCCTTCAAGTTGGATGGGTTCCGCTGGTGTACAGCAATCTTTAAGTCATACCACAGATTCTCAATTGGATTGTGGTCTGGCCTTTGACTAGGCCATTCCAAGACATTTAAATGTTTCCCCTTAAACCACTCAAGTGTTGCTTTAGCAGTATGCTTAGGATCATTGTCCTGCTGGAAGGTGAACCTCCGTCCCAGTCTCAAATCTCTGGAAGACTGAAACAGGTTTCCCTCAAGAATTTCCCTGTATTTAGCACCATCCATCATTCCTTCAATTCTGACCAGTTTCCCAGTCCCCACAGCATGATGCTGCCACCACCATGCTTCACTGTGGGGATGGTGTTCTCAGGGTGATGAGAGGTGTTGGGTTTGCGCCAGACATAGTGTTTTCCTTGATGGCCAAAAAGCTCAATTTTAGTCTCATCTGACCAGAGTGCCTTCTTCCATATGTTTGGGGAGTCTCCCACATGCCTTTTGGTGAACACCAAATATATTTGCCAATTTTTTTCTTTAAGCGATGGCTTTTTTCTGGCCCCTCTTCCTTAAAGCCCAGCTCTGTGGAGTGTATGGCTTAAAGTGGTCCTATGGACAGATACTCCAATCTCCGCTGTGGAGCTTTGCAGCTCCTTCAGGGTTATCTTTGGTCTCTTTATTGCCTCTCTGATTAATGCCCTCCTTGCCTGGTCCGTGAGTTGGGCGGTGGGCGGCCCTCTCTTGGCAGGTTTGTTGTGGTGCCATATTCTTTCCATTTTTTAATAATGGATTTAATGATGCTCCGTGGGATGTTCAAAGTTTCAGATATTTTTTTATAACCCAACCCTGATCTGTACTTCTCCACAACTTTGTCCCTGACCTGTTTGGAGAGCTCCTTGGTCTTCATGGTGCCGCTTGCTTGGTGGTGCCACTTGCTTAGTGGTGTTGCAGACTCTGGGGCCTTTCAGAACAGGTGTATATATACTGAGATCATGTGACACTTAGATTGCACACATGGACTTTATTTAACTAATTATGTGACTTCTGAAGGTAATTGGTTACACCAGATCTTATTTAGGGGCTTCATAGCAAAGGGGGTGAATACATATGGCAAAATTTTTTTTATAAAGTTCTTTTTTTCATTTCACTTCACCAATTTGGACTATTTTGTGTATGTCCATTACATGAAATCCAAATAAAAATCAATTTAAATTACAGGTTGTAATGCAACAAAATAGGAAAAACGCGAAGGGGGATTAATACCTTTGCAAGGCACTGTATATATCATTTTCATATGCCCCCGCAAATGTTCACAGAATGTTTCTCCAGATCAAGATGAGGAAGAACCTCCCCAAACATTTTATAGCAGAGAGCATGATTTACGTAATCCCCTGCAATATGTTTTGAATCAAACACTCTCCCTTTCACATCTGAAGGCCCCTTACAGAACATTTGAGAAACTGTCTCAGCTTCTCTTCTCACACGTTTCATTTACTTTGTATATTTATTTTTTGTCAACCTCAGTATTTGGCGGTTAGTTTCACTGCATTTAAAAAGGTTGTGGTATATAACGTGCTTGGGACATCCCTCAACTCTGTTGGTGTAGCCATGGAAATAGAGAAGTGTATTTCCTTAAGGGAACCAAAAGGAAAGCCTTACTCATACTCACAGTGAGAGAGAGGGCGTTTTCAGTTCACAGTATGAGGTCTCTCTCCACAGCAGTCTCATTCATGTGCTTTGAGAGCTGGTAGGGGGACATATCCACAAAAAAGAGAGAAGTGACCCCTCCCTCGCTCCTCTCCTCTCCTCTCCTCTCCTCTCCTCTCCTCTCCTCTCCTCTCCTCTCCTCTCCTCTCCTCTCCTCTCCTCTCCTCTCCTCTCCTCTCCTCTCCTCTCCTCTCCTCTCCTCTCCTCTCCTCTCCTCTCCTCTCCTCTCCTCTCCTCTCCCTCCTCTCCTCTCCTCTCCTCTCCTCTCCTTACCCAGCCCTCATCCTAAGCCTTCTCTTCTCATCCCATTCCGACACAGTAAGCATGGCCTGCACCAAAACTGAGAGAGATGGAAGCAATTACATTTGAAGGAAGAGATGCACGTGAACGTTTAAGGAGGCTGAAGTCAAATCAGAGCACACCATGGGAATCAAAGCTCTCTCTGCTTTCTCAGTCTGACTGCCAGGACATTGATCAATTATTTATTTGATCAGTGATTTCTTCTAGAACATTCAGAGCAGGGGAGTTCTGTAGAACTGGGAATTCGAATTATGGAGGCAGCAATCCGCGACAGTATTATGGTGGAAGAAAAATATTTGTGGCTATATTGAAGAAGATATAGCTATTGTACTTGGATGTGAACCCACTTTCTAAATCTAAATCCATCTTCATTTCTCCATCCAGATGATGAGATCTCATGACTCTTCACCTCTCTCTCTCTCTCTCTCTCTCTCTCTCTCTGATCCTCCCTGGGCGGTCACATCATACAGTACATAGATCCCTCCATCTGGCCCTGGGCCCAGGCAGGCTGAGGTAACCACTCCAGCTCTCATCTCAACTCACGTTAGAGGGGTTATTACAAGGCATGTGCTTCCGAGAGACCCAGAGTTACCTAACTCCCTGGGTATTGGACCGACTTGGCCCTGTCTGCAGAGCCAGAACATGATGAGTTCCTGGGTCCACACACACCCGGACGTACCCATGGTGACAGATCCTCTGAGATTCCAACACCATGCTTTGTTACCCATGGCAACCCAGATTGCTCGCACATACACACCACAAGCCTCTTGGTGGACTCACTCAGATGTTCCGGGCTGTTCCAATCCCTGGGTAGAGCAGGGGTGGGTGGGGGGGTTGTGATGGGGGGAGGGTTGGGGACTAGGCAATGACAGCTCCCGTGGCCAGGCAAAACACATGCAGAGGCCCGTGCCAATTCGTTAAAAGAAACCAGAGTTGTAGCAAATGAGGAGAGTGGTTTTCACTGCACAACACAACTCCAGAGGGGATCGTTGGTGGAGAATTTAGGAGGAGAAATAGAAGAATAGTGGGGGAAAGTAGAGGAGGAGAGGAAGGAGGACGTTTCAGGTCGCAACTGTCACTCCCTGACTCAGAGGACGCTTGTATGTTGAGTCAGGGTGTGTATTTTCCTTGCTGTGTTTGTTTTATGTTGTACATTCTAGTATGTATAGATCTATGTTGGCCTGTGTGGTTACCAATCAGAGGCATCTGTCGCTCGTTGTCTCTGATTGGGGACCATACTTAGGCAGCCTATTGGCACTAGTGGGTTGTGGAATTTTGTTCCAGTTAAGGTATGTTGTGTTGTGCTGCCTTGGACTTCACGTTTCGTTTTGTTGTTTTGTTGGTTGTTTATTTACCTTTAAATAAACATGTATGCATATCACGCTGCGCCTTGGTCTGACCCGTCTATCAACGAACGTGACAGCAACGCCTCTCTCACCAGTTCTATCAGATGTCACAGTGTCAGGGCTCAGGCAACCTTTACTGCTGGTTGTTACTTTGCCCCATTCAGAGAGACTGGATCACAACATTTGGAACAGTTGCTGCCTGCCCGTCATTTTTAGTATGTTCCTCTGCCCTCTAGTTGTTTGACTGGGACATGGTCCATAGAGGTTTCAGAGAGGAAAGTCCTCTCCCCTGTCAAGATGAGTTAAAGCAGATTGATAGAACGTCAGCCAACATAACACAGTGAGGTATCTCTTTGGAAGTAGGCCCACTGCCTATGTGGCTGGTTAGATGGTGTTAGATAGTGTTAGATGGTGCTCTGTGCATATCCCGATTGAACTCTATTTCAACCTTATCACTATCACTGGCTTATGAAGAAACAAGTACACATGCACACGCACACACACAAGCACACACACACACACAGACACACACACACACACTGTTTAATCACTTCCTAAATCTATAGTGACTACTGAGCACGGTTACATGCGCACAATAATATGATTATTGTGGATAGTCAGATTCATATAATATTCCGTTTAAAACGTTTACATGCTCTGCAAGAATAATGATTTCCCTAATAATCCTGTTTACATGGACACATCTGAAATCAGGCTACATGATAGGACAATAAAAATAAACGTTCTACCACAGCGAACATGTAATTATTGGGAATTCGGACATAAAGTTTGTATGTGAAAACAATTTCTAAGATGCATATTCCGTTTTTCAGAACTCAGTTCATTTGCGCATAAGAGGGAGGTTTGCGCTACCACACGCTGGCACACGCGCAGATCAAACACACAGCTGGAACGCCGATTAAGCTGTTTGCATCTCCTAATAATTTCTAACGATTGTTCAGAAAACCAGGTGTTTCAATTGCTGTACGCTTACTTCGATTTTTACCTTACGCCAATTAAGATAAGCAGAGTAAAATGTTCACATGACTAATGCCATACTCGGCCTACTGCCATGATCAGTTTAATATCAAAATATTAGTGTGCATGTAAACGTACTGTTAGGAAGGCAACAGAGGGGATGTAAAAGGGAAAACAGGAGAAAGTGAGAATGTGCGAAAATGATGTCTAGGTGTTGGTGCGTGAACCTGAGCGCATATGGAATAGAGGTAGTGAGAGAGAGAGAGAGAGAGAGAGAGAGAGAGAGAGAGAGAGAGAGAGAGAGAGAGAGAGAGAGAGAGAGAGAGAGAGAGTTGGAGTTGAGAGAAGTTGGAGTCCAAATGTAGTTTGGGACTTTGGGACATAGGATCAGATGATTCATAAACATAATTATGTGACTCATGATGTTTCCAAGAGACCTCAGGGCAGTTCCTCCCCCTCTCCTCCCCTCCTCTCCTGGAAGAGTTTGATGGTGGTCATGTGTGAGGCATCCAGAGGGGGAACAGAGGGTCCATGTTAGGCTCTACACGCCCTTGTGCCAGAGCTCAGAGCACGGGATAGCAGCAGGAACACTTAGTGCTAGTGACTGGGAAGGGCAGGGCGCTGATAAACCGTATTGAGAAATTCCCTGCCTTTTTTTAGAATCATAGACAGAGAGGAGAACATGGTGAGTCATAATGTACGTCATCACTAAGACTCTTTTAGGAGAACGTTAATAGTGGTATGAATCAAGGTCTTGGTACGAACAATCTAATATCACTGTTTATCTTTGGGGATTTGTCATGATACTGTAGTTATCGCCTTTAATGGTCCGTTCTGTTTGTTTGGAGTGAAGATATTCATATGATGGTAAACAGAGGTATGAATCACTCATTAGTCTACACAGCAAGCTGTATCATTTCCTGAAGGTCCACTCACCAACGCATGAGTCTGAGGAAAAGGTACTAACAATTTACTAAATTTGTCTAAACTAACTTTATTCACCACTTGAAATTGGGAAGAACATAGTGTTTATCATTTCAGCCAGAAACAGCTGGGTCACAGCAGACTGGACACAATCAAAAGGAAGGGGATTTGGCCATTAGGATTCAGGATGAAGACAGGTGAACACACATCCCCTGGCTTCAGAGAGGAACCATCTGTGTCCTTGTCTCCTTAGAACCAGTAATATATGTGTGGCTGACACCTCCTTTACTCCCTGTGGTGGTTTTATGATTAGCTATACCAATTGTCTACCTGGGTGTTCCACTATGTCTCGATCATTAGAAAAGGAACAGATGAGGTAGGATTGGTCCAAAGTGTGTATTTTTAGAACACCTGCTGAAAGAAGAGCTGTCTCTCATTGGGTAAACATGGTTCTCTCTTCCTTGTTTTCCCTGCAGAATAACTGCAACTGTTTCACAAGTGTCCAGGTGGTCCTTCAGCTCTATAACGTAAGCCAGTACATTATTATGTTTATCTTCCTCATAGTGGTATTGTTTGAGTGACCAGTGCAATACGGCTGTAACAGGTGAGCATAAGGACCTGTCTGTGAGTGCAAAAATAGGTGAAAGAAGTCCTATTCCCATTGACAGATGTTTGATCCATTTGATATCCCCACATATGGTATCCGTCGCCCTGAAACGACCTGAGAGACAGAGAAAGCAGAGAGAAAGTACAAAAGATCTTGTGTGGGATAACTTTTCCTAACCCACAAAGAGCATTCAAACATTGCGAATTAAACATTATTCATCATTGACACATTCTAAAGCAGCCATATGGCATGGACTCTAACTAGCACACTTCATTCCGCACCACACAAGCTTGTCGTGTCGGCTTCAGAGTTGTCAACACAATTGTCTCAATAACAAGTGCCAGTAAGTCAGCAGTGAAACGATGCTCTCTCTCATCCTCCCCGACTAACCTCCCTACTTTGTTTCTGTCTAAAGTAACTAGACCATTAGTAGATATCATACGTCTTGGAGGTGCTCATAAATACATAAAGTATATTTCGTATGGCTCTGAGGCCAGGCTGAAACACACCACGTTCCAAAGGGACAAAGACAGGAAGAAAGGGCTTGTTTGCTTCCCTCACGTGGTAACTTACACACCACAGTGCTTTGGCTGAGAAGACATGGCACAATCCCATTTTTTTTGTTGATCTACCCCATTATCACATGCTAAAGTTATTCAATCAAGGGGGCATCTGTGCAGAAGGGGTATGCTTTGGACTCGGTGTCCTTCCTGTTGGAGCGGGATAGTTATATTCAACAAACTGTGATGCCAAGTTCTTAAACAAGTGACCAAAACTATCTGGCAATAATGGTGTTATAGATTTACTGCATATGTTTGCAACATCTCATCTGTCTTTTCTATGTGCGTGTGTCTGTCTATACAACATGCGTCTGTTAATGTTAAAACCACATGCTTTTTCCATAATGTTTTTGTCACTTGAGAGTGGATACGTGAACCTGCCCTGTCTTTCCTGAGAAAAATTAATAGTTTAATAAAAAAGAGTGATTGAATGTTTTTAGTTTGGAACAGGCTGTTTGAATTATGGCGTTCTGAAAGCCAGCAGAGAAGTCTTATAAGCTGTCACCATTTCAGCATTAAGTATTGTCCAAAAGCTAACAGGCCAAGCGAAACATTTTCCACAAACATGTCCCAGGTCCCAGAGCAAGTCCCAGCTCCCTAGTAAAAAGGCCTGACTGACTTCTTTCTTTCTACGCATTGGCTGTTTGATTCTCACACAGAGCCGGTTGGAGCTGAATGAGCCCAAAAGTACTCCTCACTTCAGTCACCTGTCCTCTTCTCCCCCGCTTTAATCTCTCTCTCTCTCTCTCTCTCTCTCTCTCTCTCTCTCTCTCTCTCTCTCTCTCTCTCTCTCTCTCTCTCTCTCTCTCTCTCTCTCTCTCTCTCTCTCTCTCTCTCTCTCTCTCTCTCTCTCTCTCTCTCTCTCTCTCTCTCTCTCTCTCTCTCTCTCTCTCTCTTCCCATCTCACTCTCAACTGTTCAAAACTGTGATGATATTGTAATCTCACCCCTCTCTGACCAGAAGGTGTCCAGGCCCAGGCAAGCCCTGAGAGCAGGTAGAGGAGGTCTCTGTGTGGGCCTGGGATATGGGAGGTTTGATAAACGTTATTAGGACCAGGGTGTGTCGAATTTCAACCGGAGAAAGAAAAAAAGAGAGAAAAAAAACTTGAACCATAATAGATCTGCCGTCTCTCTTCCTCTTTATTGGAACATACATTTCATCCCCTCTGCTGTTTGCTTGTGAAACAATGCACCAGTTTGTTTGAGATGTAACTGTACCTTCAGACAGGACATGGGACATGTAAAGTTTCCTGTTCTCTATACCCCTGCACCACACAAACTGATATTACAACGGCAATCATTCAGGCCCCCCTGTCGTGGCTTTATGGGAATCGAAAGACACTCACACTAAAGGCTATCAGTTTCTAAACTTCTCAGACCCTCCAGTGACTCCAGCATTAGTCTCAGGCACACTCAGACAGGATGACTGAACTGAACTCACCAGCCACTCTCTATATAAGCTCATACAGTCAGCTAACCCATACCCTATCAGTGTTAGTTACCCTAATGCACTGATCACAGAAGAAGCATTCAATATGGCTTCTATATAAGGCTGTGTGGCTCAGTGTGACACCTTGGTGGTCTGAAGAGCATGAACATCAACATTAGCTTATAAGGAGGAGCCTGTTGCTGGGATTAGAGGCAGTACATGTAACCTTGTTTTAATGGGAAGTATCATGACTCACCATCCTAAACATTGTTTTTCACTTAGAGGCCTGGGGACAGTCATTGTGACATAGTCATTGTGACACGTGTGGACTCAGATGATGGAGTACATTCTTAGAACAAACCCCTGCATACTTCATTCTGGAGCATTCTTCTAGCCATACTGTCATCCATCAGCCAGGGGTAAACACAGTCTGGACAGGATGTAGAAAACAATGCTGCAGACGGTTAGATGTGTGATAGGAGCGAGGTTTGAACAATCAGAAAGACTCTGGTCAAAGACATGGGGGGTTGTGTTCTGGTCGGGAACTAAGGCTACAGATGACAAAGCAGGGACAGTCATTAATGTTTTTTATTGTAACAATGTAAAAATGGCAGCAATTGTATCTGCAACCACTGTTCATCATGCACAGACAACCTTAAAAGACTGTTCTCATACTTACTTGGTATACATACATTTAGCTGTGTAAATCTGTGGTTGAAATCACACACTCAGCTGAACGTAGATACAGTGCCTTAGGAAAGTATTCAGACCCCTTGACCTTTTCCACATTTTGTTACGTTACAGCCGTATTCTAAAATGGATTACATTTTTTAAAAATCCTCAGCAATCTACACACAATACCCCATAATGACAAAAATAAAACAGGTTTTTACAAATGTTTACAAATGTATTAAAAATAAAAAACTGAAATACTTTATTTACATAAGTATTCAGACCCTTTGCTATGAGACTCGAAATTTAGCTCAGGTGCATCCTGTTTCCATTGATCATCCTTGAGATGTTTCTACAACTTGATTGGAGTCCACTTGTGGTAAATTCAATTGATATTACATGATTTGGAAAGGCACACATCTGTCTATATAAGGTCCCACAGTTGACAGTGCATGTCAGAGCAAAAACCAAACCATGAGGTCGAATGAATTGTCCGTAGAGCTCCGAGACAGGATTGTGTCGAGGCACAGATCTGGGGAAGGGTACCAAAAAATGTCTGCAGCATTGAATGTCCCCAAGAACACAGTGGCCTCCATCATTCTTAAATGGAAGAAGTTTGAAACCACCAAGACTCTTCCTATAGCTGGCCGCCCGGCCAAACTGAGCAATTGGTGGAGAAGGGTCTCGGGTCAGGGAGGTGACCAAGAACCTGATGGTCACTCTGACAGAACTCTAGAATTCCTCTGTGGAGATGGGAGAACCTTCCAGAAGGACAACCATCTCTGCAGCACTCCACCAATCAGGCCTTTGTGGTAGAGTGACCAGATGGAAGCCACTCCTCAGTAAAAGGCACATGACAGTTCGCTTGGAGTTTGCCAAAAGGCACTTAAAGACTTACAGACCATGAGAAACTAGATTCTCTGGTCTGATGAAACCAAGATTGAACTCTTTTGCCTGAATGTCAAGTGTCAAGCCTGGAGGAAACATAGCACCATCCCTACGGTGAAGCATGGTGGTGGCAGCATCATGCTGTGGGGATGTTTTTCAGCGGCAGGGACTGGGAGACTAGTCAGGATCGAGGCAAAGATGAACGGAGCAAAGTACAGAGAGATCCTTGATGAAAACCTGCTCCAGAGTGCTCAGGACCTCAGACTGGGGCGAAGGTTCACCTTCCAACAGGACCACGACCCTAAGCACACAGCCAAGACAACGCAGGAGTGGCTTCGGGACAAGTCTCTGAATGTCCTTGAGTGGCCCAGCCAGAGGCTGGACTTGAACCCGATCAAACATCTCTGGAGAGACCTGAAAATAGCTGTGCAGCAACGCTCCCCATCCAACCTGAGTAAAGGGTCTGAATACTTATGTAAATGTGATATTTCCGTTTTGTTTTTTTAATAAATCTGTTACAATTTCGAACAACCTGTTTTTGCTTTGTTATTATGGGGTATTGTGTGTATATTGATGAGGGAAAAAACAATTTTAGAATAAGTCTGTAACCTAACAAAATGTGGAAAAAGTCAAGGGGTCTGAATACTTTCCGAAGGCACTGTAGATAGATCTGCAAAGGTCTGCCAAAGTAGATGCATCTACCGTATGTGATGTACAAACACTTCCTCTGAATGACAGATTTATACCCAGAGCTGATGGAACAGGCTGATAAACATGGCTACATGAACAGGAAGGAAGCACTGAGAGCCCACATGAAAAAAATAGTACAGTTTACTATAGAATACTACAGTACTTACTATAGAATTCTGTAGTAAACTGTAGTATACTGTAGAATCCTGTACTACCAACTGTAGTACAGTAATGTCTGCAAAAACACTAGAATACTATACTACACACTGTAGTATCCCTCGATCATTTGTAGTATTTACTATATCATTTTATAGAGTCCAACTCCTCACAACACTGTTTGCTTTACTAGTGCCATTAGCCATTTGTTAGAAGGAGACATGGCAATTACCCAACACAGGAAAGAGAGCTGTAGAGTGCTGTTGAGGGTTTATTGAAAACCCTGTTCCCATGCCTGTTAGGCATTAAAAAAACAAATCTAGAGAAACGTCAATGATTTGTCAGATTAGAAGAATAACAAACACATATTCTGTGAATATGTGACTAAAACATACCTTTCCATGTATTCCGTCAACAGTAATGTTTATATATACATATATGAAATGTCTCAATGTAATACATTTTGTTGTGATGCCTAGTGTAACTGTGTGTTTTTGGCTAAGGCCATGGTAAAGGTCAAATCAAATCAGGGGTGCTTATATATGTATTGTTTCACACAGTGTGTACCTGTACAAGAGAGTGAGTGAGGTCACAGCCAGGGATCAGCCATTATTGACGGCAAACCTGGAGCAATTAGGGTTAAGTGCCTTGCTCAAGGGCAGATTGGCAGATTTTTCACGTTGTTGGCTCTGAACTAGCAATCCTTCGGTTACTGGCCCAACGCTCTAACCGCCAGGCTACCTGCCAGCCACAGCAGTACCAGGAGAAGGGGTTTATCCTGTGTGTGTGTGTGTGTGTGTGTGTGTGTGTGTGTGTGTGTGTGTGTGTGTGAAAGAAAAACAATTCCCCTTTAGCTAGCTCCCCAGTGGTCACTGATTCACTGCTCTGCTCTGCTCCCTCCCTGTATCCCCACTACCTCCAGATCCATCCACTACTTTAGAGCCACATTCCTTCACTGCAGGGCCTCACGGCCAGCCTGGTCCCACAGCACGCCGGTCCAACAGCACACCCGGCCCAATAAGAAAACAGTAAGCGCATATTATTCTGAGAGACAAATAGGCCAAATAAAACATGACACCCTAAACAGAGGTTGAGGTTCTGAATGCACCGGAGGACAACAGTGGTGGACTGTCACGCCCTGACTCAAGGGACTCGTATATGTTGAGTCAGGGTGTGTATATTCTTTGTTGCGTATATTCTATGTGGTGTTATTCTAGTATGTGTATATCTATGTTGGCCGGTGTGGTTCCCAATCAGAGGCAGCTGTCGCTCGTTGTCTCTGATTGGGGATCATACTTAGGCAGCCTATTGGCACTAGTGTGTTGTGGGATCTTGTTCCTGATAAGGTTAGTTGTGTGTCTACCTTAGGACTTCACGTTTCGTTTCCTTTGTTATTTTGTCGTGTGTTTATAGTTCAATAAACATGTACGCATATCACGCTGCGCCTTGGTCTGACCCGTCATTCAACGAACGTGACAGAAGATCCCACCAAACAAGGACCAAGCAGCGTGCCGAGAAGGAGCAAACGCCTGGGACTCAACAGGAGGTAACATTAGTAGATGTCCTCCTCGGTTGGGGGAGAATTACAGAGGAGGAGGCCGTCCGTTATCGGAAGGCGATGAAGGAGGATGCCCAGGTAGGAGAGGAGAAACGGCACCAACAGTGCCGACAACGGAGACCCGAGAGGCAACCCCAAGAAAAAAAAATTGGGGGGCACACGGTGTGGACGACGAGGCAGCAGGAGGCCGTGAAAGGGCGGATCTGCAGGCTAGGAGAGGAGGCCACCATGTTACGGGGGCTGTTGGCTCAGAGGGAGCAGGAGTTATTCGGTCAGAGGGAGGCGCTACAGGAGGCTAAAAGGGAGAAGGAAAAAGTAGAGGCACGGCGAGAGGAGCTGGTTAGGCAGCAAAAGGAGCGGGGGTTAATTAAGGAACCCAGTCCTGCTCCTCGCACCAAGCAAGTGGTGCGTGTCGCCAGTCCGGTCCGGCCCGTTCCTGCTCCCCGCACCAAGCCAGTGGTGCGTGTTCCCAGTCCGGCCCGGCCCGTTCGTGCTCCTCGCACCAAGCCAGTGGTGCGCGTCGCCATTCCGGCCCGTTCTTGCTCCTCGCACCAAGCCTGTGGTGCGCGTCGCCAGTCCGGCCCGGCCCGTTCCTGCTCCTCGCACCAAGCCTGTGATACGCATCGCCAGTCCGGCCCTGCCCGTTCCTGCTCCTCGCACCAAGCCTGTGGTGCGCGTCGCCAGTCCGGCCCGGCCTGTTCCTGCTCCTCGCACCAAGCATGTGGTGCGCATTGCCAGTCCGGCGCGGCCTGTTCCTGCTCCTCGCACCAAGCCTGTGGTGCGCGTCGCCAGTCCGGCCCGGCCTGTTCCTGCTCCTCGCGCCAGGCCAGTGGTGCGTGTTCCTAGTCCGGTCCGGCCTGTGCCTGCTCCTCGCACCAGATCAGTGGTGGAACGGGCACGGGCCGAGCCAGTGGTCCAGTCCGGCTCGGCCCGTGCCCGTTCCACCGTAGTGCCCTCAAAGCTCATAACTAAGCTATGGACCCTGGGACTAAACACCTCCCTCAGCAACTGGATCCTGGACTTCCTGACGGGCCGCCCCCAGGTGGTAAGGGTAGGTAACAACACATCTGCCACGCTGATCCTCAACACGGGGGCCCCTCAGGGGTGCGTGCTCAGTCCCTTCCTGTGCTCCCTGTTCACCCATGACCGCATGGCCAGGCACGACTCCAACACCATCATTAAGTTTGCAGATGACACAACAGTGGTAGGCCTGATCACCGACAATGAAGAGACAGCCTATAGGGAGGAGGTCAGAGACCTGGCCAGGATAACAACCTCTCCCTTAACGTGATCAAGACAAAGGAGATGATTGTGGACTACAGGGAAAAAAAGAGGACTGAGTACGCCCCCATTCTCATCGACGGGGCTGTAGTGGAACAGGTTGAGAGCTTCAAGTTCCTTGGTGTCAGCATCACCAACAAACTATCATGGTCCAAACACACCTAGACAGTCGTGAAGAGGGCACGACAAAGCCTATTCCCCCTCAGGAGACTGAAAATATTTGGCATGAGTCCTCAGATCCTCAAAAAGTTCTACAGCTGTACCATCGAGTGCATCCTGACTGGTTGCAACTACTCGGCCTCCGACCGCAAGGCACTACAGAGGGTAGTGCGTACGGCCCAGTACATCACTGGGGCCAAGCTTCCTGCATTCCAGGACCTCTATACCAGGCGGTGTCAGAGGAAGGCCCTATAAAGTGCCCCTAGTCATAGACTGTTCTCTCTGCTATCGCACGGCAAGCGGTACCGGAGCACCAAGTCTAGGTACAAAAGGCTTCTTAACGGCTTCTACCCCCAAGCCATAAGACTCCTGAACAGCTAATCATGGCTACCCGGACTATTTGCATTGTGCCCCCCACCCCGCCCCATCCCACCCCTCTTGCTGCTACTCTGTTTATTATCTATGCATAGTCACTTTAACTCTACCCACATGTACATATTACCTCAATTACCAAAACTAACCGGCGCCCCCGCACATTAACTCTGTACCAGTACCCCCTGTATATAGCCTTCCTACTGTTATTTTATTTTACTGCTGCTCTTTAATTATTTGCTATTTGTATTTTTTACTTATCAATTTTTTACTAAACACTTTTTTTATTTTCTTAAAACTGCATTGTTGGTTAAGGGCTTGTAAGTAAGCATTTCACTGTAAGGTCTACCTACACCTGTTGTATTCGGCGCATGTGGCAGATACAATTTGATTTGATTTGATTTGACTGTGTGGCCGCGCACGACTCCAACACCATCATTAAGTTTGATGACGACACTATGGTGGTAGGCCTGATCACCGATGACGATGAGACAGCCTATAGGGAGGAGGTCAGTGATCTGGCAGTGTGGCGCCAAGCCTAGCTTCAACCCCGCAGCACACACACACACACACACACCAATTGATTAATGGACTGCTGAATGTATATTTTTCTTATCTCTGATAAGCTACCCAGGAAAGGGCTGAAAATAGCCCATATTAAAATGTGTAGCCTTAAGGTTCATGAAATCAGTAACTTGCTAACATCAGATATCATTCATATATTAGACATTTCTGAGACTCACATAGATAATTAATTTGATGATACAGCAGTAGCAATACAAGGATATAACATCTATAGAAGAGACAGAAACGCTTGTGGGGGAGGTGTTGCTGTATATGTTCAGAGCCCTGCTTGTGGGGGAGGTGTTGCTGTATATATTCAGAGCCCTTCATATCCCTGTTATGCTTAGAGAATATCTAATGTCAAGTGTTATTGAAGTGTTGTAGATGCAAATTCACTTGGCACATCTAAAGCCTTTTCTTTTGGGGTGTTGCTATAGGCCACCAAGTGCTAATAGTCAGTATCTAAATAATATGTGTGAAATGCTTGATAGTATATGTGATGTAAACAGAGAGGTCTACTTTATTGGGGACCTGAATATTGAATGGTTTTCATTACATTTTACATTTTAGTCATTTAGCAGACGCTCTTATCCAGTGTATACATTTTATTTTATTTATTTATTTTCATTTTTTATACTGGTCCCCCGTGGGAAACAAACCCACAACCCTGCCGTTGCAAACGCCATGGTCTACCAACTGAGCTACACGGGACTTATCAAGCTGTCCGCTCAAGAGGAAGCTTCTCACTGTAACCAGTGCCTGTAAACTGGTTCAGGTTATTAATCAACCTACCAGGGTGTTTACAAACACTACAGGGACAAGATTATCCACATGTATTGATCACATTTTTACTAATACTGTAGAACTTTGTTCTAAAGCTGTATCCGTACCCATTGGATGCAGTGATCACAATATTGTGGCTATATCCAGGAATGCCAAAGTTCCAAAAGCTGGTCCTAAAATAGTGTATAAGAAATCATAAAAAAGATTTTGCTGTGACTTATGTGGATGATATTAAAAATATTTGTTGGTCTGATGTGATTAATAAGGAGCATCCATACACTGCACTTGATGAATTTATGAAACTGCTTCTTCCAATTTTTTGATAAATATTCACCTGTTAAGAAACTGACTGTTAGAACTGTTAATGTGAGGACTCATGCTGGGAGGCGAGAAGCAAGTACAGGGAGTGAACATTTAATATATAAAGGCATTAAACAAAACACGGACAGCGTCTGGACAGGGGAAACATAACGACATTAATGCTGACACGGGGATCACAACTGAGATAGATATAGGGGAGGTAATTAAACAGTGATGAAGTCCAGGTGAGTCTAATGAAGTGCAGATGCGCGTAACGATGATGACAGGTGTGTGTAATGATGGGAGCCTGGCGCCCTCGAGCGCCAGGGAGGGGGAGCGGGAGCAGGCGTGACAGTACCCTACCCCCCTCTAGGGACGCCATCCGGCGTCCCACCTGGGCGAGCCTGACGGGCCGGCCGAGGCATGGGAGCCTGACGAGCCGGCTAAGACTTGGGAGCCTGATGAGCCGGCTGAGGCGTGGAAGCCTGACGAACTGGCTGAGGCGTGGAAGCCTGACGAGCCGGCTGAGGCGTGGAAGCCTGACGAGCCGGCTGAGGCGTGGGAGCCTGACGAGCCGCCTGAGGCGTGGAAGCCTGACGAGCCGGCTGAGGCGTGAAAGCCTGACTAGCCGGCTGAGGCTTGGAAGCCTGACGAATTGGCTGAGGCATGGAAGCCTGACGAGCCGGCTGAGGCGTGGCAGCCTGATGAGCCGGCTGAGGCGTGGGAGCCTGACGAGCCGGCTGAGGCGTGAAAGCCTGACGAGCCGGCTGAGGCGTGGAAGCCTGACGAACTGGCTGAGGCGTGGAAGCCTGACGAGCCGGCTGAGGCGTGGAAGCCTGACGAGCCAGCTGAGGCGTGGCAGCCTGACGAGCCGGCTGAGGCGTGGGAGCCTGACGAGACAGCTGAGGCATGACGTGGGATGGGAGCCTGCCGAGCTAACCGAGGCAAGAAAACCTCTCGAGCCAGCTGAGGCATCCCCAGTTCCTTCGACAGCAGCACCCAGACCCGACGTCACCAACCCAAACAAACAACAACAAAAATGTCCCTGATGCTTCTGACAATTGTCTCAGCATTCTGTGAGAACAGACGCTGGGAGGCGAGAAGCAAGTACAGGGAGTGAACATTTAATATATAAAGACATTAAACAAAACACGGACAGCGTCTGGACAGGGGAAACATAACGACATTAATGGTGACACGGGGATCACAACTGAGATAGATATAGGGGAGGTAATTAAACAGTGATGAAGTCCAGGTGAGTCTAATGAAGCGCAGATGCGCGTAACGATGATGACAGGTGTGCGTAATGATGGGCAGCCTGGCGCCCTCGAGCGCCAGGGAGGGGGAGTTGGAGCAGGTGTGACAGTTAAGGCTCCATGGATTGATGAGGAATTGAAAACTGTATGGTTGAAAGAGATGTGGCAAAAGGAGTGGCTAATAAGTCTGGCTGGACATGTGACTGGCTGACTTACTGAAAATTTAGAAATTAAGTGACTAAGCTAAAAAAAAAAAAGAAGAAACTGTATTATGAATCCAAGATCAATGATATAAAGAATGATGGAAAAAAACTTTTAATGATTATGGGCAGAAAGCCAAATTCAACTCGAATCATCACAAAACCATTTGATGTTGCCAATTATTTTAATGATTACTTAATTGGCAAAGTGGGCAAACTTAGGCAGGAAATGCCAACAACGAACAGTGAGCCATCGTATTCATGCATAAAAAACCAAATAATTCAAGAAAAGCATTGCAAATTGGAATTTTGTAAAGTTAGAAAGATGGAAAATTATTGTTAACAATCAGTAATGACAAACCTCCTGGCATTGACAACTACTACTGAGGATGGTAGCTGACTCTGTAGCCACTCCTATCGGTCATATCTTTAATCTGAGCCTAGAGGAAAGTATTTGTCCTCAGGCCTGGAGGGAAGCCAAAGTAATTCCGCTACCCAAGAGTGGTAAAGCGGCCTTTACTGGTTCTAACAGCAGACCTATAAGCTTGCTGCCAGCTCTTAGCAAACTGTTGGAAAGAATTGTGTTTGACCAAATACAATGCTATTTCTCTTTAAACAAGTTAACAACAGACTTTCAGCATGCTTATAGAGAAGGGCACTCAACATGTACTGCACTGACACAAATTACTGATGATTGGTTGAAAGAAATTGAAGATTGTGGGAGCTGTACTGTTAGATTTCAGTGCAGCCTTTGATATTATTGACCATAACCTGTTGTTGGAAAAACTTACACTACCAGTCAAAAGTTTTAGAACACCTACTCATTCAAGGGTTTTTGTTTATTTTTGCTATTCTTTACATTGTAGAATAATAGTGAAGACATCAAAACTATGAAATAACACATATGGAATCATGTAGCCACCCTTTGCCTTGACGACAGCTTTGCACACTCTTGGTATTACCCATTTTCAGACATTTTGTTGCTGTTTAAACTAGGTAAGCAGACAATGCGTGGACACTTTTGGATCGTCTTTCCCCACCACACACATTGCTCAGTTGGCATGGGCCCACAGTAAAAACCACACTTGGAGAAGAAGGTAAAATGAAAAAAGATTCAGGACCTATGGGAGTTTTAGAGGAAAAGGAAGGTGAGGGGCAATGAGGATGACCATAACTGTTTTGCAACAAGAACTACCCAGATTATTTCTTGTCTAAAACAATACTATGATTCAGTCTGGCTAACGTTTCCAGGAGTCAGCGTGTACAACGACAGACAATAATTTACAACAACCCTGTCTGAACAGCCAAGTCCCACTCCTTCATGACAAATCTGTCAGGTGCTTATATTTGTCCTGTTACACACTTGTACAAGTGTGTAATGGAAAGGTGTTTCTTGCATATCCCAACTCCCCCTGGGGTCACAATTAGCGGTCACCAACGTCCTGCGATTTTTCACCTTGTCAGCTCGAACCAGCGACCTTTCACTTACTGGCCCAACGCTCTAAGATCGAGGCTACCTACCACCCCTTGAATTTGACAATGTAAGACTGTCCTGGAGTTATCAGCAACACCTCCCCACCCTTCCTCTCCTGTAAATGGAAAGGTTGAAAAGAAAGAGAGGAGGAATTCAAGTGTGTGTGTGTGTGTGTGTGTGTGTGTGTGTGTGTGTGTGTGTGTGTGTGTGTGTGTGTGTGTGCGTGCGTGCGTGCGTGCGTGCGTGCGTGTGTGTGTGAACGAAGTCGAAACGGGAAGTGCAGGCAGGCCTTCACATTGGAGGAATTTCCTGCCTGTTAGATGTGCATCACTACAGTAGATGAGGTAGAGGAGGTAAGGAGGGAATACAGAGGAAGGGCTGAGCTGTGTGTGTATTAAAGGTATTTTGAAACAGGTTTAAGGCTTAAGGTTTAGATTAAGGCCAGTCCTTTGGGATTTGGAGACTACAGTAGTACCCCTGTCTAGCTCACAAGTTGCTACGTGCGATCTCTCTTTTCCATTTGCAAACCAAGCCTTTATAATAACCGAATAATAACCTGTCATTATTGCCACCAATTTCCTTTAGACACAGCTTTTATCCTTATTTAAACAAATCACAAAACAAGATGTCAAATAAAGAGCTTTGCCAACAAGCAAAGGAACAAACAAGTTACAACTCCTGCTGTTGCTTAAATTGACTATACTTATGTGTGTGCACATCCCATGTAACCTGTTGTGACCCTTGTTTGCTGTCTGTTGTTGTGCGGTAAAGTGATGCTTGCATTAGGACTTAAATGTTTCAAGTTTTATTAGTCGTACGTACAGGATACACCCTTTTGACACCACACTCCACAAAGCAAGTCCTGCAGGCTGTAGTTTTCTCTTATCTTGATTATTGCTCAGTCATATGGTCAGGTGCTGCAAAGAAGGACCTAGAAAAACTGCAGCTGGCCCAGAACAGAGTGGCACGTCTTGTTCTTCACTGTAATCAGAGTGCTAATATCAATACTATCCATGCCAGTCTCTCTTGGCTAAAAGTAAAGGAGAGACTGAATGCATCACTTCTTGTTTTTATACGAAACATTGTGTTAAAAATTCAAAATAGTTTGCACAGTCAACTTACACACAGCACTGACACACACTTACCCCACCAGACATGCCACCAGGGGTCTTTTCACAGTCCCCAAATCCAGAATAAATTCAAGAAAGCGTACAGTATTATATAGAGCCATTATTGCATGGAACTCCCTTCCATCTCAGATTGCTCAAATGAATAGCAAACCTGGTTTAAAAAAAACAGATAAAGCAACACCTCACCGCTGTCACGCCCTGGCTCTGGGGACTCTTTAATGTTGAGCCAGGGTGTTAGTTTCTATGTTTAGTTTTCTAGGTTTATGTTCTAGATCGTGTGGATCTATGTTGGCCAGGGTGGTTCCCAATCAGAGGCAGCTGATTCTCGTTGTCTCTGATTGGGAACCATACTTAGGCAGCCTGTTTGGCAGAGTTATTTGTGGGATCTTGTTCTGTATAGGTTTGTGTTGGTGAACCTTTAGACTTCACGTATCGTTTTGGTTGTTTTGTTGTTGGTATAAAGTACTCATTAAAAGATGTACGCATATCACGATGCGCCTTGGTCTGCCTCTAATAACGATCGTGACAACCGCACAACGCCTCTCCCCTATTTGACCTACATATTTTGTGTGTATGCATTGATATATAGGCTATGTGTGACGTTTTAAATTGATGTAGTTCTGTACTTGAGCTGTTCTTGTCTATTAATGCTCTGTATTATGTAATGTGTCATGTTTTGTGTGGACTCCAGAAAGAGTAGCCACTGCTTTCGCAACAGCTAATGGGGATCCTAATAAAATACCAAATACATGATATACACCATCCAACGAAATGCTACTTGCAGGTTCCTTCTCGACAATGCAACAACATAAGAAAAATAAAAGATAAGAATACGAACATAAAGTAAATGGCTCAGTAGAATAGAATAAACATTTTAGCATAAGTATAATACAGGAAGGCACAATTTATAGTACAATATTTACACGTGTTTTGGGGAAGGGGGGATTGGGGGATTGGGGGGCAAGTGTTTAAATTGTGCAGTATTTAGAAATCATAATAAGAGTCTGGTAGCAGCAGTTGTAATGTGTGTGTGGCATGAATTAATGTATGTTTGTGTGTGTGTGTGTGTGTGTGTATATGTGTGTGGATGTATGTATCTTTGTGTGGGTGTGTGCCTGTGTGCTAAGGTGCGGAGAATCAGAGCAGGTGGTCAGTCCAGTTCAAGAAGGGACGGGGTTGCCTTATAACAGCCATTGGAGTGGCACTCCAACCCAACCCCCACTGTGTCCGTATCTGTCAGACGACTGTTTGTCTTGCAAAGAGAAATGAGGGTAGGGAGGGAGGGGTGCTGGGCAGGGGCTCAGTGAATAGTGGGGTTTGAATGTCAGATGCACTTGCCATTAGTTGCTGCATCAGCATTAATCTCTGAATGTGTGAATTTTCTAGCTTTGGGGGAAAACTGAGAGTTAATACAGGTCTTGGTCTTGGTCTGTATTATTCTTAGTATGAAATACATGAGAGTTGAAGATCAACTGATATTTGGAGACCAAATAATTCACAGTACTAAGCTTTTTTTGCTCTCTGGCCCATTCCATTGTGCTGCATAGCAAATGTAACAGGACTTCAGTGTAACAGTCAGTGTATCAGTCAAAATGAACCACGATACCGGTTCAGAGGCAGTTGTAAGGCAGAGCAGGGTTCAACCTTAGACATTTATAATATAATATAATAATATGCCATTTAGCAGACACTTTTATCCAAAGCGACTTACAGTCGTGCGCGCATACATTTTTGTGTATGGGTGGTCCCGGGGATCGAACCCACTACCTTGGCGTTACAAGCACCGTGCTCTACCAGCTGAGCTACAGAGGACCACATTTGTTTTGTGTCAGGATCAAAATGTTGACTGGACTTGTGGTGTTGCCAGTTAATACTTTACCCCACTGTACGGGAAGACACATGTCCAGTTGCCTGAGAGGGAGAGGGAGAGGGAGAGAGAGAGAAAGAGAGAGAGAGAGAGAGAGAGAGAGAGAGAGAGAGAGAGAGAGAGAGAGAGAGAGAGAGAGAGAGAGAGAGAGAGAGAGAGAGAGAGAGAGAGAGAGAGAGAGTGTGTGTGTGTGTGTGTGTGATCTATATTTATAAGAGTGGCCCAGCTGTTTGGAGTGCTGTAATGATGTACTATAAGTGTTTTGTTGTGCTTCTAATGTGTTGCCTTGACAACCCGGTGGGGACGTCACAGCGGAGGCATGGGGATATCCACCCTCCTTTTTGTGAGAACTCTCTGGTGAGAGGGCATTTCAAGCAAATAAATGGAGAAAAATATGGTAAACAAAACACTGTTCAGTTGTGTGATCTCAAGACGTTATTGGAAAGAACAGAACAGGGTGTTTTCAGTTCCATGTGGATAGGCTGACTCGCTCAGTCAGAGTATAGATCAAGTGTTAAGCATTTTCAATCCTCTCTTTCCTGTTCTCTGTTGGCCTGTTCCTAGCATATTGAACATTACTTTCTGGATGAAATGGCAGCACTCTTGGGAAGCAACCTTGACCTAAATCCAACTGCATTACCTAATATGTTCCTGTTGTTTTAGCTTCATATTAGCTGTATAGTACCAACGTTGGATTCCCTTCCTGTTCTGAGAGCTTACGAAGTATTACATTTATTCTGTAAGATAAGAATAACTGTACTGAAATCAAGTTCTAAGCAGAACTGCAAAATGTCCTTAAGTTGCACTTATACCTGTGCAGTAACACTGTAATTACTACAGTAATTAGGCCTACATAGCACTTGCTGTGCATTTATGGTAATGGGGTTTAACTGTTTTTGTTATTACACATGTGGAATAAGGTACAGTCACTGTATTCCAACATGTTAATACAACGTTGTTACTATGTACAGTAATTAGAGTGTTACTACACAGCTTTAAGTGTTACTGGACAGGTTTTTGAAATCCATGTCAAACACCTCAGCTTGTTTGAGGGTACATTCTTGTCCCTCGCAGGTCAGGAGATAATAGGTAACAGATAGCTTGGTGGAATGATCAGCCATGATAATAACTGACTAGGAGACCACAGCTCTTTTATCTATACATAAAGTATTCCTTTACCTCTCTCGTCTCTCAGAATTAACCGATATAAAGCCAATGAGTATCGGGAGGGGGTGTTCATAAGTGTAAGGACCTATGGCAAATCACTGGCAAATCACTGTGCCATTAAAAACAATAGAATCTTGGAATCAGAAACAGTAATCTTTGGACAGTGATATAATCTGTTTGGAACAGTAAACCCTTGTCATACACAGAGGGTTTCACTTTCATCCATCTGCAAGCTCATCATGTGGATCTAAAAAGGGAGTGAGAGAGGGAATGGGAGCACTAGCTCCAGGATTAGCGCTGTGAACCGGCACGTAGCCCCCAACAGCTGTGAATCGCCCCGCAGACTATCCACATTTTTCCCAACAGCTCAACGACTGGACCCCCTATACAACTGGACTATACTATACTGCTTAAAATAAGGGTGCTTTGTGGTTCTATAGCTATAGCTTGAGAGTCATATGAAGCCACCCATTGAACCCATTTTGGTTCTAAAGAGTATTAAAACCATTTCTTCTGGTTGTGTAGTTCTAAATATGAGTGATACTTGAGCAGACAGTCCTTAGTACTTAGTGCCACCCAGCTAAATGTGACCCCTCAGTCCCAATCCTATTTAGCTGGGTGAATCAGCTAAACCAACAGTCACTAATTCCAGCCAGGCGAGGGGCTTTATTAAATGTCTAATTTCAGTGAGGTGGCTGCTTCTGACTTGTAGCTAACCACTTTCCAACAGTGTGGGTCTCCTCTGGTGTGACTCAGAAATAAGAAATCTTACCATAGTTCCCACACCCTGGGAGAGAACCTTATGCTGTGTAAGATGGACAGAATGCATCATCTACCTGATTCAGATCATATAACACAATTAAACTAATAGAAAACATATGCAGCCCAGACTTTGTGATACCACTCATGTTAAAAGAGGCTGATATATGGAGTTGGTTATTATAATCACCAGGGCCTAGAATCACAGCTTTCTCTATAATCTTGATCTGTATGGTCATTTTTTAAATAATGTAAACAATCTGCATTCCTAGCTGCCACAAATAATCATAAAATGCCTTTGTACCTCAAGAAAAGGGTCTTGGTAAATAAACACTATTGTCCCTTAATTCCAAGGCCTATCAGGAATAGGTCAGTCCAGAGAGATATAAGATAATATTGGACGATGAAGACCTTTGATGTTACTCTGTGTCCATTGTTCAGACAGTTAATAATATATCTGGTTATCATCGACCTCTCTCGCTCTCTCTCTCTGTTTCTCAGTATGACCGAGGTAGAAAAGGTTTAGGTTACACATGCAGGTAACTATGTCTTTATCAGACTAAGCCCCTTATTCTGAACGACTGCATGCAAATGTTGGGAGCGCGCCAGGGTGAGAATAAAACAATCAGAATACCCAGGTCGGGAAAATTTCTCCAGACACTTCTAGGATGCTGTATCATGCAGATGAATCAGTTCTGAGTGTAGCCCACTGAAGCTATACACTACAGTTTTCTCTTCTGTCTGTCTTTTTGTGAATCAAGAGCTCCACCTCTCCTAAAGTTTGTCACGAGTCGAGGAACTCCCTCCTTTCAATATTCCCTCAATTAGGAGCTGAGTCGAGCGTACTGAGGGAGAGCGAGCGGTGAGGACACCGAAGGAAGAAGCTGACTGAGCATTTAGGAGATACACAGCGAGTTTTAGTTTCAAGGCATGCGGTTTAGATAAATAGGTAGAACAACCACTCCACAAGCTCTACGGATCTGAAAACATTAGAGCAACTCAGGTGTTGATTAAAACAAAACACATTTTAGTGGATTCATTTAGAAATAGAATGGATTCCAAAAGATATCGTTCGAAGAGGCCGGGAAAAGTGAACTACCCATTCTTCTGCGTTGGGGTTTGTCTGATAATTATCCTACAGTTGTGTGCTGCATTCAACTTGGACGTGAAAAACCCCACTGTCTACAGCGGACCTAATGGGAGCTACTTCGGATATTCCGTGGAATTTTACTTGGCCAATACTTCAAGGTACGTTTTTATTTAATTTCTTTAAAGTCATTTTGCAAGTTACTGCAAACATGGTGGGACAAATTAGGCAGTTGTTGGTCAATTTCATAATAGGCTCCAAGTGGCAAATATGAGCCAAGGAGTTTAGGGGGTTTATTCTCGTGTTCCCGCAAATAGCCTATCAACTAAACCTTTTACAATAGCCTACATTTCATAAATCAATTAATATATCTGATAATTGCACATGGAATTAGATGTTCTCTTTGGTTTTGGTTAGAAATCCATCCTTTTATTCACGCGCACTGAAAAAGGGTTATCCTTATCTAATGACTTGACCAGTGACCACCCTATGTTAGAATTGGGAATGACCAGTGCCTCTATATAAAGCACAATTTTTCCTATTAGAAAAAGTGTTTTATTCATTAGTGTGTTGGCCACATATTATTTCCTTTATGTCAGTGCTAGTAAACTACAGCTCTAATTGCAACTAAGTCGCCTCAAAACAACCAATTGCTAAGATGTAGTTACACTTGTTATCATACCTCATTAAGACTTCAGCTTGCACAGGCATCAGTTTTAATAGAACACTGCCGGGGCATCTTCCATTTTTGTTTATCTCAGCATTTTAGATATCAAGAACACTCTGTTGCATGGACTTACATGTGTCAGCCCATTTAAACCATTTGTGAGGTAGCCTGTGTGTGTGTTTTGTCTAAGGTAAAACTGAACAATTTGGGTTTAACAGGCTGATTTTCTTCCACTTTTCTCTTTATAATCTAATTTACACTTGCATTCAGAATCTTAAGGATCAAACAATTATAGTTTATTTGCCTTATGTAAGCAAATTACACCTAAAAAATGTGTGTTAGCCAAGACCTGAGAGCCTGAAGCCTTCAGTTGGAATGCGGTCTCTATAATTTAGGTAACATTAGTAATCTGTGATAATGTTATGGGCACTCTGTTAGAATGCTATAGAATATAAACATATAGGATCAAAAGTGAACATCAAGCTTAGATTAAACTCAATAAAGATTACATTTGTGCCATATTTGGGAAAACCTTTTCATATAATAGTCTTTAAACTGTAATCTCATTGTCCTGAAATTGGATTTCTTTCTGACCTCTAATCTCTCATTGGTTCTAAATGTCGAATAGAGAGCCTATTAGAAGCAGCTTTACCCCAACTCTGTTATTTTGATGTGATCACCATCCACCTCTTCTTCCAGACCAGAATTATTGGTCTTACTCTGAAATGCTCCTGTGCAATTTACTGTGATGCCGCTTGGCATTATGGGAATGTGACCTCTGTGTCTGTGTCACAAACATGCTGTGACTATTATCTCAGTGTCCTGGCATGCAGTGGCTCCATCACATCAGTCCCGTCTATATTGCTGCTGAGATCACTCATTAAGAAGGGCTTAGAGCTTAGTCCAGACTTATTACAGGGTGAACAGACTACTGGAGCAGCACAGCCAATATGTGGTCAGGTAAATGGACTGATAGATAGTCTGAAGACAGACATAGTTGATGATGGAAGGCGCCCGGACGGCCACAATGACATATCCAGCAAATGACAACATCTGGCCCTTGTATCAATAACCATGGCAACAACAGCTCTTACAGCAGTAGGAATGCAGCATGAGTGAAATAAATGGCATGCTAGCAGATGCACAGCTGTGTCGCTGCCATCCTGGGGCTATGTGTGTCAGAATAAGATTGCTGTGACTGAGTCGACCTCGACCACCACTCCTCAGTATGTAGTGTCAGCGACTCAGCCTGGACCTAGCTGTCTGCCCTGTAATTATAATAATCATTAACCAAAGTGAAGCTAGCAGCTAGCCGGGACGCTGGGGCCAGACGCAATCAGACATCCTGGCTGGCTGTGTTTTTTTACTGTCTCGCCAGCCAGCCAGGGGTTTAGGAGAGGGGCTTTGTGCCGAGTGGGCCGCCAGTGGGTCCAGTTTCTCCTCCCCACTTCACTAGTTCCTTCGACTACAGTTCAGACACTGACAGGGTGGGATTTTCCTCCTCACTCACTCCTTTAAGGGGCTGCTGCCATTGGTCTATATTTTTCTAGCAGGCAGGGGCTCTAGGTCTAGGAACACTGTATGATTTAGGACGTGAGGCTGGCAGACTGAGTCAGAATGTATTAAAGCCCCTCTACCTCCCCCTTGCCCCCTTCCTCTGGTCTGATGTCATTCTGCAGGGCCTTTAATTTAACCCTCCCCCCGTCTGCCTTGGCCCCCGTCCGTATCATGTATGAAGTCACAGCAGCAGCTAGAGCACCAGTCATCTCTCTGGTCGATGACTTCATCTGAACTTTTAACAGCAGAGACGTCATGGCTAGGGGGAGGAGAGCTGAGACAATGGGTTAGGAAAGAACGTGTGCATGAGGGGGATACTACATTTTGCATGTATCTACCCACTCTCTTGTACTCTCACTAATGCTACTTATCAGATGCTTGCCAAACCAGACACAGGATGAGAGCAAAGTTTAAACCTGGTCTCAAAAATCTATCTTGGACTAAATCATTTCATTTTTTCCACATTTCACACGTCAATAACATAACCCAGCAGGAAACAGAAACAGAAGTTTCCAGTTATCACTCGTTGTCTTCTCTGGACGTGTTATCAGTTATCAGACTATCGCCCACGTTGTGGCTAGTAGGGGAGTAGCTGGAATCCATGGGTGAGGTCAGTCTCTGTCCGGGATGGGGGAGGATGTTCTCTGTGCCTGATGCAAGATGTACACACAGCACCTCTTTGACCTGTACCTGTAGGATAAACTCTACTCTGGAAACATAAAGCACATGCCAAAGACTCTTCTCATGGCCAGCTGTTTGAAGACTATTTTCTCTCTCTTCGCTCGCTCTGTCTCTCACACACTTTCTCTCTCGTCTCTCTCTCTTTTTTATTTAGGAGCCTCAACAGCAGCATAGGCCTACAGAGACACACAAAAGTGAGAAAGGACGAGACAGAACGTTCTCACACATTCATCTCTCTCACTCTCACCCTACTACACACAGACAGACTTTCTCTGCCACTGATAGCATGGCTCCATGAGTGTATGTGTGTCTGATTCCTGTCATGGCCCCTGGCCTGGTCTAATAGAATTAAGTAAGCTAGTGGACGGAGAGGACACTAGCCCTGCACTGAGACCACCGTGGTAGACCGCCTGAGAATAGGGTTCATGAACTGTGTGTGAGGGCCCTTGTCAGTTAGACACTGGCGAGACATTATTTATGGTCCCCTGTATGTAGAGTCTACAGAGAGAGATAGCAGCACAGTGTGGGGCCTTGTAAGGACAGGTATTCTCCTCAACCTGACGTGGCTCTATGAATCTCAGCGACGCCACAGCACTGGGCCAGATCCACCGTGCTGAGAAGGAAACTGCTTAATACCTCTCCATCCATCCAGCAGCAGCAGAAGCACATTCCTCCTTCCCTGTCTCTGGAGCCAGACAGGGATTCAGGGGGTGGACTGTTAACATGGCTGAGGTCATAGGTCAGAGGTCAGACTATAGATGACAGGCCTGGCTGTCCGGGAGTGTCTCTGTCTGGACTGATCAATGTCTGCTTCTGGACCATATATTTATCAAAGATGTTTCCATGTTCCTGTCCCAATAACAGCAGGTAGTCCTGTCTGTCGGGAATAGACGATATATCAAGAGACAATTTTAACTTGGATGAAGTGAGATAATATGAACCCTAGGAAGAGTAGCTGCTGCTTCTGCAAAAAGCTAATGGTGATCCAAATAAATACTCTGTGAATCACAAATGTTGTGGGCTGACCTGAATGACGTCTGTCTCTGTCTGTCTTGTAGCTCTGGTGTAGTTATGTACAGATTACATGGAAGAGAGTCATAAGGAGGTGTTTGGTCATGGATCCCTCTGATGATGATGATGATGATACTGTTCCCCATCCCTGCCATGTGTTTGAGATGGGCTTGGTGGTGTTCTCCATTAGATAATGGATGGTTAAACCGTGACATACCCAGATTGAGGTCAGGTCATCGTGTTCATGTTGGTCACTTTCCTGGAGTTTGCCCTCTTAAAAACGTTCTGCTAAACCAACATTGCTACTGGACCAGGGGCTGTGTTAGCAACTAAAACATCAATATTTTCTGTGTCTACACTGTCTCCCTCACCATATGATCAAGCGGATTTCTGGTATTGTTTTCATTGTTGCTGTTCTTTTCATTTGTGAGATTCTGTTTATAAATCATAGTTTGTGTGAGAGGTGGACGTTGTTTAAATTGGGCCTGTGTATTTGGGTTGCAACGGTATTCTTCGCTCAGGTTCTCTGCGATTAGCTGCTTTTCATGGCCCTCTGTGTTGGACAATGGGGCTCTTTGTGTGAAGGTTTGCTGTTTTCCATCTGAGAAACTTTCCATGTGACTCCCATGTTCTTTATTTATTTATTCACTTTTTAAAAGGCCTATTTGAGTCGTTCTCTGTTCTCGCTTCAGGCCTGTGAGTTTGGTCTGGTCACTCTGAATAATAATAATTTGGGGGGGTGCTTATATTTGTCCTGTTGCACACAAGTGTGTAATGGAAATGTGTATTTTTGCATATCCCAACTCCCCCAGGTATCGAGGTCACAGCCAGGGTCGCCATTGTACAGCGCCCCCGGAGCAATTAGGGGTTAACTGCCTTGCTCAAGGGCACAGTGACCAATTATATTTTTTCACCTGCTTGGCTCTGGTATTCAAACCAGCAACCTTTTGGTTACTGGCCCAACGCTCTAACCTCAAGGCTACCTGCTGCCCCAGTATGTTGTTTTAAAGGTTAATGGGACATGCTTAGCCTGGTGACCGCGGCCCTGAAACACCCCAGCAGTCCTGGTTTCTTTTGTCCTATTGGGGTCAAAAGGGACTCCATTCATTGTACAGACTTGTAATGGCACTCTCCTTTTGGGGAAATGGACCTAGCCAGACCAAACATTGGAATCAAAATAGTTATTGCCCTCATTCCAGTTCAGATTCAAATCTTCAATTACAATTTTAGTATTTATTAGGATCCCCGTTACTCTTCCTGGGGTCCACACAGGAATAAAACAATTACATCACAACAGTCTACATCATAAATAAAACAATACATCATACAATACATTATTACAACTTTATAATATAACATTTACAATACTAAAATAAGACAATGTGTGTTTGTAGAGTGTGTGTGTGTGTGCGAAATGGAATTGACCACAACTCTGCTTCTCTCGCGGTCATTGTTTGCACAAGGGGGTACTTGGGAGACAACAGAGACAATTTGTGTCCAGACAGCTGTGGTGAATGGGAGTGAATGAGAGGGGATCAGAGGGATGACTGTGTGACTCGCCTTCCGTCAGCCCCACTGTCTTTCCCTTTAGAGGTGTAAAGGACTGGATCCCCCTTGGTGGTCACTGTGGAGAGGTGTGAACGGCCTGTAGTTAAAACATCCCACATTATGTCTGTGGGGATGTGCGAATTGGGGTTTGGGCATTTTTTTTAGGGGTGGGGTGGGTTGCAATTTGGCATCAGGAAAATATATAGTCTCTCTAACCTCAGCTCCATGTTTAGGGTGTTTTAAATGACCAACTTGCCACTTGTGAAACCCTTGTTGCAGTAAAATGACATGCCTGGTGGTTTTGCTGAATGAGCCACAGTGCTTAGAAAGAGCTATGTCTCTAACATCCACACTAGTATGGAACACCTACATAATACGAGGAAGATTCATTGAGATTATTAACATTGAGCCCATAATCACAAATCAAGTCTAAAGTAATCCAAACCACAGATTTATTTGTTTTACAATGGAACTGAGGGTATCTGAATGCCTGTTCATTATTAACTACTCTATATCAGAGCCATGGAATACATGAAGATGAATGGGAAAATCCACCCATATTTCATAAATAAGTGTTACTGTATGTTAGAGTACAGGGAACTGGCAGAATGCACTGACTGTATGTTGCTCTGGATAAGATCGCCTGCTAAATTACCAAAATATAAATGTAAAATGTATTCACCAGTGCTGCTTTCTCCCTGTCACTAATACTAAACAGCAGTGTAGTGTAGTTAGCTCTCTGCACCTGGGACATCAGGCTGCTGAATAGCCACCACTAGTCAGCGACCTACTCCACCCTGGCCCCCTGCTACTCCCCCTATGGACATTCCCCACCCTCAATGGTCACTTACCTTACCTTACCCCCCCCCCCCCCCTTATTTAATTTGGTCCCCACACCCCCTCAATGGTCATGCTGCTCCCCCTATGGTCATCCCCCCCACCCCCTAAACAGTCTTTACTCTACCTCTACCCCAATGGATATGTATTTATTCATCACTGCTACAGTTGTTATGATGTGTTTATATAGTGCTATTTGTATTTCTATTGTTTTTATTATCATTTTCATTATTTTATTTCACTTAGTCCTGCATGTTGGAGCTCGAAGCCTAAGATTTTCACTGTATCCTGCAATCACACCTACAACCCTGTACATGTGACTATTAAACACTGAATTGGAATATGCTGTTGATTTGCAGGTCTCCTGCTGTACTGTACTGAACTAATGTCCTTTGGGAGGAAATGTTTTTGCAGTGACATTAAGATCCGGTTCTGGAGAGGGGGGAAAGTTTATCAGATCAACATTGCTGGGCGGGTAGTTTTGTTGTAACTGCTGCTGTTGAAGTACAGTACTCAAGATAGGAGTGTGAGACAAACAAGGTTTTAACCAGGTTGCTGGGCGGTTTGATTTTGGAAATTTTGAGTAAATTGTTAGTGATCCAATTGACATTTTAGTCATTTAGCAGACGCTCTTATCCAGAGCGACTTACAATTAGTGAGTGCATACATTTTCCATACTAAATTGTTAGAAAGGAAACCCTAATGAGATTGGAACTCTTCCATACCCCTCAAAATAATAATTTTCAGAGCAGCTTCCTACCTCATTTACAGTAATTTGGTTCCTACTGTAACAGCTGACTGTATGGCTATATTGGTGCCATTTGGGATGCAGTCTATGAGTGAGTGTTCTGTACAGTGTTCTTTCTTTCAGCACTAGCCAACCCATCAGACACTGCTACACTCATCATCTCCCTCTGTGTCTGGCCTAGAGGAGTAAGAAGGTCCTGGACAGCAGTACTGAGCGTGTGCGTGTGTGCTAGCGCTCATGTGTAGAACTGAATGGATGACCAGACAGGATAGCAGTTGGGAGACAGTCCGTTTCCTGGTCTGGCCTTGGCTTGGACCGAACCGAAAGTTGTGTGTCTGACTGAAGGCTGTGTGTCATGGCTCTACATGGTCCAAAATAAGTTGTTACATTACAGTACAGAACATTCAACTGGTATTCCCCTCCACAGTGACATGCTGAGTCATACATTTATCCAGTTATTCGGTCTAGTGATAATGTAACGATGTCATATTTGGTGTTCTTGTGACGGTCCCATATTGACAGTTTGTGGCCGTTGCTGACTGAAGAACCTCCTCTTGTACAGTAATGCATTGTCTTAAGTGTATTTGCGTCAGACCACCGAGGCTGTGCGGCGTCTGTTCTTCGAAGCGCAAGAGGGAAACCGTTGCTGCTGTAACGGTTTACTCGTTGTGTTTGGGCACAGGCCAGATCTCAATATCTGCTGCTGGGGAGAGGGAGTGAGGGAGGTCAAGAGCTCCACAGGTTCAGTTTGAGTCACTATACTTGAGCTAATTCGGTTTCCCCTTCTTGTGAGGAGATTATTTAGAAGTGTAAACTCTGTGAAGAGTTAGTTGAGTGACTGCATGTTGTTTGTGATTTTGTACAGGTAGTCCCATCCAAAGCTGAGGTTTGAAGGCTGCTCTACTTATTATTTGTAACTGTTTGTGTTACATGCTTTGGTTTAGTTTCCCTGGCACTGGTTTTGTATCCCATGCTAACAGTGCCAGGGAAACTATACCAAAGCATGTATTGCTGTCATACCTTGTCCATAGACTGCATACAGGTTAAGGAAACCAATATGTCATTTTGTAATTTGGGTAAACTATTCTTTTAAGTATCCAA
Organism: Coregonus lavaretus; assembly: GCF_964263955.1. Classification (NCBI taxonomy): domain Eukaryota; kingdom Metazoa; phylum Chordata; class Actinopteri; order Salmoniformes; family Salmonidae; genus Coregonus; species Coregonus lavaretus. The sequence continues at coordinate 29,574,701 of NC_140009.1, forward strand.
CTGTCTTTATCTGTGATTGAAATGGACTGTATACAAAATCATGTACTGGACACAACTTTTTTATGTGCAGTTACTATGACAAACTTCCAATAAGTATTCTGTGTCTATTTCACAAGAATCTATAATAGTGGGTTGGTTGAGGCCCTCTGCACCACAGGAGGAGGGAGGATGTGTTGACATATAACGCGAAAGTCTAGCAACCCTAACATTGCGTGATAATTTTAGCTAATTAGCAACTCGTTACTACTTTTTAACTATGTAGCTATCATGTTATTTAACCTTATTGCCTCAACAGTGCAACTCTGCTGTTGGCAGTTTTCTTGACTGTATTCCAGGGGAATCCTGCCTTCTTCATTTAAAGGCTCCAGTCCTCCCGCCCTTTTTCCAGTCTTTACATCCTATGTAGGCCTACCAGTCCCCTGGGCATCTGTCTGTGCCATACCATTCCCATTACATGCAGGGTTAACGACTGCAGATGGTGACTGCAGCCGCCCGGCCCGCCGCTGGGATGCCAACAAAATGTGAATGTGTTTTTTCCCGGCTGGCTTAAAGCAATTATAATAGTGTTCAAGTGACATAAGCTTTGCAGCTGGGAGGAAGACCATTAACTGTGGAATGGGTAAAAAGCTGTGTTTTGGTGGCAAGGGGGTGAAAGAGGAATGTGGCTTCTGACTGCCTCTCTCTAACCTCATCAGAAACTCCATTGGGTTAAGCCTGGGAAGATCAGTGGTAGATCAGCAGTTTCCACCATTTATATATTGCCCCTTAATTTGTCAACCCTGTATAAATAGTGGCTGCAACCAGCGGAATTATTGCCTGGCTTATATATTGTTTAACATTTCTGCTGATTGCAGAAGCCTCAAATGAGACAACCCTCAGTCTGTTTATGGCCTCAACACTAGCAGCCTAAATCAATTAATTTAATGCTGAAACCATCAGACTGGGGTAGGTTGGGGTCGTTTGTGTGCTGCTGATTGGGTAGGTGGGTCTCGCTTTGGGAGATGCAGAGAAGCCACGAATGTTTTGTTTTCCTTCCACCCACGCTCAGTCCTAACAATATTCCCAGCAGTAGATTGCTCAAGGTCTCCTTATTAAACCGTTGTCTATGCTGTAGTTTTTTTTTTATTGCGACATGGAAACATGATGCCAAAAAAGTATATATTTTTTCCTGACAATATTTCAAAATTTTGTCAATGAAAAGTACCCTTTCTATGATAGCACCAGTGCTATACTGTGGGTTTCTTGGCTTGGCTGAGATGCTCTGTCTGACCCTATACCAAACCTCTACCAGCATGTTTCTATAGCACTGGGGATGTCACCCAGCGACTCTTCAACCTCAGGATGTTGAAGAAATGTGGCCTGTCCCCGAGGGCCCTCACAGTGTTCTACAGGATCACCATTGAGAGCATACTGTCGGGCTGAATCACAGCCTGGTACGGCAACTCCACCGCCGTGGGCCGCAAGGCGCTACAGAGGGTGGTACACTCAGCCAAATGCACCATTGAGTGCACACTGACTGTCCTCCAGGATAGGCCAAAAAGATCATCAGGGACCCCAGCCACCCAAGCCATGGCCTGTTCTCCCCGCTTCCATGACTAAGACGCGGGCAGTACAGGAGCATCATGGCAAAAACTGGAAGAATCGCCAAAAGCTTCTATCCCCATACCATCAGGCTGCTGAACATCCCGTCCCCACGCACACACCCTGACCCTACACACCCTTCATAAATACAATATGCAAAAACACCACTGGAGATGCAACTCATCACTATAACTGTGCCTCTGCTTTAGCCATTTTGTTTGCCTCCCTGCTGTGCTGTCTGTCGGTCTCAGCATCGTCTCTGCTGTCACTCTGCTTCTTCTTGTTCTCCATCTGCCTGTCTGCTTAAGCCATATACGTTATAAAAGCCAAGCTAACGACAGGTTATATTGCAAATGATTGCCTGTCATATGTGTTCCCCTGCAACACCTACCCTAAGTGTTAATTATTATTACAGGGCTCCAGACTAACATTTCCCCCTGGTGTCAGTGATGTCACTGACTTTTACAGTTGGTGGCACCAGGACCCAAATCATGAGTAATCATCTTATAAAGTCATTCATAGTGCTTTATTAAAAAGTATAATACATAGACTACTGAGGTATTCAATAAATAAGTTGTTTCATCTAACACATCCATGCAGGAATGCATGATTCAAGCTATTTTGATCAACCTAATCCAGTGATTGTCATGAATTCTGGGTTGACAATTAGACCATAGTTTCTATGTTTTACTGTCAAAATAGGACTCCAGGATTTCCAGACTTATTTCAATTGAAATGAATTACTGACATTTATGTGCACTAACTAATATCATAGGCTAATTAATTTGGGGTTCAACACCTGAGGAAGTGGAAACTCAAAACACATGAACTAGATTGCTTACTCTAAATATAATACCCACTGCTAGACATGTATTCATCCAACAGTAAATATAATGTCCCCAATTCTTTTTTGCAGTTGTAGGCTATGACCCAGGAGGCCTATAGGTCTATGCCCTAGCAATGGCCGGTGCACATTTCTATATCTTGTTTGTAAAATAGTTGCTGTTGAGAAATAGAAATGACAGGAATCGTGAGGATAATGTTTGACCAAATCATGGTTTTAGCCGCCCAATAAATAGGACATTTTGAGTGAGGTGATAATGTAGAATGTGCTCTTCCTACATTTATAGGCACCCTTTCCGTTTTTTACAATCCATGATCTTGGCTGTCTAACTGATGACAGTCAAAGCAGGTCTCTTTACTGATGCCGCGTTTCACTTTGAATGTAAGTTTGCGTAACCTCAGCTCAGCCTATCAGAAAACAGGGTTGGCCCATCTTGGTAGGGGGGCTGGACGTTGCCCAATGATCAGCCCAAAGGCTCATTCTAGATTAGTATAACAGAAACATTTGGCCAAAATCTTATAATCTTAACAGGCCCATGGGCCGCCGGCCATGTCACCTATTTTCATTGTTTTCATTGTATATAAAAAAAAAAAAATTATTGTGTCAATTTCGACCAGCCCATCTGGCATTTGCCAGATGGCCAATCTGCCCCTGCTAGGCCTATTACCCTTTACATATAATGTGGGGCTCCCACTTCTTTTCTGAATCTCTGAGATCACTCATTCAAATTCTGATGTAGATATCATAATGACGTCCCCCTGAGTTCCTAAATCAGTCAATGACATTCTCTGTAGATTTGAAAGTGCCGGGCCTCCCGAGTGGCGCAGCGGTCTAAAGTGCTAGAGGCGTCACTACAGACCCGGGTTTGATCCCGGGCTGTGTCGCGACCGGGAGACCCATGAGGCGGCGCACAATTGGCCCAGCGTCGTCCGGGTTAGTGGAGGGTTTGGCCGGCCGGGATGTCCTTGTCCCATCGCTCTCTAGCAAGTCCTTGTGGCGGGCCGGGCGCATGCACGCTGAGATCGGTCGCCAGCTGTACGGTGTTTCCACCAACACATTGGTGCGGCTGGCTTCCGGGTTAAGCGAGCAGTGTGTCAAGAAGCAGTGCGGCTTTGCGGGGTCGAGTTTCGGAGGACGCATGGCTCTCGACCTTCGCTTACCACGTCCGTACGGGAGTTGCAGCGATGGGACAAGACTGTCACTACCAATTGGATACCACGAAATAGGGGAGAAAAATAGGGTAAAAAGTACCAAATAAATAATAAGATTTGAAAGTGCCTGGTGTAATGAAGCATCTGAAATGACTCCCCCTTCCCTTTCCCCTACACCTCCCCTCTGCTCTATCTTAATTCTCAGAGGGCCAGACGGTCTCCTCCCTCCATATAGACATAAAGCCGTTTCTAAATCCAGCAATCAGCCATCTACACTTAGGCCTTTATGAAAATGCTAATGCTTGCTAGACTGATCCCCTGCCAGATAAAGGCCCATTAAATTCTAATTGTTCCTTATTTACAATACTTTCAGATCACTATCAAGGTGTGAGTGGGTGGTGAGGTAGCTCAGTTGGTAGAGCATGGCGCTTATAACGCCAGGGTTGTGGGTTCGATTCCCACGGGGGGCCAGTATGAAAAATGTATGCACTCACTAACTGTAAGTCGCTCTGGAAAATAGTGTCTGCTAAATGACTACAAAAAAATAAACACACCCCTGTTTCCAGTTTGCTGATGAAAGCTTTTTCCTCTCGTTTTGTTGTTTCCTGAGTTTGTTCCCTTTGAAATTATGCCTTCACTGAATACTGTTGGCCTGTATTCAGATCAGATTCTCAATAGATGTAGTAAGCCTACTTTCTTTGGCTTGGGTTTTTTCGCTTACTGTCTTTGTTTGAATTTACACTGGACAAGGATTTGTAAAAACAAAAACAAATACTTGACTACTCATGCTAATTTCTACATCTTCAAATTATACAATATTGAATTACATTGGTTGAATGTGTCTTACTCAAAAGTCCAGCCAAAACGTGTTTGTTTATCTCTCTAGGAGTTGAAGAAAGGGAAAGTTTACTTTTTTCTCTGTGGATCTGAATGTTTGCGTCTGAGTCATCTCTTTCTGTCATAATAAGCACTGAGATATGAATGGCTAAATCAGATCCCCACAGCATTGTGGTCTATTCATTAACAAATTATGAACCAAAGAATATGCTAAGGAGTTCATGTGAACACATTTTTGCCAAAATTCTCTTTGTGTCTATAAATGTGAAGAGGGGAATCAATCCATGACGGTGAAGGTTCTCTGGGATTTACATTATTCTACAGCCAGAGCACTGTTAGCTGCTCTTCAGGGAGCTTCCCTCCTCAGTACACACACACACACACGTCCGGAAAACCGGTATACTCTCTCTCCCTGAGCCAGGCGGCCATGTTTTCATTTCCCTCTTCCAAAACAAACCAAGGGTTTTCTGCCCTTCGTTTTGGCTTGGGTTGGTTTGCTCTGTATCTCTTTTGAGATAATGCGACCAGTCAGACCACCACTGGTTATGGGTGTGACATTAAATCCATATCCTCAGATTTATGACCTTGCTCTGTGTTTGGCCTCAGTATGTTTTCAACACCATAAGGATTAGCTGACACCAACTCCTCTTCCAGGCTCCCAGTGTAGTCTCCTACAAACCTTGATTCTATGCAGAAAATATTAAAGTCATGGCCAATGTCTAAATCCTAACTAAGATGACACTGTGGCAAGGATGACCAAAGATGTTTGATTAAAGCTGGTTTCAGAGTCCAGGGTGGCTCCTCTGGACTCTGTCTGGACTCTGCTGAGTAGTTGTCCCCTGAGGGAACGTGCTAAACATAGCGGTAATGTAAACTACCACACATCATTGAGTGACTGACCTGGAGCAGGAAAGGGTGTGCTCTTCCTGTGTTTTAGGAAGACCCCTCAGGCTCTACTCCACTCATTGCCCTCTTCTCTTCCCTCTGTCTTCTGCCCACTTCACTGTCCAGCACCATGCCAGTGATGATGATAGGATAATTGGAGCTGCAATGAGGTAATGGCTACACTGTTCTGGTTCAGCCAGACTGTCTACTGGAAAAAATGTCATTGTCAGTTTAGCCATGGCTCTTAGTCCTGGTTCAGTGGTTCGTCTCAAAGTTCTCATTCCCTGGCTGTCTTTGTTTCTCCGTCATTGAATATTCTGTCCTTGTGATCTTTAGCCTGGTTGGCTGGTCCTCAGACTCACCTGTAAGACCACGTGTTGCTGGGGTTCGTACTATCCGGGATTCCTTGGGACGTCCATACCCCCCATTTGAAGTTGACATTTTAAAATGGTTAGGGTTAGGTAAGGGGTAGGGTTTAGGGTAGTGACGTTCCTAGGATCTCGGATAGCACTGACCATGTTGCTGATAGATCTGGTGAAACGGTTCCCAGTACTGGCTTTTTACGTTTACCACAGGGTTACAGCAGCTAGATGTCTGTCCCAGTCCTGGCTTTGCGTTTAGCTTACTGCAGAGTTGGATGGCTTAGCTAGATGTCTGTCCCAGTCCTGGCTTTACGTTTAGCTTACTGCAGGGTTAGCTAGATGTCTCTCTCAGTCCTGGCTTTGCGTTTAGCTTACTGCAGGGTTAGATGGGTTAGCTAGATGTCTGTCTACAGGAACAGGGCCATACAGCTGTGGAAACAACAGTGTGACTCCACTTAGGCTGTTTGCTTTCTTGTTTTCACATCCAATTTGCCCCACGGGGATCTCTCCATTTTGTGTGTAGTGTGTGTGTGTGTGCGTGATGTAGAGAATGTCACATGCGCACATGTTACAACAACAATTACACATGGTTACAATGTAATGTAACAGTACTGAAGTGGAACCTGTTAAAATGTTTTGGAAGTAGGGGTATAGCTTTGTGAGCAGTAAAACGTGTGTACTGGCTCTGCATCATGCTAAAACTGCTGAATGGGAGTTGTGGAAGGCATTTTTAAATTGATACCAGACCAAGAGCAGATCTTAACTAACTACAATGACAAAAAAGACTACATATAGCATTAGCAAACCAATTCAGCTGATCTAGGTTGCAATGCCTCAACTGTTATGTTGCTGAGGGAGGTAGCAGGTCAGGTAGAGGTGACATAATGACATTTGAATGACAGCATGTTTCTTCTCTCTCCTAACAGTGTCAGTGTTGTGATCGGTGCTCCCAAGGCCAATACCAGCCAGCTCAACGTCACAGAGGGCGGGTCTGTGTTCTACTGCCCATGGAGTCTGGGCCAATCAGAGTGCCACAACATTGAGTTTGACAATCAAGGTAAACCCGGTCATTGGCAGACTACGATCAGTGTGACTTCACTACTTTAGGTCCTGGTCATACCTCCTCACTGTCTGAACTTGATTTGAACTTGATTTTAAGATTATGGATTTACTTAATCACAAATGTGCATGATGTGTGAAGATATGGTGTTTCAGCAGATTTGATGATCCCATAGTATAATGACAGCTGTCCTTCAGTCCCTCTCTTCCTTGCTTCCTGTAACACATGCCACGTATCTCCTTATGTAGTCCTGACTGGTGACTCAAGAGCTTGAGACTCTTGAGAACTGGAGATTTTAGAGGACGGTTACACACTGTTAAGCTGGTCAAGCTGAGTTCCCGCTCGAAGCTCTTCTTAAAGCCACTGGTCCATGTCCACCATGCTATTGTGGCCGGCAGGTGATCATCTGTCACTGTTCTACTCCACTGATACTCCTTTGTTTGACACGTTGGTTCCTGGAAACTAGATGATCCGTTTGAGCATGTCATTAGTGTCTTTCTTTTTGAGACAAAAATAATAATGGGAGTGTTTTAGACAAGGGTATCTTCCCTTTAGGCTAGATACAATATGTGTTGTTCTGTCCCAACCCCAGGTGCTATAGGGAAATAAACGGCAAATAAACAGTTGAAACAAAAGAAATGTCACTATATACAATTATATACACTGAGTATACAAAACATTAGGAACACCTTTCTAATATTGAGTTGCAACCCCCCCCCCCCCTTTTGCCCTCAAACCGATACACCTGGCACCTCCTCCTACCATACCCCGTTCAAAGGCACTTAAATATTTTATCTTGCCCATTCACCCTCTGAATGGCACACATGCACAATCCATTTATCAATTGTCTCAAGGCTTAAAAATCCTTCTTTAACCTGTCTCCTCCCCTTCATCTACACTGATTTGAAGTGGATTTAACAAGTGACATCAATAAGGGATCACCTGGTCAGTCTATTTTGTACACTCAGTGTATTTGGTCTAGCGGATATTGCCAACGAGCTTAATTTGAACCTGAATGTAAAAGGTAGAACTACAGTAAGAGTTCCTGGTTTATGGGTCAATGATCATGAGCTATTCAGAGAAGTGGAGCAGTGTTCCAGTGACTGGACAGCTGAAGGAGCCATTCGCCTTTAGAGGAATGAGGAAAGAGTTATCGGAGAGAACAATCTGCTGTGTATTAGATCTTCCTCTCTCTTCCTCTGATACGCACGCGTACACACACACCACTGTCCTATTGCATGTGTTACGCATGGATAGTGGTGTGTGTGTGTGTGTGTGTTTGTTTGTGTGTGCGCTCCCCAGTCAGTGCACCGGGGGACTGTTGGCTTGTTTCCTGGGAAATCAAAGAGAAGAGTGCTGAGAGCCAGGACTGATTTACTGGCTATAAGGCACATTAGGGGAGAAATATTCCACTGGAGCAGATTTCTGCTTTCACAAGCCCTGTTTAACAGCCGATTTCAAGGAATCCAACTGCAGGTCGCCTCTTTCTTCTGGTGTTTTCCTTCCCTTTTTTCTAGCAACAGATTAGAAAATGTGTTGCACATCCTTGGATGCTGGCTGAGGGCCATGAGTGTCACAGTGATGTAATGTGCAGCAGGCAGGCAAGCAGCAGGGCATTGGGGTGAAGGATAGTCCCTTGGGGTTTTAGACAATGAGTCCTTCATTTTACTTAATGGGCTTTGAAGGCACACTTTTGATTTGTGTGGAAGAGCCAATTCAGCCATCTTGGCCAGCATACAAGAACATAGCACCTCTGTCTGTATGACACAGGAAATATGTTTTCTTTTATTTGCTTATGACATGGCTAGAGCTCAGCTGACTGTGGGAGATATTATACTGCTAATATATTAGTATTGACCCTTTTTTGGAGAGGTGTGTCTGTTTGTGTGACATTATTCAGGGCCTTCCCTAAGTGTGGGTGAGGTCTTCCTTGAGCCTGACCGATGCCACAGGCCCACTTAATTAGAGCCTCCTAATTGGGTCAAAGTGGTCATGGGAGAGCCTCCTCCACCCCTCGCCTCCCTCTCTACTTCCCCTTCCACTAAGATAAGGAAAAACTGCCCAAGGATCTGAGAGAGAGAAAGAGGGAGGAAACCAGAGCCCTGTCTCTCCATCTCTCAATCTGACCCTCTTCCCCCTTCTCTCCGGCCAGTAACTCCCCCAGGGAGTGATGAGTGAATTTTGCCATTTTTCTTTGACCCCCATCCACCCTGCACTCTAACCCAGGATACAGGCTCTAAACTCCTCTAATGGGTCTCCTCTCGCACAGTTCAAAGGGGGGAGTGTCTGTGGACACACTCCAGACCTCACCCCACCCCATCCTACCCCTCTAGAGACCCCACCCACCCCTCTGCTGTCCTGTCCCAGGAGAGAGAGGGTTAGAGAGGCACTAGTCACAGCAGCACTCCTACCGAAGTCTACCCAAGTTCACTGAAAGGACATTACATGACATGTTATTGCGACATGCGTCTGCTGGATTTTTCTCTATCACTTGTTTGTATCAAACCCATGTTTGGCTTTGGGCATTTTTGCATGACTCCGGCTGACTTGTCCTGCCTGCAGTCACGCATAGCCTCTTAACCAACTGATCTTTTCATCTCTCCATCTGTCACACTGTATGAATGCCAATGTAGCATCTCTGACATGGACAATAAGAGCAGTTACATACTCTGATCTCACAGCACAGCCACTCAGTGAGAAGTAAAGTTAGAGAACACCCCAAAGTCCATTTTTGCCTTTGAATGGAGTTATGACTGACAGTCTTGTACTTTGAACGTAGCGATTATGTCACTTACATAACTGTAGGGATGTCATGTTGAATATTATTTTCTGTTTTACCAGGACCAGGTGCTTAAGAAGAGTTTGACTACTATATTGTTCTGAAATGTGAATAAAATATGTCTTTCCCTGCTGATACTCATGGTTGCTGGGGTAGTGTGTCCCAAACACATATGCCTGTTTGGCTTGCATGTCTCCTCAGTGTCACCCCCCTCACTCTATCAAAACAGAGGCCCCTGAGTTATGAAAATAGAAGGAAAGTATGCTTTAGGGAGAGGGACTGTGACGTGTGTAGTGCAGATTATTGCAGTGCAGATAAAGATATTTGTGTTAGGCATGTTATTTGTTGTATCGCTAAAGTGTGTCTTTCCACACATGAAGGAGTGGCACACATGTATCACGGTAGGGAACAGGGGTGCTGTGTGCCCATGAGTAATGCTGGAGAGAAAGCCTGGTGATACGGTAAATATACTGTGATGTTATTAAAGCGTTAATCCCCACTGCTTTCCTACCGGGCAGGGGGAGACCAAATGCCCTGAGAGAGGGATAAAGAGAGGAGGGAGGGAGCGAGAAAGAGGGAGACTGAGAAAGAAAGCGAAATCGAGGGAGAGAGTAGACAGGAGCGCAAGAGACTATTAGAGAAAGAGGAGAGTGTGCCTGAGCAGGGATGACTGAGGTTGCTAGGAGGAAACAAAGCCAAAGCGTTTGTTTTCCTTGGACACAGTCCCCCCTTTTTCTGTCTTTCCACCAAGACACAGAGCAGAGCAGGCCCTCACCCAGATCCAGAGATCTCAGAGCTGGCTGGGGCTAGGGCCAGGGTGGAGGCTGACGTACAGTCTGCTTTCCTCAAATCCACAGGTCACAATCTCTGGCTCTCACCACAAGGCCCCCTTCCCTGACAGATGGATAAGCAACATGCTTATGGTTTAGCTGTAGAGAATAGTGATGGGAAAAGAGAAGTGGGCTGGGGTGTGGTTGCTGGGTTTAGTGGTTCAGAATCAAAATAACGTTTGTTTGGGACAAGTTCCGCTGGATACATCTTGTTGTCTGAATTTCAAGTGTTTAGAACACTTGTTACAGGATGTTTCACGGTATGTGAACTGTATAAACCAATTTGTGTTTGGATTTTGTTTCTCACCATAGCAACACAGATGTTGCATCAGTCTTGCCAATAAAACATGCTGTTTGAACCTGATTCCACAGGCCATCTGTCTTGTCACCTGCTCCTGTCCTGTCAGAGAGACTGTGTCCTAAACGACACCTTAGTCCCTACATAGTGCACTACTCTGGTCAAAAGTAGTGCACTATATAGGAATAAGTTTGCCATTTGGTAAAGCTCTGGGTTACAGGCCAGGTGGCCAAACAGAGCCAGGGTCAGTGAGGTCACCCAGGGATGGCCAGAGAACTGTCACGAGTTGACATTTGAACAGTGAGGAACAAGTGCTATATTGCTGAATAAGGCTCTGGTGAGCATAAAAGTTTTCCTCTAGATCCTAGATACATACAGCCCCTGAACATTGAATACCAAATACCTTCTAAGTTTTTCTCTATGTTCGTCTCTAGAATGTTCTTCATGAGAAACTTAGTGTGTGTTTAATGATGCAGTATGTAAGTTCTGTAGTGCCAAATGACCAGATGTTTGGATGACGTTGTCTGGAGCCTCCAGGAGAAGAACTACAGTGATTCATTAGGGGCTTTTTTCAGTCGTCACTCATTCACTCTGTCTTGTCGTTTTCTGTTCCTCCCAGGGGACCGCACAGTCACTCTCAACACCACAGTCTACCAGGCTGAAGTCAAGTCCCACCAGTGGTTCGGCGCCACCGTCCGTTCCCACGGCGACACCATTCTGGTAAGATGACCCACACTGACTCGAAGACGGGGGTGGAGAAAGTCAGTTTACTTTCAACTTTGGTCTCTACAACTCAGAGTCCCTCAACTGTTATGATGACTGGCTTTCATGTCAAGGGGTTGTATATGTTCATTGTTCAAAGTTTGTCTTAAAGGTCTTTGTCTATCGGTTTGTTGTGACTGTTCCAATTTTCACCTCCAGTCTCTCTCTGAGGAGAAGTGTTTTGTGCTCCTGTGACTTCAAAGTTGAGACGCCTGAAGTATTTTTTTTGCTGATTGTGTGGGACATAACCTGGATTTGGTTACATGGTTACTTTGCTCCAGATGTAACATTGACCTCTCTCTGGGTCTCCATCGAGTTCAACAGGGTGTTGCTGTAACTGAAATAAACCTCCCGCCTCTATGTTCCCCCCTCCTATAGGCCTGTGCCCCTCTGTACTCCTGGAGAACCAAACAAGACACGCCCCAGTCAGATACCACAGGAACCTGCTACCTCTCTGTCAAGAACTTCACCAAGTTTGTGGAATATGCTCCCTGTCGCACAGGTAATCCTTTTTTGTTGTGTGATACATTTTTGGACATTTCCTATAAAGACAACACAACATAAGCTCAAAAGAACATCCCACTCACCACCCGCCTTCCCTTAGCGCTCCCAGTTAACAACACCACTCCATAAATAACTTCGGTATTCCTTCTATATCATCATCAATCTTTCTAATGCTCTTCTCTCTGCCAACCAACTACCCCACCACCCCACACTACAGGTGACTCCTGTGGCCTACCTCTGACACGGCAGCTGTCCACACAGCAGGCTATTAGACAGGGGTTAAGTGGAGTGCCCGAGGGCCACAACAGACGGGATGTTTATAGTCTCAAGTAACAATACTGAGTAACCACTTCCAGAGACATCACACACTAGCTGTAGAGAAATAATTTACCCCCCTTAGATGCAATCCATCATGTTAGCCCCATATTGACTAGTCTATCCCTACTGCTGTGGTAATGGCTGGCTGGCTCGGTTCTGTTCAGAATGCCCAGCTGAGTCATTGGACTCCACAGGTTCCAAAATATTTCAAAATTGTCTACATTATAAAGTATTGGTTAAATTATAAGGCCGAATTTATGGATCTTTCAAGTTGCTTTTTCAAATCCGAAAAATGACTGATTTATGAACCTCTACCTCTGTTTATTTCAGAATTCATTAACGAGGGGGGTCAGGGCTATTGTCAGGGGGGATTCAGTGCTGATTTCACCAAGGTAAGACTCCTGAACACTTCCTCTCAGTTCAGTACAAGAGCTTTATCAACTACTATGGACTAGAAACACATGATCTCATTCTGTCTTTCTCTCAGGATGGGAAAGTGGTGCTTGGAGGACCAGGCAGCTTCTTCTGGCAAGGTACACACCTCAACAACCCCTTGAGACAACAAGTTGTAGTATTCTGAAGTTATTTGTGTGAAACCTGAGAGGATCTTTCCATTCACTCCCTGCTTCCTGTGTCTCCTCAGGTCAGGTGATCTCAGCAGCCAAAGAGGAGATCATCAAGGCTTACTACCCAGGGTACTTCATGCAGTCTGTAGAGGGACAGATCCAGACCAAACAGGCTCAGCTCGAATATGACGACAGCTACCGCGGTAAGACGTTTCCTCTCGTAATTCAACCACTCCCTTTACTTTCCACACATGCTGCATCTATCCACCTTTTATCAAAGTACATGCCTTAACCCATAGATTACTCTTCAAGAGAAATGGAAGTCTATGGGTTCTGAATGCTTGATATCATATGACTAATGTCTGCTCTCTCTTGTGGTCTTGCAGGTTACTCTGTTGCGGTTGGGGAATTCAGTGGAGATGAGGTGGAAGGTAAGAGATCTGTACCACAGACCTTCACAGGCCTGCACAACAGAGCACCATTAAAGATATAGAATGTTTACTATAAGATTCTGTCCCGCTCCTATGCTGGAAAGACTGCAATCTCAGTCATTCTCAGGAGTTCCAGACAGCTGTGAACTTTGTGATATTACCCTTCCTTAATCTTCCCTTTTTCTGTTTTCCCCCTGTCTGTGCACCTCTCAGATTTTGTGGCTGGGGTCCCAAAAGGAGTCATGCTGTACGGTTTGGTAAGAACCTCATCACCACTCTCATTTTGAGAGGAGAAAGGGAGGACTATAGGCTTGGGGGAGAAATAGAGCATGAGAGAATGAAAGTAGCCATAGCTGTGTTTAGTGAAAGTAGAAGTGATGAATACAATAACACAGGCCTACTCTATACAAACGGTATGTTGGACCTCAGGGATTTTGACCATATGTTCTCTCTCTGTGTGTGTGTGTCTGCGCTCTGCAGGTGTATATTTTAAATGGCACTGATCTGAAGTCCATGCTCAACTACACTGGTGAACAGGTGAGCATTCAAACCTCCCAGCTCTAGCTCATTAGGGTTATAACACGCACACATAACCCATTGGTTTTAACTCAGGTGTGTTTTTTCACACGACTCTGTGGTTCCATAACTAGCTGTTTCTCGTGGCAACTCTTAATCTGTTGAGACTGTGTGTACTGGAACACTGATGATATAAGTATAATCATTTCCTTTACAAGTTTCTGTTAACTGGGTTTCAAGCCCTCTGTGGTTTGCTGTAAAACATCATTATTGAAGTAAAATTGCAGAAGCAATTTTCCCCAAATGAGAAGCATGATTCTTCCTGCGAATGGAATGGAAATAGCGTGAGCCCCTTTTTTAATGGTGCTGATTGGTTCAGCTGAATAAATAAAATCATAAGAGTGTATTTTCTAACCCTGGGAGTCTGGGAATTAAGCTGTTTCTGTGTCTTTGTTACTTCAGATGAAAATGTGTTATACAGACATGACAAATAAGACTAACAGCTTCAAGTTAGACCAAGCAAGAACCATCACTTTTCATTGACCATTTCTTCTCTCTTAGTAGTCTCTTCTACTGGATCTCTCTTAATTGAAGTAGATTCACTGTTATTTAGAAGTCCCTTTGCTTAAAAGCAGCTTTTCTATTTTGAGCCTTTTTGAACCCAGATTCATAGTGATGTTCTAGAGTTGTAACATGATGTACTCTGTTTTCTCAGATGGGCTCCTATTTTGGGTATGCTGTGGCCACAGCCGACATCAATAACGACGGGTAAATACAGTCTAACAGTACAGTCTAAACATACAGTCTAACAGTGCAGTCTAACAGGACATTCTAACGAGACATTCTCACCATATATTCTCACCCATGAGTTGGGTGGTGGCAAAATTGGATTTGTCCAGTAATGTTATGGGATTTTTAAAAATCAATAATGAAGGGTGAGTAGGAGTCAGTTCTCACACAACATTCACACCATAAGTTCTCACCCTTTTTTAATGAGCTTGGTGGTGGTTGAGATTGGATTGGATTTGACCAATGACACATTTTATGGGAAACTCCAGTCGTCTGTGTCAGAAAGGCTACTAGGGTTGCACAATTCTGGAAACTCATACATTTCCCAGTTTTTCCAACCTGGATTTCGTGAATGTTTACAGAATTTTGCCACCCTAGTCTGTACGCTATATATGTCTGTAACCATGTGTGTTCCTCCCTCCTCCCCTCAGCATGGCTGACCTGTTGGTGGGAGCGCCCATGTATATGACCCGGGGGTCAGACAGTCGCCTGGAGGAGGTGGGCCGTATGTACGTCTATCTGCAGCGTGGACCCTTGGATCTGGAGCCAACCCTCAACCTGACCGGAACCCAGGTGTTCGGGAGGTTTGGTAGCACCATCGCCCCTCTGGGAGATCTCAACCAGGACGGATACAATGGTGAGAGATGGAGGGGTGGTAGTAATGGGAGTTTAAGGGGGAGAAGAAAAGGATGTTTAACAAGCATTTTTTTCGTGTGTCACAATCTTGGTTTTGAGAGTCTACTACATGTAGTTTTGTTGGTCACATGCTTTTCATTCAAAGTCCTAGTAGTCTGTAAAGTTCTGCGTGATCTCACGGTCTTCTCCTGCTCTCTTCTCTGATTGGTAGACGTGGCCATCAGCTGTCCATTTGGTGGAGACGACCAGCAGGGATTGGTTCTCATCTACAACGGATTTGCTGGTGGGCTCAGGGACACGCCCTCTCAGGTCATAGCTGGCCAATGGGCTTCAGGCACTGTGCCCGCCAGCTTTGGATTTGCCCTCCGAGGGGCTAAAGACCTGGACATGAATGGTTACCCAGGTGAGTGACAAGACTAGTATGTTTTGAAGACCTCTCATGCTACTGAGTTTGCATATTATCAACTTTATACTTGTTGTTTACTTGTAGTCCATGAACTTGATGAAATGTATTTTCTTGACAGATCTTATTGTTGGTGCTTTTGGAGTTGACAAGGCAGTCCTGTACAGGTAATACTCACTCATAACCTCCTATATCTGTCAATCTATTGAGTGATGTCTAATATCATTTGTTAACCTGGGTTCTGTTCCCATCTATTGTACCACAGATCCCGGCCCATCGTCAACACCAGTGCCTCCCTGACTGTCTACCCTACCATGATCAACCCTGAGGAGAAGATTTGTTCAGTGAACAACGGCAACACCACCATACCTGTCTCCTGGTAAGTACTGATTCATACCTGTCTCCTGGTAAGTTCTGCATCAGACCTGTCTCTTGTTGAGTACTTGTCTAGTCTGGGCCTTTATTCTGGGCTTGTATGTAAAGCTTCTCAGTGCAGGAGTGCTGATCTAGGATCAGGTCCCCCCTTTCCATGTGCTGTCGCTTATTCATTATGATCTAAATCGCAAAACTGATCCTAGATCAGCACTCATACCCTGAAACTCTTTATGAATAAGGGCCCAGACATAATTTGCTGAACGTGTTGTCTAACTGCTGCTTGTTTTACACTTGGCACAACACCAACAAGAAGGAGATCCTCAACACTGGCACTCAGTTGTACTTAGACAGGAAGACCCATTGAGGACTATTTATTTGGGAGACAGACAGTCTTATCTGGTGGTGGTGACCTGTTATCACAGCAACCTCATAACAGATTATGTTTCTTCGAAAGGAGAAAGTCAAATAAAATGCTGAATAAGAGCATTGTGGATGTCAGCCATTTCCCCCTTCCATTAGAATGTGCTACATGGTATTCCCCATCCAATGGGAGAGGAAACAGAACAGAACAGGGGCTGCTCTGATCTCTGGCTGTGCTGCTCAACATGCTTGACACTGTGCTCGTGTGTCTGCTGCCCCCCCAGTCCCCAGATCCATAAAGGAAACTGTTGTATACACGTCTTGATTACGCTGCGTTGCCTGGTGATGGGGAGGGATGTAGGTGGGGGTGGAGGGAAGGAGGGGAGGGAGGGGTCAGGAGGTTTGGCAGTGGCTTTTGAATGAGATATTGTTTGGTGGTGGAACACAGCTGGGAAACATCAGGATGTGGAGACTCGTGCGCATGCACACACTCAAACACAAAAAAAACTAGCGACACAGGATCCCAATATAGTGATTTCTCCTAGATATAGACACCCTCTGTCTGTCTCTTTCATTCTCCTTTAAATGTTTTCCTTCCTTTGTTCTGTCTACACTGTCGGTTTCGCGCCCTCTTTTTCTCTTGTTCCCTTGATCCCTTTCCCTCGCTCCCTCCCTCTTTCTTTCCAGTCAGTGTGAGTTTGGTCATAGGGCTTGGGATTTGGGGTTTGGGTTGCTGTAGCTCATGTCATGGGAGAGAGCGAGAGCCCCTGGCCCGTAAAGACACAGACACTGACTGTCTGTCCTGCCTGGTGGGCTACATGAGATGACGCTCAATTTCATCCTCTTAAACTCTGGGGATGGGGCTTGGGGGACACACCATGCTATTATCTGGCTATAGCAGGCAGATGCCTTTCCCAACATTACCCATTGCTCCATATTATACAGTGATACCCATTCTGCTGCTTTTTTGTAATGTAAGAAAACTGAAGAGTTAGTGGATGTGAAGAGAGTGAATGAGTGGGATGTCTGTGTGTGGGACTTTGTGCCATGAATGCATATGCTTCCCTCATCATCATGTCTCTGTTATGTCTCTCCTCTGTTCTAAACAGTGTCAACCTGAGTTTCTGCCTCTCTGCCAATGGGAAGTACCTCCCAGACAACCTTGGTGAGCCAACTGTCCACATCTGCTCCAGATTACATACAATACCATATTTCAAACACTCATTTGTACACGAATATCAATTTATATTATTGCATGTATGTTGAATGACTTTGTCGTTGCTCTGTATTGGGTTGTGACATAGATTAAGAGCAGTGTCAGTGTTCCAGAGTCAACATATCTTCTCTGATCCACTTTTAATGAGTTCCAATCAAAGCACTAGGCCCCTCTTACGCAACCTCAGCAATTATTCCACTAATTACCCCTCTATGCATATGGTTACTCTGCTATGTATGCCATGTGGTAAACTAACTACATAGTCTGGATTCTCTATTTGCTTGAGAGCTTAGTGGTTAAGAGCGTTGTGCCAGTAACCGAAAGGTCGCTGGTTCTAATCCCCGAGCCGACTAGGTGAAAAATCTGTCGATGTGCCCTTGAGCAAGGCACTTAACCCTAATTGCTCCTGTAAGTCGCTCTGGATAAGAGCGTCTGCTAAATGACAGAAGAAGAAAAAGAGTATGCAAGTGTCTGATTGATGGTGTGTAAAACAATGGCACATTCATGGTTGTGTGTTCTGTCCTGTGTGTGTGTGTGTGTGTGTTCCTTGGTGCGTGTGCGTGTGTGTGTGTGTGTGTGTTACAGACTTCCAGGTAGAGGTGCAGTTAGACCGTCTGAAACACAAGCAGAAGGGAGGGGTGAAGAGGGCTCTGTTTCTAGATTCCCAGCAGACAGTGCTCACGAGGAGTGTGAGGGTACAGAACGGAGAGCGTGTGTGTCACGACACCAAGATCTATCTAAGGGTAAGTCTCAGATGTACTTCTTTCTTTCTTTCTTTCTTTCTTTCTTTCTTTCTTTCTTTCTTTCTTTCTTTCTTTCTTTCTTTCTTTCTTTCTTTCTTTCTTTCTTTCTTTCTTTCTTTCTTTCTTTCTTTCTTTCTTTCTTTCTTTCTTTCTTTCTTTCTTTCTTTCTTTCTTTCTTTCTTTCTTTCTTTCTTTCTTTCTTTCTTTCTTTCTTTCTTTCTTTCTTTCTTTCTTTCTTTCTTTCTTTCTTTCTTTCTTTCTTTCTTTCTTTCTTTCTTTCTTTCTTTCTTTCTTTCTAATGAACCCTGTCTGTCTATCTGACTCCAGGATGATAAGGAGTTTAGAGATAAGCTCTCCTCCATCTACATCTCCCTCAACTTCAGTCTGGATCCTCAGGCAGCGTTCGACTCCCACGGCCTCAGACCCATCCTCAACTACCAGTCCACCGAGCTCATCGAGCAGAAGGTACTTCAATACACCCACCCTCTGTCTGACTCTGGCCCCCCCAGCACTGCACTCCTAACTCTGGAGGGCGACTCAATGTTAACAGGCCCCGTATATCTACTGAGGTGGAGCACTGCACACGTTTTAATGAACAAGACGTAGTGAAAGACATGGCTGGAAATCCATTCACTCACTCAGAGCTGATGGTAATGTTTTCGCCTTTACCAGACCTCCACCTCCCCTTCCTTCTCTTCCCCACACCCCCTCAGAGAGACTCAGGCTGCTCTCCTTTTTGATTTCCAAACCGCTCTGCTGGGAAGGGGTCCAGAGGGTCTGGAAAGCAGTTTTCAACAAGAGAAATGTGAGGCGTGTGTGTATGGTACAGTGGAGATAGTGTTGGAAAGCGTTTGACTGCCCCTCCAGGAATAGCTGCTTTCAGCCTGGCTGGGCTGTGTAACGGTTCATAGGAGTCGTGTTCCGACCGAGGGGTGCACAGTAAGACCCCGACACACAGGGTTAATGGATATTTCTGGGTGGGGCCGCTGGGGCACTTTGCTCGCAGCACACAGGCCATGTGCCATCTGGTGTAGATTTGTCTGTATTTTGCCAGTTTTATCCTGGCAGGGAGAGAGAGACGTGAGCAGGACTCAACGTGTGGGCTGCCTGCCTTCAGCTGTTTTGTGCTGCACCCTATGTGAGCTCAGCAATAACCACTGGATTGGATTAGAGTGTTTTGGGAAAGGCCCTGGCCGAGGTTGCAGTTTCCCCCCCCCCCTTCTCTCTTGGAGCAGGGCAGTACTGAACCCTGTCATTGGTGTTCCCTTGTCGTATCAAAGCTGCTGAGGTTTCATCACTACAACCAAGTGCTAAATACTGAACCCGGATAAAGCTATGTTGTAGTACTGAAACTGAACTTCAGAGAACACATTTGATTAATCATTGATACCCAGTGTGAATGTAACAGCATGTAGCTGAGTAGACTGGTGACTACTCACTACAGCCTGGATTTAATCAGATACATGATACCTTATTATGGATTCCTCCTCGTTTGTACTGGGCTGGCTGTTGAAGCATAGGCTACATACAGGTAACTGCCAAAATAAAGGAAACACCAACCTGCTTTCAATATACTTTGTATCCCTCATTTACTGAAGTGTTTCCTTTATTTTGGCAGTTACATGTACATGCTGTCTCACCCCAGTTCTCACACCCTCTGGTTGCTGAGTGAGAGCTCACCGATGCCTCTCTGCGTAGTTTCATCCTTTCTCTATAATGTGCTCCGCATGTTTCCGTGAAGCCCGAGCAATGGGAACATAATAATAATAATAATGGATCCACTCTGAGAGTAAAGATGGAAGCTCCCAAGAGTGAATGCCTGATACATTCCACACACACGTGATTTATTTTCTGATGTTGCAGACTCATGGTCCTTGCCTCTGCCATACCTGCTGTACGATTTTCGCTGATATTCATCAGGTATATTTTTGACACAGTTATTGAGTGAAACTGTATACTGCACATGGTACCCTCAATACACTGACTACACGCTGTTCATCTGGCTTCCCTTTGCCAGTTGTTGTTTAACGGCAGCCAGGATAGGAACCTAAATAGCTTTTACCCTGATTGATTGAGTCTGTATATGTGCCAGGCAGCACACACTGAAGGGGCAGAGTGAGCTGGTGGTTACTATGGTTACCCTGGTGTCCTTAAATTAGAAAGCCTGGCTGTGTAATGACAGGGGAGGCACTGCGCTGCGCTCTCTTTCTAATCTACTTCTATTTATTATCTTTGTTGTCATCTAAATCATCATGATCATCACACTGTGATGGAATCACACGGGGAAACTATTACCTACATCAAGCCTGGACTTTTCCCCGCTACACAAACACGTTCAGTGGTTATTGGTCACCCTTTCCTGCTTAGTTCATGTCTTTCTAGTATTTCCACCATAGCCTCTAGCCCTCTAGATTACCCCCCGCCCCCCCCCCCCCCCTTCTGGTTCATGTATATCCTAAATGTGGAGCGCTGGGTGGCGTCGCGTGTGGCTAGAGTGTGGTCTGCTGCAGAGCACTGTGATGTGGACGTCAGTGTGCAGCGCTGGTGGATTTGTGGACAGAGAGCTGCTGATCTCCCCAGAGAGGCCCTCCAGGCGTATCACTTCTCCTTCTTTTCCACCTGTCTCTGGGCTGTGAGTGGAGCTGCTCCTGCCTCCTGAGCCACCCATCCCCTCTCTGAAGGGAAGTCAGACATTCTATGATGGAGGTGGTTTTGTCGTCATACACACAGTCAGACGGCTTCTCCTGCCTTCCCCTGCCTTCTTATCGACCCATTTCACTCTGAAAGGAAGTGAAGTCAGACTTGGGGCTGAATTAGGGTTGTTTGTGTCATCACACAGTCATATTCACCAACCTCCCCCAGAAGGTAACAGCATTAACAGGGTTATTATTACAGGTGTCTGGTCTGTAGTGATGACACTTTACTCAGGGGACGGTGGGTGGTTGGGGGTTGGACTGGAATGTATTAGTCATTATGGTCTGCACGACATGTCCCGTCTCGTTACAGTTACTCTATTGTGTGTTTACCACCAAATCAAAGTGTCTAATTCTGAATGTTAAGTCTAGTTGAAAGAAGTGTAGGCCTCATTTTAATGGGAACTGTGAATCCTGTATAAGTTCTGTCACTCTTTAACTTGTTCCTCTTGTCCTCTCCTGTTCTAGGCCCAGATTCTGCTGGACTGTGGAGAAGACAACATCTGTGTTCCTGACTTAAAGCTGGCGGTGCACGGGTGAGTTAGTCCTAAAGCTCATGAAAGCCACTCGATCAGGAGAATATAGCTACTATGTATGATGAACGATTGAACTTTTCACCCCACTATGCAGATGAGTTGGCCTTGTTGTTCTGATCTGATGGATAAATAAAGCTGTGTCGTGCTCCACCTGTTTGTTTAGTTTAGCTAGCAGAGCAGACCTGTCTGTTAATAGACCCACAATGCTCCACCAGCCGAGGTTACTACTCTGCTTTGGAAACAGGAAGAAGCGCTGGTCCCTGGCCTAGGTGCAATGATTGGCTGTCAGGCAGCTGGGGGAAAGAGACACGAGAGATGAAAGGGATTTGTTTGGAACGTATGGAGAGGGAGTTGTGTGTGTGCCAACCAGTTCTAACCTCCCTCCATCAGCTTCTGTTCAAGTAGTATTCAGAGCATCGCCACACTTTGATTTTGAGAAATCTATGGGCATTTCTCTCCAAAATAACATGCCCCTTCATCTCGCTCTCTTTCTGCCCTCTCATTTTTATATTTGTTGTGCGCTAATTCCATTTCTCTATTGTAAAAGTCTTCTATCACATACAATGAGTGTACAAAACATTATGAACACCTGCTCTTTCCATGACATAGACTGACCAGGTGAATCCAGGTGAAAGCTATGATCCCTTATTGATGTCACTTCAATCAGTGTAGATGAAGGGGAGGAGACAGGTTAAAGAAGCATTTTTAAGCCTTGAGACAACTGAGACATGGATTGTTTGTGTGTGCCATTCAGAGGGTGAATGAGCAAGACAAAATATTGAAGTGCCTTTGAACGGGGTATGGTACGCTGCTGGGTTTTCACGCTCAACAGTTTCCTGTGTGTATCAACTTAATATTAGGAAGGTGTTTTACACTCTGTGTATACAACAATATTGTTTTTCTGTTTATTTGTCTGTACGTACATTCAAGCCAGACTAAAGTTTAAATAAGGGATTTCAGTTGAAGAAAAATCATAATGCATGAACTACTTGCCTCTGGCTGTCTGGCAGTCAGATGATAGTGCTGCATTAATTTAAATGCTTTGTATAATAGTAGCTTGGGGCAAGGGGTCAATTATGGAATTCCCAGCATTGTATCCATCAAAATATCCTTCATTCCTTTGTTTTATATTTCTACTGTTATCCTGCCAAGGCACACAACCTGTTCCACCAATGCCCCTTAGGAGAGGTTTTAGGTTTTCGTGGGTTCTTCCAATGTAGCCCTTTGTTTTCTTTAAAGAGTGTGATGGCTGTTGGAGTCTGACTAGGCTGGCTGGCTGGCTGGCTGGCTGGTTGGCTGGTTGGCTGGCCAGCAGAAGATCAGTGTTTGAAATATGGTCCATGTTGCTTTCTCTCTCTGCCTGGTTTTATTTCAGCTCTAATTAGAAGCATCTGTGTGGCCCTCATATGGAATTCCTCTTTCATTGTGTTCAGTGAGCGAGCGAGAGAATTGGAGGAAGAAATTTAAGGAGAGATGAAGGGAGGGAAAGAGTGGAAGGGGGAGGTGTTTTACAGTCCTATTCTGTGCTCTATCGCATGTATGACTTTGTTGCTACATTGGAAAAGTTGTGTGTGTGAGGGGGATGCAGGGGAAGGGGAGAGGGAGTTTCCTGAGATGAATCTAAGTGATGTGTTTTGGGCTGTGTCCCGTTTCGACTCCCGGCTCTAAATCGGCCTGATGTGTAGAGCACAAAGCATGAACAGGGAGAAAAAGAACAGAAATATCAGGCTATAGCAACAGAACATGCAAGTATGTTAGTGGCCAGACATTGCTATTAATGCACTGTGCACAAAACCTTCACAGTTTTCTCTTGTATAAGGGCACCCTCTCCCACCTCTTCCAGTGCTTATTTACCCTCGGAGACCCGACACCTCTTGACCTGACCTCTGACCTGATTAGTAATCCATTTCTGGTTTTGTTGGGCCCTCAGGGACCGGAAGGAAGCGTACCTAGGTGACGACAACTCACTGACCTTGACTTTCAACGCTCGGAACGAGGGTGAAGGAGGGGCCTACGAGGCTGAGCTGTACGTGGTGCTGCCTCCTGAAGCGGACTACAGCGGTATAGCCCGCAATAACGAGGTGAGAGGAACTACTAAACATTCACCTGAACCCAACATTACTATTAGATGTGGAGTAATGTAAGGGTCCCAGTCTATTGGCTCATAAGACTTGTGATGATAGATCTATAAGGAACAGGACTGTTATGGAAGTTACGAAAACTCCAAATGGAACCAAATGTTTGTTCTTGGTGTTTGAGTATACACAGGAGTAGATCTGTATCTATGATTCTTCTTTGTTGTGTTCTAACCAATGATAAACACATATGAATGTATATGGTTCTAAACCAGCACTCTGTTCTCTCCTCGCTCTCGGTCTCTCTTGGTCTCTCACTCTCCCCTCCCTCTCTCTTCTCTCTCTCCCAGAGCCTGACCCAGCTGACCTGTAGCTACGAGACAGAGAACCAGACCCGCTACCTCAGCTGTGACCTGGGCAACCCGATGAAGTCTGGCACCAGCGTAAGTCAAGGATTGTTGTTCTGCTTGTCCTTTTGAAGAGGATTGGTCATGAGTAGGGCCAGGAGTATTTCCTGGTTAGGTCACATGGGTGGAAAACAGGAGCAGCTCTGGCTCTTGACAAATCTTGAAAAATCATTGATGTTTGTTTTGGCCATCTTGGTCTTCATCAGAATGAGAATGAGGTCACATGGACCTAAAAATAAACTTCTGGCCTGGTCCTACTCAAAACCTTTCTGACGAGCATTGGTTATAAATGGGGTGAGCAGTTTTTCCTGGTTAGTTCACATGGTCATGGCTCTACTCGTAAGCAATACTCTTCATTGGTTATGATGAGTGTTGATGGCTGGTGGAATAGCTAGTCTAGTCTTCTGAGATCTGTCTAGTGGTAGAAAAGTCATTGGAGCTAGCACAAAATCAATGTTTTCCTAGTGTGTGAAGGAAGGGATTGTGTGCTGTCCAGGGGTTGAGTGGTAGAGAACTGAACTGGACAGGAAAGACTCTCTTTTCATGTCACAGCAGTGTTCAGAGAGGAAGTTCCTGTCCGGGTAGCAAGAAGCTGGTTTACGTCTCTGCTCTGAGCAGAGGTTTCCTCCTAATGGCCTGCTGTTCCTGGGCTAATGTGTCTGACTGCAGAGGAAGGACTGTAAAGTGGACGTTGGTGGAGAGCTTAAGAAGGTTTTTCTGATAGAATGGTTGTATTCAAAGTGTAAACTAAAGTTGTTCAATTTTAGTATGCAACAAATATATAGTATAGATCCTGCCATTGTAGTACTCAATGCACTGATGATACTGTACTTTGCCTAGTTTGTCTCTGCAGTGCATTAGTTATAATTCATAATGGCATAGATACAGACAGGCATTATGGATGAATATATTCATTGAGCCAGGGAGAAACCAGAATGTTTATGAGCAGTATTTTAAATTTGTTTTTACAGTGAACATTTGCAGTCCGATTCACACTACACAGTTAAACAGTAAAAGCTCTGAACTCGCTGGCTTCCTGATTGCAATTACTGTGTGGTACGTGGGTGCGGTTTGGATGGGAAATAAAAGGGGCATGAAATTCCAATTGAAGTAAAGGGCAGCAGAACAGAATACTGTAAGCAGGAACTCCCAGAATGTCTGGACATGCAGGCCCAGGTATATTACAGCTGTGTATGTGCCAGGCAGACAGACAGACAGGGAGTATAGACTGATTGACTGATTGACCCCTGAAGACAACAGAACAGTTGGGAGGAGAGAGAAAGAGAGGAGAGGATTGTTAGCCTGGTGGGGACTCTGGTCCCCTGGTATGCTGTAATTATTGTATAACAGAGAGTCTACTCACTGTCTCTGTACTGTATGTGTTAAAAAAGTATTGAAATAGGGCACAGGTTTCCTGGTGCCCTTACAAGGTTAGCTTTAGATATGTTGGTTGCATCATCACCCTTAGCCATTTGTAACTCTCTTGCCTCACATCATGTTGGCATCAACCCCTTGTCCCTGACCACATTGCTTCTCCTCATCTGCAGCTGTGGGCAGGCCTGCGCTTCACTGTGCCACGACTGAAGGACACACGCAAGACGGTTCAGTTTGAACTGCAGATCCGCAGGTATGACTCGGTTACATCACCTCTCTAGGCATATGTTTAAACTGGGACTATAACTGGACATGTGTTATGTGTCATTGACAAAATAATTGAAGGCTAAACTTGTAGGATATAGACCATCACAAATACCACAGTACTCCTATATCACCATATAGTTGCAGAGGCGTGTTTTTGTGTGTTTTCTCTAATTCATCACCCTCTCTTCCTCTCTCGGTTTCTCTCCACAGTAAAAATGAGAATAATTCCCACAGCGAGGTGGCTCCCTACAAGTTGGAGGTGGTTGTCCAGGCCGATGTTATTTTACAGGGGTGAGTCCAGAGGAATCTCTGTTAGATTTCCCCCCACCAGAGCAAAAACCTTTT
The DNA here is from genome assembly GCF_964263955.1 of Coregonus lavaretus. Taxonomy (NCBI): domain Eukaryota; kingdom Metazoa; phylum Chordata; class Actinopteri; order Salmoniformes; family Salmonidae; genus Coregonus; species Coregonus lavaretus. The sequence continues at coordinate 29,600,644 of NC_140009.1, forward strand.
GGAACTCTTTTTCCCCACACAGTCTCACGCTTTCTTTTCCCTCTCTTTTGAAGAGTCTCCCGGCCAGACAAGGTCTTCTTCCCTTCCCCCAACTGGAAGGTGTCCAAGAGCCCCCAGGTGGAGCAGGACATCGGGCCTGCAGTCCAACACGTCTATGAGGTAAGGAGACAGAGGGTTGAGATTAGGGTTAGGTTAGGAAGATCCACTGGAACATTCAATGCATAGATAAAGGGGAATGCAGCAAAACCGTGAGTGGACATTCCCTTTTTTCAATGTAAGCAGCCAGAGCCAGAGGCCCTCCAGGGGGCTAGCTGCTAGCTGGTTGGACAGACTCATCAGGATGTAGAATGGCAGAGGGTTCTATACAGCAGACTCTGGCCTTAAGCAGGTCTGTAGCAGCAGACAGTACTTCCCAGACACTAACCTTTGTGTAGAAGCAGACCAGGCCAGACTACTTCCTGGTCAAAGAAGAAAGAGAAAAGACACATTCCAAGAAGCACAGGGGTTTGTTCTGAGCTTTACATCATTACAGGTCTAACTCAATTTGTAAGGACAACCTAGTCTCCCGTGACAGACATAACACCGGACCACCTTTCACATAGCAGAAAGAAAAACAGTGCTCAAGTTTAGATGACATCACACCAACATGCCATTTCCTGGAAGTCTGGGTCAACCAGAACGGGTTAATTTTTAGCAGAGACTAGCTGGGGGGTTTATATGCTTGTAAAATTATTTTAACTAATTCCTCTCTTTTTCCGTCTTTCCTTCCGTCTCTCTCTCCCTTTCTCCTCGTTCTCTCCCCTTTGTCAGCTGGTGAACAAAGGCCCCAGTGGTATTAGCCACACAGTGCTTCAGCTCAGCTGTCCTCTCAGTGTTCAGGGACAGGGTCTCCTCTACCCCCTGGAGATCTCTACTGAGGGGCCCCTCAACTGCACCACCAACCACTCCATCAACTACCTGCAGCTCAAGGTGAGCAATCAATTACTGGAATGTCTTTGGATGTATGACAGGGAGAGTTATTTTAATGTTAATGTTAAAAGTTTGTTTACACTTTTGTAAGGGTATAGCAAGTCTTGAACTCATTTACACACACACACCAACCAACCCTCCCCCTCCCTTCTCAGGGTCACATGAGGCTCACAGACATCTGTGTGAGGCTAGAACACTTCAGAGAGACGGGCACTGTGAATATGTCCCACAGGTTCTAATTCAGTGTGTGATTAACAGTCTCTACACCCACCTCCACCCTCCCAGCTCAGCCAGCCCTAACCAGCCCCACCCAGGACACCAGCCCCACTATCACTTTGATCTTTCTGCACTTCCCTCAGCTCAGCACAGCTTGATGAACCTCTTCTGTACCAATACACTCACTCAACTTCTAACATTAGGTCCCCTTCTGATGGGTTTAAGCCTCAGTTTTTCATGGGAACAGATGACTCTTGGGTAGTCACATGTTTGTGTTTAGAACTTCTAACTGGCCAGATGCTGAGATGAGCCCGAAGTGGTTTTCCTTGCGAACTACAGTGTGTTTCTATGGGAAACCATGTGAATGAGACCTCATATTCACTAGGTTAATGATGAGGATAACGTCACTCCCTATATTGACAGAGGGTGGTGTCCTCTTCTCTCATGGGTGAGGTCTCTGTCTGTAATGTATTGACCTAATGGGTGGTGTGTGTTCTTTCCCTCTGTCTCCTTAGCTCCAGCAGTCGTCCACAGAGCAGCCTCCCCTACTTGTGCCCAGCCAGGATCACCACATCGAGAGGAGAGAAGTCCACAGAGACCAGCTGGCTGAGCACACTAACCTGGTGAGGCCCTTAGCAAGGACAGATGGAGAGAGGGAGAGAGTTATTGTAACAGTATACTATTAGTCTGATCACCCTAATGCAACTGGCGTTTTGAGTGATGAGTAGAGCTTGTTGTAGCCTCTGGTGGTATTTCTGGCAGGCTATTTCATGTTGTCAAATAGTTAAAATAAACAGGACAAGTGGATGGAAGAGACTAGGGACTTTCCTTTGGAATATAGATGAGATGGAGGGTTGAACCTCTGCCTCTCTACTCCTCTGAGTTGCCTGAAGCCATGGCATGTATTGATCTGAGACAGTGGCTCTGGCCCTGCCCTTGGAAAGCCTCCTGGGATTGACTAATGAGGTTATAATGTAATTGAGAGGGAGGGGTCAGAGGGCGTGGGGTATTGGTGGTCCCGCTGTGGTGATTGATTAATATTAAAGGGCTGCAGGGAGACGGCGGGGGGGGCGGAGCTGGGGCAGTAGGGACATGTGAATAGGGGGATCTGTGGGACCAGGGGCATGATGCGCTGGTTAGTTCACAGACCGCCCTCTAATTTTCCACTCCGTAGTGTTGTTAGTGTGAGTGCCCCTGGCTCACACTGTCTCTATTGATCCAACCAGGACCAGGTAGCTCTCCCTCTGTTCTTCCTCTCCTTGGTCTGTCACTACCCGGAGTGGTGAAAGAGATCTTTGTCCCCCGCCTGTTGCTCTTAACCGCCCCTCGTTTATCAAGCCTGCCCGATGACACATTTCTATAAAGGCCTCCATTCTTTGTTTCACTCTTAGCACTTTAGTTTTTATGCTGAGAAGGACAGACGTCTCTATTAAAAATGTATTTGAAGAGAAAGTGTGTTAGTGGTTAGAGCTGTGTATAATGCAGTTGTATAGGCCCTTGATTTAATCTGGTTGTAGTAGGGGTCTGGTAAATGAGGGAGACCCCTCTCTATGGCTGGCCTAGAAAACCTGTAAATGAAGTAGTACTGTCATCTGAGCTTGGGCTCTAAATGGCTATTAGAACAATCTAGAAAAATTGAGATCAAATTATTGTTTACATTCATGTAACACGGTAGCTGCCATTGTACACTTCAACACACACACGGCAGCTCTATTATATAGCCAGTCACTGCTGTTCTACTCATTGTGGGAACAGCAGCTTCCCTCCCAGCCCCCAGCTCCTGCCCCTGACCTCGGCCGCCCCACTAGGGAGGATATGGGGGACTCTACCATATCCATATGGACCATTTCCCCAGGCCCACCAGAATCCCTTAGCCTCCACCAGCCTCAGTTAGCCTCCAGTTCCAATTTTAATCAAGTTTAGGAAACAATTGTCTGACTTGTGGGACTAGGCCTCAGTATCCTGGGCCATCGGGGAGGTCCAGGACAGGAGGAGGAATTAAACAGATATTCCCTGTCTGTCTCTGTCTCAGTCTGTCTTTAACTGTAATGCCGTTATTAAGCCTGTCTAACTGTAAGGCCCTGGGAGGTTACAGGCAGCAGGGTAGGTACTGGGTTGTTTACTACACCCTCTCCTCCTGCGTTCGTTTGGCCTCCTTGGCTCTTGACTTAATAGGCAAACTAATTAGCTCCCGCAGGAAGCCCACCAAAACCGGCCAGTCCGAGGTGGTCCATCTAACACGCCAGCACTAAAAATCAGTTTGCGGAGGTTTACAACCCAAAGCGCCCGGCTACCATTATGAGGATTTAATTAAGATTGTGTATTCTAACAGTGAGCTGGTTTCAGTGGTGGGCAATAATGTAGTGTCGACTGCATGCTGCATTTTTACAGTCTCATGACATTCACTCAATCTCTCTAATTGGAAGCAGCCCTGGATCGGGATCATAACATTGAGCTCTTTGTTCTATTAATTTGGCCTGCAGAGTTAACATTGAGGTCTTTGTTCTATTTGTTTGGCCTGCAGAGTTAACATTGCCCTTACTGCTCTTCCTATCCACCTCCTCCCTGTCTACTGACCTTCACAACAGTTTTTAATTCATGCACTTACAGTAACTACTGTTAAATTAAGCCTGACAGAATGTCAAATCGAGTTTGTTTTGTAGCTGTTTGGTTTTCCTTCCTAATTTTAGCATGGCATATCTCAAATTATGGCATATTTTATGTAATTTGTTAAGCATTAACACTCTCTCCCTTCCTCTCTCCTTCTTCCTCCCTCTCTCTCTTCCTCCCTCTCTCTCTTCCTCCCTCCCTCTATTCCTCCCTCCTTCTCCCCCTCTCTCTCTCTCTCTCTCCCTCCCCTCCCTCCCTCCCTCCCTCCCTCTAGTCCTGCTCTAATGTAGAATGCTGGACGCTGCAGTGTGATGTTGGTCTTCTGGAGAAGGGGACCAGCGCCATCCTCAAAGTGCGCTCACGCATCTGGGCTGAGACCTTCATTGAGGTACGTACTGTATGGACTGGAGATGAAACCAACCACTCTGCATACAATTGCTCCACCACATACCTTTTAATATGGCGATCGAAAACTGGATCTTGGTCATGTTCAGATGCAGAGATAAAACCAACTGCCAGAACTATTGGCCTTCTCTCAAACTCACTAGACATGTACAGTGAGGGGAAAAAAGTATTTGATCCCCTGCTGATTTTGTTCGTTTGCCCACTGACAAAGAAATGATCAGTCTATAATTTTAATGGTAGGTTTATTTGAACAGTGAGAGACAGAATAACAACAAAAAAATCCAGAAAAGCGCATGTCAAAAATGTTATAAATTGATTTGCATTTTAATGAGGGAAATAAGTATTTGACCCCTCTGCAAAACATTACTTAGTACTTGGTGGCAAAACCCTTGTTGGCAATCACAGAGGTCAGACGTATCTTGTAGTTGGCCACCAGGTTTGCACACATCTCAGGAGGGATTTAGTCCCACTCCTCTTTGCAGATCTTCTCCAAGTCATTAAGGTTTCGAGGCTGACGTTTGGCAACTCGAACCTTCAGCTCCCTCCACAGATTTTCTATGGGATTAAGGTCTGGAGACTGACTAGGCCACTCCAGGACCTTAATGTGCTTCTTCTTGAGCCACTCCTTTGTTGCCTTGGCCGTGTGTTTTGGGTCATTGTCATGCTGGAATACCCATCCACGACCCATTTTCAATGCCCTGGCTGAGGGAAGGAGGTTATCACCCAAGATTTGATGGTACATGACCCCGTCCATCGTCCCTTTGATGCGGTGAAGTTGTCCTGTCCCCTTAGCAGAAAAACACCCCCAAAGCATAATGTTTCCACCTCCATGTTTGACGGTGGGGATGGTTCTTGGGGTCATAGGCAGCATTCCTCCTCCTCCAAACACGGCGAGTTGAGTTGATGCCAAAGAGCTCGATTTTGGTCTCACCTGACCACAACACTTTCACCCAGTTCTCCTCTGAATCATTCAGATGTTCATTGGCAAACTTCAGACAGCCCTGTATACGTGCTTTCTTGAGCATGGGGACCTTGCGGGCGCTGCAGGATTTCAGTCCTTCACGGCGTAGTGTGTTACCAATTGTTTTCTTGGTGACTATGGTCCCAGCTGCCTTGAGATCATTGACAAGATCCTACCGTGTAGTTCTGGGCCGATTCCTCACCGTTCTCATGATCATTGCAACTCCACGAGGTGAGATCTTGCATGGAGCCATAGGCCGAGGGAGATTGACAGTTCTTTTGTGTTTCTTCCATTTGCGAATAATCGCACCAACTGTTGTCACCTTCTCACCAAGCTGCTTGGCGATGGTCTTGTACCCCATTCCAGCCTTGTGTAGGTCTACAATCTTGTCCCTGACACCCTTGGAGAGCTCTTTGGTCTTGGCCATGGTGGAGAGTTTGGAATCTGATTGATTGATTGCTTCTGTGGACAGGTGTCTTTTATACAGGTAACAAGCTGAGATTAGGAGCACTCCCTTTAAGAGTGTGCTCCTAATCTCAGCTCGTTACCTGTATAAAAGACACCTGGGAGCTAGAAATCTTTCTGATTGAGAGGAGGTCAAATACTTATTTCCCTCATTAAAATGCAAATCAATTTATAACATTTTTGACATGCGTTTTTCTGGATTTTTTCGTTGTTATTCTGTCTCTCACTGTTCAAATAAACCTACCATTAAAATGATAGACTGATAATTTCTTTGTCAGTGGGCAAACGTACAAAATCAGCAGGGGATCAAATACTTTTTTCCCTCACTGTAGATGCATGTTTCTACCAGATGACAATGGCACTGATTGCATGAGACGGACTGTCTCCGTTCACAGTGTCGTCTGTGTATTTTCTCATGTCAAGGTTTGGCTGAGTATAAGTGGAACGATTCCTTTAAGCATCTACAAAGAAAAAAATCAACAGTCAAAACCTCAAATTCGAGACTGTAAAAGATTAATGACCAGTCAGACTCACACATGTGATTGTGTTGACTAGATGTCAGTATTAATGCTAGGTCAGAGCTAAACTCTGCCAGTGTGCACTGTCTCAAATATTTGGCCCAAATGAAGAGAAAGCGGTAGCTAACAGGGTGTATAATCTAATTTCAATAGTCCTGTGTGTGTATTGGTCAATAGTGTTTTAGTTAGAGCTGGACGGTATCTGTCTACAGAAGCAGTTGTGAGAGACCTTACATGCAAGGCTTATGTGTGAGTGCATTGAAAATTCATTAGCTGGTAGTCGCGGTTTCTCATAGGATTGGAATGTCAGAGTTTTTTTTTTGAGAGAGACAACCGGTCTGATAATAGAGTTGCATCTCTCTGTAGCACATTATCGCCACCTACTGGACACAAATTGCATCCATTACCAGTCCACACCCTAGCCTTGCTTATGCATATACAAGCTGCGTTTTCCCAGTACTCCTACACAAATTATTTGCAGAATCACTTTGAATTTCCAATCTGATCCAGTTCCTGTTGTTTTGCTTCCATCCTCAGAGGGCATACAAAGGGTATGTGCTCGAATGCCTGGCAAGATTCAGTGTGGTCAAGATGCCCTATGCCATCTTACCCAAGGAGGTACCAAGTGGATCTAAAAAGGTAGGTCTATGTGCAATGCACCCATGTTACCAAACCACTCTATTTGTTACTGTATTGTTAGTCATGCATTACCATACAGTATGCCAAAGTTTTTTCATCACTCCGCTGTTGGGAAAATGCAAGATTCCTGAAATCACTATTATATTATAAGTGGTGGTCATTACTAATTTTTCTGCCCCCTCCTCAGGTGGTGACCCCGGTAGTGTGGAACAAGCCGGACAGTCAATACTCTGTGCCCTTGTGGATCATCATTTTGGCCATACTAGCTGGACTTCTGCTGCTGGCACTGCTGATTTACGTCTTGTACAAAGTGAGTGGTCAAGATGGTGCTGATGTTAACGTCTGGCAGAGTGGGCGGTTCCCATCTCTTACGAACTTCACATATTTGCCTTTAGAACTTAGACTTATTAGTCTCAGGCCAAACTCTGTCTAGCTCTTAGCTCAGGCTTGTAGCTCAGGCCTACATGTACGTTTGGCTGGAGAGACTAGAACCTCATTGACATATGAACATTTGAGATGTTATAAATATTATATTATATTCAGTTCTAACTTTGTCTGTCGTTTTCATTCTCCCTCCCAGCTTGGCTTCTTCAAGAGGTCGCTACCCTACGGCACGGCTATGGAGAAGGCCCAACTCAAGCCCCATGCTGTGTCTGAGGCCTAAACACCACAGAAGGATGAAAACAAACTATTTTGTTGTCGAAGAACCAAAGAAACCTACATACCCACATGATTGCAACAGAGAAACATGGTTCATTTAAAGTCCAGAGAGGATCAGACTGCAGTTGAAGAGTTAGGAAGAGGAGGAGAAAAGACCACTGGAACTCCACTGTACTGCACTAGAGGAAGAAAACCCTAAGAACTCCAAACCAAATGAATGTTTTAATTTAATATGTGTTGTTTTGTTTGTCGGTTTGGGGTCGATCACCAAGCTGAACTGGCCTTAGACTTAATGATCCTATTTGAGTTGAAGTCCAAGACTAGTGACTACAGAAGGAAGAGAATGGGAGCCGCCTATGGAAGCCGTTGATAAGCCCAGGATTGAGGAAGACGCTTGGTTTCTCCCTCCACATCTTTTAAAATAGCTTTTTCTTACTTGGATCCTTGTGAAAGATAATAATGTTTAAGTATTTTTAACTGCCTTCATTTTGGTGCTAAAAAACTGTGTGCTCAGTGCTGCAAACAGGGGATGGCCACATCTTTCTTGTGGTGTTGAGGGGAGTGAATGCCTCTCCCTTCCTTTTTGTAGCATTAAGGAATCACAGCTGATACTTTCCTCACCAAAGACCTGGAGACTGCATGATCAGGGCTTCTACCCACAGACAGATGATTGTGTCTGTCTCATGTCGCCAAACTCTCTACACTTTGACTTTTTACCTATCAAAATCTCTACCAAAGATTTTTTACGGTCTCATCTTTTGTTTTACGTAAGATGTAAGTTCATGTAAGTGCAGCCCAAGTGCTCCAGTAATGTTTGTCAGGTATAGATAGGCTCCTCTGTTCTATCTACATGGCTTCTGCCCCCTTCTGAGTGGTGGACATGCAGTACTTCGTCCAGTTGTTTTGCACTCAAAGAAAATCTACTGATGACTAACAAGATGCCAAAAACAGATAGGACACTGACTGACTGATCTTCCTTTGAGTTTGACATGAACTCTTATTGATCACGTTGTGTTGATCCATGTTTGTTGTAACAAATGAAAGCATTGTTTCAAAGTCGTCTGGGACTTGACTGGATCCACCACCATGGGCCTGTGAGATAGATCTCACTAAGAGCTTGAAACAGTGTGGTGCTTTGCCAGAACTCTGGCTGGTGACTTGTAAGCAAGGTTGTCCAGACTTTGCTTGTGCTGCAGGAGGCAGTATGGAAATTGGGTTGAAGCAAAGGCCATCCAGGTATATCCACAGCCTTGGTGTGTAATGATGTCTTGAAAGTCAATATATACCTATCATATGTTGCTGACAGAGATCAGGGAAGTTGCAGTACATTCTGAGTGGGTTGCTAGCAGGTCAGGGCTCATTCCATGTGAGTGTCAGGGAAACGGCCAAATGTCCAGTCCCTACACATTTGACCTTGATCTTACAGTGTGCTACGAGCATCTTCGCTTTGGTAAAAAATATATATATATTTGATGCCGTTATGGATAAAGAGAATTGACTATGAGAACCAGATGCACTCCCAACACAATGGTGCAGCTTCACCCAGGGACTGAATATGTGGGGTTCATTTATTTGTCATGTTTTTATGTCAATAGTCTGTGCCTGAGAGAGGTGTGTGTGTGTGTGTGTGTGTGTGTGTGCTGGACTGCATATGACATTGTGTGCATTTTCCTGTCTGTGTATGTTTTTTCGTGTGAATCAGAGAGATCTTTCCCATTGCTAAGTCCACTCCTTCCTCCCTTGCATCACTAGAGAAGGGTAGACTTGTCCAGCAGTAATGCTGATCATCGCATCACTACAACTTGTGCTCAGGATGGGTTGAGACTGCTGTTTAGGACAGCTAGGATCAGAGTAGCTATTCATTTAATGCAATAGAGAGACTACAATGCAAATGCATGTACATACATGTCAGTACTGTAAAATCAGTTTGTGCCTCTTGTAAAGGAATAGCAACTGGGCATTGGGAACAAAAATAAACTTGTTTGTACGTGCAATATTATTTACTCTGGTTTTAATATCGGTTTTAGTTTTTGCAGTTTTGTTATTTTCTTTCATTTTGTTCCAGAGGTGTTGCGTTAAACCCGTTGTATTGAACATCTAGTGATGAGTGTGAGATCTCAACCATACACAGACTACTGTGGTCGGAAGGGGTATGGTCCGATTTTTTTTTTCTCTAGGTTTTTCCACTGCACGTTTTGACAACTTACGTTTTGCCCCACTGCTATAACTAGCCAATATTTAGTATCAATATTTAGTAAAAAAACGACCTCCATCAAACCTCTGAGTTGAACTCGAGTTGGCCTATGCTTCTTGTGTGATAATGTATGTGCAGTTCAATTGTATCAGCCAACCATGGGGTTACACATCTGTTCTTATCTGTTACGCCCCCTGGGTGATATTGGTGGATTATTCTACGATTAGGCTTTTCATGAGAGCTTTATCAAGACTCATGGTGCAAAGACTGCTAATGCTACTCAGTGGATTCCCTTTACACATATAATATTGTTTTGAACAGTATTTGTATGATAGTGGTGTCCAGACTGACAATTTCAACCTAGTATTATTTATATGTTGAGGATGTTTTAAACATAATCCTCTGTGGTTACAGCAAGAAACTACACTGGGTTTATCCTTGTTTTTCTAAATGTCTTCTAGGCCCCATTTAATATTTGTTCTCCTTTTTACCAAAGTTGTAAATATATTTCTGACAAGGAGAATGTTTTTTGATCCAAAAAAAATAAATAGCTTGTTGTGAATTTTACTCTCCTCATATTGGGGAGGGGGGTGATCATTGATCATTTGTTTTATGGTTTGCATTTCCAATAAAAAATTCAATTTTTACAAACCCCTACTTCATGCTTTGATTGAATACACATCATTCTGAAAATAATTTATTTAGAAAAAATAAACTTACATGGTATGAAATGTTTTACAAATTTGTCTATGTGTTCTGGCAACATAACTGATTGCTAAACTATTTATTGTACATGAAAGTTGTATTACAAAGTGGAAAAAGGTCAAAACAAACACACCATAACTACATGCTATAGCATAGATCTACTCTACTGTATGTGCTTATGTAGACTGGTTACGCCTCGATCACACCAACAGAGTTATTGCCTTTTGGTACACCAGAAGTACATTCATTTCAAATGGAACGCTGCGTTTGCTTTGCAGCATTGCGTAGCAGAGGCAGTTGCAGTGCGTTCTGTGTGGTGCATACGTTGGATTTATCGAACGCATGTGTCAAACTGTATGTGTACACAACTTGACAAAAATGGTAGCAGAAGATGAATGTTTGTTGCACACATCCAGATGATGCTGCGTACTATTTTGCGCGAAACACTATCAGTGTGATCAAGGCATTCGCTAACAACGTCATGAAAACGATGCACGCGTCAATGGGGCAGAAGTCTGTGTGTTGTGATTCTGGATGGCCAGATAGCTAGCAACAATGACAAGAAGCTGCCATGTTTCAACTAGTTTTATCTTGTTCTTGATACCATGTCTTGTTTTGAGGTGTTTTGACTGATGTCACATCTATGCTAATATGGCAAAAATTCGCTAGCTAGCTAACCAACAACTGTAACGATCTATTTGAGAGACAAGTGCTCATTGTGCAAATGTACTTCTTTTCAATAAACATTGGAGACTAAATATAGTTTACATGTTATCAACAATCTAAGCCTACCCTGTCTCTTTTGCCCCATAGTTGTGCACACGGCGGTTTTATTGCTAAACAACCAACCCGTCTATGGCACTCACTTGTAAAACCATAAGATTATCATACAAATAGTCTGCTATACATATGATCGTATAAATAACAGCTAATGCCAAATGTCTGCACTTCTTCCTCCGGAGTGTAGTGTTGCATCACAGCACACTCCTATCAGTAACAGCAGTCACAGGACCAGCAACGTCTCTGGTAAGGCACTAGGGGTCACTAGATACTGCCAGTCGGATCCCTCTTCAGGTCCTAGTCCTGTTGATTAGCAGTCCCAACAGCTGCTTCTCTTGAATGTTCTCTGTGTTATACTGAACAGCCCAGAAACATCCACAGTCCTCCATTCTTGACACCAGACATGTACACGAGTCTATAGAAGAGCTTGCATGTGGATTAGTATGACCGTGGAGGTGTGTGTATTCCCGTGCCAACCTCTGATTCACAGGCTGTGTTATGGACAGTCTTTATACACAGAGATAGTCCTTATACACTGGTCTGGTTCAACTCTCAGCGCTCCAGTCCCCTGGACAGTTGTGTCAGTTTGCGCTGGTTGTCGATCACTTCAAAGTTCTGAACATAGTGGCGGATGTTGCTAGGATTCCGGAGAGGGAGGGACTGCTCGGAATCTGGACAAGAGACAAGGAGGGAGATTGTTTTTTAACACAACACAGAAGAGCTACATTTACTTAATCTCATTTGAAGCTCTGAGTGGAAAATGAGTTAAGCATTGACTTATTTTGTAGATGAGGCATAGCTTGTGGCATAGCTTACATGTGGACACCCGAATGGAAGGCGCCTCCAGAAACATTCTGTCTGCGAGTCCCTTCTGAGGTGAGGAAGGCACTGCAGGACAAAGAACCATAGAAAGTGAACACCATGTCCCAACATTGTCCTTATTCCATTATTTTCTACAACATTTTTCTTTTGTTGTCTTACCGTAAGGTGTGCTTCTGCACCCTCGAACTATCTTCACTGTCTTGGCAATCATGCGCTGAAACGGTGAAAAGAAAAGGTGGCTTATTAAGCCAATAGTTTACAGACAAAAAGAGAAGACATAACTTAGGTAAGAATTTGATATTTAGGCTAGACAACTCACCATTTTCTCAAAATTGACCAGTTTGTCCGTGTAGTTCTTGTTTCCCTCATGGATGAATGTCATGTCTAGAGAAACAGTTGGCAAACAGAACAACATACTGGTTCAGTATAGGGTCATATAGACTTTACTCAGGTATTGAATGTTACAGCAGGTGTTCCTCTGTAGCTCAGCTGGTAGAGCACGGCGCTTGTAACGCCAAGGTAGTGGGTTCGATCCCCGTACACAAAAAAATGTATGCACGCATGACTGTAAGTCGCTTTGGATAAAAGCGCCTGCTAAATGGCATATTATTATTATTATTTACATCTCTCACAAGAGGTTTCTAACAAAGCATTATTACCTTTGAGTAGCAGGGGCATGAAGGGGATGTAGGGAGGACTGAGCTTTGCCACAGCCAGTCTGTAGGCTCTGTGGTTACGTGACGGATCCTGACACATTAACAGAAATACACACACTTCTCCATTAGCTCTAGTTATAAAGGAAATATAGGCCAAAAAATGCACATATTACAATGGGAGGAAAACATGATTCATACACATAATGAAAATGAGGGGAAGGGATTGACAAGTGGGCTGTGATGTCACCTGTTGTTATCTATGACATTTAATAGAACACTTTGTTATAAAGCTTGTAAGTGTGCACACATGAACTCACTCACCATTAACCTCTCGTAGGCACAATAGACCCTTTTCGTCTTACTCGGCACTCTCTTTCAACAGCAACAACAACAACAACTGTTACTGTTACTCCTCTGATATCCATTTCACATATGTTATAAATAAAATAAATTGTTATTATAAGCGATCATGAAAATGTAGGTCATTGTCCCCAGCAGGCCTCACCTCCCAGGTCTTGTAAAGTCTCTGTACAGCACTGTTGCTTAGACCAAACATCACAGCAAAGAATGAGTTGAGGTTCTTCTGCTCCTTCAACCTGAAACAGGAAACACAGCCAGTAACTCAACTAAACATATACATTACCTAAATGGTTCTTAGAGCATCAGTGTCTACAGACATTACCAATATTTTAACTGGATATGAAAACATGATTTCTGCTGGTATGTTCAATATTTTTTGTATATAGTGTGTTATTGAACAAAATCACCAATATAGTATACTGCTCCATAGGGATATTTACCCCTAAGATAACATAGTCATTCATCTGCACGATACAAGGTAAACTGTGTCTTAATTTAAGTGAGACTCACATTGCGGCCATCTTGATGAACTTCTTCAGCAGCATGGCTCTCTTCACCAGGTCAGCACATAGACACACCTCCGTCACCACCCAGTACTGCACCTCGTTGAAGCGATGCACAAAACGCTCCAGGTTAGCTGTGGTGGCGCCCGGGAATTTATGTCGCCCAAATATATAGTAGACTAGTTCCACCTGGTGGGAGAAACACATTAATTTACCATCCATATGCACTGTAGCACACTAAACACAGATCCAAAGTATTTGTATGTACCCAAATATATCAAGCAACCATCCAATGGACTAAACCTACAATTTGGCATAACATTTGAACTTGACTTGAACTTGTTTTCCTTGTCAAAGAGGTATTTTGACCTCAGTGGGACAACCTGGTTAAATAAACGTTACATAAAAAGAGGTGTGTATGTCAGATGAACACGTGGCCAATACAGGAAGTAGTGTGTCAGGTGAAGAGATGACCTGATGACTGATATGATGCTGCAGTAACAGTTACCAGAGAGAGGATGACTCAGACACATGCCTGAGTGACAGACAGCGAATCCTTTAGCCCTGTTTATACCTGGTGCTAACATGTGCCCTGTGTTCGGAAAAAGTTCACATTCTGATTGTGCCCACTTTTTCAGACAGGTGTAGACGATTCAAATACATTTTGTTAACTGATTTTGATCAGATCTTACAAGTGTAATAGGACAAGATCAAGACAAGATCAGGACGAAGGACGCATGTTAGAGTTTAAACAGGGCTATTGTTGTTCTGAGACAGACTGAGACAGCTCACATCTGAGTCACCAGGCCTTGTAAAACCAGCTACCTACCACAGATGTTAGAATTTAAACAGGGCTATTATTGTTCTGAGACAGACTGAGACAGCTCACATCTGAGTCACCAGGCCTTGTAAAACCAGCTACCTACCACAGTGCATACCCACATGTGAGATAGATGTCATACCCCTAATTGACATTTACATTTGAGTCATTTAGCAGATGCTCTTATCCAGAGCGACTTACAGTAGTAGTGATTGCATACATTTTCAAACGTTTCTACCTCATTCTCACTAACTAAGCCCCTTATTCAGGGAAATGGGGCATACTGGTGATACTCAGTATTTAAAGCTGGGTAGCAAATGATTCCACACAAGCGCCCATTGCAAGCATAGACCACAGTTTCTCCACTTTTAACTCTTATGCTGCTGGTCCCAAATCCATAACTTCCACTCCACAATATTGGCACAGCTCTGGCATGGGCTCACCTCGCTTCCTTCCTTACCTCGTGCATGGCGGTAAACAGTTCCCAGTCGTAGTTGGTGAGCTGGCTGGCGATGTCCTTGGAACACATCTGCTCCAAAGTGTCAATGGTGCTTTGATCAGGACCCTGCTGCTCCTTCAGGGGCGTCTGTAAAGTGCCAGAGAACAACCACCATAAATAATGCCATGACATCACACAAATATCTATAAACGGTATGCTATGATGACTGTCTGGGGATGTTTTTGTTTGATTCACCATGCAGTGTAGTTCTTCAGTTATATATAAGTTATATATGTTCATCTCAGCAGCCATGAGAGACTATAGAGTAGGTATAGGAGTAGGTATAGATTGTAGGTGATGAGAGGAGGTTAGGACTCACAAGTTGTTCCACCTGGCTGGCAGTGCAGAGGAAGAGTTTCTCATTCAGCCCCAGGGAGGTGTAGACTGATGTGGTATCCAGCTTCAGCTGAGTCCTGTCTATGATACAGCAAATACAAATTACCTCAGAGACACACATCCCAACTTAACATCAACACTCACTGAGAGCTACACACTCACCCAATAAAACTTACCATAATCTCAATTTACATGTTACAAGACATTAACATGCACATATACAAAATCGTAAAGTTATGAATATAACTGCTCTTGCCTGAAGGAGGGAGTATTGTACCAAGTGTGTCAACTGAAAGGGAAATAATGAATATCCTGTACAGCTGTATCTTAGAAAAGGGCTTCATATTGCTTCCAGGTGAAATGGAAAAATAAAAAATAGCCACGCACCTCCCATGGAGTTCATTTTGACCAGGACGTGGTCTCCTCCTGGGTTTACCAGCGATGACATCATTTCCTGAACAGAGGTGTTCACCGGCAGCATCAGAGTGATTGACGTATGGTCTGGCCGGAAGATCTCACACAATACTAGGAGAGAAAACACAGAGACATGGGAAAGGAAGTTAAGCATTAAAGGCCCAGTGCAGTCAAAAATTTGATTGTCCTGTGTTTTATATATATTTCCACATTATGAGGTTGGAATAATACTGTGAAATTGTGAAAATAATGATAATGCCCTTTTAGTGTAAGAGCTATTTGAAAAGACCACCTGAAATGTCAGCCTGTTTCGGTGGGATGGAGTTTTGGCCTGCCTGGTGACATCACCAGGTGGTAAATTTGTTAATAGACTAATAAGAAAGAGAGCTCCAAAGCTCTCTGCCAATAACAGTTAGTTTTCACTTTTCCCCTCCCCACTCCCAGACAGTCCTAGGAAAATTCTTGCTTAAGAAATTGTTCTTTGTTAAGAAGCTATTTTTGACATTTTTAATAATTTTAAACAATCACAGTAAGGTACTTAATTTTTACACAGAAATTATTTGATATTGAGATAAAAAAAACCGGCTGCATTGGACCTTTAAAACAAAGTATAGCAACAACCATTAACATTGATCAATCTGTAAGTGCATTTCATGGTTACAGTGGGCTGCCAATGGTTAACCAATAGTTAATAAACAGTAAAGAAATAAAAGGCCAATTGTATATTTTGTGTCATTATAGAAAAGCATAGTCATTACCATGCTATTCATGACATAGTTATTATCATGCTATGGTTGACATAATATAATCTGATCCTTCAAGTTTCATGGTAGTCTCACTGACCTTTGTCCTGTGATCTGATTGGCAGACACTTCCCCACTTGCTCCTCACAACTGGAGAACCAGTCAAACTGATGGTTAAGCTAATGGAAACAAACAATAGACAGAGTAAGTCAGCCACAAGTGTGACTTTTAATTTCTCTATGTTTTTAAAATTATTTTAATGTTTTATCTTTTAGCTCCAGCAGCTCTGAAGACTAACATGCTGTGTTATAAAGGTTGGAGTTGTATTGTTTCTTCTGCTATCTCCCAATCTGTCTAAGTAAAGAGAGCCTTTAATGTGGTAATA